>NC_016132.3:52300024-52925024 GCF_000005505.3 Brachypodium distachyon | reverse complement strand
TGGCCGCCCGGCGTTCACCTACGCGAACAAGCGCCTCGACCACCCCGTTCCTGCGTCCGCGGTCCGCCACTGGGCTCCGGACCCGGTGGTCCGCTCGGGCCGCCCGGAATCCACCACGGTGTACTTCGAGATGACCCCGGAGATGAGCCTCGAGGCCAACCGCACGGGCTACGCGTTCATCACCCCGGACCCCGCGGAGATCGCTGACCAGAAGGCCTTCATCCGCTCCGCCATCCACGCCGCGGCCCCTGACCTGCAGTTCGAGCTCCTCGCCACCACCCCGATGGTGGCCGAAATGTGCCTGCGCTTCGCCACGGCGGAGGACCGGGCGGCGGCCATCGCCACGCAGCCGTTCGAGCTCGACGGCTTCACGGTGGAAGTCGTGCGCGAGGGGGAGCAGAGGAACTGCTACCCGGCGCCCATGCCGGACTACCTCGCCCACATCAACCTGCTCAACTACCCCAAGGAGGAGCGCGCCAAGAAAGACATCGGCTCCCACCTCGGAAGCATTGGCCATGTCGAGGAGATCGACCCGGCCTGCTTCGACGCGCCTGACCTCTCCCCGGTCGGCGTCGTCGTCCAGCTCCAAGACCCTCGCGACATCCCCCGCGAGCTCCGGATCAGATACGTTGGCTGGTATGGCAGCGGCAGCGTCTGTCCAAGGGAAGTCGCTCGCAACATCATACCCATCGAGGTCGTGGAGGTCTGGGATTAGTCTCTGTCCATCGACGCCGGTGGAAGATACATGCCTCTCTTCGAGCCCGCGGCAGCGGGGGCGCCCTAGCTGCCTCCTGCAGCCAAGTACTAATAATCTTGGTCTGGGTCCATGGCGAGGTTGCAGGGACTTGACACTTGTTTGGTTCGGATCTGCTCAACTTTACCAAGTTTCCCTAGCTAGCTTCCATGGATCACAGACCAGCTTAATTATGTAGTGGCTGCGATGACAGCAAGTATGTGTCGAGTGCTTAGTGCCGTAGCAGGCTTAATTAGTCTTCCAATCAGCAGTTCTTCGTAGCGCTGCTAGGTTAAGTTTAGTCAGCGGTCATGTTCGTTCAAGTTTGTTTGTGTGCGGTCAGTTTGTTTGGTTATGTCCGTGTAGCTTGTTTGGGGCTTAATTTGCGATTTACTTTGTTGTGGAAGCTACATTAGCTATCATCTTTTAAGTAAGTAATGCAATGTAATGGAGGTTTATTCCGCGATCAGATCAGCCCAAAGGAGAAGAGGCTTAATTAGTCCCCCAATCGCCAGTCCTTCCCGCAGGGCTGCTAGGTTAAGTTTCGTCAGTGGTCATGTCCATGTTCGTTCAAGTTTGTTTGTGTGCGGTCAGGTTGTGGAATCGATGATGTATGTCCGTGTAGCTTGTTTGGGCTTAATTTGTGGGGGAAGCTACATTTGTAATCATCTTTTAAGCCTGAAATGAAATGGAATGGACGTGATTCCGCGAAGAGAAAGGCCCAATGGAGAAAAAGCCCATACCAGCTGAACCAGCCAGGTCCACCGGTCAGGACCGAGGACCCACTTCCAGCCTCCTCTCCCTCTCTCACTTCCCAACCGACGAACGGCCCAGATACGTCGTCTTCCTCATCGCACCGGCCCGGGTCGCCTCGCCTTCTCCAGCGTCCGATCTCCCATTCCCCACCTCTCTCTCCTCACCGCACCAACAACCACCATCTCCTCGCCCCCTCCCTTCTCTCCCCTCCGCTCCCCAGCGCGGGCTCGCGCGTTTTTATACGGTGAGGACCGAACGCAGCTCGCCTCTTCTTCCTTGCCCCTCTCTCGATCGCGCGCCGATGGATTTTGTAAGCTGATTTGGTTTACGATGGATCTAGGGTTTCCGGGCGGGCGATGGCCGACGGCGGGAGCCACGACAGCGGGAGCCCGAGGGGCGGTGGCGGGGGCGGGGTCAGGGAGCAGGACAGGTTCCTCCCCATCGCCAACATCAGCCGCATCATGAAGAAGGCCGTGCCGGCCAACGGCAAGATCGCCAAGGACGCCAAGGAGACCCTGCAGGAGTGCGTCTCCGAGTTCATCTCCTTCGTCACCAGCGAGTGAGTTGGCTAGCCGGCTCGGTAGCGTCACCCTTGGCTTCCTTGTCTCGTCTGGGTTGGTTGGTTTCCTTTCGGATTTTGATGTCTGATTTCGCCCGTGGTTTGTGCGTTGGGTGCAGGGCCAGTGACAAGTGCCAGAAGGAGAAGCGCAAGACCATCAACGGGGACGATCTTCTCTGGGCGATGGCCACGCTTGGCTTCGAGGAGTACGTGGAACCCCTCAAGATCTACCTGCACAAGTACAGAGATGTATGTAATCACCGCCCTTCCTCACTGCTGCTAGCATACATAAATGTGAATAATCCTTTTGTTTTGTATATTACTCCATCTCATGTTGCTTCTCTGTCTTCGTTGCAAATTTCGGGATGGGGCGTCGTGATTACAGATGGAGGTATGTGATCTTCAAATCCCTTTTGTTTTGCAGCACCGTTTATATGTTGTTGTTTGAAATGGTTGGCACTGATGCGAAGTTTTGCTCTTGTTTTCTGTTAGTCCTTGTTTAAGCATACCTTCTAAAGCATTTTCGCCTGCTTTGGCCGTTGGCACAAATGTGCATAGCCTAATTAGACCATTGAGTGATTCCCTTCAATCAGTGATTGTCAATTGACTGCAAGTGCTCAGTATAGTTGTATTGCTTGAAGAATGCAAGTTTGTAACTTGAATTGACTTGCATGCGTTCCAGTTTTGCATTATGTGAAGACATATTGTTGCATCCATCATGGTCATTCCATTTTTCAAGCAATACCCTGTACATTCTAGTTCTAACTTCTAAGCAACGCTGCATGGATACTCTGATATTTGTTACATATTGCATATTCAGTTTATGTCTTGCAAGCTTCTTTTTGTATCATATGTGGTTTGCAGGAATAGTGTATAATGAATATTAACCAAACTTCTGTTTCCATTCATTTGCTGTAGGGTGATAGTAAATTGACCTCAAAATCTGGTGATGGCTCCGTAAAGAAAGATACAATTGGTGCCCATGGTGGTGCCAGTAGCTCAAATGCACAAGCGGTTAGTATTTGTACCTTGTGTTGCTTTACTGCTCATGATGCTTGACATTGACCTGCTGATACTCCATTTAGATGGTTCAACATGGAGCTTACCCCCAAGGGATGGGCTACATGCAACCTCAGGTAACCTATCATTGTATCACTTGCCAGTACTGTTCTATAGTTTACCTATGGAGCTTAATGTGATACAAATCTAGAACTGACACTTCCCTCCTTTTATATTCCCAGTACCATAACGGGGACACCTAGAACTGAAGACTGGCAATTTTCGGCAAGTGGCATGAGGTATTTTTTTTTGTACCAACAAGCATGACACACATGAGGCAAATTTCAGTGTTAGGCAGCCTTTACTTGTCACCCTTTTTTTTTCAATGGTTCTATTTAATCTGCCCTTTTGACAAGTGTATTTAAAAAAAAATCTAAGCACCCTGATAGAAAATTCTCTTCATTCCTTCTACATGTTTCGTGCTTATATCTTTTGTAAACTCCAAAAAAATATACCCGTAGAATCCATCGCACAACATAGATTTAGGCATCTGTTTGACATAGCCACAACTGAAGAAGCTATTGTATTGCAAATCTCCAGATTTAAGGATGGGCAGTTACGTACAACTATACTGTGAAACATGCCCCACCTGTCAGCCTCTTGGGTCTTGGCCTTGCACCTCACCCTGTTGGAGATTAAGAGACCGACGGGTGGGCTGGGTTTGTGTTACAATTGATGGTTCAACCACAGTTCTTGAGTTTTACTATAGGAGAGCTTACATCTGTAACTATGTCAAATAGGTACTTAAATAATTGGGTCTTATAAAACTTTCCACAAAGTGCATTTAGTTTTGCAAAATTGTATCTACTTCTGATTCGACTCTTATTTTGCTGCAGTGCTTATCTATCTGTCAAGGAAGTCGCCCCTCCATTAGGTTCATGTTCATTGGCTGAAAACTAAAGCACCAGAAAGGGTGCTTAACTGTTGTCTCCCAGATGTAAATTGCTTCCGCGAGAATAGATTCACCTGTGGTTTAGTCCTTGTTTTTATCTGTATATTCAGAATAATTCAGCCATTGATAGTTTGGCAGTCTTTTGCTTTCAGATATTTGTATTATTAGGAAGCATAAATCTATTGCAACTGGTTATTAACTTGACATTTCTTGACGTCGCCCTCTGGAATGTAACGCTAGCCAAGGTTCACGGGCCTGTGCTGAAGATGTGGTGAGGGAAGCCAACTGTAAACCTGTTTTGGAATAGAGATCTCTTTGCAATAGGTGGCAGTGCCACGTCTGAGGCAGAGAAAGGCAGCCGATCCCGTCCCGTCTAACTAGCTGATTGCTCTGGCCGCTGCTGCGTTAGCGACAACAGTTTTACTTAGAAGTAGATATGTTCTCGTGCTTCCTGCGCGATCGTTTTTTCGTCAGACAAACGCAGACGCTCGAAGAGCCATAGGAAGACATTAGTTCTGATGCTGTCGATGCAAATTGTTGATCAATCCACGCCTAAAACGGACAAGATAACGCATATGAGATGCAGTAATGCTCACGCAGGTTGCTGAGCCAATATTAGAACATAGGAGAACGAAGCCATCAGATACGTATACGAGGCCTAAGATTGGCAGACGTCTTCGTGCCGGATGCATTGCAACATGTGGTGTACAGCCTGCTTGTGCTGCCTGTTCGCTCAGGGTCAGAAGTGCTGGAGGCTTTGCTTATGTTTACCGGGTGCTCCTTGTCCTTTTTTTGCTGATGTCGGAAAGGAGATGATTGTGACCACCTGTTGGGCGATCGCGGCGCTGGCCACAAACTATTCTCGTGCGTGCTGTAAGAGCTCGGGAATCAGACAACATGGCTGGGAGAGACCAAGGGATAATAATATTAAGTTGAAATCGGATGCTGGCTTCAATGCCGACGTCGAAACAGGAGCTACCGGCGCTGTTCTTCGCGATCATATGGGCACTATCATTGCAGGAAGCTGCTCTGGTATCGAATGTTGCAGATGCACATGCGGCGGAGGCAATTGTCGCGAGGGATGGCCTTCTCCTTGCTTTTTTTCAGAAACACGGTACAAACACAAGCGCACACACACATGAACGTACACTGATCTCAATGAACATGCACGCACCTCAATGAACATGCACGCACTATCTCTATGAGCATCTTTGAGAGAATGGCCGCCGGCAGATCATCTTGAAATTGATGAGGTCTCCACAGACACCTCATAGTTAACGGATACGTCACTCCCACTGAAAACACAACGCTGCTTAAACGCTGGAATGCAAGCACCCATGGCAAGTGTGTGATTTGAATCTGGGTTGGAACCAACCACGTTGCTGGCTAGGTGGGATGTGCAAGACTAGTCATCAATAGTGACTACATCGAGTTAGTTGGCTAGGTGGGATGTGCAAGACTAGTCATCAATAGTGACTACATCGAGGTAGTTCAAACAATGCTCGATGGTGGCAATTCTATTGGTCCTGCGACAGCTATCTATTAGTGTTTTTTTCTTATTCGAGGTTTTGGTGACGTTAGTTTTGATCATTGTCCTAGGCAAAGTAACAAGGGAGCTCACATCTTAGCTCGTCACATGATTGGTTCTCAACGTGTTGTTTGGCTTGAGGATGCCCTAATTTTATCTACAGTTTGCTTGTTCATCTTTGTAAGTGTGTTTATGGATCAATAAAGCTGCCACGGAAGCTTTCCCTGAAAAAAGATCCTCCATATGCGCAGCTTGTCATATTTTGTGGAAATGCATCTAAAATTTTATAAGAAATATCAAATAGATCAGACATGAACAGTGCACGTACCAGATAGGATACAAAAGCTGTTTGGGAACTTTATAAAAAATCTGCACATATGATTGTTAATTTGTTACACAGTTTTTACGCCTCATCTCTTGCCATTTGGGACTAAATTACCAATAAGATCATACATGTGCAAATCCTTATCCGTACCAGGGGGACTGACCGACTGAGTGGGAACATCTGAAAAACTCAAGCCATCAAAAGAACACATTAATCATCTCACGAAACGTGAGACTTTGACAGTAGATAGATTATTAGCACAAACAGAATACACATAAAACTATTTAAATGGACGAATATTATATGGTTAATAAGCTGCATGCCCTAAAGTATCAGTATGGGCACAATCATGAAAAGGCAAGGCTTTTTTCCATTTTCCAGTAAGGCACAAAATGTGACAGCTAAAAGTAGACATATCAAATCTACATTTCTATCTTTTTTGTTAGCTAGTATAATCTGCTTCTCCGCAGGAGGCACTGTACGACAAGCCTACCCTCTACAATATTGCCGTAAAATTACAAAATCTCCTTCCCGTGGTGCTGGCAACCTCAACTGACGACTGCAGGCCGTTAGGGAAGAAGTCTGGCGGTCTGACAAAATGTTGTGTTAGGGGGAAACCCACCCTTCTCATGAAATTCCACGCTTGTGCTCCAAAAAATTCAAGAGACAAGTTTAATCTCTTCACATGCCCAATTTTGTATGGATCAGTCTTCTTCGTCTGCCAGCAGAGCAAATGAAAATGGTTTGAATTTGTAGCCATCCCCGTGATAGAACTTGTTCATAAACTCGACCCAGTGCAGACGTAATGCATGGAGGAAGGCGCTTAATGATTCCATCATGAGCAATATAAATGCAGTAGCAAAGGCAAAAACAGTAAGCCCCACTAACTTCACAATAAGACTGTCATACCTGGCAACAATACGGTAAATAGTTCAAGTAAGCAAATGCAATAAATGACCAAGATATGATATGAAATCTGAGTTGACATCATAAGATAAATGTGCAATAGATAAACATCAGTGTACAAAAAAATGGAATGCACAGCTAATATTGAAATAAGTTTAAATAACCAAAAAGAAGACGATTGATTGTTACCCCCAAGCAAGTAGCAGCAGCTTCTCGTAGAAGACTGTTGATAGCTCAGAATGTGCCAGACTGAAACAAAATAACATCATAAAAGTCATGGAAAGAACCAACGGATGAAAAATTTGCAATAAAAATCAAAAGAGGCAAACCTCAAGGCCCAAAGTCGAAGGTATGATGCTGTATTTGATACAGCCCCGAGTACAAACTCAATGGAATGTATCATTTGATGCACAAAAACTTCACTAAAATTGAAATCATCATGACGTGCACGGGCAGAGTCAGGTTCAGAATCCGGATCCATTTCAGATGTCCCAAGGAAGCGATAGGTGTGACCTTGAAATCTCTGGGTCCAGGAATGGAAGATATTAGGAATTACTTAGATATAGGACTGATTACACAATATAGAGGATGGTAACATAATACCGCTGCTCTGGCTTTCAAATAAATTGAAGTATTAAAACTACAACACTACTGATAAGAAAAAGAAAGTAGAAAAATATAGACCTGTGGAAGTGTCAGTTTTTTATGAGCCTCTTTTAGGTTTCACTCCATCTTTGGGTACTATCTCAACTACGAGCATTCATGCAATAGCCAGCCACTACAACTATATATCCCAATACAAGCCTTCGACTGACCAAGATTGCAAGACCCACTGTGTCTCCAACTTACATAAAGGTAAACCAGGCAGGACAGGTTTTCTGTCTCATGGCCAGGGTTCTATTCAAACAAATAATACATCCGTGATTCAAAGATAAGCTACAAATTTTGAATCTGAAAGAAGAACGACTACAATATTCAACCAACAAAACCTGGATGTCTTTGCCATGGTAACCGACCAGTTTCCTGAACCAGCCAGGGCCCAGTTTTGACCCACTTTCCACTTCTCAAAACCCACCGCTTATGGCAGACCAATCATCAATCAGCGGTTCATATATTCTACTCCCTCCATCCATATTAAGTGACTCAAATTTGCCCAAATATGGATGTATCTATATCCAAAAAGCGTCTAGATACATGTAATATTTCGTCAGTTAATATGGGACAGAGGGAGTAATAAACATTTTTATCAGGATCAAGTCTTGCATAGAGCCCAAGAAATCAACCTTGTTGAACTACAAATGTGATGTCTAACTGTTCAACGGAAATATATCCAAAGTGTGAACGTGCATTGCACTTGAAGTTTATCAACCTGACAATAGATTTGATTTCTCGCCATTCTTTTCAATAACCATAGGTCTTGGATAAGTTGCTCGGTCACTCACTCCAGGGGAATATAACTTCAGTCAGGAAGCGTTGCCACCCTATGAGTTGTAACTCTTCTACTTGTTGTGAAATCGCACTTAAAGACGAACTATGTCAATATAGCACATTGACCTTGCAGAGAATATAGACTAAGCTAATAGACATAGTTACTAAAGGAAGCATGAACTATTAGGACACACCAACACAGCACCAAAAGGAAGTTGACCTATAAGGAGATATAACTACTGTTCATGAAGAATGAGCCCCTTTTTCATAACATACCTCCTTATGAAGTTTCTTTAGGATGAAAGGCTTTGGGAAGAGCATCCATGGAACAGCAACAATAGCCAGAAGCAACAAAAGGATCTGAAAGAGGGAAACTGGTAAACTCGCATGCAAAGAAGATGCATATAGTGAAGCATTTGTTTTATTTTGTTAAAAGCTTATAGAACCTGGAGTTCCTTCTGACCCCAAAACAGTTGATTCTCTCCAAGATCTCCAGCAGGGTCAAGGAACATATATATCATCACATGATACAGATCGGATTTAGAGCCCGTGCACCACTTAATGAGAATCAGGAGGGCTAAGTAACCAAAGAGGCTATTCAGAAAAATCATCTGCGGTATGAATTGGTACCTGAGGAACCCAACATCATTTAAAATATGCCATTTGCACCCTCGGATTTACTTGTGTCGAAAAAAGATAATGTCATTAAAATATACTACCTTATGTCGAGGACATTCCCATGATACTTTGCATCAAAATAACTCAACAAGATTCCCAAGTTCATCTGGGAGACACCCATCAGTATCGACATCTTCATCTTCAACGAATTTAGAAAGGGCAACTCAGATCGACTTCCACGCCAACTTGGGTCCACTCCAAAAGGGTAGGGATCACGAACTTTTAGGAGACCAGCAGTATGTGCATCACTGAAGCACACAGGTTGGGTGTTAGATCTTTGGGGATAAGTAGTTTCATACAGATGGTTGTTGACATAAAAATATGCTATCGTTGAAGTCAACAGGTCCAACAATTTATCAAGTACCGTCCGTTAAGAAATAGAAATATCAAATAACCAAATAGATATAGTACTGTATAACTTAAAAAAATAGTCATTACAGTGCATGCCCAGAAGCACGAGAATAAGGAATTTAACTATACTACTCCCTCCGTCCTAAAATAAGCGACGTGGATTTGTATAACAATCTATACAAATCCAAGTCACTTATTTTGGGACGGAGGGAGTATATAAGTCATTAAACTAGGTCATCTGCCATGACTGGAGTTACTTGTGCATATTATCATAAGACAGAGGTCCTTGCATCAAGAGCAAACAACTGTACATACTTGTAATATAGTGTTTTGCATATAGCCTTTTGAGCTTCAAACATAAAACTGTGTATATGCTTTCAAGACTTAAAATGTATTTCATATGTATACTGCTGCATGGCAAATACTCAGAATTAGCTACTTTTAGTGGTAAGGAATACAGAGCAATAAATGGAGCATGCACAAGAAGTTGACGAACTAACGAAGTATAATAGATGCAGTATTCTCAGAGCAGAATGAACTAATGAAAATAACTTGTGCTTGGTTGACATATTTAACTGAAGTTGAAATTTTCAATTAACAGCACGGTCAAATAACATACCTGCAGGAATTTTCCCGACATGCATATGCAGATTTCCCAAATATATGGAATGGAACTGAGAAAAACTCATTGTATATGAGCCCACAATATATTGAGAACAAAGCCATCAGAAGAATAACATAACGCCCGCCAAATGCCATCTCCGTAAAACTATCGAGCTTCTGAGGTAAGTAAAGGACAGAGCTTACATAAACAGGTTTAATGCTTGCAGGCAATTTAAAAACGAAAAAAACTGATAAACTACAATTAATGGGTACCTATACCTTCAGATTTATAGGAAGATACTCACATGTACAGAATTTGGTGAATGACTTACGAGAATAAGCATGGGTGGAATAGAAACAATTTTTACTGTGGTCCCTTGCATGCAGAGATAGATTCCCTCTACAGTACAAGAGGGGATTTCCGGACTCCTATGCAAATAATACCATCACCAGATGGTTTCTCAACAATTTGCGTACACAGTACACATAGTCCTGTCACCCACATGCCTCTACCTACATTGGTGTTGAAACTGATTCTCGTAAAAACAGGCAATGTTTTTTTTTCAGGTGAGCAAATGTTCTCCTAGAAATGTAGGAAGTACAGTTCATTTGGGTTACCAATAGGGGTTGCTTAGTTATACATGCGCAAGGTATTATAATTCTTTATGCAATTCACTGATACTCCCGCTAATAGCAACGCATTAAAATGGTATAAATTGCCACAACATATGCATCTAATTATTACCATAGAGAATAATAGCATACCACAGTGGAAGGCGGAAACAGGAAAATAAAGATAAGACAACTTGCTGGAACTGGAAGTAGGTGCAGATAGCCTAATTATAACTGCGCTATCTAAAAACAGTTGAAAATAAATATGCAATCTATGAAGTAAACATCAGTAGAAACGCCATTTAATTGCATGCAATGGTTATTACAAAAAAAGGAAACAAATAAAAGGTCCCCGTTTTAGCTAAAATACCTGGGAGGACAGTTTCTTCTCACGTAGTATAAGAAACAGAGCTCCGAGTAACAGACATATTCCATGACCCCAATCCCCAAACATGACAGCAAAAAGAAATGGGAATGTGATAACAGAATATACAGCTGGATTAGCTTCTTCATATCGAGCAACACTGCAACAACAGATTCATGGTCAACTCACTATGAAGGGTATATAACAAAAATATCATAACATGGGGTTTCTCTTGATCAGAGAATAGTAAACAAGGACACAATAAAATGAAATACTCCAAGACAAAGCAATCACATCAAGTTTACATTCAGATAACATCCAGCGTTTTATGAAGCAGTTTAGCCTTGTATGGTACTCCCTCTGATCCTAAATTCTTGTCTTGTTTTAGTTCAAATTTGAAACAACTCCTGGCCAGCCTCAGAATTATAATCTACTTGCACCTAACAATGCCCCATGCATTATCTCTTGCTTACCACCCCTCAATGCCAAACCAACAACCCTTTAAAAAGATTACAAAACAGTTGTGCTTGATCAAGCAGCTAGTCCAACCTGATCAGCTCCAACTAGTTTGCTCAAGGCCTCCAAAACCATGACAACAGCATAGCATAGAATATAAATTTAATACCAAAAAACAACAACAAATACAATCATTTATTCAGGTTAACAGTTGCAACAAGGTACATACCCATATGCATCAACAATTTCCTGGAAAGCATTCGTAAATTTATCAGTCCGGAAATATGTAGGAGGTGAGTCCGTAGTGTCCATCTCATGAAATATTATTCCAATTTGTGAGTTGCTGTGAAGTGTTGCACGCTGCAAGACATCCTTGATCTGAAGCACAACTTAGAAGTAAGATACCTATTCCAAAGTTTTTTATTTCTAAAGGAAATAAGCACAAAAAAGATGCTACATTTCTGACCTGAGATTTAGCAAATATCGGACACCATCCTTCTCCCACAAGACATTTCTTCGTCACATCAAAGTTCAGCATGTTAAGTGTATCATAAACAGCTTTCTCCTTTTTTACCTGTAAGGAGCACACAAGTTACAATTCAGAAAACTAGGTGCTAGCACAAACAAACACGGACCACAAGTTCCTGGGGATGGCAATAAACAAAAATGAGAAATTGTTACTCCCTCCGATCCATATTAATTGTCTCAAATTTGCCTAAATATGAATGTATCTATGCCTAAAAAGCGTCTAGATACATGTAATATTTCGACAATTAATATGGATCAGAGGGAGTACTTGATTACCATGATTGTCCACCTCCATAATTGTGACCCTACTGACTCAAGTGCTTTGTTTCTGTGCTGGATTCCAGCATCCAAAGTGACTTCTAGATCAGCGAGACGTGCTGATACCTGCCAAAATATCATAGCAGTTACAATTTCAAATACTCCAGAAGATAGGACATTACATCAGCGCTCGTGTAGTTCAGCAGAAAACAAAACGACAGGTAGATGGCTTGGCATTGTAACAACTCAAGACCTGCTTGGCCCTACGAGAAAATTGCATGTAGAGAAGAATGGAAGTATTTGTCCCTAAGAGAAAACGTATCTTCTCCGAAACATGAAAATTAAAGTACCTCACGAAAAATTTGTCTCTGCTTGACCATCTCCTCGGGAACAGGGTAACAACTTGCTCCAAATGAAGCACAAATCCTCAGTATTTTTGCTTTAGCCTGCTCCCCAGAAAAGAAAACTACAAAAACAGTCTTCTCTACCTGTCAATGTAACTCACAGGTAAAAAATATTGTTGAGAAAAGTTGGGACATTCAATTTACTGAATAAACAATTCATTCACTATTAGATTGCATCAGTAAACCCAGTTTTAAATAGAAAACAAAGTGAAGCTAGCACAATCAGTAAATAATTTAAGGCAGCCACTTAATACACACAAGAATTAGCAAGGGCAAACCATGATGACAGACCTCTTCACCAGAAATGGGATCATTAACAGGTTCCCCTGCAGACGCCTGATTGAAAAACATATTTCCCCTTGTAGCTCGGAAAAGCATCCTCTCAAAAGCCAATGCCTTAGACTTCAAGATTATGCCGCTAACAAACCTAACTCCAGATTCCGAGGTCCCTTGATGTATTCCCTGAGAACCCCTTTCGTGTTACAGTTCAAATAACAGAAAAATATGAACTTTGAGGATAAGAACAAAATAAGACCTGTTCAAGCAAATAGCCGTTTCCCTCGTCCCCTTCGTTGTCATATATATGTTCATCTAGCTCCCTGTCAGCGGGAGTTGCATGATTGTGAGAAGAAGCAAGGATGCCACCTGCCTGCAAGAAGATATATGAGAAAGCATGGAAACAAAAGAGAAGGGAACAGACCTATTTATTAAGGCACAGTCACTATTAAAATGCCATATCATAATAACTACAGTAGGAACTTATGATTGCAAACATCTGTTACAGTTTGCAATTCAAAACGACAGTATCACTCATCAGCTACAGACAGCATATTTCTTCAGGAATATAAATATCTTCCACAAGAAAGTAACCTAAGGCTGTCATTACTCACTAGAAGGTGTTGCAAGTATACTAGTGTAGATCTTTTATTTGCAAGTATACCAGTGTAGATCTTGGTGGCGTATCCGATGATAACCACATCTACGGTGCAAACTGTGCAAACTCCATCGAAAAAAGTTCAAAAAATTCTCAAAAAAAATTACATGTGTTAGAGAAGTGATGTTTTATTTATGTGTAACATTTCAAGTCCAAACTCAATAGCGTTTCGTAGCAGCGAAAAAAACAAACAAATTCAGCATGAATAGTTCACTGTTTGACACTATTCATCTGTATATTTCTTTTTTTAATTCCTTCCAAATGCATTTGATTTTCAACTTGAAATTTTGCAAGTTTGTGCATCACACCTCCAACATATGATATTTTTGTAGATTATTTTTTGAACTTCTATGCATGGTTTTTATGGAGTTTGCACCAAAAGGGGGGGTTTCACCGGATATGCCGCCGTAGATCTTTTATCTCTGTCTTAACAGTCAGAAGAAAATGCATGAAGCAATCAATTCCATGATTCATAAGAATAAGATACAACCTTTGACAAGACCAGCTTGAATTCAAGAAGTTCATTATACGTCTGCTGTAGTGTCCCACTGTTAGTATTCATCTCCAGCAGTTCATGCTCATGCTCAGCCAATTTTGCCTGGAGAAACAACAAATGCAACTATCAATTTTCCCTGAGGAGCTATGTATCTTTCCTTAAAATAACCATATGCTGCAGAAGCAATAGAAACACAACAAGAAAAATTCTGAAGTTTGTTACATAACAACAAGGATAATGTACCTCCAGCTCCTCCAAATCAATCTCTGGTTGTAGTGCAGGCCGAACAGAAGATTTAACACCTGCCTTGTTGATCTGATCACTGAAATAATTTAGCTTGCGTGACATTTCTGCACATCGCTTTACCTGCAGGAGAATTGAGACATGTTTATAAATAAGGAAGACGAAAAGCCGTTGTATGCCTCATTTCACGGACCAGAGAATGCCGATATTAACTTAAGGAAATGTAACTCGGTATTCAAACAACTATTCAG
Organism: Brachypodium distachyon; assembly: GCF_000005505.3. Classification (NCBI taxonomy): domain Eukaryota; kingdom Viridiplantae; phylum Streptophyta; class Magnoliopsida; order Poales; family Poaceae; genus Brachypodium; species Brachypodium distachyon. The sequence continues at coordinate 52,910,660 of NC_016132.3, read as the reverse complement.
AGTTCCTAGAGCTCCTTGTATGGCCTGTTGGAAAAATCGTTGTGAGACCTGATTAATTGCCCTTTCCAAAATAAAGGGTTTCATTTCTAGACTTCTAATTGTTCCAAGCTAATAGAAGTAGCATTAACCAAATTTATGTTTTCTTGTTTTATCTCAGTATCCATTCGTCACAAGTGAAGCTACATTCGTCGCCGGGAGGTTCCATTTCTTGCTAGAGGACCTCATCAGTACTCTTGGGCCAAAGCATTGCCCAGCACCTAGGCAAACACAAAAATACACCTTTTGTAACCTTGAATGTATATGTTCGATCCACCTCTCAACAAGATCCCTAAAGTATTTATTCGTTTTGCCATAATTTTACTGTTCTGTATCTCCCTTTTCTACTGGTTAAAAAATTGAGGCAAATACAAAGTTCAAACAGACGATGTAATACCAGAATTTGATAGATCAGACTAAATTCAGCTTGGCCTGCCTCCATAGGTTCACTTTTTCATAAAACAGGAAGAAGTAAACAAGAAAAGCTAAACAGTATACTGACATTGACACACTCCAATTATTCATGTTAGTAGTAAACTATCATGCGTCTTCCCTTCCAGTACCGAATACCACAAAAAAAAACTCTTCGAGCCAGCAAACATAACTAATCAGGTAATCATGATAATCTTGCAATTGCATGACTAACTAAGCAAGTTACTCTTCTAATTTTCTGTCTTGCCTATTTTGTTACTCAAAAAATATAATCTGGTAGAAAAGATACTAAAAAATGTTTCTTCACATGATAAATTATGCCTTCTGGTCTTCCTTAAATCTTCATAATGTAATCATCGTATTTGCTTGTCCATTAAACAGTACCGAGTAAAAAAAGGTGATATCTGAGTAGTAGCTAACATGATATGGAAGTAAAGATCCTGGGTAAGAATATATCAAATCAATTAAAAACAATAACATCCAAGAGAACTAGGCAATAAATTTGCTTAGCATATAGAAAATGTGTGCAACATGATGTGACCAACATACCTGATTGACAAATATTCGCTGAAAAGGACTCTTATCCTCATTTAACTGCAACAAAGAAGGGATTAAATAATAAAAAATAGGTCAGTTGATGAACAATAATTGTAGTCTGTGGCAGATAGAACAGATAAAAAGAAACTTATAGTCTGAAAGTAAGCAATGCCTAAAAAGTTTCAACCATGGCATCATGTTAACAAAGTTGTCCAACAATAACACCATAGAAACAAAGTCCAACATAGGAATACAATAACACCTAATATCCTTCTCATTTCTTTTCCACAATGTCATTATAAACAAACACAATGTGATCATCATATGAAAAACACACATCCCATCACAAAGTCAGGATTCCACATATATTTTCTAGCTGGTTGATTCCACCCTGCACATGGTAAGAAACCATAAAAAGAAAATACCAAGGGACTAAGACACCAAATGCATCATGAAAGTCATTGTGGCACATATTCCTTGCTGAAAACACTGTCATGAAATGCAGCTAACTGTAGATAATAGACAGGTGATAGGTTCATAGGTACCACCATCAAGGACTGTAGCTTGCAGATGGTGTCGTTGCATTCAAAAGTTCAAGCGGAAAACAATAAGATGGCATGATCACAACAGCAGGAAACTCATTTCTTTTCATTACGAATTCAAATATCTAGCAGCTATGAGTTTTCCTAACATTCCAGCGCCAGCAGCACCTGTAGGATTAGTGAAGCCCAAAATTCAATTCCTTTTGGTATCCTTAGAAACAATGCATCATGCAGTCAAACTAAGCATTCAAAACGTGCTTGATTACACCAATTCAACAACTAAAACTTTGTAAACTGCAAACATGTAATACTCATGAATAGTACAGCAAACAAATGGCAAACCACCCGCTGACAAATTGTCTGTACAAATTAGCTCATGATACAGCGATTCGTTTGCACGATTTGAACTCAGTGTTAGGTACCAAGTACGGTCAAAACAGGCAAAAGCACACCAAAGAGAAACATATTCATTCCATTTCTTCTACCACATTGATCCACACTTATCAGTTATCATCGAAGTCTAACTCCTGTGAAGCCGATGCCTCAGTGAGACCGCCACGTCTGCCCCGTGATCGAGAACAGACTCACACTCACTAACCACTCAAGGGGGGAGGCGTCCAAAGCAGCTCAAATGAGAAGCGCGGGCTCAGCATCAGGGTCTAATGACACCAGATCAAACACTGGACCTCCGACACCGAACACAGCCAAAAGCTAGATCCACAAGACGGAGAGTACCACGCACGCGAGCGGGCGAGGCAGAGATCACGATTCACGAGGCCAGATCAGACAGATCCGCGAGGGAGATGCTGGAGGGTGAGAGGAGGCAGAGAGGAGACACTCACGTCCTTGAATTGGAGGAGGCCGAGCTCGCCGAGGTAGGTGACGGCGAGGCGCGCGCTCTCAGCGGGGAAAATGAGCTGCACGAAGCACATCTTCTCCGACCGGAGGTGGTCCATCGGGGGCAGCCGGTCGAAGACCCCCATCTCCCCGGAGCGCCCCCTCCCTCCCGAAGCTGCCAGGGGAGGAGGAGGTCTGCGAGCGTGAGGAGGAGGAGGAGGCTGGCCGGGTGGTGCCTCAGATCTGAGGGGGGTTCGGTCGAATTCTATTGTCTAGTTTCTGTATTCCCAAGGCGCAAGTGCGCAACTGCCATGACCCGACGTCCCGAGAGGGGGAGGAAGCGTCTTGGAAATCGGCTAGTGTTTCTGGTCCGTGGGCCATGCGTCTTGTACCTGGGTGGTCGAAGTTCCAGTCATACGCGACTCCCCTGCTTTTTTAGAGGGTTTTTTACGCCAGCGACCCTGTCGGTTCCGCGTTCTGGGAATCGGAAAAAGAAAAACTCCATTAAGAGAGCTGTCGCGTTCTGGGAATGGGCCTGGTTTGTTTAGGTCAGGACCACGTGAGAAAAGGCGAAGCTGGTGCTTGTCCGAAAATCGGGCCCGGGTGTTGTGGCCCTATTTTGTTACTACGTTGTTGGGTTGGGTTGGGTTCTAGACGAATATCGATGGTGACATGGTGTGATGTGGCCCAGTTGTGGCCTTACAGGCAGGAGATTATACGGGCCTAGTCGTAACCAATTTGAAATTAGAAATCAGCCCACTGCCCGTAAAAACAAATAGGAATCAGCCCATTTGGAGTCCTTGTTTGGGCATTTAGAACCAAAAAAATCGGGCTCCTTTCTATTTTCCTTTTCTGTAGGAAGATGGCTACTATCAGTTGAGCCATGCCTTGATCAACCCAAAGTTGAACTGTAAAGCTGTTGAAGGAATTCTCGTAGGTCACCCTTGATTTCGACATCAGTCCGATTCATTTTTTGGATAAGAAGTCCGATTCATTTTGATATGGGAAGTTAGGCGATTGCTTTTGCAGGCCCTGCTGTTTCAGTTGGACTCACACATCTGTGAATTTACGAGGTTCCTCCAGACAGTCCACGTCTTCGCGGTTTTTCAAATACCTAGATTATCTCACTCCTACGCACTAGCGACTGCTTGTCCAAGTTTGTGTAAATCTTTCACCTTATAACAACCGTGTATGCAAGAATTAATCAGCCATGAAGACGGTTCTTCGTGTTTTCACCACGCGATTACATGGACATTTTCTTCCCCTCTGAACATGACAGTACGACACTGTATATCACCGTATCTCCCGGCCGAAAAGCTCACAGGATTTTTTTAAAAAAAACTAGCTCACAGGATTTTTGTGTGTGCTGGAGCCGTCGTTGGAAGCTGGCCCATCCAGCCGCACGCGCACGCGCGATCAGCCCACGAAAGCGACGCGCGATTTGCTGCGACCGAGAGAGAGAGAGAGAGAGAAGGCTCTCGTGTCATCATGTTTTAGCAGTTAGCACGGCGCTACCAAAGGGCGGGGGTATGCTGATCGAAAGAGAAGACCGCTAGCTCAGTGCCTTAATGGAGCTCAGGGGAAGCTACAGGAACTCGGGGCGAAGGAGGCGACCGAGTGACAGCGAACCGACAACGAACTAGCCCCTTGCTCCCGACGTCGACGTACTACGTAATTATACGCCTTCCATATCCAGATTGGCCATTATTCCGGTAGTTACCAACGATCGCAACACGAGCAGATGCGTGTTGAATGGGATCCATAGCGAGAGCGAACGGACGGTGGAACGGGGCTGAAAGCCGGCCGGCTGTAGCCCATAGGTGTCAACCGAGCAGTGGATACAACGGCAAGCAAGTTGAGTACGAAAATTACGTAGTACCTGCGAGCTGCGACTGGCCGCTGCTTGGCAGAACTACTCCAGTATACGAGCTCTTTTTCGGTATCTTGGGTTTAATATGAACCGTTTATTTGTCTCGATCCAATGGTCAGTACCATCTGGTACTTCTTCCTTAGTCCCACAGACTATCAGGTCAAAAACCACCGGAGTACCTTGAGTTAAGGGCAAAATTGTAATTGTGTGGGATAGTTTGGTTTTTTCCTGTGCTCAACTGGAATTTGATTTGCAATTAATTAAAAAAAATAAAAAGTTTTGCGTTCTCTTCGTCTGACCTGATCGAGCCGTCGTTTTCTGAAACGAAAGCCACAGTCCAGCGGCCATGCCGGTGGAGGAACGAGTAAAATCTTGACTACCACACGAGTAAAATCTCTCTCTAATTAACTCATGGCTAGATAGGTGAATGGCATGCGAGGGATTAACTGATTTATGAAGATGGGATCTGTTTCTTCCGTGTGTGATGTTAAGAATTTAAGATTAGGACATGGCAACATGATTTTACTGGTTCGCCTCCTGATCAGACAAAGGTTCAAGAAGAGGCAGCCATTAAGTTCTTCATATTTTCTAGCCATCGGCGGATGTTGCTCCGACGAAGTGGCCGCCAAGGGCACATGGCAGAGCTGGACATGTTGTAGTTATGAATTGGTGGAGGCGGCGGCGGCCACTCACCGACCGTCAGTTGGTCAGATTCGGGAGAAATCATCATCATGCGCAACCGTTGCGAGTCATATGTCGATTCCATGACGTTTTGTGGTTTGCTCATATGAAGAAGAAGAAGATTTTGTTTGAGTTTTTTTTTCCAGGTAGAAGAAGATTGTTAAAGACCTAACTACCCCTACGCATCAAGGGTCGGATTTAGCCGGTACTCTTTTCACCAAGATGGAGTAACAGGGTACCGTAAAATTCCTCCCGGTATATAGTGTACCAGCTGCGTCAGAGTGTACCGATGCACCAGTAGCAAGTACTCCCTCTGTTCCTAAATTCTTGTCGGAAACAGCGACGAGACTTTAGAAACGGAGGGAGTAGTAAATCACCATCTCTTATCTAAACAGCAACTATGACCCCCGGAGGTCGCATCACATCGATCGTTAACTGGAGTAATCATCAATCAACGTCCATGGTTCGCCGATCAACTGATTCTCCAGTTAGTCCAGTTTCTCCTCTCCACACTAGAGCAAAAGCCAATTTAGCCGGAGGTACTGTAGAGCAGACGTGGAGCGCGCCCTGTAAACAACAGAGTAGATTTGATTTTCGCTTTGAGCCGGCGCCGGTGTCGATCGATGGATCCACGCCACCAAAGCCGCTCGCTTTTCTGAATCTCTGAAACCGGGCACATGCGACGCGAGCTCGGGACTTTTCTGCGGACGATCGAGTTCACGTGCCGCTCCCGTCCGATCGGGGGATGGCCGGGCGCCTGTGTACCCGTCCGGCCGCGTGCGACCGAAACCCGCGGCGGGCGCTCATCGCCTTTGTACTCCAGCCGCCGTAGCCGATGTCCGGGCTCGTAAGGATGAAGGCAAGATACAGTATATACTTGTCGTGTTGGACGTACGCGAGCCGGTCTGGTCTCGTCGTCTTCGTCTCCATGTCGCCCGACAGTTTCGTGCCACGGGGGGCTCCTCCCTGCCCTGCGTCGTCACAGGCACACACACACACGATGCTGCTACGATACAAATGCGCAGATCTGTCAATTTCTCTCGGCAGTGAAAAGTTCAAAAACGCGGCACGCCAACGCCAAGCGTGCAGTCCGGTGATGCATTTCCTTTTTGTTCGTTTCCATCCGTATACATTTTACCGGAGTACTACCACTAGCACTAGCATTAGCACAGAGTACTTTTCCCGGAGAAGCTTTTACCTTTGATCCAACTGTAAATACTGACGCCTGCGGGCTGCGTGCGTGCGTGCGTGGGGCGCTCTATACATCTTTTTTCTTCTTCTTTTCTTTCAGTCACGCCACCTCGGTAAAGCAGTGCTCCAGTTTCCCAGCATGGGACGTTACCCTAGACAGCAGCCTCGTCGCGTGTCGTTGGAGCCCAACGGCGACACCATCGCCAAGTGTTGACGACTCGGCAAGATATTGAAAACAAAACGGGTACGGATATGAAGATACGCCCCCCATTGCATGATTCATTGCCACGAGAGGACCTGAACACGGCAATGATCGTTCCTCCTCTTACTAGCTGTTCCGCCCGATCCTCTGCAGCCTTCTGAAATCCTCACGAGTTGTCCCCTTCTCCTCTTATTTAAAAGGACATGACATCCTACTTCCCGAGAGCAGATATGCCCCTACCCCTCTGTCTCCCCCTCTATGGCAATGGCTTCCCGAAGCACGATATGAAGGCCAGGTGACCCGGATGAAAGGAGAACAGAGGCACCGTCAAACCCATTCCGAGCTCCTACTCCGGATTGGGCGAGGTGAGACGCTCCTTCAACTCTTTCACTTCCCATGCATTGCATTTCATCTCACATCATGCGTGGGAGATTGCATCCAAGCAGCGCCACGTATGCTTTGCCCCGGCCTCCTCCCCGTTGGAATCGGTCGTACAGAGAGGGGAGTAGTTTCGCCATTCTGCATATGCATTCCTCAATGGAGTGGTCTCCAATTTAATTTTGCTCCTCTCTCGTGCTTATATGCTCAGGCCCAACACCTACCCGCTGCCTAGTTTACCCGACAAGCTTGCTTATGTACGTATCCAGCAGATACGAGCTGTAAAGCTTTAGGATCAATCAGCCCAAGCTTTTGGTTTTTTTTGTCTCATCGCCAACAATCATCGGAAGCCAGCTCACACATGTATGCTGGCTATCTAATTAAGCATGCGTTATTTCTCCTTTGGCCCCTGCATGCGCTTTAATTAGTTAATTCAAGGGAGGTGCGTATTTGGGTGCATGTATGTAGGCGTACTTGTCATTTTCGCTAGCTCCCCGCAACTACTTTTGCACCATAGACGATTCAGCCGGTGTCGACGCCATTGCTTTTGTTTGTGGAGAGGAATAGAGTTGAGTAAAGGGGCAGAGCAAAACAAAAGGGCAAGGCAGCCGTGGGGTGGTGGTGGATTCTTGCTTGCTTCAGGCCTACCTCTCTCCAGCCTTAAGTCTGGTGGTTGTAGTGGTGTGCGTATAATGTGTTATCTTGCAAGGGACCATGCATGGGCTAGGAGTGATCATGAGAGCCATCACCGCCCGTGGCAAAGCTTAAAAAATCCGATTGCTATGCTCCTTCCTCACCATATATGTGTCTCCCGGTTTAAGGATGGAGATCAGTATTAAAATCCCACACGGATGTCCTTGTGGTTGGCTAAGTGGTTGGAGTACTAGTTAGTGCCAGATTAGATGGGCAAGCAAGCAAACAGCCGAGAATGATGTACTGGTTGCCATTATTTAGTTGCTTTTGGTTATGCATGTGAAGGTACAAAGGGCTCCTCGCCTCTTCCTCCCTCCATCGCCATAGCGTAGCTTAGCCTCTAGCTCTTGGCCTCTCTCTCCTTCTGCTCTTCCTTCAGAGAGAGGGAGCTGACCACTTTTCTTTTTGTCCCGTTGCAGCTTTCTTGTAGGTGTGTGGCCTGGCGGAGTGTTGGTGTAGCTCTCTGAATTCTGAAATAGAGATACAGTATAGCCATGCAGACAGCCAAGACAAGGTACGTGTGTTTCCGTTTAATCCTCCCCATTCTGTTGCATGTGCCATTTGAATTTTCGTTTCTTTCTGTTTTCTTTTTCCTTTTGAGGAGTCACCAGTCATGTGCAATCTGATCGTCTGATGATTCCTTCGTACAGCTTTCTTTATTTTCATGCATCGAAGTCTGTGATGTTAGATTCTCCTGATCTCCATTCCCAAGCCCGTTGAATTCAGATTTTAGTCAAATGTGCACGCATCAGTTTTGGCGGTGCAAAACCAGTGAGACATTGAGCACTGCACCCTCACAAAAATTCAGAGACAGGAACTCTTCGGCCGAGAAGTAGCACTGCTTATGCTCTCTGTTCAAAGGGGATTAAACAGAGCCTCTCAACAGCTACAGCCATCGATCAACTGCGCTAATTGCGTTCTCCGTGACGTGGAAACATGAGACTGGGGCGGCGGCTCTAAACTACACTTTCCTCCTTGCCACCGCCCTGTTTGGCTCCATTTTAAAAGGGTTAACAAGAAACCAAAATTTTCAAATCACGGAGGCACGCATGTGACCGCGACTGTTTTCACAGATGGCTCCATGGGCAAACGCTTGTCCCGTTCTTGTGCTCGCCGCCAAGGAGCTAGCGGTGCGCTGCTGCTGCAGTGGTCCACTTGTCGCTAACCACATCTGTAAAGCTCCGGCTCCCCTCCGTCCGAGGTCCCTTTTGCAGCTCGCGTAGCGCGCGGGCGGGGGGATTAAGTTAAGCTAATGCGCTTCCCTTTTCCCGGCCCCTGCCTCCCGCGCGCGCGGTTGCTCCCCCTTCACTTCTTGTCGGTGTCTATTCCTCCTTTCCGGCCTCGGATCCCTTGTTTCCCCGTTTGCATCTTGCTTCTCCGTGCGTCTGGTTAATCCGAGCCGAAATCTTTGACCCAAATCGTTCTTCCGCAAGCCCAAAACTTTGGATTGTTTCTGCTTGATTGGTTGGTTGGATTCGAGTCTCACACGGAGAAGCTTTGTTTCTTCCCCTCCTGCATTTGACATGAAGGGAGGGAATGAAATCTCGTGCCCGGTCTAGTCATGCTGTCCTTAAACAAAATGCATTTTCTCAAGTTATATTCGAGCAGTACAGCCGTGAGGTAACGTGCTTCAGTGTGAGATTCCCTGCCTTATGATTCTATTTCTAGGTTTCTGACTCTACTTGTTGTGTTTTTTGGCAATGAAGGAATGGTTCCGTGGAGCACCCTACCCGGGCGTCTCCCAATGGAACGAACAAGACGAGCCGGCCGACGAGGTTCGGTGGTCCTGATTCTGCCGCCGACACGCCGGCGACCAAGTCACCCACCGGCCGGAGTCCTAAGGTGGAGCGCCGAACGACGATGAGCGCAGAAAGAGAGGTAAATAAACGACACTAATCCCGGCCTTCAATTAATTTGGTTCATCTACGAGTCACTCCCTCAAAAATAGGCTTTCCAGTGCTGTCGTTTGGTAGCAGTACATCTGTTATGTCATATGAAAGGAAATCTTGTCCAGGTTTTTCTTTCATTTCTTGAGAGGGAGGAGGGGGATTTTCAGGGCCTGTCCAAAGTTCGTTACAAGCATTTAAATGTGCGGACGCTAGCTGTTCTTAAATGCCACCGATGTTTTCTCTATTCCGATCATTTTGCTGGGATTTGGCAACATCTGTACCATGTTGATGCCTATCTCAATTAGTGGTAGTTGGCCATTGGTCTGTCCCCCTCTTGATGGAACACACTGTCAATTTCACTGAAACAGACATGTACTACTATTTGCTAACTGAAGCAAGTGGTCCGGGATACTTCTCTGAAGCAGTTCAATTAAGACAATTAATAACAATTTCCCCAGTAATCCTGCACTGTGTGCAGTTCAATTAAGTAACGAGTAAGTGCAGGCTGGGTTGATATAGCAAGCTCTCTGGAACTCTTAATTTGTTTCAGGCAGGGAGACCATAAATTGACAAATTGGGATCGCTACCTATTGTCTGTGGTTATGTTCTTGATAACACACCGAGGAAGATTGAGCAAGCTATAATTCAGCGTACAACGTGGACTGAATATTTTAACCAAGGGCCGTATAATTCTTGCCTAGAGTAGAAAAGCAATGCCAAGAATTTACTGATTAGGTGGGAAATGCAAAATATCATCAGTACTCACTAATCCTTGCTTCGATGCTTAACTGTTAAGGAAATCTTCTTTTGATCTTTACTGTAAGGAAATCTTTGAATTGAACTCTTTTACAATGTTGTGTGGGGAAGTCAGTAGGGGCGATAATGCGCAGTAAACCATCATCCAATGAAACTTTCCATTACTGATCTTCTCTGCCCTGTCTAATCATGCTATTGCTGTGGAAGTTCAGAACCTGTAGTACACAGCACTAATCTTTTTCTGCATTTATGTTCCTGCTGAATGAAAATGCCACCAGAAACGGAGGCCAGTGATGAAGCTGTCGGAGCTAGAGTCCCAGCTCACGCAGCTGCAAGACGAGCTCAAGAAGGCCAAGGAGCAACTCCATTCGTCCGAGAACTCCCGGAAGCGGGCCCTGCAGGAAGCCGAGGAGGCCAGGGCGCAGGCCGCGTCAGCGTCGGCGCAGGCCCGCGATTCCGAGGCGCAGCTCGCGGAGCTCTCGTCCGTCGAGGAAACCCGCATCTTCGAGCTGCGGCGTCTCTCCCAGGAGCGCGATCGCTCGTGGCAGTCGGAGCTGGAGGCCATGCAGAAGCAGCACGCCGCCGACTCAGCCGCGCTCGTGGCCGCCATGGGCGAGGTGCACCGGCTCCGCGTGCAGCTCGCCCGCGCCGACCGCAAGCCGCAGGAGGCGGCCGAGGCGCAGCTCGCCACGGTCGACGAGCTCAGGGCCAAGCTCAAGGAGAGCGAGGAAGCCGAGGCGCAGGCCCGGAGCTTGCACGAGGAGTGCAAGCAGCAGCTGGAGGCAAGCCGGGCCACCATCGACTCGCTGCTCACCGATGGCTCCAAGCTGATGGACTCCTTCAGCCTCGTCGTCACGGAGCTCGAGGAGTCGCGCGCCAAGCTCAAGGCCCAGGAGGAAGAGATGGCGGAGACTTCGTCGGCGGCGAAGGCGGCCGGCGAGAGCAGCGGCTGCTCGGACTCCGAGGCCGCCGAGCTGAGGTCGGCTTTGGAGGACGTGGAGGCCAGGTTCCAGGAAGAGAAGATCCTGAGCACCGTGGAGACGCAGTGCGCGTACGAGCTCATGGACCAGCTGAAGATGGAGTCCGACCTGCGGCACGGCAAGCTCGCCGCTGCGCTCGGGAGCGCCAAGTCCGAGGTCATCTTCCTCAAGGCGAGCCTGTTCGACAAGGAGTCCGAGCTGAGGCGCGCCCAGGACGCGGCCAAGAAGCTACAAGACGAGACGAGAACCAGCAGGGACATTACGGCAGACGAGCTGAAAGAGCAGCTGCGGGGCGCGCTGCTGGAGAACGGGCAGCTGAAGATCGAGCTGCAGAAGTACGAGTCCGAGGAGAAGGTCCCCGTGAAGTCGGAGGCCGAAGCGGCGGCGGAGACGGCGAAGAAAGGGGAGACGGAGGCCGAGCTGAGGCGGCTGAGGGTGCAGGCCGAGCAGTGGAGGAAGGCCGCCGAGACCGCCATGGCTTTGCTCGCCGTGGGAAAGGGCGGGAACGGGAAGGTCATGGACCGGGGCGACTCGTTGGACGGCGGCAAGTACGCCGGCTTGTATGATGAGCTCGACGACGATGCCGCGGCCCGGAAGAACGGCAACGTGCTCAGGAGGATCAGTGGCATGTGGAAGAAATGAGGATGATCACCGATCAACTTATGACAAAGTAGTAGCGCGGATCGATCGTAGGGACTTGTTCATTTTTCGGTCACTTGTATAATTGTTTTGCCGGTTCTTGTGGTGTAAAAACAGGTATAAAAGCAAAAAAAAACATAGGAATGATTGTACTGGTTGGGTAAGCGTGCCCACAGCTGTATTATACTCCTAAAACATAGTGCGTGGTATATGATGAATCGGAGAGTCGATTCATGCAGGTGTGAATTGTGAAAGGCTGGAATATCACAATTTAGAGTGACTATCAACAAGTTGCTCTTTCTGAATTCTGATGAGTTCACAGAAGAAAAAAAAGTTGCTCTTTCTGCTTGCGTGAAACAAGTGTTTTAAACCCATCTGTTCACTGTTGTCCTTAAGCATTTCGGCCCATTTTGTAGTCCAGTCCTATGCCCATCTCACACGGAGCGGCAGGCCCGCTGAGCAATATCAAAAAAACTCGTCCCATCCTGCTTTCTTCTGGTTGCGTGAAAACAAGTATTGCAGCCCATCATTTGTTCTTAAGCATTTCGGCCCATTTTGATGTTTAACTTTAGCCTACTAGAGTCACGGGGCCATTTCGACGACAAGTATTTGTGCTTACTGGACTTCAATGGAGTCACCGCCCAAGTACTTTTCCGCCTCAAATGCGTAGATGACTTTCACATCAAGCATACCATTCGGATATCTTCTTCCTCTAAAAAAAATAAAAAAAATCAAGCATACCATATCACATGCTAAACAATAAAGAATAAAAATTCAAGCATATCATCCCACGGTTTCGGCGATTCATGATTACGGCCTAGTATCAGGCTATCGGCCCGCGTGCAGCGTGCTCCATCTTCCACCTGATCAAAAGCAAACCCACGACGATGATCCTTCACCAATCAGTACGCTTTCCATCGTCAAAGCAGCAATACATACCCGTCATTCATTCGTTCATTCTCAGGGCATGATTGATGGCAGCGAAACACGCTCAACTGTCAGTTGGTGGTGCTACTGCCGCCGCTGAGAGTGTAACACTCCGCTCAAGTGTGCTTGCACATAAACAAAAACTTTTCAGGATATATAAATGCTTACTAACGCCTCTTGACTGCCTAGAAAACATTATTAAACCAGTATTCGAAGAAAGAAAGAGAAGACAAATTTAAATAATCTGCTTCCTGTCCTCACTTTTTTTTCTGTTGAAGTTGAATTATTCATCTGGGCTTCGTAAAGTTGTTGGATAGTCATGACCGATGAGACTTTTTTTTTCCTTGACTGTAACATAACCGATAACCGATGAGACTACTATATAGTAGTGCCACTGAATACGCCCATGCCACCATGGTAACTTGTCAAAGGCCGTAACGAGCCGACCATTGATCACACCCGTCTGATACGACTGTCGCCCAACTGTCTCGCAACAGGAGGAGCAGCAGAAGGGAAGACAATCCAACCGACCCATGCGATGCTGATCGATGCTCGACCAGGGGATCTATACTTCTATAGTCATGCTCCTCTGCAATGCCCCCACTCCGGCCTGCGTCGTGTCAGACGGCTGCATGATCCATGTGGATCGAGGCGCAGGAAAGCAGCAGATCACTTCATAGTGGCGTCACGAGCAATCACGCACGTATGTACTAGGTGCGTATGCACGCAACTAGCTTTGGCTGCTTCTTCTTGCCTCAACCGATCCCCATCATCAGATGCGCTGCCGTTTGCGTGAGGAGACGGTTGGATACACATGCTTTGGCGGTCATCTTGTGTGACCTTTATCCTCTGGCCGCTTCGGTCCTGGACTGCACTATCGTCTGGATAAATCGTGGTCTTGCTTGGGTAGTTTGGTTCTTCTGCTATTATGTATTCCCAGTTGTTACCTGTCACTTGATTGGCGACGTGGGTTCATGTGATGAGGAAAACATGTACTCCGATCCATGTATTTGATTTAGTATAACTTATATCGGTTTTGCTATTAAGCAATTGCATGTTTTTTAATTAGATCGGTCGACATGTTAGCTATTAGATCTTAATTCAACGATAGCAAGTGTAAAATGAAAGAATGGTAACGACCCTTGGATCTTTATCCAACGTTCTGAAATGTCGACTGACATTTAAAGCTCATTTCTTAAAAAATAGACGACTTAGAAATAACCACACCCAATTTTTATACTAAATCAAAAACATTTATTATGAATTGGAGGGAGTACTTCGTTAAATGCTTTGACATATTTTTCAACCATGAATAAGAGAAATACATGTTCATTTGAACGTTTCAGCTAATCCAACATTACGGAAACATAAGATATTTGACGACGTGGATGAACGGGAACCAGCCCTGGCGTGTTCTGGACAATCAATTTTGCGTTCATAGAGCCTTCTGTTTACTAACAGGCATCATTTGATATTCTTTTGAGCATGTGTGAAATATCATTCGAAACTAATGTTTCAATCATACAGAAAAAAGATAATCTTTATTCATCGATTAGCAAGAAAGTAACTATTCTAAAAAACACACAAAAGTAACTGATCTCTATTATTTTTCATAAGTATTTAGGATCTCAATTGGCAAACCAGATGACTTTGGTCATTTTCCCTGCTTAATTAAGGCTTCTGTCTTGACGCAGTGCATATTTGCCTCCTAACTTTACCACGTAGACTGCCGAGTTGGCAGCATTTCATTTCATTTTAGTAGTTACAGGATCAACTACGAGCAGATCAAACCCGCAAAACAAAACAAAAACTACGAGCAGATCAAAACATTAGGTGGTAATCAATATAGTAGAATTCCTCAGGCCAACCCAAAACACTCCCCACACCCCTCCTCCTCTTTCTTTGTGTGGGCTGTATCTCTATATGAAAATGCCCTAGTTTCGTACTTTTTTTTTGCACGTGAATCGGTTGTGGATTTGCTATGGCCACAAAATTATGGTTGCGTTCTTTTCGGCTTATGGGACCAGCTTCTCTGAAAAGCTGCCCTCCTCCAACTTCCTAGAGAAGCCGCTCGCCTAATTTGGTTAGTCATCCAAACTAGTTTAGCCTAAACTATTTTGAAATTTAACCAAATTTGGGGGTCGGCTTCCAAGAGAAGCCCCCGAAAGAACTGGGCCTATATGAGTTTGTTTGTAAAAGCATTGTGCAAAAAAAATGTATGTGTAGCATTTCTTGTCTAAATACCTTGCACTAATTGGATGCATGATAAAAAAAGAGTAAAATGCACCCGAAATCCCTATTCTTCCGTGAAGGTGTCAAGTAGGTCCCTAATTTTTGAAAATTCACGTTTTAGGTCCTCATTGTTTGTTAAGTGGTTCATCCCAGGTCCCTCGCCTATATGCACAGCTCCGGCCGCATGATGTGGCTTCCACTTAGGCTTTGGGCCCACACGTCAGGCGAGGGACGTTTGGCAGCAACGTCATGCGGCCGAAGCTGTGCATACAGGCGAGGGACCTGGGATGAATCACTTAACAAACAATGAGAACCTAAACGTGCATTTTCAAAGATTAGGGACCTGCTTGACACCTTCACGAAAGAATAGGGACCTCGGGTGCATATTACTCTAAAAAAAACTTTAAGTCTTCTTGTAGTTCCTCTATGCTGCATTTAAGAGTTCAAGGTTATAGGATATTTAGCTTGAGAACCAATGCATTAAGTTTATCGAAAAAACTAGATTATTTATGCGGTACAACTATTGCTTCAAGGACTTTGTTGAGCATTACCCCAACTAATGCATCTTCTTACCGAAAAGTGTTTATAAATTGAGAACGATTGATCTCCCAAAGATGCACTTCAACATTATTTTGTGAGGTTTATTCGCGGTTCTACCCAATTCTTGAGTCTAATTAGGTGACAAAAGGAGTTCCTAAGTTGACTCGGTGAATTTCTACTTGTGTTCTACGGCACTCCTTCCATTCTTAAATATAAGAAATTCTATCTTGGTCCTAATTAAGTCAAACTTTTTTTAATTTGACTAAGTTTATAGAAAAATCACGAAGACGTACAATATCAAATGAGTATATTATGGAAACATATATAATGGCAGATTTAGGACTTTTTATATTTAGAAATAGAGGTAGAAGCATCTCAAATACTCATTAAACAAACCATATATAAATACTAGAAAATGCCGTTCCGAAGAAATTCGCCTACGGAGATCCAATTAACTTTTCTTAGATAATCGTAGGTACTTTTTAATAATTTATCCATAGAAGATTAAATTAAATACAGTTTTAGATTTTGCACCGGCCCTGTACTGGGAAGGGAGATCCAATTATTAGATTTTGCCTACGGAGATCCAATTATTCTCCCTCGCGAGGGCTACTCCTCAGCAACCCCGTAGTCCCATCAAGATGACACCGTGAGTTAACCCTGACCCTGCCTTACAAGATGGAGTACTAGCAATCAACCGTCCAAACAGGCTACTGCGTTGCTTGTCCGCTCTATACCGGAACCCGGATCTGACGAATCATCAGCCTAGGAATCCATTCATCGCGGAACTGATTAGCAAAACCATCATTCGTATTTTTTCACAGCAGTAATCGGAGAATCGCACCGAGAGACAGAAGCAGTCGCCCGATCGACGCGCTGCGTAGGGACTTGAGTACGTACGTATTCTTACGGTTCCACGTAATCCTATCCTATCAGTTCAGTACTGTACCACCAGGAATACACCTTCCCGTCCCCGTTAGCACAGGAACACACTTGCCTTCGTTCCGGGTCGCCATTATATCGCCAAGATTCTACGCCAACGGCTCCCAAGTCCCAACGATCGGCCACCCGTACTCTGAAGTCTTCAAGACGAAGGATGTGTGGCTACTCAATGCTCCGTACCCAAGTCCACCAGGCGCCCTACTGTTCACGACGACCGTGTCAATACACAGGTACAGAGCCGCCCGGAGATACGCTACAGTACAGCCATGCTACGGTACGGAGTCTTCGCCGCGGCGTGGCGACGGACGAGAAAACACGATAGGCACTGTAACTCACAACAGTGGCAATCGAAACTGAGAAAGACGCAGCAGCGTTGAGTTGGTAGGTAGGTGTACGGGCGCAGGGAAAAGGCGTCCCGAGCCGAGCCGTGGGGTAAAGGTGGTCGGCTGGGCAATGCCGTGCGCGCCTGCCCGATCTGGCATTCGGCATGTGCTGATGCGCGGGCTGGCGCAGCCAGCAGGAACCGAGGCAAAAGCCATCAGCGGCCGCTCTCCGGCGCCCACCACCAAGATCCAAGACACCGCATGAAAGGCTGGCATGCTCCAGAATAAACAATTTACTACCACACTCTACGAGCGACGGATCTCGTCTCATCATCGGTGTGCCACTCACTGACACCAACGGTATTCTAATCATGCGAGATCCGCCTTGTTCTTATCTTATCATTAGCGCCGGCATCGCCACGCATCTGATCCGTTCCTTTGTTCCGCTGCTGCCGTCTCCGGCCCCTCGAAGACGGTGAAACAAAAGGCTGGCAATGCAACTGTGGAGAGTTAACAAAAGCCAATGGGCACTTTACAGTCTGCACACGAGTACAAAAAGCTCTGGTAAAAAAATAAAAACAGCAGCGGGGGCGAAAGACCTTTTCAGCCCAGGAAACGGAAACGTTCATAAATCAGGCGTAAACATCTCATTTAACACGGCATTAACTGAAAGAGGGAGGTGCTGTTAAAAAAAAAACTGAAAGAGGGATGGATCAGCTGGGCCCGGCATCAAAGGGAGGTTCAATTACAGGTGGGGCCACGCATACTTGAGGGTACAGGTGGTCACGGGGTTTACTAGCGGCGGGGGGGGGGGGGGGGGGGCTTGCCGTCGGTTAGTGACGCGTGGTGTCCATGTCTCAATGACGTGTGGGGCACGACGAGCCGGCCGGCCGCTGGAACGGAGCGGAGCAGGAAGAAAACGGACGAACGTCTCGCGGCTGCTAGCCCCGGTTTCGTGTCAGCTCTCGTAGTTGGCGATGGCCAGCAGTAGAGAGAGTACAGTGTAACGTCTCCTGCCCGTCCCCGCGGCGTGACGACTGGTCCATGGCACGCGGAGCGGACCTGACCTGACCGCGGCGCCCGCCTCCAGCAGAAGAAGAGGCGACAGGGACAGCGGCTTTCAGCTGGCACTGGGGTGGGCGACGCCAAGACCGCGACGAGAGAGAGAAGAGGAACTGAGGAAGATATCAGGGAGAAACGGCTGGCTCTCGCCGTCGTAACGCTCCCACCATCTACGGGCCCAGCTGGTGCTCACCGCTACACCACCATCGGCTGCT
Organism: Brachypodium distachyon; assembly: GCF_000005505.3. Taxonomy (NCBI): domain Eukaryota; kingdom Viridiplantae; phylum Streptophyta; class Magnoliopsida; order Poales; family Poaceae; genus Brachypodium; species Brachypodium distachyon. Next base: position 52,892,756 of record NC_016132.3, on the reverse strand, counting down.
GCTCGCCCGTGGGTCCCGCCGACGGGAATCAATACTGGCGGAGCGGTGAGCCGATAAAAGCGGCGGCGTCTTCCGACGGGTGAGTCGAGGAAAGTAAAAAGAGAGAGAGAAGTTTGGGCACCTACTTGGCCCCTTTTGCCTTCTTCCCCTCATTCCTTTCCAATCTTTTCTACTCCTTTCTGCCTAAAAATGCTCCTCCCTCCGGTCGTGGGTTTGATCTGACCCGTAGAGGCGGTGGCTTCCGAGGACGGGCGGGGGTGGTGGCCAGTGTTAGGTTCTTGGCGCCTTCAGTGGGGTGCGGAAGGTGAGGACGGCTTTCGGCGGTTGCTTGCTTCGAGGTGAAAGCTCACCTTTCTCGTTGTAAAAATCGGGATCTTTTATTTTCTGTTTTTTGGGGGGGTGCTTTGCGTCCCCGCCACCATGTTTCGTTCATCCTGGCCGCCCGCGCTCTTCTCTGGTTTCATTTGAGGCGCCGCTGAGTTGGTTTTTGCGGTGATTGCGGAAGAGTTGGCCTTCAGGCGACGTTCAGGTGCGAGGGTTTATGTGGGGGGCGAAATTCAGTCTGTTTCAGTTCGTGTGCTTGATTCTTTCAGGTTTTGTGTTTTCGCTGCCCGATTTATCGAGGTACAAGGGTAACGCGCGAAACAGTGCTGATTTGTGAACCATTGTAGTTTATGGTGAAGAATTATGCCCTCGTGGCGGCGAAAATATGTTTTTCTGACGCTAATCGTCTAGCCCTACACCTGGGAGGCTGGGAGTTCAGTTCCTTCTCGTTTCTCTACTAGATTCGGTTAAGGCTTTGGCTTGCTCACGATTTTATAGATGCAGTTACAGGATTTTATGATTATCTAAAAATTACAGGATTTTATGCATAACTGATAGCTCCGCACCTCTTTGTTGATTTCGCAGCCGATTTTTGGTGGAGATGCTGATTTGGTATAGCTTTTTTTTGGTGTCAAAACGTTGTTTCTTTCTTTCCGATTCTTCCACCTGTAATTCCTGCTTCATCAGGGAACGGCAGCAACAGAACATTTTGATCTCTAGAAATATAGTATTTTTGGAACAACTATCCTTGTGCTGATCGTGGATGTGCTATGGTTAAGGTTGAAAACCCTTGGATTTTCTTGTTTCTTTTGTATCATTACTGTACTGAAGATTTGATCTGCTGTACTTTTAGGTGAAGGCGAAGAAAAGGAACACTAAGAATGGGTAAGAAAGGCAAGTGGTTTAGTGCTGTCAGGAGAGTCTTCAGCTCCTCTGATCCGGAGGCGAAGGAAGCTAAGGTATAAAAAAAGGTCAATTACTTCAATTTTGCATTTGCTCCCTAGTAATTTTCATCAAAGCTTGTCACTCAATCATTCTACTTTTGGTGACCATGTAGGCTGAGAAGGCGGACAAGCCGAAATCCAGGAAGAAATGGCCATTTGGCAAGTCAAAACACTCTGATCTGCCAACCTCGACAGTGTCAGGGATCACTCTAGTAGCTCCACAGCCGCTGCCACCGCCGCCTACACAGCCTCCTCAACCACAATCTGAGGAGATAAAAGATGTCAAAACAATCGAAGCGGAAAGTGAACAAAACAAGCATGCCTACTCGGTTGCGCTTGCGTCTGCTGTCGCCGCGGAAGCCGCCGCTGTCGCTGCCCAGGCCGCTGCTGAGGTTGTCCGCCTCACAGCAGTCACCACAAGCACACCAAAAGCGGCTGTTTGCTCAAAGGAAGAGCTTGCTGCTGTCAAGATTCAGACCGCCTTCAGGGGTTATCTGGTAATGCATCTAAACTTGTGGGCTGTTTATTGTTTGCTGCTGTTATCTACCTATATTAATGTATCTCCTTGCAGTAGCAATACAATAACAAATGGATACAGTGATTGGTCTGGGTCGACCTCTTCTGTTTTATTGTCATTTGAAAGCATGCATGTAAGATAGCAGCCTGCTATGGATTAAGATCTTGTAAGATATCTGATTTGGTTGGTTGAGAGTTGCTGTCCAATGCTGAATTGGAGAGTATGTCCTTTTATCCGTTTTGGAATATCACAGGAGCGTACTTTGCTAGTCATTTTCAAATATTATTTGCATCTGATGTTCTTATACATAAGAATATGAATGCTGATATGACAGATGAATGAAAAAATATATGCAAAATGGCACAATACACTATCAAGATAGAATTATACATATTTTTTTCATGTATAAAAATAGTAATTGGTTACTAAATTTGCAAAATATAATGTTTTAGGCAAGGAGAGCACTGCGGGCACTGAGGGGACTAGTTAGGCTGAAGTCACTTGTTGATGGAAATTCTGTCAAACGCCAAACTTCCCACACCTTGCATTGCACACAAACAATGACAAGAGTTCAAACCCAAATCTACTCCAGAAGAGTGAAGCTGGAGGAGGAAAAACAGGCTCTTCAAAGGCAGCTCCAATTAAAGCACCAACGGGAACTTGAGAAAATGAAGGTGAGCACCCTATTTAATATAATCCTCCTAACCTCATAATTTCATCTTCAGAATACTTTCCTTTCTGTATTTTATAGGCATACATTGATAAGGAAGTCTATTTTGGGCATTACCTATTTTCTATTTACAGAAAAGGAGTTAGTTATTAGTGATAAATACTAATAACATACCGGCGGCATATCCGGTGAAAACTTTGTGAAAACCACTGTAGAAGTTTCAAAAGGTTCCCCAAAAATAGCATTTGTTGGGGAAGTGAAGTTCTATATGTGTAAAATTTGAAGTCCAAACTCAATTGCATTTGGCATCAGGGAAAATTTCAGCATGAATAGTAATTCCTCACTGTTTAGCAATGTTTATTTTGTATATTTCTCCTTCTATTTCCTCTCAAATGCAATTGAGTTTGGACTTGTAATTTTGCACGTCTATAGAACACCACACCACGAACATACATTATTTTTTTAGGAACCTTTAAATATGATTTCTATGGAGTTCGCAAAGTTTGCAGTGTAAGGGTGGTTTTCACCTGATATTTTGCCTAAGATATCGGCCACATTAACAAAGAGTAAAAGACACCATATATGGTTTTGATTGATATGAACTTCTGTAATAATGTAACAAGTTACAGTTCTGATACAACATATTTCTTACACAGCTGAACTCTTTAACTTTCTTGGCAGATTGATGAAGACTGGGATCATAGCCATCAATCCAAAGAACAGATCGAGGCCAGCTTAATGATGAAACAGGAAGCTGCACTAAGACGAGAAAGAGCACTTGCATATGCATTTTCTCATCAGGCAAGCTGACTCTTTGGTTTCCCTTGAATGATTATATTTTTCTTGTTTGCTACTAATTCTCACTGGCTGCAGTTGTATTTCCCTTTATATCACACATTCCAATTTTTTATATATTATGCAGTGGAAGAATTCTGGTCGAACTATAACACCAACGTTCACAGACCAAGGGAATCCTAATTGGGGCTGGAGCTGGATGGAACGTTGGATGACAGCAAGGCCTTGGGAGAACCGAGTGGTACCAAACAAAGATCCTAAAGATTCTGTTCTTACAAAGAATCCCAGCACAAGCGCCATTCGAACTTTTGTACCCCGTGCTCTCTCAATCCAGAGACCGGCAACACCAAGCAAGTCAAGCCGTCCACCGAGCCGGCAATCACCATCAACTCCCCCCTCAAAGGTCCCCTCAGTTGCAGGAAAGTTCAGACCATCGAGTCCAAGGGACAGCTGGCTCTACAGGGATGATGACTTGAGGAGCATCACAAGCATACGCTCTGAACGCCCAAGGAGGCAGAGCACAGGTGGAACCTCAGTCCAGGACGATGCAAGCCTAACAAGCACGCCAGCTCTCCCCAGCTATATGCAGTCAACAAAGTCTGCAAGGGCAAAGTCCCGGTACCACAGTGGATTCACCGACAAGTTTGAGGTTCCTGAGAGAGTATCTCTGGTCCATTCATCGATAAAGAAGCGCCTATCTTTCCCAGCTGCAGACAAACCAAATATTGCGCCTGCAGATAAGCCAATGGAAAGAGCAAGGCGCCATTCAGAACCTCCAAAGGTGGATCCTGCCTCCCTGTGAAGGATGTCTGTTTCCTGATATGATCAAATATTCAAATGGACATCAGGCATTATGACTTATGAGTTTTAGATTGCCTTCTTTTCCATCTATGCATTCTCTAATTTAGATTGCTCTCTCTCTCAAGGTTGAACCCTCCGTGAAATGTATGATTTGTCTGGGTTGATTTGAGACGATTCTAACTGTTTACAGACAGGTTTTGCCTCTGTGGTTTGTTGTGTGTTACTGGAGAGATGATGTTGAGTGTGCGCGTGGCTTCGGTGTATATTATGAGCTATTGATAACCACCAGGCTTGGAATGTTAGACGTGGATATTGTTATTTTTCTGACTGAGATTTGCATGTGTTGTTGACATTTTCCAGTTGGTACTTGGTGCATAGGGCACTTGGCACTGAACTTTAATACTATCTTTGCCATGTACAATTAACATTCCTCCCTTGTGGTGAGCAGTAGAACAGAAGAGGAACGTACTTCCAACTCTTGTTCACTGCCTTGCACCTGCCGTAACATTTTCTCTTAAATACTGCTACAGTACTACTCCGTATTAATTTTTACGCCTGCAAGAGTTTAATCGGTGGTTGTGTCAGTTCACCTTTTACTATACCACATGCTGGATCTCGTACAAACAAGAATAGAGCATGTCTGAATAATTTGATCAAGATGGTAGAAAATCTTCTTCTCGTCGGGTACCTTGCTAGTGTATCTCTCTGTTTCATCCATGTCCCTGACATTCTTAAGCTTTCTTCTTGTGTTGTGCTTGTGCAATTGGTTTTCTATATGCTAGGCGAAGGTGAAGTTTCCTTAACACACGAAGGTGTATTTACAATGATCTTCAAACAATTATGGTCTAGTTCTTTCTCAGACCCGTCCAAATGCATAGCTTGACAAGTCATCGCCATTCCTGCTTCTAATGATTCAGAGTTAAATTAGTTGAAATTTTGCAGATTTATTTTATACAAAGACGCAAATACAAATTCTAAAAGACCAAACAAATGTACATCTAACAACGATTTAATAATTTGTCTTAACTTATGCAAGAGTTACGGCATCTAACACGAGTTTGTCATTTTTTCATCCATGTATTGTTAAACATTATGAGTAATCGTGTTATTCTTATTTACTCCTTGGACAGTTGATTCAGTTATACTGTGCCGTACCTGGGTCTGGAGGAGTCGGGATTCACCGAACCGCGTCTGGGCCTGACCCATTTAACCTTAGACCGACCGGTGCCGGGCCGGGCCGGCCAGCCTGATGGCCACCTATAGCTATACCTCCTCTCTCTCTCAAAAAAAAAAAGCTATACCCCCTCTCCCCGTCTCTTTGCCGAGCCCCAGCCCCCTCGCTCCGTGGATCTTCCTCCTCGCGCGAGCCGGCGAGCGCCGTCACTCATCCCGCTGCCGAGCGCCCGAGCCCCCTAGCTCGTCTTCCTCCTCGCTCGAGCGCCTCTACCGCAGGTTGATCTCCCCTTCGATTCTCTCGCTCCCGACCGTTTCTCCTCCCATCACCCCACGAACGGGTTCCGCCCTTTAGATCCCCGTTTCATAATCTTCCCCAATTCGTAACTGAGGCAAAAATCAAGGTAGGGCGCCCGCCCTACCTTGCCCTACTGGGTCCTCCGCCCGTGGTTGTGCTCTCTGTGGATGCGTCGTCTGGGTACCCATAGTTGGTTCGTGCGTGCAGTACGAGGGTTGTGCGGGTTGGCGCGTTGTGAGGCATACCATGCAATTTGGGTTGCAAAGTATCTGCTGCCATATCAATATTGTGTGAAGGCCTGATCGGGAACATTATTGCTTGACCTGTTTGGATAATTTGGCTCGAGATTCTTAGATTTCATCGGGATGTTAAGTTGTTTGATTAAGGGTATCGGATCATATTATTTTGTGGTGTGGAACAATCTGTATTTTCATCAGAATGAATTCAGTTAAATATAGTGTTGTTTTAATCGATGTCTATCAGTTATTTGGACAATGTACTTCCAGAATGTGTAAATATTGGCGTCAGATGTATGTGGATCTCATTAGTATATTTATAATATACCGTTTTTAATCTGTTATACGCTTAAACATAAGTTACAGTGTATTTTTTGAAATCCTATTTGATGCACTCATAAAACATTCTCTCGTGTCTTACCATTCGCTGTTTATCATGTTTGATTGGTTGTGCATTTGCAGTTCTCACTAACTTCTTTCAATTACCATGCATGGCTTGTTTGTGTGGGAAATAATTAACTTTTCTCTTGCAGTTCTATAACTTGCTGACCTGACTTCAGTGATTCGTGGGACCAACAAAAACTTTCAAAATGGTATGGCATTGTTCTCCATGTTATAAACTGATTAACTTCTGAACATCCAGGTCGTGCCTCATAGTGAAGGCATATGTGTTATTATTAGTCATTCTAAGCAGTTATTATTTTTTGCTGTAGTACTAAAAAAATGACTGTTTCTTTTGTATGCACACAGGTGGTTCTTGCAGCATCTATAATGTCGAAATCTGGAAAGGGTGAGCTTTTTTGAAATTCCCAGTTACAAAATTCCTTATGAGATATTCTTGCCTTATAACTTCCATGCAAAAACAAAAATCTAGTTTGTATTTGCATCTATTATAGTCTTGTACTACATCTCATGTGATGTCGAGAACAAGGATATTGCAGTTTCTTCTATTTTTTAACAATCATAAAGCGGTGTTATTTGTTTACTTGAACTGCAGCACTTTCTTCAAGGCAATATGTTGATATGTCTTGGATAAGGATCGAGGATCTGCTTGCAGCATTTCCAAAGTTGGTTGGGACTGGAAAGCAACATACTTATGTTGAGACTGAAAATGTTCGCTATGTTTATCAACCAATTGAAGCTCTTTATCTGCTAGTCATCACAAATAAACAAAGTAACATTCTTGAAGATCTGGAGACATTGAGGCTGCTTTCGAAACTTGTATCCTTGTCAAAAGCTAGGTTGTTACAATTTGCAAAAAGAGAAGATGTAGCTACCTACATACAAACACAATCCTAATATTAACAATTATATATCAATGTTCTTTTGGAACATAGATCAAGTTGGTGCTCTTACATCGGTAGATTGTTACCATTCGTCCTTGCTTCAGATGTGGTACAATTTGCTTTTTATATAAATAATTCAAGGCAATTGTTTCCTTGAACATAATAAAGGTACCTGAGTATTCCCCTTCTTTGGATGAAGAGGGTGTGTCCAAGGCATTCTTTGAGCTCACGTTTGCTTTTGACGAAGCCATTTCTCTTGGAAACAAGGAAAATGTAACTGTAGCACAGGTTAAACAATACTGCGAAATGGAGAGCCATGAAGAGAAGCTGCACAAGCTGGTCATGCAAAGCAAAATAAATGAAACTAAGGATGTCATGAGGAAGAAAGTTACCGAGATTGAGAAAAACAAGGTAAATGTTCCTCAAACAAGAAACATGTCCCTGGATTTGACATTACAACATTTACAAGGGATATTGTACCCTGTTAGTAGACCCGGCATATATTGACACTAATCTTTTTGTTGGACCTTTTGCAGATTGACAGAAGCAAGATTGACAAGGGAGCATTTGGTCCCTCAAGAATTCCAAGCAGCTTTAATGACATGAACATTAGAGGTGGTGGTCCAGGGTCTGGGGGTGATCCTATATTTGGTGATATGGACTCATTCATTCACAAGGCGAAAGGTTTGTGCTCAAACAAATGCCTGTTGTGCGGAAATGAAACATCTCATTATACTATTAAACTATTATTTAATTTCAGCGCTGATGTTAATATTTATTGGTCCAATTTGCAGTGTTTGTATTTGATAACAGTATTTCTAAATTGTATCATTTATTTGTCAATAAATAATTAATGGCATTTTGGATTCAGTCTTGGTCATTGTATCGTATTACGGTTACTCATTATATATTTTACACCATACATCTTATCATCCAATGTCCTTTGAAATTGTTCTATCCAAGTAGACCAAGCCCACATGGGGCACTGTTTAGTTTCGCTATATGCATGTCACGGAATGTGTAGTTTCAATTATTACTTTTCTTGTGTATCCTAGTGATATTTTAGTCAGAGTATGTGTAGTTCCATGGAATTTACTCACTGTCTTTCAACAAATCTGTTAGTGCCATGTTTCTACGATTTTATTCACTGAAGCAAAGAGTTCTGCTTGAGTTACTTACAACCTTACTTGCTATATAAGACATATACGATTCTTTGTACAAAGTACTACCTCTGTCCAGAAGGCCCACACCGAACTTTATCACAAACTTTGACCAACAATTATACAAATAATATTTAATATATGTATATAAATATTATGCCATTACAAAGTGCTTTTCAATATAAATTCAACAATACCATTTTTGTGCCACAATAGCCTCGTATTACTAATGCTTTTGGTCAAATTTGGCACAAAATTTTATGCGGGCCTTATAAACCCGGACAGAGGGAGTAGTTGCAAGGAAAATTAGATTTACCAAATCTGTGATCTGTCATGAACTAAGAAGTATCCAACGAATCCGGGAGTAAATGTGCATCTTAGTTCTCACTATTGATCTAGGGCAAATAATATTTTGTGTAGCCCTTTAGTGACGCAACAGTTGTGAGAGTTATGATGTGCTCTGCTTCACAACAATTATTAGGAAAACACTTAAAAAGAAAGTTGCAAGAAGAAATATCTGCACTCTGGGCCTCTGGCTCATACTAGTGTATGGGGATTTGGCTATGTGTCTGTTATTTTGTCTTGACTGCTAGTGCCATTCCTACAGGACGCCCATCTGCTCCTTCTCCTGTTCCTACTAAAGTGCCAGGTGGAATGAAATTAAGTAAAGTGCAGAAGACAAATCAGTTCCTAGAGTCTTTGAAAGCGGAAGGAGAAGTTATTCTGGAGGATACTCACCTAAGCACAATTCAGTCAAGGTCATCATCTATTCCACCAAGTGATGCGATCACAGTGACCATTGAAGAGAAGCTGAGTGCCACTCTTAAAAGGGATGGCGGAGTTAGCAATTTTGAGATTCAAGGAACCCTTTCTCTCCAAGTTCTTAGTGACGCTGATGGTTTTATCCAGTTGCAGGTCATTTTCTATATTTGATTCCTGGATCTTTTACATTCCATAACTTCATAAAACTACACTTGGTAGGATAAAACTTCTGCTCACATGTATTTGTATTAGCGGGTCACGTGTTTATACAGTTCAATTGATTGCTCAACATGTTCATTCGTTGAAACCTCCAACTATGAATGACTGTTAGATCACTCATAGGGCACGCTAATGAGTCTCCATTGTGAAACACTGTTCAACACTGCTTTCCATAAAGCAGAAGTGTTGATTTGAAGCAATATATTCAAGCGGTTATTAAATCTTGCTGTTATATAATCATAACTGAAGCCCTGAAGCTCTCTCTTATTTGTTTGTCATTAGATGATACAGAACGTTGATACAGAACTCACCACAGTCCCATCTTACAGCATGAATTTTGGAGATAGGAAGATTGAACTAGAGTTTGTTTAGTAATCCCTGCCATTGTAGAAGCATCTATTGCTTGCGTGAAACTTCTTTTTGGGTAACATCACTTTACAAGTTAAATTAATTTTACTTCGAAGGTGATAATTTTTCTTACATTTGATGCAGATTGAGAACCAAGATTTACCTGGACTTAGCTTCAAGACACACCCTAATATTAACAGAGACCTGTTCAATGGTCAGAAAATTGTGGGGGCAAGTGATCCGAACAGGGCTTTCCCAAGTGGTCAAAATGAAACAGCTCTGGTGAAATGGAGAATCCAGGGGTTGGATGAGTCATCTCTGCCATTGACAGGTATACCTAACTATTTGTTTTTAGGAGCTTGCTAATTGTGTCTTTTGTAACCTCGTTTTGCCATTTGCAGTCAATTGCTGGCCTTCAGTGTCTGGGAATGCAACCGATGTGAATATTGAATATGAAGCTTCAGATATGTTTGATTTGCACAATGTTGTCATCTCTATCCCTCTGCCCGCACTTAGGGAGGCTCCAAGTGTTAAACATATAGATGGAGAATGGAAGTAATTTTCTAACTCTGTCGTCTTGTCGTAAATACTCTGCTAGCCTTGTTCTGTGATTGACCTTCCAGACCGCGTAATGCTAATAGTTGTAAGTTTTACATAGTGCATCTACAAGGAAATAACAAAAATGTATATTAAGTTTCCTCAGCTGCCCAGCATGTGCACAGACCAAGGAAGATGTAATCTATCTAACAAAAATGTATATTAGTCTCTATTTAACAAGGCTTAATGTCAATATTTTATGTAGCACAATAAAGTAAGGAGCTTGTAAAACTAGTGTTTCAGTTCAACCTTGGATGGTAGTTTCCCCTGATTTACCCATCCTCTCATTATTTATAATTTATCCCTCTTTATAATGGTTTTCTTTCATGTAAGCTTCTCCTGTCACCCATCTATTTAGTTGTTACCTTCATTTATCCGTTAATCTCACGTCTTCATTTATTTATTCTGCATCCAGGTATGACTCAAGAAACTCCATGTTGGAATGGTCCGTTGTCCTTGTTGATAAATCCAACCGAAGGTACATGAAGCATATATTTTTCGCAATTCAGTATTGCTTTTATATCATGTGTTTTGTTACTGTGGTGTTGGTAACACTAGGCTTTCTTTTCATTCGCAGTGGTTCCATGGAGTTTTCTGTTCCTGCAGCTGATCCATCGACATTTTTCCCCATATCTGTTAGATTTTCTGCTTCAAATACATTCAGTGACTTGAAGGTTTGTTATATATTATACTTGTCAGTGATACATGCATGGCATTTTAAGTGGCTCTGCTTTGCCATTAGTGTACATCAATATTTCTCACTTCTTTATTTACACCATTGTACATAACCACACTGTTTTAAATCTGATTTTCCTCATCATTCCTTTAGGCACGGCAGCGCTTTGAAAAAAGAATTAACATTACATTTGGACCTACAGAATTAAGCATTTAAAGTTCATACTAGTAGTTTTCCAGTCACAAACTGATGTTGTACAGCATTTTATTTATGGGTTTTCTAGTACCACACGATCGTGTTGTGCTCCTTTCGGTGAATTAATCCAATTGTCTACATTTGATGTTTCTCCACTTCAAATTGCAATCTCCTGATTTCCTGCAAAATTTTGTTTCAGGTTACTGCCATTCGTCCATTGAGGGAAGGCAGTGCAAAGTATTCACAGTGGGTTCGACTGGTCACCGCTAATTATCAAGTGGTCTGATGTTCCACTTAAAAGTTTGTTGGTTTAGTGAAGTAACTGCGGATATTTGCAGTATATAGTAACTTTTGATTTTGGCCAATAGGTATACACACTTCATTTTGTATTTACTTTATATTGTAAAATCTATAATTAAAATAATGTTCATCCTACTGCACACAGTACAAAAATGTGATACTTCTGATCCATTGGTTGTTTGCTGCAGTGTGCCTTGTCAAGTCATTTTCTATCAATGGCAATTATGAGATATTTCTTATCAGCCCTCTTGTAACTTTTTTACGGGGGCTTTTGGCTCTTAATTTTCGGGACTGCAGATTCCTTATTTTTTACCCCATTATGCTTGGTTTCTATTGTTTCTGGAAACATTCTCGCCAAACCTATTCATCACTGGCCTGGAACAAAACCTATTCTGGCCTGGAAAAGGTCAGGTCATATCCTTCGCGCAGTTCCAGATACTCTCTGTGTAGGTTGCAATTTGTTTCGTAAAGGCAATCTTCTGACAAATACTTTCTTTGTAAACATATTATATATGTCAAAATCACAAGTGTTTTTTACACGAATGCAAGTGCCAATAATTTTTTTTTGTGATGACAAGTGCCAACATTTTTGTATAAATTTTTTGCATACCTGATGGTTTCAAGCCAGGATCTGTAGTGCTGCCACGGTTTCACCAAATCACACTGGCAGGTTATTTTGTTCCTGTCGCCGTTAAGGTCTACAGCGCGTGACACGTCTCCGTTACAAACATCACTTGGAGCCCTAGTTTTGAAAACCGGACCGGTGATCGAACCGGCGAGGCTCTTGGTTCAGGTTTTTTCGGTCGAATCGCTGGTTAAGACAATAAATAATATAATTTTGTCATAAATGCTGCAATAAAAGAAAAAAATGTAGTGTAATGCAAATTTCATGTCTCATTTTTTTGTCTTTTTACCATATTTTCACATTTACAAGAAGTGCTAGGGCCGGAACTGGCCCAGCCCAACTGGCAGCACAACCTAGTTGAAATGAAGGCCTAGGAACCGGCCCAACCGTTTTTCCTGATAAAAAGAGTCTTTTCAGACATTAGTATACAACAAAGGGTAGCCTAACTGGCTGGGAGGTTCATCCCCGTTGGAGTGGGAAGTTGCGTGTTCGAACAGCAAGTGAGCCGGTCGGTTCGGCTGAAATCGCCTGGTTTGCCGGTTTAGACACAAACCGGTCGATTCGTCTCGGTTTTCCCGGTTCGCCTGCCCGAGCGGTCCTGAGCGCTTAACAGACCAGTGCGGAGTCCGGTTCGACCAGCGGTCCAGTCCGGTTTTCAAAACTAGGCTTGGAGCAAACATGTGCCTACTTTAAGATTTTAAGATTCGGAGGACCTCTTTGGAGTACCCAATAGTCAAGATCCTGATAATGTGGATGAGGACCAGGTTGACTACAGAAGCAGTCAGGTGGAGGAGAGTCAAGAAGATGTGAATGTGAATGGCAATAAAGGTATCCTAATCCAAGAAGGTGTGATAGACTGAAGGACAAGGAATTCAAAAAATAGAAGATTTGGCGGATAGAGCTTTGGCTAGGAATAATTTGGGGAAAGGTCACTGATCCTCTCTCCTTTACTTCTCATGATAATGATGTTTTATTCCAAATTGCTTCTACTATTGGAATAGATCTGGGCTAGAGCAAGCCAGAATTAATTTATATGAACAGAAAGACAGGATATCTGATTTGGATAATCTTGAAAACAAATGTGCTAATGACGCTGGTGACAAAATTCTTAGATGGATTATTAGCTAACTTAGATGCAGAGGAAGCCCAATCTGACTCCCTGGCTATGGAGGGTTTTCAGGTTGTACAAAGTAAGAAAAAAAAGGATAAAAAAAGCAATCACCTGATATTATCAGTGTGAAAGCTCTTCTTGAATACAGAAAACAAGAAAATGAAGTGAATCTTCTGGAACATTAGGGGGAGGGGAAGGAGGAGAAACAGAGGTTCATTAGGAAGTTCATTGGAGATCATCATTTGGATTTCTTAGGGCTCCAAGAAATAAAGAAAAATGAGTTTACTCCTGCCGGACTTGTTAATTTAGGGGGTGGTGGCCAGTTTGTTTGGAAGTGGTCTCCATGTAGAGGAGATCAGGGGGGATTCTTGTGGGGATTAGAGAGAATACTCTGGAGGTGGTAGAACATCAGGAGGGATTCTGGTGGGGATTAGAGAGAATACTCTGGAGGTGGTAGAACGCCATAATGGTTTTCACTTTGTTAAACTCCTATTGTATGACAAAGTCCTTGATTCTAGATGGAACCTCATAGTAGTATATGGGGCTGCACAAATTGAGCACAAGGAGGCATTCCTGACTGAGCTGTCTCAAGTTTGTCAGGACAATGCTTATTAGTGGGAGCAATTAGTAAGGAAATGGAAAAAAATAAAGCTAGGGGTTATAATAGGTGGAGCTTTTTTTCTTTCGGAATGCTACTATTGAACATGCTGGGATGAGAGAACTTGCACTCAATGGTAGGCAGTTCACTTGGACAAATGATCATGTGGATCCAACTTTTGAAAAATTAGACGAAATTCTATTGAGTACTGATTGGGAGGACATTTATCCTTTGACGGTTGTCTCTTCTTTAGATATAATCTTGTCAGATCATGTACCTTTTGCTTCTTTATTCTGGTGTTAGACTTTAATAAAGATCCTATCTCTCATTTTGAATCAAGTTGGTTTGAGAGGAGGGAGAGGGGGTGGTGGGAGAGATTATCCAGGAAATCTGGAATGCTGCTCCCAGGCATATATCTACTTTAGATAGATGGAAATGGATATTAAGAAATGTGAGGAAGAAACTGAAAGGCGGAACAAAAGCATTGATGCCTGGTATAAAAAGCTGAAAATTGAGCTTCCTGCCTAGATCTCAGCTCTGGTTATACTCAGTGAATCTACTAGTCTATCTTTTTAACAAAGGGAGGAGAAGAAAATCTAGAACTTCAGCATAATAGACTGCTGAGACAGGAATAACTTAAATGGCAACAAAGATCTAAAGAGAATGAGGTTTTGGAAGGGGATAATAGCACAAAAAAAATTCATGCTAAAGCAAACTGTAGGAGGAGAAAAAAATATTGTTCTCTCCTTAGAACAAGATGAGGGTGTAATCTCTGGAGAGAAGCAGTTGATTTCTTACATCACTGACTTCTATAAAAAGCTTTTTGGCCATACAAATTGCACTGACATTAAGTTAGATGTTGGTGAATTGGCCAATCTCAGCAAAGAATAGGCTGACTTGCTGGTTACTCCATTTTCGATGGAGGAGCTTAAGAAAGCTGTTTTTCAAATGGAAAATAAATAGATCACCAGGGCCAGATGGGTTCCCTGTGGAGTTTTACCAACACTACTGGGACATTGTCAAGGATGATCTCTTTTTTGTCTCTTACTTCCTCCGTCCGTTTTTACCGGGCGCTTTAGTTTTTGCGCCCATACCAAGGCAGTCTCGAGAGTTGATATTTTGAAGAAACTGCCCGAGTGCAAGGTCCCACCTGCGGTTTGGTTGCCCAATCAATTGAGATTAGTACGCTGATTATTCGCCGGCCGCGCACGCGCTTCCCTCGCCCCACGCATCGTGTGTGCTCTGCATTGGGCCGTTCGTATAGATGGACGCGGAATAGGGGTAGTACTAATATTTGTATCCATCGACGCCTCATATAGATTTACTTATCTGTTCAAATAACGCGCCCGGTAAAAGCGGATGGAGGGAGTAATTGGCTTCTACAGTGGAAAATTACAGGTAGAAAGACTTAATTATGGGATTATCACACTTGTTCCAAAATGCAAGGATGCTAAGCAGATTCAGAAGTTCACGCCTATCTGCCTTCTGAATGTTAGCTTTAAAATCATCACTAAAGTCTTAATGAATAGGATCAAAGTGAGTGTTGGGTCAGTCATTGCTGAAACCCAAACTCTTTTTCTTAAAGGGAAACCAATTATGGAGGGTGTGATGGTGTTGCACGAGATACGAAATTTCATCCATACTAGGAAACGGTCAGCTATGTTGTTTAAAGTTGATTTTGAAAAGGCGTATGACAAAATCAAATGCTCCAACTTAAAAAATTCACTGACAAGTGGTGTAACTGGATATGAGCATCGTGAGGGGGGGGGGGGGGGGGGGAGTCTGCATTCGAGTGAATGACTGCTTTGGTGCTTATTTCCCTACTTTCTCTGGTTTGAGACGGGGGGACCCGATGTCTCCATTGTTCTTTGACTTAGCAGCAGGGGATGTTGAAATAGCCAAGGCATCTGCTGCTAAGTCTGTGATTCTGAATAAAGGGAACACATTTTTCTTTCGGCGCACTCTATGGGGGGATTTGTTCGGGATTAGCAGAAAATTCTGAAATCCTTTGAACAAGTTAGGCTAACTGCTATCGAAGATAAATTGTGGTGGAGCCTTACTCATAATGAAGAATTCTCTGTAGGTTAGGAAGCTCATGTGGCGAAATGTGGATTTTCCTCAGAAATTCCTATGGAAACTAAAGGTTTGGATCTTCTTATGCTTGATGATGCATGTGGGCATTTTAACTAAAGATGTGTTACAACACAAGGGATGGAAAGGGAATACCCGCATCCAATTTTGTGGGCTAGAAGAAACTATTGATCATCTTTTCTTGACTTGCCCGCTGGCTCGTTTCTTGTGGGGTGTTCTGACTTGTGCTTTTAACTTACCTGGTCTACCTTGCACAGTGGGGGAGCTGTGGGGGGTGTGGCTGGATCAATTTAATGGCAAAATGAAAAATCTGGTGATGGTTGGGGTTGCTAGCTTGCTCTGGTGATCTGGCTGACTCGAAATGATGCATGTTTCAGAAAATATCGATTAGTTTCTCCATTTGGTGTGGTGAAGCGATTTTGCTATATGCTGAACTTGTGGTCAATTTTGCAGAAAAGGGAGGAAAATCAAAACCTGCTGCAGTGGGGGACTTGGCTGGTTGAACGAGTTGCTAAAGAAATCTTTGATGCGGTGCTGGGGTGTCATCCTCTGCAACGGCGCCTGGGACAGTGATGATGAAGAACAGGTGACCAACTATCTGAAGGAAGCTGTCTTGAAGATTAATACTCTGTTGTCTTGCTGCTATAGGGGGTTATTGCTGCTCTTCGCAGTTCTGCTTTTAATCTTCTATCTGATTTGGCTAGAAGTTGGTTGGATAAACTTAGTGTTTCGATGGAAAATGCCAGGTGGTGTGATAGCGTAGACAGAATGTAGCTAAACACTGATGGTTTCTATTAATGGATATCGGAGAGGGAAACATCTCTTTTTCAAAAAAAAAGGAAAAAGAAAAAAGAATAGGACCACACCAAGTTCTACTCGAAGACGTGACACGTCCCTCTGTTCCTAAGTACTCACTCCGTCTAATAAAGGATGTCTCAATTTTGATCAAATTTGAATGCATCTATACACTAAGTCATGTTGACAAACTGGAGACATCTTTTGTTGGACGGAGGGAGTATATAAAGTCCCAAATCAAACTACTTTTTTTGTCTTCTGATATTGCAAATATTAGTACATCTCATATTTTTTGAATGGAGGTAACACTTATATGTACTAGCAACAACATTAAGGCTCTGCAAACAAATCTTGCCACTAGATTCCCAAGTGTGCCTGTGGTCTTCCCAGTTTCGACCGAGTTGCCCTGCAGAACGTTTGATGTCATTCCCAGATGGCCAATCAGCGCGTCGAAATGGTTCAGTGTATCAGGCCACCTATGGTGCACATGTTTGGGGTACAATAATACTCCAGTACTGTGGGGTTCGTCGACACGTCGGTACTAGTGTATGAGCCAAGCTTTGCATGCACGCATGTAGGGGCAGGGGCGCATCATTTCGCAGGCCTCGCACGAGTTCGTCGGGCGCTGTAGCTTAACGTGATACTCAGAGACAGGGGGTTCAGAAAGACGAAATGTCCAAAATAAAATGCAGACCGCGGTGCTTCCCCCCAAGCAATCTTTGCTTTCTGCGTGCTGCAATCATGCGGCAGGCAGCATGTTATGTTTATCCCTTCTTTTCGCGGAGACCGCTGCAAGTACCACTCTCGCCATCATCACAGCCTCCAAAGCCTTTCCTATCAGCCGGCAACAGATTCTTTTACTCTCCCTTTTTTTTCATTCATGCCGCAACGGTTCCCCGGCTTCCCGCCCTCTGCCCCTTCGGGCGGTCAACACGAGCTGCAGGTCGCTTATGTTGAGCACCTCAGGAACCGGCACTTAAACAAGAACAACTCACGCCTCGCGATCTGACCTTCTCCTGCCGCAAGCCAGCGAGCCCGCGTGCCCCTTTTCTCTCAAGCGTGCACGACGGGCCCGGAAGGAAGCGGACCCTGCTGGCTGGCTGCCGCGGCAGCTGTGGATAGATAGATTTAGATGCGTTTTCCCCTAATATTCCTGTTGTTTTTGCTGCCCAGCTGCCGCGCGCTACCGCCCGCGTTTCCCTCCAGAGTCCAAACCAAACCCCCATGTGCTCGTTTCAGCTTCTTCTTCCACCTCCATTTCGTTTCGTTTCACACGCTCGCCCGCCGCCACTATACTAATTGCCGACACCCCCGCACACCACTTGCCGCGTCGCTGCGCAGGCAATATGCCCGCGGATCGGCAGCACACACCGAATGCACCCACGAATCTCCGGGCCATCTGATCCCCGGCCCCTTCCCTCTGCTGCTGGCTGCCCCCCTGCCTGAGCTGTACTGCTCTTCCTCCTAACCAATCACTCGACCAATCATCGCGGCCTCCGAGGGGAAAATCTCGGCGCATTTCGCCTGTACCTTGGCGCACTGGGGGGGTCAGAGGGAAGAATGAGAGGGAATATGGGCCATTTTCTTTAGCGCGTTGAGGTCGGAGGGGATCAGGGGACCCAGAAGAGGCCCTGAGCTGTCGCTGGCGTAAGGATCAAAAATCAATCCCCCCCGGCGCTGCTGAAATCCATGCGAGCGACCTGGCATTCTTGGTGGCCCTGAATTTCTTATACTACCTCCCCTCCAGTCAGCAGCAGCAAGTGTTGCGTACTGAGCAAGAGCAAGCAAGGTCCCGTGCTTGCTTTGCAGGCAGCTCGGGCAGGTCCACTGCTTCTGCTTCTACTCCCGTTGTGTGTGCTGCCCAGTGCGCAGGAGACTACTACTGCCACTAGTCCAGCAATTGGAGCTTTGCTCTGTCCGTCCCCAATGGCTCGCGAGGTCGCGGCTTTGCTGCCGCTGCTGCTGCTAGTGTCAGTGGGGATGGCTGACCAGGAGAGCGACCGGATCCGGGAGCTCCCGGGGCAGCCGCCCAATGTGGGGTTCTCGCAGTACTCCGGCTACGTCACGGTCAACCCGGCGAGGGGCCGCGCGCTCTTCTACTGGCTCGTAGAGGCGGCGCCGGCGGCGGGGCCCATCGCGCCGCTCGTGCTGTGGCTGAACGGCGGGCCCGGGTGCTCGTCCGTCGGCTACGGCGCGTCGGAGGAGGTCGGCCCGTTCCGTATCAGGCCGGACGGCAAGACGCTCTACCTCAACCCCAATTCTTGGAACAAGGGTGCGCAATCTTTGCCTTCTTGAGGAGATGGTGCTCCAATCTAGCATCGGAAGAGGAGAATTCATGTACGGCGTGCTTTGCTTTTTGTGATTGCAGCGGCCAATTTGCTCTTCTTGGAGTCGCCGGCGGGCGTGGGGTTCTCGTACTCGAACACGTCGTCGGATCTGTACACCGCCGGAGATGCCAAGACAGGTGAATGCTGCTTGATTCGCGGTCATTTTTGTGCGAGCTGATCAGTGACACTGATTCTTCAGAATTCCTCTAGTACCAACTTCTTGTCCTTTGTTTTTCTCTTTTTGACGTGATTGTCCTTTTGAATTTGTCTTGTAGCACTGGATGCCTACGCTTTTCTGGTCAATTGGTTGGAGAGATTCCCACAGTACAAGTACAGGGAGTTCTACATTGCAGGAGAGAGCTATGCAGGTATACCTTGTAATACTGTAAGAGCCTGTTTGAACTTCAGTAATTTTCCCAAGAATATTCACAGGTACAAGTTGAATTCCTGCATGAATCAGTGAAAAATCCTGAATGTTCCGAACGGGACCTAAGTTTTGAATTTCATGTTCTTCTTTTTTGTTTAATGAAAGACTCAAACTATATGGCCTGTGTGGCCTTTGACATTTGCAGGCCATTATGTACCCCAGCTAGCCAAGCTCATATATGAAAAGAGCAAGGGCATTCAGAATCCCATAATGAACCTCAAAGGATTCGTGGTAAATATTTGAAATGCATGTTTTGCTTGTACAAGTTGCAATATGTATGCTAGTTTCTGAAGAGTTACTTTTCATGAAAATTAAAGGTGGGGAATGCGGTTACTGATGATTACAACGACTATCTTGGTACATTTGAGTACTGGTGGAGTCATGGTTTGATCTCTGATAGCACTTACCGCAACCTGAAGGCGACATGCATATTTGATTCCTCCGAGCACCCTTCTCCTGAATGTGTCAAGAACCTGAACCTGGCTAGTTCCGAAGAAGGCAATATTGATCCTTACAGTCTGTATACAAAGCCCTGCAACAACTCAGCCTCTCTCAAACTTGGCCTTGGAGGACGCTATGTAAGTAGTTTGCATCTAACTATTCATAACTGATCCTCTTGCAGCTTTGCTAATTCCAGTTCTTACATCAAAATTTAATGGTACTCGTATTATATTACTATTTCATTAGCTAAATAAAGTATTTCCCTGCGAGATACACTGGAGTATGGATGCTATGAACAGGCAGCAGTCCAACACAAAATGCTGGTTAAATATCATATTGACAAGCATGACACTGCTTTGTTATTTTATCATGATATCCTAAGGAAACCGTTAAACAGGGTAGATAGAACCGAATTGATTTACTATCATCCCAGTTGGTCCACCACTGTCTTGACTCTAGAACACATTGAGATTTGAGCAAGGAGCGAGTAGTTCAGTTCATTGGCAGTTCACAGCTGTGGCACCATAGGCGACATTGTTGTTGGTCTAATAAATAGGAATCAACTTGTCAGAAAAAATCAGTAATAAAATTCTCTGTTAAGGAATTTATGTTTAGTGATCACTACTTTCAGTAAGGTAGTTCTGCATGTTTTGGAGGGTTCTGTTTTTCTGTTCTTGTACAGAGTGCATTAAAGTAACTGTGGCATGTAACACTGATCGATATAATTTTCTCATGCATTTTAGATCAGATAGACAAGTATGTTTAACAAACAAGGGTAATATTTATGCAGTTTGCCTTAGAACTTCTGTTCCGTTTCCAATTCCTATTTATCTATGTAGGCTAGAATTGTACTTTTCGACTTGATTGAATGGCTGTATGTACATAACTAGTTATCCTTGGTTGCATTGTTATATAAACCCATGTTGTTCCTTACAGCCTTGGTTGTCCAGAGCTTATGATCCTTGCACCGAAAGATATGCAAATGTTTACTACAATCTGCCAGAAGTCCAGATGGCGTTACACGCTAACACCACTGGAATCCAATACCCTTGGAAAACTTGCAGGTTTTAACTATTTTACCTCAAGTTATGTTCCTTTTGTAAGCATATCTAAACTCATTTACCCTACTTGCTGCAGCGATATTGTCGGATCATACTGGGCGGATTCACCAAAATCTATGCTTCCTATCTACCAAGAGTTAATTGCAGCTGGTATCAGGATATGGGTTTTCAGGTAAGCACCAAAAGGACCAGTACTTGCATAATTGAGAATCTCCTATACTTTTCATGACAGCAATTTACTGAGTTTTGTTGTGCATGTCTAGTATATATTCTTGTCAGTTTAATAGGACTCCATCTTGTTATTGATTTATGGAATTATCTTTATGTGTTCTGTATGACTAACTGCAGTAACTTAGTACTCCCTCCGATCCATATTAATTGTCTCAAATTTGCCCAAATATGGAATTTCGACAATTAATATGAATCGGAGGGAGTGCCATTTTATATTGATGTCAAATGGGCTCTTTTCCAAACATTTTGAGTATTGCCCCTTGACAGAATGAAAATTCCTTATTACCAAACTCTATAGGTCCTGAAGTGATTTCTAGTTGGAGAAATATAATCTATCGTATGACCTCATGGATAATAAGTGAAGATATATTTATTTTTTCACAGTGGGGATACAGATGCAGTAGTTCCTGTAACAGCAACAAGATACTCGATAAAAGCTCTCAAGCTACCAACGCTGATGAATTGGTATCCTTGGTATGACCATGGGAAGGTCCGTATTAGTAAAATATTGTTTTGTTTACAGAAAGGGTTATTCACTAAATTGAGAAAAAATCTAGACCAGAAAGAGCCATTCCAATCTGATATCAAATAATCCTCTTGGTTTTACAGGTTGGAGGATGGAGTCAAGTTTACAAAGGACTAACTCTAGTCACGGTAACAGGTGCAGGGCATGAGGTACCCCTGCACCGGCCTCGACAAGCATTAATACTATTCAGACACTTCTTGAAGGACACACCAATGCCAACTCAATAGCCACTTGAAGCAAAATGATAGGGAAACTACGAAGATCATATACACTGTTTTTTCACATTCTTCTTCTTTTGTTTGATTTGATTATTACAACATGTTATTCAATCATCTCTATTGAATGTATGTAGGTTTCTTAGCTAATAGGGAAATCTGACATTTGTACTGCTGCAGCTAAAGAGCTAATTGTATATGATAATGAAAGTGATTATTTGAGCAGTACAATTTCCAGGTATACAACTTATTTACGGAAATCCATTTTGCATATCCAAACTTTTGGATAAGAAAATTGTGTTTTGGATAAGCAAATACTAGGAGTAGCAAAATATACTATGGACTTGCCTGGAGCTCTGACTGTACACCTTTCATGCTATCCCGATTCCCAGCGAGTTGTCTGCATAGAAGAACTGATACAGATAAGCATAATGATAGTTCACCTTATGGGCTTCCTTTTTCCAGTCAGCTTATGTAATTGCTGCTGAAAAATTGATGCATTGATATTTGTTCATGGAAAAGCAAAACAGCCTCCACAATTTAGGTGTCCACAGAGAAACTCATGACAATAACTAATCTGAAATGAAAAAACACACACAGAAAGCTAGAATTAAGCCATTGATATATACAAGGTGACTCAAAATTGCAACCACGGTGGGTTTCATTACATGATTCAAACGCTGTGGGATCAACTTACATGCATCAAACGGGTCATCTATAGACATCAGCATAAAAACAAAATTCAGCAACCTTGTCCCGGTATACACTTCCACCAATCCCCATTCCCCACAGGCAACTCGCACCATCGTCAATTCGTCATAGAGAGAAGGGAACAGCAGCAGAATCATCGGACGAGGGCTGCAGGGCGCTGATCCTGATCACGAAGTTCCTCCGCCTGGACGCGCCTCCGCTGCTACCTGAGCTCGTGGGCAGGTCATCATCATCCGAGCCGCCGTACTCAGACAGTACAGCGGAGTCGTCCTCCTCCTTCTCCTCTTCGTAGACGGCGCCGATGCGGCCGCCGCACTTGCGGCAGAGCAGGCGCGACCTCCTCCTGAAGAGTCCCCAGGAGCGGGCGGAGCGGAAGTGGGGCGCGCAGGTGACCTCGTCGGCCCGCGTGAAGCGGGTCTCGTCGACGGCCAGGAAGGCGACGACGCCCTTCTTGATCTGCTTGCCGTACTTGGTGGAGCCGATGCCCGCCGTGTTCCGCGCCGAGGAGCACAGGTTCAGCGCGTAGCCGCAGTACCCGCAGCTGTAGGTGACATCATGGATGCTGGAGGAGTGGCTGTGGTGAGACCTCACCATGAACGCCCGAGCTCTTCGTCTTCGTCGTCGTGGGCTTCCACTTTCTGGGGCGATCGGAGTGCGGGGGGAGAGTGGGGGCGATCGAGTGGGGGACGGTTTTAAAAGGCGGGCGGTTGTTTGTTTGGTCGAGTCGTCCAGCCAACGGACACGAAGGATTCGGCGTCCGGCGCTCCCCCCTTGCCTGTCGCCACCTCGTGCCGTGCGCTTCTGCCTCTCTTTCTCCTTAATTAATTGCCAACAGCGGGTAATCGGCATGGGTGTTGTGTTTGCCTGCTCTGACCGAAGCACCAACGCTGGGACGACGGCCGGACAGACCACAGACGTGGAGGTGTCGAGGGAGGCTGCACCTAGCTTCCAGCGTCATGGAGGCGTACGTACGATGCGATGCTGAGCGGCTGCCACGCGAGCACGGCCCGGCCGGCTAATTGCCCGCTGGGGTCATAGAAGTCGTTGCGTACTTGGGCTTGGGCGGCATGGCGCAGCTCCCAGTTGCTTTCACCGGCCGGCTGATTGCCTGTCCCTGTTCTGCACGATTCAACGACTCTGAACTCTTTGAAGAAGCACCAAACTGTGAAGCAGCAGTTCATTGTGTAGTACTGTACTGTACTAGTACGATATTATTGCATTTGCATATCGGTTGTTCACTGCAAAAGTCAGGAGGAAGACGAGCAAGAACAGGGAACATGGCACTGGCGCACTCAGTTTTGTGCCTAGCTAGGTCGCCACATGTGGCGGTTTCAGTCCTCGATCACGAAGGTCACACCGTCTTGTTTCGCGAAATTGTGTGTCGTGTGATCGACAACCTGCAAATGCACAAGTTTCGTGAGATGGGAACTGTAGGGCAGCCAAGTGAAGCGAGTGCCTCGGCTTGATTAAATTCAAGAGTACAACGGTTGCAACTCATCTGGGCAAGTCCTGTGGTAGCAATGGAGTGGAAAAATAACATACTCCCTCCGTTCAAAAAAAGATGTCTCAAGTTTGTGAAAATTTAGATGTATCTAGACATGACTTAGTGTATAGATGCATTCAAATTTAGTCAAAGTTAAGACATCTTTTGTTGGATGGAGGAAGTACGGTATTTTTGCAAATTTCACATCCTCAAGAGATGAAATGATGAAATTAAGGCTATTCTAAAAGAAATTTTATCTCCCTGTTGTGGTTTTTCGCACATTTCACAATCAAGTACAAGGTGCAATCATGCTCCTCCATGCTACCTTTGCTAAAGATCGGTGGATACGTCAGGCTCTATAATATTCTAGGAAGACGCGTGAACTGAATAACTCCAATTTTGTAACTTAATGACACTGCACAGCTAGACAAAACTATAGTTTCTGGGAAGCCAAATGCAACGATTATTTTCCAGAAGCACTAAACGCAGTAACCAACTAGTAATACAGAGTAGTTCAATGACAACATAGCACTCACATTGGTGTTGCTCAGCTCCAGGTTATAGAAATCCACGGCGTCGGCCTTGAACAGCGGCCCAGCATGCCAGGTCCCCGCGTGCAGC
The DNA here is from genome assembly GCF_000005505.3 of Brachypodium distachyon. Lineage (NCBI taxonomy): Eukaryota > Viridiplantae > Streptophyta > Magnoliopsida > Poales > Poaceae > Brachypodium > Brachypodium distachyon. Next base: position 52,868,192 of record NC_016132.3, on the reverse strand, counting down.
TTGAGAAATTTCGGACCAGAGACCCTGAAGACGCAGACCTCGGCCGGATCGGGAGGCAGATAGTAATGCCCAGCGCGGGACTGCACGGGATCCCTGCCAGCGCTCTGCCCGGGCGCCCCGTCCACAATCGAAGGCTTGGCCACGCCGAGGTACCAGTCTTGGCCGCCGATGGAGCCCAGGCACTGAGTCACGCTGGCGTGGTGGGTGATGTTCGAGAACTTCAGCGGCCTGCTCTCCAACCTCATGATGTAGAACCTGCCAGAGCAGAGAGGGGGGGCATAATCAGAATCTTTGGTCAGAGGGTCGCAGAGGATTGATTAGTGCTGCACTACAGTTTGCGGGGAACCGGAAGAGGATTTGCAGAATTAGAATATACTGACCTAGGGATCCCGCGGCTGAGGTCGAGCTGGGCATCGTGGGGCCCGAAGTGGTCGCCGTCGGGGGAGGCGGCGATGACCTGCCCGAACGGCGCGAAGGACTCGGGCGTGGCCTCCACCGCCCGCAGCGCCACCGCCCTGGGCTCCTCCCGCTTGGCCGGTTCCATGATCTGCGCCTGGGCGGACGGTGCGGTCTCGGCGAGGACGGCTCTGCCGCTCTTGCTGCTGCTGCGAGGATGAGGTCGAGGGGAAGGAGGAGTGGCCGTGGGGCGGCGGCAGGAATGGCCGAGGCTGCACGCGCGGCCCAGGCCCAGCATCCCGCTAGCTTCGGTACACTGTACGGTAACCTCGGTACCGTCTCGAAACGCTTGTGTACCCAAACAAACGGCCGAAGCCGCCCGTAGCGTGTGCTGGCCTGCTTGGCACACGGCTAATTGCTTGGTGGTGCGGGTGCACCGGCGCACGGTTCCACACTTCCACGGCATCTCTGAGTCAAGATGGATTTTTAAAAAGTTAATATCCATGGATATCTAGTACATGAATTGCCGTATCTAATACATGAATTGCGGTTATGAAACGCGATCTCGTTTCATGGATATCTATGAATGGATACCCGCCAACTCATGTAGCGGGCATAAGATAGCACATTTGATTCATGAATATTTACGGATATCCGGTATTTAGTAAAAGAAATAAATTACTGACATGCGGGTTCATTATTTAGCTACATGACTCATGTATATAGTTCTCCTTCCCCCTCAACACTAACCTTAACTGGTTTGGCGATACTTAAATGGCATGCTAGTGACAATCCTCTTATAAGAGCAACGTCGAAGTCAATGAGAGTGAAGTTTGAGAAGTATTGGACAAATGTTTATGATCTTATGGCTATTGTAACCGTTCTAGATCCACGGCATAAACCGCATATTTTAGAGTCTTTATATCGGTCTTTATATGGATATGGTCTTATGGCTATTTTTAAGCCATTTTATTTTGATAATGAATGATCACGGATGCCCGGATAACCGGTGGATGATATGGATATTGTTTTGGATCTACGAATACTCTAATGAATGGATAATGAACTTGGAGATGGATGTGGATTTGATCCGCTCATCCAGACCCGTCCCATTGCCATCATGATCTCCGAACTGGACAGGGACGTCAGTGTAGCTCACTCAGCGATACCGACTGGAAAAAAGATGTGGATGTTAAGAAAAAGGCTGGAAAAAAGGATGTTACCCGGGAAAAAAAATCCCAATAGAACTCTCCTGAAACGTTGTGGGGCACATGCCTGTGACTTTGCTCGCTGTGGAAAGAAAGAAAAATAAACTCCAAGGAATCTTCTTCTTTTTTGTGAGCGAGAATTTTATTGCTGAGGAGACAAGAATTCAAAAGGCAGTAAAGCCCGAAACAAACATCTATTACCGTCAGATGTATGTTACTCCGTACTAAAGAATCGTGGGTGCGTCGAAAATTTGGCAAAAACCACCGCCTCTCTCTTTTAAGGAGGCAGGTGTGTTTGGTGCTATGCTGCCAAACTGATGACATCAATTTGTCTCCCCTCCGTTGTCTTTTTCTGGATCTTAACCAGAGCAAGGGACAAAACCAATGTGTAAACGCAACCAGGCAAGAGATACTAAAACAAACTAGAGCATCTTTTCATGCTTTTAGAATGGAGTCGGTACGAGTAACTAACACATAAGCAAACAAGTTGATACGCCAGACGGTAACAATTACAGTACTTAGTATCCTTCGTGATGAATTCGACGGTAGATTTTCTGTTCCAATGCATAAATGGCATGTATATTTTTTTTAGAGAACATGTGTTCCCTCCGATTCATAATAAGTATATGCTAAAGTAGTATAAATCTGAGACACGTATTATGAATCGAGAGGAGTAATTTGGGTGGGTGTACATGATTTTGTGTGGATCACATGTTGACAAACAAGGTAACAACACCGGGCGGGCACCAGTGCACAGCATGAGCCGCATCACGATAGAATTTGTTGACATGTTCTAAATTCCAGCCTTCCAGAGTAGCCGCAGCCAGCTAAAAGGCGATGGATGAACGTAGACAGTAGACAAGCAGGAGACGTCTGATCAGGACTCAAGAGTGCTGCTATTTTTAAGTCCAAATTTTAGAGCAATTTATAAACTGAATATATTGGACTTCCGCTGTTACAAAATTTCTCCAGATTTGACCTTTCACTTTAACAACGTACGTCTCCAAAATACTACAGCCAAGATTTCACACCTTGCTATGTTTCTTCCAACCGAAATGTTTTTTTTATCCAACAAGTAGCATGAATCGTCTGAAGAGAACAACGCTCCAGTGTCTTATGGGGTGCGGTAACTTTGTTTTTAGCCCTGCGTACTACAGGTTTTGCACATCTTTTAAAATTCGTTTCTTTCACAGGAAGATATGATCAAATCGATAATTGCTACACTTTTTTTAGCATTTTTTAACACGTATGGATGGGCACTCCTTTTGTTCTCTCAGACTGATTTCGGTTAGGTACTTAGGTGTCCTTTCTACCAAACTAATATGGCCCACTTCGTTTTCATTGTTGTTGAGAACACAAAGGGGATCAAAGAGCCTGCTTACTTAGGTATAATCTTTTTCGAAAAGGACCTACTTAGGTATAATCACTAAGAGAAAAGTATTGCCAGGAGTATGCTTTTGGTGCACGACAATAAAGCATGACATATTCGGGAGCAAGGAATATTTCTGTTAACAAAAAATTACTCGTTTGCTTTCTAAAAAAACTCGGCTGAGAATTGAATAAATCAAACTTGGTTTCAACTGCATTTCCTCTAAATTTCTTATGCCGTCTACTGGAACATCTTCATAGCACGGCACTATAAAAAAATTGACGGTCGTTTGTTCTTTTAATTTGCTACCACAAACTTCTGAATTTTCAGCAAATAGGCCAGCAGACCGCTAATCCAGTTATCCAGATGGTTAGAAAACTGGGAGACGGTGCCCGCAAAAAAAAAAAAACTGGGAGACGGACAAATACATTGTGGAAAACTAAAACTAAAGCTTCGTTGACATAATTTACATGTGACCATAGATAGCTAGATGGTGTAGTTTGGTCAAAACAAAGAACGGACAACATAAGGTGATAAGCATCAAGCCAGCAGCCAGAAATGCGCACAATTAACCAAGAGAGAAAATTCCGTGTGCACGTACGATAATGAGTACTTCAGCTCGCCAGTTTAGCCCTATCCTCCCTGACAGCTAGGCCCACCAAATCTACCCTCCAATCACCCATCCCCTCTCCCGCTAAGCCCACCCCGGCACGTACGCGCATTGTGGAAAGACCGACCACCTCCTCCCCCTCCTCCCCTCCTCCGGTCGCCTCCGGCCTTCCCCCCCGCACGCCCAGCTACGCGTGGCGCGACAGCCTCTCGCTGGCGTCCATGGCAGCGGCGGAGGTGTACTCGCCGACCGCGGCGGCGGCGGCGCAGCAGCAACAGCGGGGGAAGGCGGCGACCCAGGTATGGCGGACGGTGGTGGGTTGGATCGGCTTCCTCCTCCAGGTCCTGCTCCAGATCCTCCGGGGCACGCCCTCCTGCGCCCAGCTCCTCTCCTTCGTCGGCTTCCGCTACCCCCTCCTCTCCGCGACGGCGGCCTCCGACCCGTCGCCGGAGGTGGCCTTCATGCCGCTCCACTCCGAGATCCCAGCCGACGCGGCTCCTGTCCCGGCGCCTCCGCCCGCGCCCCTCGAGAGACTCACGGTACGAAAGATTTTGGTATTCATTGGATTTGTCTGAGCTATTTGTGTATCGGACAGGGGGAAATGGAGATTTTGGGAGGGAGTTCCAATCCAATAGAAAGTGGATGGAGGAGTAGTGTATCTATTTAATTGTAGTCTGTGTCGGTCTTTGGGAGTAATTTGGGATTAGGCGGAATGATTGAATGGAGTTAATTGGGCGTTTTGCCTGCTTCGTTCAGTTAGCTTGCTTGATTTGTTCTTTGCAGCTGAATTAGTATGTGTGCTATAGCCTATAGAGTAGGTCTTTTGCGGCGTTGGATGGTAAAAAGGTACCAGCAGGAACAGTTTCGTTGTGCTGCAATTCCAAAACAAAGGGCTTAGTGGTGTTGGTAGTCAACAACTGCATTAATCTCATCTCTAAAATAGAAATTTCTTCAGAATTTGCAGGATCATTGAGCCAGGCAATATGTTGTTTGTTTGCAGTGAAACTGTGAAAGCTGATTTTTTAAAACCGCATGTGCCAATGTTTGATTTTAGATATTTGAGCGTAGCATTGATATTAGCATCGTAATTGGAGCTGAATTATGAGATGATGCATTTTTCTGATGATGGTTGAACTTGGGTCTCTTACTAATGAACTTATAGCTTCACATAAATAGAGACAACTGAAATAATATTTGCAGTAAAGCTAACATTACTACCTATTAGTTACTGACCCACATTTGAAGTGAAGTCATCTTTAACAATTTCCTAAGAAATTTATTCATCATTCCTTAAAACATATCTATTCAGGTAGTGCTTGACTTGGATGAGACATTAGTTTCTGCATACGAGTCATCTGGTCTTCCTCCTATTGTACGCACCCAAGCTGTTGAAGCAGGACTACATTGCTTTGACATGGAGTGCATATCCACTGATAAGGTACCCAGCTTCTGTTCTTGCTACTTCATCCGTAATCATTGTAATTTGTAAACACTGCTGATAAACAAACTTTTTCTGGTGTGAACTGTAAAGGATGTTGAAGGAAAACAAAAGGTGAATCACGTTACTGTTTTTGAACGTCCTGGCCTGCATGAGTTCTTGCAGAAAACTAGTGAGTTTGCAGATCTTATTCTCTTTACAGCAGGGTTGGAAGGTATGCTGGCTGTTATCATTTTTCTTCATTTATTACGTGAGCCACCTCCCGTCCTCACCTTACCTGTCCAAATTTCTTCTCAGGTTACGCAAGACCTTTAGTTGATACAATAGATGCCCACAATCGATTCAAACTCCGTCTCTATCGTCCATCAACTGTTACTACGTAAGTAACACAGAATCTACTCTATGGGATACTAATGACTTTGTAACATGGTAATGTTGCTGCATTTCATGTATATTGGCCATTGCTTTGCTTTCGGTGGAGTGTGCCAAGTAATAAGTTGAATCCTATGTGCAAACCATCAGTTTTTTTGGTGTGAAAGCAAGTGCTAGTCTTATTTATAATTTTTAATGAGGTACACAATGCTAGGATTGTTCATTATCCAATCATTTTGAGTCACAAGATTATGAAAAGGGTGCCACACATCCTTTGTAGTAAAACATGTCATGCATTGTACGTATCACCTGGTGGGTGATAAGTGGAAGGATTACAGCTAAGACGGTAGCCTGCAATGCTGGAATAGTGGAAGGGTTAGAGTGAAGATGTAGTATGCGATGTTTGAGGATTTTGCCCTAGACCTCTGCCGTGTGTTGGCAGTCGTGAAGGGGCTGCCACTACAAAGGCAGGGCTTAGTATTGTGGGAGAGGTAACTGGAATAATTTCTTCCTTGCTTGATAATGAAAACAGATACATTATGTATCCACATTATAAAGCTAAGAATATAAACTTCCGAACTTAAAAGATAACTGGTTCCTTGTCCCTCAACTAGGCGAGCACCTTCTATAGGCTAGTCCTACTGTGATGGGCCAATAACCATAGGTCTGGCCCCCACTTGACAGTATGGAATACTCCTTATCATTTTTGCTTGTCAATCGATTATAGTATTGTTTCATCTCCTTTAGTCAAGATGATAATTGGAGGTTGTTTGTCACATCACAATAATTGTGCATCCAATATTGAGACAAATATATGTTCTGTGCACTGCTATTAGTCTATTTGGCACCTGTAAGATTTTAGAATACTTTAAACTTTCATCGACATGACGTTCTTAGCTTAAAAAAAAGATGTTGATCTATTTTTTACCCCACATGTATTTTCTTTCTGCTTGCACTGTCCACTTCTCTTGGGCAGTCTTGGAGATATATATGCTTCAATTGTTTAGGTAGGTTGCGTTCTACTAATTGTCGGTCGCTTGGTTGGTGTAGAGGACAGGACAATGGTGGCATATAACTAGTACTCCCTCCGATCCATAATAAATGTCTCGGATTTAGTACAACCTTGTGCTAAGTTAGTACAAAATCTAAGACACTTGTTATGGATCGGAGGGGGTAACATCTAAATTTGTGTTACAATTCATGATCTATCTACGTGTAAGGCAGTCTTTATACTACTAGTACTAGTGTCTTAATATGTAGTAGTAATGAATAAACGTTGCTTTCTTTAGCTATGTTTGCATAATCTGTCCATGCATGTCTGATCATGATTTGCTCACATACTTGGGGTTTATGTTCATGCTGTGTGTAGATTGTTTGCTGACAACCTACCATTATGCTATTGAGCCAGTTCATTTTCTGATATCAGTGGGAATGCACCATTTCAGGGAATATAGAGAGCATGTGAAAGATCTTTCTTGCATTTCAAAAGAATTCTCCAGAATCGTCATTGTCGACAACAATCCCTTCAGCTTCATACTACAACCTTTGAATGGAATACCCTGTGTTCCATTTTCAGCTGGACAACACTCTGATGATCAAGTAACTGATAGTGGCGATCAATCATTTAGTGGTTCTGGCTTTCCAGTTTCTACAGCTTTATTGATTTTGTTTCTTTACAACTTTGAATTTCAGCTCATGGAGGTTATATTTCCACTTCTGAAGCGCCTCTCTCTCCAGAGAGATGTGAGGCCAGCCTTGTACGAAAGGTTTCATATGCCTGAATGGTTCCAAAAGCATGGGATCCCACAAACTGACCAGGCAGTGTAAGAATTGTTTAGATGAAGGATCAAGTGCCTGCCATGCCATATGTCTCATAGGGGAGAGCACATGGTACATTATATTTATATTCTTTTAGGTATTCTGATAAGATCACATCATTGTTCATACGGGATTGCCATGTCTGGAGATAAAGGAATCGGTTAAGGAATTGTAATCTAGCAGAATGTCAGATTTGTATTGGTGTTAACATCAATTGTTGTATATCACCTTTTGTTGTAAAATTTGATTGTTCATAGTTCAGATAATCTAATGCACAATCCAAGTGTCTATAACTCCATGAGGTCAAGAGACTGCAGGCAACCTTTTATCAAAATCTACCGGCCTTTCATCAAAATCATGTGTGTATCATGGAACTATACCAGCATTTCATCAAAGTCTTGTATATATTAATCTAACAATCTGATAATTACATAGGCCTAAGCCTTGTAAGACACGCTTAGTGATAACATATTCGAACATTAAGTAACTCAGAAAAGATTTCTACTGACACAAGATGAGCACTTACAAGTCATAACCATGTGTTTGTGAGCAACCTGGACTTCCTCAAAACAAAAATTGTCAGAGACTCTGCTTATCTGAATTTCTGGACCTGAAAATCGTTGGAACTTCGTATCTGGCTGATTATCTGGGCCGCCTCATCAAACTTGTATGCCCTCTCATAGACGCCAGCTGCCACGAGATAAAGCTCCCTCTTGTCGATGCTTGGGTCATGGCTAAGCTCGCTAACCAGTGACTCCAGTGCCTCGAAGTCCTTCTGAGCACCGAGCAAGCTGAGCATCTGGAAGTGTACCCTGTCTGAGAACACACAGCCTTCCTCCCTCGATGCCCGGTACAGCATCGCGGCCTTGTCGAACTCCTTCAACTTGCCGTAAGCGTTCATCGCGGTGGCAATCGTCTCCGAGTCCGGCAAATGCCCCAGCTTCCTCATTTCGTCGAACACCTCCACCACACTCCGGTGCCTCCTGTTCTTGGCGAACAAGTCCATCATTGCTCGGTGCACCGATGGGTCCCTCACTTCGCCAGTGTTTACCGCACGACGGAACAGCCAAGCGGCCTCCTCCACCCTGCCGGCGTTGGCCAAGATGCTGATGGCCGTCTCCGTGGGAATGCCCTCTGCTGGGTCTTTGAGCTCACGCAGCAAGCGCTTGGCCTGCGAAACGAGCCCCGCGCGCTCGTACGCGACGACCATCGTCTGGTACAGCACTGGGTCGATCTCCGTACCAGACTCCAGCAGCTTCTCGAAGAGCTTGGCGGCACGGTCGAGCTTCCCGGCCTTCACCCATATGGACAAGATGGTGGAGTAAGTGACGGCGTTGGGCTGGATGCCATTGGCCTGCATGTCCCGCACCAAGCTCCCGGCCTTCTCGTCCTCCAGCGACTTGCCGTGGATGGAAATAATGGTGTTGTAGGTCACCACGTTCGGCTTGACGCTGCTACCATTGCCATCAGAAGCGCTACTACACATGAGTCCAAACAGGTGAACCGCCTCCCCGAACAGCCCGGCGTCGCCGTACACGCGGAGCATGGTGTTGTAGGTCACCACGCTCGGGGGCACCCCGGTACGGCGCATGGACCAGAACAGGCGGTCGGCCTCGCGGGCGAGGTCGAGCTGACCGTACGCGTTGAGCACGATGTTGAAGACGGACAGGTCTGGCTTGACGCGCGCCACGGCGCGCATGTGCGAGAAGAGCGAGACGGCCGCGAGGTGCCGGCCCCGGCGCGCCAGCGCGGCGAGGATGGGGGAGTAGGACTCGGCGTCGGGGGCGACGCCGTCGGCGGGGATGTCGTGGAGCAGCAGCCGCTTGGCGTCGCGGAGCAGGTCGGACTTGCAGTAGGCGGCGATGGCGGCGTTGTAGGCCTTGAGGTCGGGCCTTATCCCGGCGGCCCGGAGGCGGGAGAAGAGCGCGAGCGCCCTGGGCGCGTCGCCGCCGCGGAGGGCGAGGTGGATGAGGTTGGAGAAGAGCACGAGGTCCGGGGACACGGCGTCGGCCTCCATGAGGGGCAGGAAGGTGAGCGCGTGGTCGAGGTGGCCCGCGCGGGTGAGCGCGGCGAGGAGCGTGGAGTAGGAGAAGGCGTCCGCGGCGACGCCCCTGTGCCGCATCTCTAGGAGGAGGCCCGAGGCGAGGCGGAGCTGCCCGGCGCGGGAGGCAGCCCGGAGGAGGAGGTTGTAGGGGACGAGGAGCGCCGAGGCGGGGAGGTCGGGCCCGAGGAGGTCGAGCAGGGCGACGCCGCGCCGTGGGTCGGGGAGGCGGGAGAGGAGCGTGCAGAGGAGGCGCGGGGAGACGGGGCGGTGCGAGGAGAGCGCGGAGGCGAGGTCGGGGGCGCCTCGCGCGGCGGAGAGCGCCTCTACGAGGGCCGGGATGTCGGGGGCGTGGTCTTGCTGCTGCTTCTGCTGGCGCTGGAGCTCGGCGGATTTGTGGCGGTGGAGCGGGTGGGAACTGGGCAGATTGGGGTTTAGCCAGATGGACTTTGCGGCGGGGACGCGGCTGTGGGAGGTGGGGGGAGGAAGAGTCGCGGCGGTCGGCGGCATTGGTCGGCGGCGGGAGTGCCGCGGCAGCAAGGCAATGGATAGAAGATTTTTGGCGCTGGCGAGACTATTGGCGATTCGGCAGGGAAGGAGGCTCGCCACTCGTCATCATCAGAGCGAAGTGGCGGAACATGATCCGAACAGCTAAGACTTGTTGCACGCGGATTTTCATACGAATAGTTTTGAAATAAAATAAATAAAAAAGGGATACAGGTTTAGCTGAATTTTATTTTAAAACTTGAAAATTTTATAATCTATGAAAGAAAAGTGAAAAATAAGTGACGTGGATTTGTATGCATCACAAAATAAGTGACGTGGATTTGTATAAGAATCTATACAAATTCCCATCACTTATTTTGAGACGGAGGCAGTAGTAGTATTTTACATGAAATATATTTATGAATTTTTCCAAAAAAAATTAGAAAATTTAGAAAGACCATATGGAGGTATCTAGTTGCAACTTCTATTTGCTGTTGTGTAACTTGGCACAAATGGGATAATGTGAGCCAACACTGATAAAAAAACACTTGACAGTTATTTGATTGTTATCACTGACGAAACAGATGGATTACAAGTTTAAGTTTCTGTACAGATACACAAGGGGAATTTTCTCCTATTTACATACGCTCATGAATCTCAGTTCGCAGAGCAGGGCTTCCACTCAAGAATTGCCCTAAAAGACAAGAAACAAGAAGCCGTGCCACAGGCTAGTTTAGCTACCCTGCAACCAAAAAGGCAAATCCCTCTACAACCAAAAGAAACAGTATGTTTCATGTCACGAGAACTCTAGGAAAACACCTTTTTTTTTACAAGTTGTAAAAAGGCTCCAAAACAAGAAGCTGCCGAAAATCCAATCGTATACGTGAAAAAATTACCCTTGAAACAGAAGAAATCACTCCTTGGCTCCACATTAGTACTCGGATGAAAGCCAGTGATGCTTTAATGCTTCACTGGCTGTTGGTCTCTTCCTGGGGTTTATTTGCAGCAAATAAGATAGGAAGTCAACAAACTCCGCATCATGGCATTGCAAATGACGCCGTAAAGAGGACTTCTCTGGGATCAAATACTCTAATTGATCTGTCTCCTGGATACAAATAAGGAAACCAATCGAAGTGTTTAGTGTTTACTGTGCTATAATCAGCAAGGGGAGAGATGGACATGGTGAATTCAAGTATACTAAAGACCAGTTATTTTGGACAGACAAAAGGTCGTCAGTTATACCTTTTGAGCATATCAACCTATATACATAACAAATCGATATACATAAAGCTAGTTCTTTCAACCAAATAATCTCCGAAGCTATTCATGGGATCAAATTTAAGTGGTCAAGGAATAATCGTGTAGCATATGGTTCTGTTGCAGATATTTTTAAGAGTAAAATACACCACTAGTCCATGAACTCGGTAAAAATGAACAGTTTAGTCCACAAACTCAAAAAACGCACACTTAAACCCTTAAATTGGGACTACTGTGTCACTTTAGTCCCGAGGCTTAAACACGCCACGTGGTCGCCACGTCGGCATCGGCGACCTCTTCACCGGCGTCCTCTTGTCAAAATTGAGCGTTGTGGACTTGGTAGCAACCTTAGGCGAGGCGGCGGCGGCAACGACGTGGTCCTCAGGCCCCCAGGATCCTTGTCTGGGCTCGGCCGCCTTGCCCCTCGCGGGTGGCTCGGGCATGATGATTTTACAAAAATTGTACGAAATTCGGCAAATGCACGATTAAAGGTGACACCGAGACACGATATTTGTTAACGAGGTTCGGCCGAAGCCTACATCCCCGGGGCATGACTACGGGCGTTCCTCCCCCATAATACCGCAATACCGGGCACCCTGGGCGCCGGCACAAAGCCGCCGGCTCCCCCTACGAGCCTATTGCTATTATGTTGTCATGATCTCTTCGGGCTACCCGCGGTGCCTTTATATATTAGACCCGGGTTACACGTGTTCGACTCCAGCACCTAACCCTCCGCTAATTCCAAGTCCAACTGTAGTCCTACTCGTACACATATTCGACACATATCTCAACAACTCCACCTTGGCGAATATGTCCTTCACCACCTTGAAACCGTCATGCACGAACCTCCGAGTACCTTGGACTTGAAAACATCAATCATGAGCTCCACTGCTACTTCGTTGACATCACATAACTCCACCTGCAACCGTAGTCCTTTCCTTTTATTCATTAACAGTCAATCCTCCCGACAAAAATAAGTTCTCCAAACTCCTGCCTTGTGTTCCTAACTTCCCGGAGCATACGTTCAACGCCATCACACACCGATCATAAAGTCACCATATTCGACAACACCGATGTATCGTCACCTTGGTTCCCTCTTCCTTGATCTATGTTAAAATTTGAACAACTCACATGTTAGCTACCACATATAAGAGTTACCTGAACTCATCATCCTCGCTACCGTTGACTGTCCTCATGAAACTTGAAGGAATTTCGCCATCGCCCTTGAGTCATCTTGAGTCAAATTCACAGTTGTCTCATCCTTTTCGGATAGTCTTCTACATGTCCCACGGCTATAGCACTCCGCCTCCTTCTGCATCCCGTCACCTGCACTTTGCCATGTGCATCGAACATCACAGAATATACGGCTATGTGCTCTCTAAGCCTTTGACAATCCAGACATTAAAAAAAAACACTTTCTCAGATTCCCCATGGCCGACTCTTGTCCATCACTTCAGACCGTCCTAATAGACCCAGTCACCAACTTGAACCTGGTACCCGCCAACACTGCGTCAGCACCCCTGCACACATGTCAAGCCATTGTCTGACCGCATATGCCTTGGTCTGTTGCCGTGTCTCGTGCTTACCGCACACCTCGCCACTATTACCGCGTCGAGCATCCGCAATCTTGGCCGAGATCTACCGGGTAGCATACCGACACCACCTTAGGCCCCACTGCAGATCCATCAGTCATACCCGACCGATGTCGAGTTCCACGCATCCCTCAGGCATGCGCCACGTGTTGCCACGCCACAGAATTCGGACACCATCAGCCCTCACGCTCCTACGTCGTTGTCACCGATCTTCACCGTCTTCTGTTCCGACCGACATCCCCGTCGATCCGCCAGACTGTCGTCTGACCCCAGCCGAACTTGTCCGACTGCAACCGTGCTCCACCTTGCGTCGTGTCATCTCAACACCAAGTGTATTGCTTGACGTCTTGTAGATACACGATCCTCGAGACACGCTCCAGGCTACTCCTAGCCTTATACGCGCACCGTCTCTCATCACCTGAAGCCACGCTGCCGCTAGCTCTCCGTGGTCTGTACCCTTGCCTTGTCCTCGCTGAAAGCTGCGTTTATCAGCCGTGAATTAGCTTTACTGAGTGATCCTGTCCCTTACTTCTTGATTCGTGTCCTACACGGCCTGCCCACTAAAGCCTATTCGGTATCTGCACGCGGAAACCAGGAACCGTCGGACTCCCCGGCGCCTACACACGCGCCCCATGCCGCCTGAATCCGACCTTTGCCCCCCTGCTGCTAGAAACAGCCTTGTAAGCTAGTGCCTGCCCTTCACCGCCTGCCTAAAGCTGCTCTTTTTTCTTTCTTTGATCTGTTTTGAATCCGAGCAGAACTCCCACGTGAGCCTTCAGCCTGCATGCAATCCTTTTCCTTTTTCCGTTGGAAACCGTGCCCAACTAGCCATGGCCCATGGCACATACGTGCACGAATCCTTCTTTTCTGGTTGCACACCGACTAGTAATGCTCCTCTCTACATGCCATTGCGCCACGCTTGCCTGCTGTCCGTTTTATCGCCTGACACGAACATGCCTTGGACTCTTTGACTCGGACTTCCAATCCAACCGCTGCAGCCTCTCCCGATGAGTTAATTCCGGTGTATGTCACTTGTCGCATGAACACGCTGCCGCCGACACTTGTAACAATCGCACCCTTGTGCAAATTCTATGCACAAAACATGTGTTGCACCCTGGCCACCTGCATCGTCGACACAACTCATCCACCGTGCCACCATGCCGCCCTGTGCTACACCCGATCCACCGCTATACCGCGATGCATCCCGCCCCGATCTATCCGGTCACCCCTGCGTCTGGTCGCCGGTCTGATCGCGAGCCGAAGCCGTCGTCCGATCCGCGACGTCTTCCCGGCCACTGTGTCGGCCCGATCACCACGCCTGGTCGATCCTTGCCAACTGCAGCCCATCGAATGGTTCAGGCCACCTACCTGAAGTGTCCGACTCCACCGATCGGAATTCCGATCGCCGTCATGCTCCACCTTGCACCGCATTGGACGTTCCGCGGCGCCCGTCGAGCATGATCCTCGCACCTCTCACAAGATCTCCTGCATCCCTCCACCTCGCTCTGACACCGCTTGTTACGAAATCCGGCGAATGCACGATCAAGGATGACACCGAGGCACGATATTTGTTAACGAGGTTCGGCCGAAGCCTACATCCCCGGGGCATGACTACGTGCGCTCCTCCCCCAGTAACAAAAACAAATCCTAAGAAAATCTAGTAGCCGCCTACGGTCCTGGCCGAAGCCGACATGGCGCCCACATGGCGTGTTTAAACCTCACCGGACTGTTTTTGGACTAAAATGACACAGTAGTTCCAGTTTAGGGGTTTAAATGTGCGTTTTCCGAGTTCATGGACTAAAGTGTTCATTTTTGCCGAGTTCATGAACTACTATTTTACTCTATTTTTTAAAGCAGCAAACAGGAAATGAATTGTACCTCATTCTTGGTGAAAAGGTCGTAATCGTCAGTGAAATACTTATGTGCCTCCTGTCCCAATGCTAGCATTTCCATGTCAATTGGACCAATTATCCCAATCATTCGGGCAAGCATCATGGGCAATGGTTCATTAGGAAACAGTACCTGTTATGTGCAAGTCAGTGATTGTCAGATGTTTTTCCTTTTAATACTAAAACAACTAGAAGCATACCATTGCGTACTGTGTCTCACATGATTCGAGGTCTAAACAATCCACGTGCCCCCAACACACAGAGATTGAGAGATACCCGCCTATTTCTGGTTGGGAGCTATAATTTGGCACATTGTCCCAATAAAATTCTAGATCTAATTTACTTAAGTATAGAAACTCAAGCTCTATTTTGGAGCTATACATGGCCATAATATTTATTTTTTGAAAGGTACGTATGTACGTTGTAATCTCCATAAGATCAATGTATTTATATGATCATAGAACAGTATAACCTTAACAAATATATACAAAATTAAAATTGTAGGGTCAACAAAAAATTTACTTACTTCACCAGTGCATAGTTCAGCAAGGATGCAACCAAGAGACCAAATGTCAATCCTCTGATCATATGGCAGGCCCAGAATGACCTCAGGAGCTCGATAAGATCGTGATTGGACATACAGGCATAAGTTGTCTGTCAAGAAGCAGCTACTTCCAAGATCAATTACCTTAATTTCACACCTGCGGTAGCTCTTTATAAGGATATTCTCCGGCTTTAGATCACAATGAACGATCCTTAAATGATGCAAGTATACCAGAGCTTCTAAACATTGCCGAGCAATTACCTGAAAGAATGAGTTTGTTTCAACAGCACTTCATAACCTTCGTGAGTAAATTCTAAGTGTACTTGAGCTGCTAATAAATTATAAGCAAATATATCACTTTAAGAAATTGGACAGTGAGGGTCCACTTAATAAAAAATATATTTTAAATTTAAACACAAAGGTACAATGATTATGTAAGGTGCATAGTACAGAGTGGCATGTAAAATTTTATGTACGGGCACATTTTCTTGTTCTACGAGATTTTCAGAGCATGTGACAGCTACATACTAGGAAATGTCAGTTCAACGTACCTGTATCCTAGGAAGTGTAAAGTACACCTCACCACCAAACTCCTGGTTATATTTCTGAAACTCATACAGATTTGCTCGCAATAATTCAGTGACAATGAAAAGATGTTCCTGTCAAGATTTGTTTGTCGTCAGCATTATGCAAGGCAGACTGAGAAATCAAGAAAGTTTGTTTTTGACAGCAGAGAAATCAAGAAACTTTAGCAGACCCTACAATTAAACAAACGCCGGCAAGCAATTGAAGTACAGGAATCAAAATAATATACTAGTACGCCGTTGCTACACCCTTTGTCATATTACTGGAGACCAATTAGTACATCCTTTCTTTCCGTTTTTTTATAAAAAACTAGTACATCCTTTTAGACAACTTCTTTGATTCCAAACAACCAAAAGGTACTACCTCTGTGATATACCTGATGATAGAAGTAGTCATAGAGGCGCAGTACATGATGCTCATCTGATGGATCATATTTGTTCACAAACTTTAATAACTTTATCTCATCCAAACTCTGATCAAAGAAATCCTTATCATTTTTAATAATTTTAAGGCAAACGTCTATCCCCGTCTGAAGATCGTGTGCTTGCACAACCTTGCTGAATGCAGCCGAGCCAAGATATTCAGTGACATAATATCTTCCTGCTATAACTGAATTCAAGACAATGGGGAAATCTTTGTTTTCTTCAAAGCCAGTCCTACAATGGGTTCCTACTATATGAGCATATGTATTGAATTGTTTAGCAACGATAAAAAAGAACTAGAAGATTTGATGTGAACCTGTTCTTGCGGTGGACAATTCTCAATTCAAATACCTCGTATTCACGCTGGAAATTAGAGAGGGCGAGATCAATATTTGACTCCATGTCTTCTTTCTCAGCTATGAGAGCAGTGGAACTTTTTACACCAGTATTCAGTGGCCCAATATCTCCAAACTCATAGGGATCATCTGGATCACCACTCTCCGGGAAAGGATGTAAGCTATAACTTTCTTTCAGATATTCTTTGTCACTGCTGCTTTCCAGATTGTTTTCAGTGCTATCATGCAACTTTATATTGTCTGTGACATGAGGTATGAATCCTGGATCTACGACAGACAGTAAATATTAGGATTGAAAATACCAGGAAGGCAGAAAGCAAGCAAAGGAGCTATCCTTATTTAAAATTGCTAAGAGACAATTCATGTGTAAGCTTAATAATAAGGGGAAATTGGCCATAGGACACCGTTATTTTCCGGACTTTGCCGAAACACACCATTGGAATGCCATTACAATTCCGTGGTCATTTGCCACAACACACGATTGATTTTTTTCCTTCGCATGACGTTTTTTCCTTGACAGGATGACGGTTTTGAACAAAATTTGGCCAAAAATGCAATAAGTAGGTCAATTTTGGGCATTATTTGATTACAAAATTGGTCACCATTTAGCCTCAAATCAAACCATAAACATTCAGAAAATCAATTAGTCTAGGCATATATTCCAGATTGAACGGTAATTTCTTGTGGAGAAAGTCAAACTTTCCATTTTAAGCCAGGCGGTGTGTTGTAGCAAATGACCATGAAATTGTAATGGTACTGGACAAAGGCGTAATCCAGCAGTGTGTTGCGGCAAATGGCTGAAAATAACGGTGTCCTGTGGCCAATTTCCCCTAATAATAATTATACAATAGTAGCAATGTTGAAAATATGAAAATGTTACTGAAATGGTTGGCACTGACTACTATAGAATTTTTTATTCCGTTTATATTTGCAAGATGGCAGCAGAGATTCAGTTCTTCACAATTACACATTTCTAAATATTGTAATCTATTTTTTTCCCAGTGCATTAAATCCAGTAAATAACTTCACATTATCTGCATTACCCGAAGTGGTCGAAATGAAGAAATTTTACATTATACTAGTACGATAAAATTCCCGAAAAATGGAGTGCTAGTAAAGAAGTGCAAGGCTTCCGAGTTCTGAAGAACTTACTTGCAACAATATCATCATCGCCATAACTATCAAATGAACTGAGCATTTGAAGCTCCTTCTCCACAACATTCAGCTCCAGATGCTCATCTCCTTGCCCAGGATCTCTTGGCAAATCGCATTCGAGCACCGAATCCACACTCTGCTTCAGCTGAAACAGATCCAGGCCACACTCGTCCAGTATCTCAGTCTGGTCATCCATGACCTTGTACCTCCCGTACACAACGGAGCTAGAATTACTGACCACTTGGAGCCCCTCCTCATTCTTGAGCTCCCCACCACAGCAACCGCAGAGCGGCGATGAGCAGGTGTACACTTCGGCGCACCCCTCACAGCTGTTATTGCCAGCATGTTCATGACGGCGGTCATCATCAGCGTTAAGCACTAACATTTCTGTCCGTCCTGAACCGCCATGAACAAACTTGTCCTCCTCTTTATCTCTGCCGTCATCGTCCGGTTTGCTATGGAAGAGATGGTCATCGTAGAGCCAACCTTCTTGGAAGAAGAGGTCGGTGGTGTCGTACTGGCGCGCTGTGCCGAACTCCATCTCAGATGATGACCCGTCCGACTGCGAGTGCGGCGGCGACCACACTCCATATGGATTCAGCAGCCCTACGCCATCAAATTCTGGGTCAAAATTGAGACAAATTACCACAAATTCTTTTGGAATGCACAACATTCTCAAATTTGGAGCACAGATGATTCGACCAGACAGGGAGAATTTAGTCACAGGAATTAATGAATTATTGGATATATGAACCGAATGAAGAGAGGGGTTTAACCAGTCCCTTAGTATCAACTTTTATGAAAATTGCCCACGCAAGGACACAATCGCTCTGATTCAGCAGCTTCGAAATTGGGCTCAAAGCCGCCACCGATATATCGGCGCACAGATCGAGATTTCGCTGGGCACAACCGCCGCCCTCGGAAACAGAGAAGAAGAGGGTTTAACACAAACTGTAAAAAAGGCTTGTGCGGTTAGTACCTGAGGGCGAGGAGCTCATGCTGACGAAGGCGGAGGAGGACGCCGAGTTGGAGCTGGAACCAGGGCTTGCAGGCGCCTCCAGCGCGACGCCGCCGCCGGCGCCGCCGGAGGCGGAGGCCGGCAACCGGAGAGGCGGGAGCTGGGGGCCTAATGTGGCGGTGGAATCGGATTCCCCGTCGGCACTGCGGTCCAGCACGTCATCTCGGAGCGCGGATGCGGTGCTCGCGAAACCGTGCTCGGTGAGGAACGCCATGACCTCATCCAAGCCCGGCGCCGCCATGTGCGGCGGGGGTGTGTGGCGACGGGCGGCAACGGACGGTTTTGTGCTCAAGCGCGTGGCAGGCGCCGTGAGGTAAGCAGTTGCGTCGCCATTGGAACTTGGAAGCGAAGCGAGTCGGGTCGGGTCAGTGCGAGAGAGGCGATGACGAAGCGAGGACCGGAGAAGCAGGGGAAGAAGTCAGAACAAAGAGAGACAGACAACAGTAGGAGGCCGCATAGGATCACGAAGGTTGCCTTAATAATTGTGTTCCAGCCCCTCTGGTGACACGATATTACACGGAGTATATTTTTAAGAAGAAGAAAAAAACATCAGAGCAGCTTCATTGTTCGCTTTTGACCTTTACGAAGATCAGTGAAGAGAAGACAGGAGAATAATGAGTATCGAACAAAAATCTCCGGTGAGAATATTGGATATTATTTTGTCATATGTGTAATGTTGTATTTTAAGGCAAGGTATCTTGTTCGGCTGCACCATCCTCAAGCCACAAATGGCCCATACCATCCAATTCCTTGTCCTGAATTCAATGGCCTTTGTCTGTGCCACCTCTTGCGTCCACTTTCGCCGCTAAGCATTCACCAGCGCTTTCTTCTCTTCCACTTCCACCCCTCTCCTCCCAGTCCCAATCTCCATCGCATCGCACGCCCACCATGGATACATCTTCTTGTTCATTGTCGGTGCCTCCAGCAGCATCAAGGCAGGGCAACATCGTAATGTTCTTCGCCTGTTAGTTAAGCGAACTTGTACATACTTAGTTGGTCAAAAAAAATATTGTACATACTTAGTTGGCGTGCAAATCTCGCTGATAACATTTTTCGAATGTGCACCCACCCTTTTTTGTCTTTTCCGGTCAGGGTGGAAAGGCTCGGCGAGTCCGCGTTGGTCTTCCTGCCTCTCGGGTAGGCGGATCTGGTTCCCGGTGGGGCAGCCGACGTGGAGGGGCCGTCAGGGCACGGCCATCCGCGCGCGCGTCTCGGCGTCCTTTCCGCTGCGGTGCCGCTGGCATCGGCAATCGCGCGCTCAGGGTTGGTGGTCCGTGGTCGGGTTTGGTCGACGCGGGGAGAGAGTCCACGCCACTCCCACCGTTCTCTTCCAGCTCCACCTCACCGCACTCGGCCGCGCAGGCGACATTATTTACCGGCCCCGCCGCCCTTTAAATCACACCACACTCGCCGCTGCCCCAGTGAAGCGTCCGGAGCCTGGGCTTCGGTACCTTTTTCCTGAGATTCATTTTCTGGGCGTGGGGGATCCCTCTGCGCCGGCCAGAACCACCAAGGACACGGAGAGGGACACTGCGCGCCCCAGTACGTAGTGCCCCAGGAGCACCAGCACGTACTGTGAGTATTGTTGCGGCCACCTGGCCTTGGCCCCGGACAGGCCGTGGGGACGAAGATGATGCCCCTGTCTCTTTGCTTCGCTGTTTGCGGCGTCGCCTTGCATGGTAATGGACATTACGTATACCGGGCACAAGTACCAGGGCGCATCCTGCACGGTGGGGGGGACGACGGCTCAGGGTGGTATTGATAGGAGTTTTAAATACTGACACGGCGGCCATTGTGGTTTGTGGCAGAGCATGCAAACTGTTTGCCTTCTTGTCTGCATTTTGGCTCCTGCTGGCCTACAGCTTATTACACGAGGCTTGGACTGTGCTGTGTCTGTATGGAGATATCGCCTGCAAAACGATTATAGTACACTTACTTTGCGCTCTAAACCTAGCGTAGCCGGACTTAAAGCAGAGTTTTGTGCGGGCTTATTAATTATCAAGGGCATCATCACTTATGCAAGCCCCGGATCTTCTAGAAATCTAGCATTCATATTGCTGTGGTTTGTCTTGACACCGTGCTAGTAGTACTTTATCAACCTGTCGACGTCTTTGGCAATGCAAGCACACAACGGACCATTTGCTGGATGGTAAAGCGAGGATTAGTTGTAGGACTCGTGTACAAGGACGACGATGCTACATTCTAGCCCCGCGGTTTACGTCTGATCTAGGGATGTCAGCCGAATAAACACGTCTACTGTAAAACTTTATCAGTAAACACTAGGACTCCTATACTAACAACAGGCTACCGAACAAAAGATTTTTAGTTCGTGCAGATCATTCTAATTCGCCATCTCGGGGGCGTTAGGCACGCCAACAACCTTCCACAGACAGGACATCCGAAAGAGATATAATTAGTGGTCAGTGAGTCAGTCACGGTGGTTATGGAAAAGTTCTTCCCTCTCCTTTTTTGACACGAGAAAAGTTCTTCTCTTTTTAAAAACTATTTTTTCTGCGATGTTTATATATAATTAAGTACTGTTAGTTCGCTAGATTTATCGTCTCTAGTGGACTGGTAGCTACATCTTCTCAAATTAAGGACCAAATTATTCGTTTACAAGAATAATAATTGTACTACCACAGCGCTAGTCTCTCCCCAAAAAATAAGCACGTCACTAGTAGAACTCAACCAACTCAACTTAATCTGGTCGCTAGGTTGATGATGATCGATGAGAAGTACTTCTATAATTACCATTGATTGTTCTAGGTGATTTCGTAGCCAATTCGACTCATAATTGCAGGTAGTACTCCGTACACCAGTACCGGTAGATATGGTAGAAAAGTGAGGAAAAGAGGACGAATTAGCTTCGTCCTAAAAAGAAGACACAACCAAAGGATTGCGACCAAATCCGTCGCGCGATTATTAGCGTTTTAGTACTCGGCTTTTGTGATGCAAGTACGGTTTGATGATACATAAAAATGCGAAGCAATTCTACCTAGGCCGGTCCCGAGCCCGGCGATCACTTTTTGGGCTACGTCGGTAGATCGGTCCAATCTTCAATGGTTCTTGGTTCGTATTGGGCAATCCCAGAAGGGATCTCATCCCAGAATCTACAGCGTACTGTCCGACTCTTCGATTCGATCGGGTAGTTCATATTCTCCAAAACGGCTACCACGATGTTAGATTCTTGCAGAATTGGGGAACTCATGACTCCACGACAGTTCACAATACCGCCTCCGCGACGCTGCGAACCTGGCGTTCATTCAGTGGTGCTCAGCGCCCTTGTGCTCAGGTCAGGAGTAGGCGTGATGTGCAGTGCATGTCCTCATTTCCGTTTTACTTGCACGGCTTGGTCGCTTTACCTGCGGTTTACTTTGAGAGGACAAAAGGGAGAGGGGGGAAAGGGGGGACATAGATGAGATGCCCGTAAGTTACACCGGAACCTCTGCCTTTTGCTCCATTTCTTGGGGCTTTATTTTGACGTCGATGCAGATCTCCCCCGTGACACTGATGTTCATGCGTTTTGGCTTTTTTACTTTATTTTGGCTTTCGTTTGAAACAAATCGCGTAGGGTAAAGTGCTGTAAAAACAAATCGGTAAGGTAAAGCCAGATGAAGTTGGATTGTCTTCGTCTCCTGTGATTTCTTTGGGCTTGAGGACAATGTGGGCACAGAATGCAGCCTGGTCCCATCCAGGCCCAACTTCTTCGGTGTATGTTATTCTTTCCCGTACACAATTTGTTTTCATTTTTTCTATATGGGTCGATTTTGTTCGATGTCAGCACCTGGAATTGTCTGGTTTTAATAATATATGGTTGTGTATATCAACCGATGCAGAAGTCAGGGGTTATCCTCCTTTTTGAAAAAAAAATACAGATCATGAGCTCAATCTATTCTACGGAGTATCTACTACTACCTCTATCTTTGTTTCTAAATACAAGTTGTTCTAGCTTTGTCCTGAGTAAAAAAAAAAATTGATCAAATCTGTAGGATAAGTATTACTCTGTAGAATAGATTGAGCCATACCTCCGTAGAATCTGTAATATAGCATAAGGATTTAGTAAAACTAATTTGGAGTTATACATGTTGGTAGATTTTTTTATAAACATGATCAACGAGACACTGCTCTGAACAAAAACACAAGGATATGAGATATGTAAGACGATAAGTGGGACATCTCACGACATTAGGCAAGATAATTATGCAAAAAGACGAACGACTATGCGGGGCGGACCCAGGACAGAAGATGACCGGGGCACACTTAAGAAAGCTAAACCAAAACTACATAATATCAACCACGCGGCAAATCGTGGTTAGCTATCTTAAAATTTGACTAATTATAAAAAAAACTACATAATATCAGGAAAAATGGGGGCCTCTTCATAGACTGAGTGGGGGCATTAGAGGTGAAATATCGCATTTTTTAATGTAGACTCAAGAATTGACTGGGGGCTAGGACCCCACTCAGCATACTCTGGATCCGCCCCTGCGACTATGAGACACGACCCTGGAATCCTGGATAGATGTCCATGGCCATTGTGAGATGTTAGATAGGAAAAAGGGGCCAAAAATTCCAATGAAACGTATCAGAACGATCTTGTTTTGACGCTCACGCCGACAGAAAGTCAACTATATAAAAAATGCTATTTGGAAGCTCCATTCAAAAGATATTATATTTTGAGTTCTTAGCTCTAGAAAAAAATGCCAAAAACCCAGGGAAACTTTCATGCATCCTCTCACGGAACGCACTCGCGATTAAGCTGGCCGATTTTGTATACTCCCTCCGGTCGAAATTACTTGTCGAAATATTACATGTATTTAGACGATTTTTAAATATAGATACATTCATTTTTGAGCAAATTTGAGACAATCAATATGTGTCGGATAGAGTAGCAAAACTGTTTTTTTTTTACCTAGCATAAATGTAGAGAAGGACACGTTTTTGGGCCTAGTTAAGATGTTGGGCTTATTGGGTCCAGGTCCAGAAAGTGGTGCAGACTGCAGAGCAATCCCCTAAAAAGAACTGCAGAGCAATCTTGTCGGAGTGACCGGAAAGTGGAACCCATCCATCCCTACCTGGTCCTCTGACGGTTCAAATTCCTCCCCAGTACTCCCAAGCAGGTCACGTCTTCCAATATCTCAAAAAAAAACCAATTATTCTAAAAAAACAAGTAAACCGATCAATTACAAATCATTAATGATTCAAACCTGGAATAGTATCTCCCTCCATCCATGCCATTGACAAACCTGTGCTTTCTTCAAGAATCAAGAAGCTTGGTTTAACTAGCTCAATGATCATGTTGTCACATGACAGTCCCGTTGAAAAATGATCCAGCTAGCTGCCAGTGCCACCAATTAACAAAACCGATCAATACAAAAACCGTAGTGATATTTTCAGATCACCATGAAGTTATAATCAAAGTCCACACACGATACGGTACAACTCATACCTTTGATCCAGTCGTTGACCATGGATAAATTAAGCTAGCTATATCATGCTGTACCCCACGTGTGCTTAAGCTTAACTAGGAGGGGTCGATATGGACATATGGTCGTGGTGCCGTGCACTTGGGCCGTCGCGTGCTTGCGTCCTCGGTGACGATTTCGGCCTGGCTTAGTCAAATGATTATAACTCACTCAAGTTTTATAATGTGTCGTCTAAAAAAATAACATCGTGGTGCTTGCTATAAACAAACTTATTCTAAAAAATATTTTATCTTGATTCGTATCTGAAAGTACGCATGTTCGGATCGACGATCATGATTCTGAATAGATCAACTGATCTGATCAGCAACTATCAGGAAACTTATTTCTAATCAAACGTTTTTGCAAGATAATGATCAAACACAGGAATAATTCGGCAAAAGAGTTTCTGATGTTGCTACGTGCCAACGTGTTACTTTATTGCTTTATTCTGCCTTCAGAGTTCAGAGTAAATTCAAGTACAGCCGCTGACCTGTGGCGTCAGCTCTCGATTAATACTAGTACAGGCTTTGAAAACTTTCCAAGTACTTTTATGACATATAAATATCTACTGCAGACTTTCTGATAGAAAATCATCGATTCGTAACATGTTTGTTGGTGCATGAAAGTGTATTGTTCGTACGTACTCTCCTCGTTTCTAAATACTTGCCGTTGTTTTAGTGTATTTAGGAACGGAGGGAGTATCCTCAAGGTTCAGCGGAAACTATATCAAGGGCCACACGCATAATGCGGCTTCATGTTTTGGATGGGCATTTGAACTCCCTTTTCTCCTGATTGATGTGCGCACCATATTCATGTCATAAAAATCTTAGACCCCTTTAATTCATAAGAAACTCGTAGGAATGTAAATATTTCTTTTGAGTGGCGACATTCATCCTTTTTAATTCAAAACAATCGTTTAAAGGGGAAACACAGGACATTTTCTTGAGTGAATTCCCCGTACCCAGTATACTAGACTCGGTTCCCCCACCTGCACTAGCTCACTAAATCTCACTATTGTAGTGGTTTTCATGTCATATTCCTCTTGCCGTCAACATAACATTAGGAAGCAACGCTTCCTCGGCCTTCGAGAAATGGAAATTATTATGGCACAATTTACACTAGTACAAAACAGGCTATCAGTGTCGTGCGAAATTGCCTATCAGTGGCGTGCGGGCCGCACGCCATAGACTTCTAGCCACTGATAGGTGAGCTATCAATGGCGGGTGAAATACACGCCACTGATAGGGAGACCTACGGCCCGACAGAGATAGATTCCCTGACCATCAGTGACGTTTTCAGGTTTGAAACACGCCACTGATAAACCACCTATCTGTGTCGGTTCAAAATGGAAAACCGCCACTAATAACCACCGCCACTGATACCAGTGGCGGTTTCCTGGCCGACCGCCACTAATGGCTGACCCGTGTGACGAGACATGGACCATCGTCGGTCCATCAGTGGCGTGTCCTTTTGCCACCGCCACTGATAGTTATCCTGTTTTGTACTAGTGTTAGTAAGTTGGGGCTGGTGGGGAAGCGGATCAAGTGTACCAAGTAGGGAGAAAACACTCTGCACATTAACCTTTTATGAATTATGAGTGGCTTCCTAGTCACTACCAACCAGTTAGAACCGAACGAAATTGTAAATGAGGTAAACTTTGACATGCATGGTGTAAAGAAGTTAGGGTAAGATGTGGTATGAAATTTAAATGAGGTAGTACTGTCACAAAATTTAAAGACATGATACGAAGTGGAATTCACTAAAAAAATCATCATTGTTTCAAAGATAAAACATAGGATTTCACAATCTACTTGGACCTCCTTTCATTTTTTTTGCACGAAAAAGGAGACAATGGAACTGTTGACAGAATAATAATATTGCAACTTCACTTTCGCTTTTGGTTTCGTTTTAGTTTGACAACTCTATTTATTAGGATTCGTATGTGTGTTCTATTTCTGCAAATGAAACATCAAAGTATACAAAAGTTCTTGTGTTCTTAAATATGTTGTTTTGCACATGAATTTTATTCTATTTATGTGTTTTCCTATTCCTACATTCTTAAACTTTTGGAAATCAAAGATGCCCTTATCAACTCATGACAGCGCAGCCATGGCCCGTTGAACTGACAAACTAGAAGGAATATTTCGATGCTCTTTCCAAAAAACAATTGAAAGGAAGGACAGTACTAATTGTACTGGATATATCTGAAGCCATGCAGCAGATTGCACATATCCGAGTGGTGAGTGGTGAACGATCTAGTCGAAATTAAACCACGTGCTGATTTTGACTTGTCGGCCGGCCGGTTGGGGCTAGCTAGCTATATACTATGCGCATCTCAGTGTAGTCAGAGACCAAGTAAAGTGGGTACCCTTTTTGGGTCGTTTCATTGTGTGTTGTCGTGGCCAGAATTTGCTGCATGCCTAACTTTAGCTGCTTTCTTCTTCTCCGTGGTCTCTCGTCACCCTAGCTTGTTTAATTCCACGTGTGCCTGCCCAGTGAGACCCTTCTTTTTTGGACTTTTCCAACTTGCACGTGGGCAACTTTAGTCGGAATTCTAGCTTAGCAGCAAATGTCTCATCAGCTAGCTTGGCACAACTTGTCCCGACACCTGTACAGCTCCTGCCATATACTCCATCGTGCATGCATGCATGGAGAATTGGAGAACCGACCAGAACTGACAGGTTGCTAATTGATTGCAGCCTACGTGTATAGCTAAGGTAATATCTAGAAAGTTAGGATAAACATGCATCTCGCAGCAGTTGAGTTGGAATAAACGGACAGCCGGCCGGCCATGTTCCAAATGCCGCTGCGTCACCTGTTCCTGGACAGACGTGATGTGCGCGTGACCGGAGTTCCCACGTGACGTGTACACATGGTGCTTCCAGTTAACATTCGGTGATATCTGAAGTAATACGTAGTACATTCGGTACTACGTGAAGCTGAAGTATTACGTGATTAACATTCCAGTTAACAATCGGTGATTAACGTGAAGCTGAAGTATTACGTGCGTGTGCCCTTGCATGCATGCACGCGGTATATATTCGGTGATATCTGAAGTAATACGGAGTAAGATTATTCCAGATAAACCCAGTAAATTTCGAACCAAACACATGCATGTGGTTTCCGAACATTTTTTAGTACTCCCTTTCCTCCGGCCAGAGTTACTTGCTGTGACAAGTAATTCTGATCAAAGGTGTAAGTACTCTATGCATCGTCCCTTTGATGCGATCCCCGTACGGGTCAGACTGGGCATGCAGTTTAATTAGCCATTATAGCACAAAATAAGCAGGCCTCGTACCATAGTCATTAATTGTACGTACGTACGTACGTACGTAAGTACATGCATGCATGAGTTATTCCCATGAGATTATACATACACGCTGCTGGTGAGGCAGCTGGAATCTACCTCCAATGATCCGAATTAGAATGCATTAACTGGATGGAGAGACATATACATGCGTATTACGCGGTTAATTCAACTCGTTTTCAGCTGGGACGGCTTGGGCGGCCTTGAGACCCTCGAGCTGCGCCTTGCCCTTGGGCCCGTTCTTCCTTATGTAGACCCTGTACTCGTCGAAGGTCATCGGCCGAGGGTAGAGCGACGGCCGGCCACGCGTGACCAGCTCCGACGCCGGCGCTATCGGGAGGTCGCCTCTCGGGTTGTAGAAGAGCGCGAGGGAGATCCGCTCCTCCATGGCGTTCACGATCACCCGGTGCTCCACGCTCTTGTACACGGAGTTGCTCATTATCTGCATGCACATATTAAAGTGATTACTCCACTGTACGCATCAAAATAACTCCACTGCCGCTAGTATATATAGATAGATCGATTGATGATGATGCGACGGCCGGCCGGATCGGAGCTAAGGTTCATGCTTCATGCATGCATGCATATGCACATGGAATATATTGATGCCCAGATGAATTTATTGTCCGTGCATGTGCGCGCTTGGCCGTGGCTCGTGGTGTGATTCTGATTCGCCGGAACATGCATGCATGCATGTCCGAGCCGGTTATACGTACGATCGATGTACTCTGTAGGAGTATAGAGCGCGCATGCAGCTTCAAACCAGAGACGTATAGTATTTTTTTTCCTACGTACGTATAATGGGAGTGATCGATAGCAACTAATCCACGCATTTTGCGGCCAGGATCCACCGCCCATGCACGTGTGCTCTCGTGCATATCGCGCGCGAGGGGCTGCGCGAAAGTCGTCACAGCATGCAGTCTCAGTCAACTCCCAGAATAGCTTCTTAATTATTTGCTGACCGTAGCAAACAGATCTGTCCGGTCGTCTCGATCTTACTAACAAATCATGAGTCAGCTATCCAGATAGGCATGCATGTACTATATTCTCCCTGTATATTACATCTACTCCATCAATTCTGTCTCTAATTAACAAGGGAATCAGGCGACCGGCCAGCAGAATTATATACCAGCTGGTGCATCCGTGCATGACAAGCTAGAACAATACGTATCGCCAGTTAGGTATTCGTAACAGTCGTATGCATGACCGTATCGATATACGGCACATGCACGGTACAGAGTACGTAGTATTACGATAATACACATCGTGGCGCGTATACACGTACCTGGATCTGGTCGCCAACGTTGACGATGAAAGCGTCAGGGACGGGCTGCACGGTGACCCAGTCTCCATCGACGCCCCCGCGGCGCCGGACCTGCAGCCCGCGGACATGCTCGTCGGCGAGGAGGACGGTGAGCACGCCCGGGTCGGAGTGCGCCGAGAGGCCCAGCGTCAGGTCCGGCTGCGGGCACCGCGGGTAGTAGTTCGCACGCAGGCACGCGCCGCAATCCGACCCGCCGAACGCCTCCTGGAACCGCGTCTCATCCAGCCCCAGGCTCGCCGACATCACCTTCATCAGCCTCTCGCACAGCCCGATCACCTCCCTCCCGTACTCCTCCGACACCTCCCTACAAAACACACAAATACGTAAGCTATCTCTCTATCTGTTCTTCTGTTTTCTTGTAGACAAAATATCATTAATTATGCTGCATGTTACTTGCACAGACGTCGTCGTTAAGTAACAGTGTGGATGCACGTGTGAAAAAATATCGTTTTTGGTGTCGAACGACAGTATGTGTGTGCTGCAATGCTTTGCTGGCTTTGGAATAGTAGTCATCACTCTCTTGCAGTCATGACGTACGCTTATTGCATGAAAGCACCTCCCACCTACTTTTCGTTGCATGCACGTGTTGGATTTCATACGTTAAGAGAAAGGTGCGGCGCGAAATGATCGAATTAGTACTGCCTCCTTTTGTATGTGCACTCTATTTTTGTAGGCTTCGGACCAGACAAGCATGGTTGGTGCATGTGCCACAATTAATTAAGGCATGCATGTCGCAATGGGACTACCAGAATTGTATGGGGAGTTTCGATGAGAGGAAAAATGAGATTGGTAGTACAAAATGACAAATTGAGCAAGAAAATGAATTGAACAAGATGTGGGGGGGTGGGTAACGTGGCAAAAGAGATGTCGAACAAGGAAAATGAAAGCTGACCCGTCGGAGAACAATTCTAGAAATTTCATAAACATGTCTTCATGGCAATCAGTGCACTGTTCTGGGTAAAAGCTGACCAAACTCGGTTATGTATATAGTTTTAAAAAGTATTAATTCCCTCCTTTCGTGTATGCACGTAATATAAGGCCATATTTAGATATGTTTTTTCAAAAGTTTAGGATAAGTTTGACGGTATATCATTCCAAACTATAGCTAATACTATAATCTCTCGCTAAAAGCATAAATAATCAGATTCATTTTTAAGCCACCTCATATAGTATAATTATTTTTAAGGTGTGCCTGTTTTTTAAAGAATGAGCCTTAAATATCAGTCGCCGTTTCAGAGCCGTTGGATTAAAATATGAGAGTTATCTCCATTCTCTCATCTCTCACTTGCTCTCGTTGGATTAAGATCCGATGTCTAACATGCTGGTTGATCTCTAACTAAAAAAAAGCGACTTATTAATAACAAAGCCGTTATTTTTAAGTCGACTAAGTTTGTGCACAAGTTTTAAAATATGGGATGACTCCATTTTCGTTGGATACAACATCTAACACCCATGATCATTGACCTAGAAATAAGAAAGAAAAATCGCCACTTCCAAATAAACCATTAATTAACAAATTTCTAAAAGTTAATTATATCAAACTTATAAAAAAAATCAACACACGGTGTTAAACGAATTTACTATAAAAATATATATTTCGTGACGGATCTAGTGATCTTCCTTTGGCACCTTAGATGTTGGAAGTACGACGGTTGACAAAAGTATACATCAATTTTCTTGGACTAATTAACGTTGTAAAACTTTTAGGCGCCGATGGAGAGTACACTACGCGCGTAAGCTACGTTCGCATGAGGAAGCTAGAATCTGGAAAAATCAAAAGGGCGGCGGTGATCGATTAGTTAAATCACACATACTTGCAGATGCCGGGATTGGTCGGCCAGTACTTGTCCGGGCTCTTGGCGGCGTCCGGCGCGAGGTGGAGGAAGTAGTAGTCCCCCCAGTCGAGCGGCCCTCCCTTCTGGACGCCGACCCGGCTGCCGTACCCCTCGTACGTCCGCGGCAGGTTGGCGTACTGCTGCTTCGCCGGGATCGGCAGGCGGAAGAAGCCCCGCCACGCCTCCCGCGCCGCCCGCATCAGCTCCGGCCGCACCCCGTGGTTCACCACCTGGAAGAACCCCCACTCCCGGCAAGCCGCCGCCACGGCCTTGCTCATGGTGACGCGGCCTTCTTCGTCGGCGGCGAGCAGCGCGCCGAGGTCGATGACTGGAATGGCGATGTCGTCGTCGTCGTTGTCCGAGGGAGTGGGCGTGGCCGATGGACGGTCGCGGGGCGGCTTGACGTAGCGGCACGGGATGGCGGCCAGGCCGCTCTCGGCGACCGCCTGAACGCGGACCACGGGCTCCGGCCACTCCTGCATGCAGTCCGCCATCTTGCTTGCTGCCGTACCGTACTGCCTGCCTATGGAACAGTGAAAGAGTAACTAAAAAGTCGTTAGCTTGGCTAGACGAGCAAGGGACACGCTTTATACACGTGCACGGACGGCAAGTAGAAAACACACGACGGAGAACTACAGAGGAATCTTCAAGAGAAAAAAAAAACACGAGGAGAAGAATTAAACGGCCGGAGAGACATGGCACGAGCAGTCGATCATGGGAATGCTACTGATGACGAGTACATCACCACTCGTGGTGTCGTGCATGGCATCGATCGATGGCGATCGAGAGGCCGGCCGGCCGGCATGGGCACGGGATAGCTAGCTAGCACCGATCATCCTTCTTGATCGCTCGTGGCGCTAGCTTTATTGAGTACCATTGGCACGTACGTGACTCACAAGAACACAGAAATACAAGGCACGGGTTAACAGCGCACAGGGGCGGAGAGTAGTGAAGGGAAGGTACACGTACGTCGATCGTAGTGCTCTGGGCCAGAGACAGTTAAGCTGAGCTAATTAAGCGCGTGCCTTTGCAGCTCCTTTGATTCTTCGCATACCATTTGCCCGAGAGGGGGTGTGCATATATATAGAAGTGCCGATCGAGTACAAAGAGGAGGAATAGAGATCAGAGAGCAAGGCTGGAGTTCTTCTGGCAGCTTTGTTTGGATTTGTTTAATTTGTCTTTTCCGTGAACAATTGGCTCACCTGATCGATCCGGTTCGGCCGGCGCAGGGAGCACAGCTGGGTCACAGGCGAGATGGGGCCCAGTGCCAAAGCCGGAAACGTGTTTTTTGTGAGCGAATTGAGATTTGTCGACGATCGAGACGTGGGCTGACGGTGACAAGGGAGAACAAAATTAAGGCTGCAGCTAGCTGGGCTCGGCTGTAAAACGTACTGCTAGCTTGCCGCTCCAACCAGGCCGTGCTTTCTTCAACTCACAGCAGCAGCCGTGCGTCCTCTCGAGAAAAAAAAAAGCAGCAGCCGTGCAAGCCGAACATTTTCTCTGCCGTCATGTTCGACAAGAGAAAGTCAGATAGTACGGTAATTAGTCTTCTGCTGATACAATATACTACTCACTTCGATCCAAAATCTAATTTATAAACTCTATAAAATTGAATCCAACTAAGTGTACTTAATTTTATAGAATTCAACTAAGTGTACTTAATTTAGCAAGCTCAACATGCAGCCTGTTCACATCAGCGTCCCATTTTCTAATCTCTCACATGTCAGCCTGGCTGCTTCTAATCAGCCTCCTGGCCGCTCAATCTTACACGATGTGCTAGGCTGCTAGCCGCCGGCGCCAGCGCTGCCGCTCAATGCACCTGCCGCCGCTGCGCGCTACAACCGCCGAGTTCCATCCCCCTGCCCACGGGCTCCGCGTCGGTGCCGTCCCAGCAGCCCCCGGGTTCAGTCCGGACCGCCGCGTCCCCGCCACCCACGGGCTCCGCCCCGACCACTGTGTCCCTGGCCGCCGCCGAGCGCCGTCCCTGCCTCCCCCGGGCTCAGCCCCGACCGCCGCCGAGCGCCGTCCCCGCCACCCACGCGCTCCGCCCCGACCGCCGCCGATCACCGTCCCCGCCGCCGAGCATCATCTGCGAAGGTACGCAATCTTGCTGGTGCGCACGAGAGGACGAGCTTGGGACCGGCGGCAGCAAAGGACCAGTCTCACTACAGCAGCTGCGCGGCGAGCCGGCGAGCGGCGGCGCTACGTGAGGGAGATGCCCGATGGGGAGAGGATCGAGAGGAGTAGAGGATGAGCTCGGGGTCAGGAGGTTCCCTAATGCGTTCTTGTGGACCATATTGACTGTGGGTTAGTAGCGAGCTTTGATTAGGTTGGGCTTTTGCTAAAGTGTTTTGTCGGGCCGCCGCTACTTTTGAAAGATGTTGATTTTCTTTTAGACTTCACTCAAAAAATAAAAAGGGACCCTTTTAGACTATTGTATATATCTTCGTATATACAACCAAATAAAACAAGCCGATGAAGATGATATAAACAACCAAACTAGCTTCCTAAGAAAATAAGCCAGCAAGAACTGTCGTCTTGACTAGCAAACCTCCGGTAGTAATTAATGAGACTGGTAAGAATCTCTATTATTTTGTCTATCTTAATGAATCTTTTTTAAAATGCATACTTTCTCGAGTGTTGTATATGTGTACATACACCAATATCATATTGTTTCGAACTTATATCTATGCAGCTATCAGGGACTCTCATATTTCCGCGGCAACGCGTGGAGAATCCACTTGTTCTTTCTAGAGTTGGGCACTGCTGGTTGAAAAAACAAGTTAATTGTCATATGTTTGAACCAAAAATAGATGTGCATGAATACTCCACCATATAAACTACTCCGTACACGTATGCTCACCTTTTGTTTTTCAGAATTTGTTTTGGAAATAATTAGGTGCAACTTTTTTTGCTTATATAAAGCAGATATGGGAATAACATGCTCAAGATGTGATTGGCTGAGGGTTAAATGATCACAATTTTTTTTTGACGGATAGGCTCATACCACAACGAATTAACGAGGTCAGTAATCAGTTTAGATGATCTCGTCCGGAACACAACTCCGGCATGCACCGACCCCATGGCGCGGGCGACAAATTCGCCTGGACCACAACTCCAGCATGCACCGACCCCATGGCGGGCGACAAATGTGGTGATCTCACGACATATACCATGACCAGAGAGAAATGAGGGGATAGGTGCACGAGGAGGATCGAGGGTTTGATTCATACACGAACAAGTTTACCCAGGTTCGGGCCCTCTGTCCAGGAGGTAACGGCCTACTCCCGCTGAGGATGGGATTGCTCGTATGATCTGATTTCAGGAGTGTGAGTATGTGTTTTCGTCTGTCTAAGGGTCTCCTAGCCTTTCCTTGTATAGTACCGACAAGGCTAGTTAGTACATCTGTCGAGTCGGCCAACTTCTAGTAACGGCTCGTGATTATAAGCCTTTACTTTCTGCCGATTTGTGGAATCATGGGTTAGTAATGCCAGCTTTATAGCATCCTGATAATGCCTTTCTTGATGCTTGCAACGATTAGGCTCCAGTCGGTTCCGCCGAGTGGAAACCGCAGAGACAACCCCACCAAATGGAAGACTCGGACGCGGCCGGGTCATGTGAAAAGTGCGAAGACGGATGGACTTGGGCATTCCCGTGCCTGTTGGGTCGAGTGGATCCCACCGACAAGTATGAAGAAAAAATTGGTGGCAATTCTACTCTCGATGAAAATCCAAACAAATCGTTATCGACTATTGTCACACTTCAAGATAGAGGACAATCGTAATCCACAATAAACAGAGAGTGGGATGGATGTAATAAGGCTTGTTTATGATTGCCCATACCCTTACTTCTGAGCTTTCTTTTTCTGGAAGACAGCAGCACCACCATCAATTAATTAATTCAGCAAACAAAAAATTGTCTCCATGAGCCTTGAATGTCTAGCTAACTAGTGTTTTTCTTGGAATATTATAAGGGAAAGAGACACTTCTTATGTACACAAGCGCCTAATTTTGTTAGGACCAGAATATATTTCGTTGTCCTAACACACTCATGTGTGGTCTAGTGGTAAAACGCAAAATTATGGCTACATGTTGACATGCGACTTTTCCCACCTACTTTTGGGTTTCTGGATGCGCCGTATGTAGAGCAAGACAGTTTAATTAAGGGCCAAAGCATTACAGGGCTAAAGAACGTACTACGTGTTAGGTTATTTTGTCTTGATTGAACCGGTGAGAAAAGGCAACCCGCGAGCTTGCCGGAAGTGGCATACATGCAGCAATGCCTCCATTTCCTCCGGCCGCTACTCGTGTCGTGCTGTTTGTTGGTCGTGATCCTAAACGCATGCGACAAGTGGCAGCAATTACATTGATTGGAATGAATGATTGATGCCATGCATACGGATCGACTCGACCGTGCTTTGTTGGCTGATGTTTGTTTTAAAAGGAATAATTGCATCTAGAGCTATATGGACACTCTGGGGTTGCAGACTTCACGGCGGATATGCATGCATCCTTGCATGGCCGCAATGTGGTGTGGCCATGCGGTGATGGGGACAAAAGGTTTGGGATAAAGCCAAAACAGAGATTAGCGGCGGCGGGAGCTATGGAGAAGATCCGTGGCAAGGTAGGATGCGAGAGTTCATGTACCGTTAAATTGTCTATGCTACTAACTCGTAGCATAGACATTTCTTTTTCAGATTTACAAGGAAATGCACATACACTCCCAACATTTTGCATACCAAAGATAGTTAAAAAGATAACCGGATGATTATAATATGAGATACTGAAAAATTCGGTTCCCACCGGAATGATCAAAGTTTCAGAAATTTTGAAACTATTTTGGACTCGGTGCTTGAAATTTCACCCAAAAAAATATACTCACTCCTATCCATAAGGTTGTAAAAAATATATTAATGCTACAATATAAAAATTTCCAACAGAAGTTACACAAGTTAATTACTTGGTTCTTATTCAAAAGAGAATAATAACATACTGGAAGGATATACTTCCTCCATCCAACAAAACATGTCTCAAGTTTGTCAAAATTTTGACAAATTTTGACAAACTTGAGACATCTTTTGTTGGACGGATGGAGTAACAAGTTTACATAAGTTATTAGGGTGTGGCTATGTCCTAGTCACCTGATTTTTAAACAAAAGGCTTAAATTTCAGCAGACATATCAGAGCGTTGGATTTGTATATGAACGTCATTCCACTATCCCCTTTCCATCGTTTATTCTGAATCGACTTATCTCTGACAAAAAATCAAACGACTGAAATTATAGTCAAACTTAATTTTGAGGCAACCGGAATTACTGAATCGCACTAAAATTTCGTTGCAAAACATACAACCTTGTGATCAAACTTTACCCTGGAGGTGTCTTCTCTCTAGCTAGCTCAACGCAAAGGATGTGGCACTGGCACGCCATCCAACACTCGGGTTAGTGATCCAACGCTCCGTGTCAGGCAATTGTGTCTTGATATGGTAGCCCCGGATCAAGGCCGCGTGTCGCTGGATCGGTCCCATCCATTAAGGTGCAGATACAGACACGAGCATATATCTGCATACGCCCCCCTGTACTGACCTGACCTGACCTTATCGTGTAATCCGATCCGAGGCCTCCTCGATCCGGTGATGGCACATTGGCACGAGAGAGATCGCTATGGCAAAACGGCACAGAGAATACGCTTTGGAATTTGTCGGCAGCGGCAGCACTGCACAGATAGATAGGGCAGATCGGTCCCGCCGCTAGCCGAGGCGGCGCCTCTTTGGCCGCGTCGCTCTCCCGCAGCCGCGAGCAGATAGATAGGGCACGATCTTCCCGTCACGATCTCCCGACCCAAGTAGCGTCCGTCCAAATACACCATGGTCCTAAAGCCCACAGAGCCTCGTGTAGGCTTCTCGAGGAGACTTGCGGTTGCGGCGGGCAGGCATATCATATCACAGCCGTGTGGTGTGCAGCAGCGCTCCACGCAGCGCGCGCCGGCGCCGGCGCCGTCTGTGGGAACGGAATGCGCACGAGAGCGAGCGGCTTTGCCGACGCAACGCTTTACGTTTCTCTTCACCCCCGGGGGCGCGATTTTTAGCGGCGCGCGCCGCACAGACGAACCCTACGCTCAACGGTGGGGTGGCGCTCTTCAGGTCGCTACTAGCTGCCAGTGCCACGACAGTCATATAATACTGACGGCTCAGTCGGCCACGCGCCACCAGCCCGGCCCGCACGATGGTGCCGCCGTGGTGGGGCGACTGACAGCGACACTCTCACTTGCATCGTGATCCAGCGTTACGTGCGCTGACTCCGACACTATACCGTAGCGAGCAATAGAGCCAGGGCCCCGTGCCCGTGGAATTGACCGCCTTGGATCGGGATGTCTAAGCTTCGACCGCTTTCCGGACGACGTTTCGTGTGCTCCGCAGACGCCGCACGACAGTACTCGGCACCACCACCACATGATTGTCAGGTCCGGTCGATTTTGCCTTTGGTGTGTGTGGCGGCCGCCGCGCGCGCACGGATTTATTCCGGCGGCGGACGAGGCGACAGAACTGGGCGGGGTGGGGTGGGGGGGGGGGGGGGGGGGGGTGGGCGAGGATATATGCGGTTGCTGTGGTGTTTCTGACCGCAGGCCGATTACCCGAAACAGAGCCGTGCGCTTCCCGGCTTTTAACCTCTGCCCCCGGAATTCAACTGCATCAAGCCTTTATATCGCGATTATGCTCCACTCCACGGCCGGATGATGCGGCCCGTGGTGCTTGTCCAGCGTGGTGCACTTCTCAGGCATGCCCACTTCTGACTTGTGACGAGAATGCAGCATTTGCATTTGCTTTCCGGAATTTCGTCACGTGATCGATTGATTGAATTCCTGCAGCATCAGTCCCAGACTTATTGCTCACTAAAGCATCGTCGGGTCAGAACAACTTGGGCGCAATTACGACGGCATCAGATATTGTTTGTCTG
This sequence comes from Brachypodium distachyon, assembly GCF_000005505.3. NCBI lineage: Eukaryota > Viridiplantae > Streptophyta > Magnoliopsida > Poales > Poaceae > Brachypodium > Brachypodium distachyon. The sequence continues at coordinate 52,830,750 of NC_016132.3, read as the reverse complement.
GCACTCTGGTGTTACTAGGTGGCTAGGTGCACATTGTCTTCGTAGCTTCTCTTTCCGATAGAATGTTGAGTAGGGTTCGAATCACACCGGATACCACCGCTTAATTAGACACAAATTGCACAGTGAATTCTGCGACAGGTAGCACGCCAATACAACAAACTGCATCTGGTTACGGCAAAACATTGTATACAACACTTGGCATCAGGTAAGGGAGGATGCAGGCGCAAACAGCAAAGCTTTCGTACATTCACCGCCTGCGCGATTGTCAGTGACAAATACCCGGGGAACTAATTACACAGGTAAGACAATCAGGGGGTTCCACCTATCTAAATTTCCACGCAAAATAATGATGACAAAATCAAAGGAGTTTCTGCTTAGTGGGTCCAAATGCCTAACTACATGCACGTATTAATACTACAGGCTTCACTCGATGCCCAGTTTTACCGACCCATCCTTCACAAGCTTCATGCTAAGGCTGTTGAATCTTCCTCTGGAGTAATGCCGTGATGCCTTTCTCCAATCTGTGCCGGTCTTCATCATTGCTACAAATTCGTCGTAGCTAATCTTGCCATCCTGCAGATGACATTTTAGACAGTGAGAACCAAAGTAATGGTTGTAGTGGATACATTCATACAAGAGAATCGTCACCTTATCAGTGTCTACTTCTTGCAATATGTCATTCACCACTTCCATGCTATCAGCAGCTCCATCATCCTTTAAAGCCTCTCGAAGCTCATCTGGCTCAATGTAACCATTGCCATCCTTGTCGAAGAATAGGAAGGCCCGCCGAAGGTGCTCGTCATTTGCCATCCTTTGCAAATGAAGAGAGACCGCTAGAAATTCGGCATAATCTAATGCTCCCTTGCCATTTGTATCCACCTGTTTGCCAACAATGATCAATAAAAGTGTACTGACCATATAATACAAATTAATCACAGTAGCAAATTCAGTATTATATCCCTGTTTTATCTAGCTATTGGGAGTAGTAGTTAAATTCATGCAACCATCAACCCTGACATGATGCCATAGACATACCCCCTGACCCTCCATCCCTGACATGATGCCATAGACCACCAACAATGTCAATCTGCCAAAGAGAACTCAACCGATGGCATGGCTCAAGGGGTTGTTAAATTAGCCCCCAAAGGAAAACATAAATATTGATGAAGGAAAGGTAAAATTACCAAGGTAAACATCAAACAGAGATGCAATAAGTTCATTTGAGCAGGACAGGAAGTGAGTACACTGCACTGTCAATTATTTGCCACATCCTTTCTGTTATATGCAAATGATGCAAAGAAAAACTGTTCTTGTTGCTGAAACTCAGTTAACAGTCATAATACCAGGTCCTCCTAGCTTATCAACTAGCTATGCAGTCTGCAGTCTATCAGTACTCAATACCCTAGACTCCTATACCCATGCATCAAAGGTACTGCGCAGCTGTTCTATGGGACAGGGGAGATACCAGAGTATTCAGTTCTTGCCTCTTTTGGCAGCTAGAAGGGAATGTGGTAGATAAACCAGGCCAAGTGGCAAGCTGGATTAAATATCATTTGGATTTTTTAATAGGACACTAACATTTGCACCTAATCTACACCGGGTGCAATGTTTTACAAGTTGAACACTGTGCAACAGTGCAAGCATATCAGCAGAGTAAAGTCAAGAAAAATGTACAAGCAAAACCGCACATCTGATGGGAAAGGTTGTGTGCCGTGGTGGAAAAGCACTTACGGCCATTGAGGTCACTAGTTTGAGCCCCATCTCCGATCGTAATTTAAACTTGTTTTTGAAACTGCTGATCGAATTGAACTAACTGGACCATATTAGGACTCACTAAAGTAAGTATGTGTCGAATAGTAACACTGCTGGTGCTATGGAATATGATAGGGGCATATGTATCACATCCTACTGAAGGTGCAAAATGACTAGCAGCTGTCAACTTGTCAAGTAACATCATGATAACGCTAATTGCTGCAGAAGCTTGGAATATTTGGTAGATGTGGGACAATCTAGCATTCAATTGAAAACTCCATGAATATGAACAGGAAAATGGAAATAAAATAGCTAGAGGGCAAGGAATCCTGAGGCACTAGGAGAAAGATATGATGGTTGGCTCTCTCATTAGATTTTAGGTGATACTGCCTTCATCTATGTTGTTCTTTGCTGTATCATATCTTTTGAAGCTACACATTGTTTGACCTGACCAAACTATCAGAAAACCATGTGGCTGTTTGGCTGGTATGCTTGGAAAAGTGTGGCTTGCCACACATTTTGTGGAAAAGTGTGGCTTACCACAGTTGTGACAAACTTGGCACATAAATGAGTGTAATTGTATGGCAAATGGACGAGGTGACAACACATCTTGACATACCTATCACAAAACGAAAGTTTTAACAAAATCCCATGCAAACTTTCCTTAAAATGCATGGTGTTGTGATAGTCTGGTCTGAAGTATGCGTGCTTTCCTGAACTTCACTCTATCTTTCGATACCCATTGTCCCGACATGTGGTTTATTAGCCACCAAAAAGGAACTTCACTCTAGCTTCACTTTTTGTAATAAAAACAGAGGATTAAAGGTTAAATATTTTGAAATACTTACAGCTTCGATAAGCATCTGCACTTCTGATTCAGCAAGATGGGAGCCGAATTTTGCTATTCCGCTTTTCAGTTCTTCACAAGAAACAATACCATCATTATCAGTATCCATTGCCTTGAACATCTCCTTAATGTCCTCAACTTCCTCGGCAGACAAATGATCAGCAATGACCTAGTAAGAAATTATAGACCATCTTATGGTTGGCAATTGCTATAGACTTACAAAATAGTTGAGCGTCAGACCAGGATGAAGCGGTTAAATGAGCAAGGTACATACCCTTAAAGCTCTTCTTTTGAATCGATTCATCCTAGAAAATTGTTTGAGCCTTGACTTCACAATATCTCCAAGAGGAACATTTGGAGCTTTCTTAGCGTTTTGAAGCCAATGGTGCTCTGTGACAAACAGAAGTTGATGCCAAGAGGTTACTAAAACCAAGACATAATAGAACTAGGGGGAAACAGAAATGAGAATTCAGAAATATTGGTGAAAAAGACAAGATGCTTATGAAGGCCTTTCCACACTCAAAAAGAATTATGAACTGAGGTAATATAATGTTACAAATTGGACCACAATATAGGCACAGACATTCCTTCACAGAGTAGAGCTTAAATATCCTAAAAAATGCCCAGGCAACAATAATGCACATCATGATGACTGAATATGGTCTATGGCGCATGTTCACTTAGATGGCGCATGTTCAAAGCACAAGTATTAGTGGAGATTCTCAACTGCCCTGTCTGTCCAAGTTTATGCAGATTCTCTAATGCACAAAGATAATATCAGATACCGAAATTTGTACCATATCAATGTCTAAAGTCCTCCAGAGAGCCAGATTATATTAACTTTAACACACATAATGGCAATATATCACCATTCACCAGTATATTTTGCATTTGCACATGACTAGAATAACGGTGTGAAAAGGAAACAGCATTTCATCAAACACAACATTTAGTCTTACATACGTGCCTGGTGGGAATGTAAGAGCACTTCTATCCCAGCCGGCCATAAACACACGACACACTTTGCAGAGAGCGAAACAGCAATCAGACCTTTTGGTATAAGTTTTGTCACCCACTCCCCTCATCCTTTGACTTCCAATTCTTTAAAGAAGTGAACTTGACAAGCATGTCCTATTTCTTTGTCCTAGTGTCTAGATTGGATTAATACACATAAAGAAAAATAGCTTCACTGACCCTGAACACCCATGGCAAACAAGTCTGTACTTGAGGAATATTATGGCCAACCAGGACTAACTGACCATGAATAGTTTTATCTCAGCAAACATTTCCAAAATGGGTCCCGCTAGATAATCAATGCAACCTAGTATACAGCCAAAAAAATAGAGGCCATCCAGCCAAATTGAAGAGAAATTATATACGTTGTCAACTTGCCATTATGTAAAATTTGTCAAGATTCCATCGAGATGCAAATATTGTTGGAAGGAACAAGAAAGAAAAGGAGTGGAGTTTTATGCAGCGGTAATTTATGAATGCTGAACAGGATAGTTTCTGGAGAGAAGAGGCAAGTAGCATATCAATGTGCCACACTGCCATGTAACATACCAAGAACCTGCTTTGCAGTTAACCTGATCTTTGGATCAGGTTCCAACATACGTCGAACTAAATCTTTAGCATTTTCTGAAACGTTGGGCCAGGGTTCCCGCTTAAAATCAATATTTCCACGAAGGATAGCTTGTGCCACCCCTTGCTCAGTCTCTGCAATATTTCCATGTAAGCATTCGTGCAGAAAAGTAAGGCTAATGACAAAGAAGGTTTCAGGTTTTTTTTTTAAATACCTGCCCAAAATGGAGGAACTCCACATAGTAAAATATACAAGATAACCCCGGCGCTCCAGATGTCTATTTCTGGTCCATAGTTTCTCTTCAATACTTCAGGAGCCATGTAATAAGGGCTTCCGACAATTTCTGAAAACTTTTCACCTACAAAAATAGAACAATTGCATAAGAAAGAATTGGATGAAACTAATTTTTTATTTGTACAATAGACACGCCAGACGTGCAATCGCTGCAAATCAACAATGTTGTAATAGCATTTGCAAGGCTTGACGTACTCCATTCTCTCTTGTTTCAAAAGGGAACAAGTGAAACAGTTTCCCTTGATGTAAGGTAATGTTAAGTCACTGATATCCATAGGCAATGTGGAATATTGATATAAGTAAATTTTCATGAAATGTAAGTAGCTTCAAAATTTTCAGAGCTCCTCAAACGAAAGGGACGAAAGTTCTGGAATTTCTGGTCGGCCTATTTTGTGTGGACATGCTGCTATCTACTCCCTCCGTCCCAAATTAACTGACGTGAATTTGTATAAGAATCTATACAAATCCATGTCAGTTAATTCGGGACGGAGGGAGTAGTAAACAGAATATTCAGCTGTCCACATAGATAACATAGAAGTATAGAACTGCCTCACGACGACAAGAACCTAAAAAAAGAAACTCGATTAGTTTCACAAAAGAGAGTTCAAACATAGCATAATCACTGTTCTCTTCCTTCTCTACACCCAAAGTCACAACCAATAAACTTACTTAATAAACCATAATCACTACTGGTATGTAAGTGTCAATTGCAGACGTACTGCTCATGTCCACAGTACCCGCGTGAATAGTGTCTCCCAGATTATGATTAGTTCCCTTATCTCTAGGGTTTCGTATGACTTGGCTGATTTCCTCGTCTCTTGTGACTTGATTGTTAAGCACCCTCCTTATAAAGGACAACATTATATCCCTTAAAATTGAGAAAGACGAAAGATAGGGTACATTGGATCTTTGTTATTTAGCTTTGCCCAGCTAAGCTAGGACAAAGTAGCCCACCTGAACAATAGCCAAGTGTGGCAATGCTACATTTTTTGTTGTTTTGTTCTGAACCATGTCTGCACCTGCGGTTACTGACACTTGGCACGACTCGAATGCTTGCTTGCCAATGAGGGGGAGCCCAGTTGTCTCTCCTTGTTGGGCAATGTTTCTGTTGCTGTAATGAAGTATTTTTCCTAGCAAAGTGAGGTTTTCTTTTCAAGAACAAATGCATTTCCTTGCGGAGCTAGGCTTTAACTTTCCTTACTTATACAAAACCCTCCCTATCTATGTCCATCCCCTTCTACTGAAACCCATCTCCCTTACTTTCATGTTGTCCCAATCCTCCTCAGTATGGTACTACATTAATGAACGGTCATCACAGTGAGCAAGCAAGCAACTGCAGCTATCAGCATTATGAAGCGTTATTTCCCCAAGTGTACACATCCAGCATCCACACCTAAATACTAATAAATTTAAGTATATACTTTATCCCAAGTACAGCCCACTGAGCGCACCCACATACTGAAGAACTGAATATACCGATAACACTGCATGTGCTAAAATGACTAGATTTAGCAGCAACTAACCTTCCACCACTTGTTTCTTCCAGATCCTAATAATAGTAGGTGCCCACTAGAAACATCCTAGATCCTGGACCTAAAGTACCAATCACAGAACCCACAACACACTGTTCAAACTATCGAGGCTAATACAATTGAATAAAAGGTTGGCTGAGCTACTACTCTATGAGAGATCACCAATTCTTCCAAATACCATATCAAGGTGTGCAAGATCACTAAATCCATCCAAATACTGCTGTGCGTACCTACAGTTGCATTCACTGGCTTGCCCAAATTCTTTCAGAGAATCGTAAGTTCCCAATGAAAGAGACACCAAATTCTGTTCAGGTTACACAGCAACAGCGACTGCATTTTGCTACAGAGATGTCCATTACCCAATATTCCACCCAAAATAGTCCATGAACCAATCAATCTCACGACAGCTAACAAACATTCAGAACTGCCGGTGCGCGATTCTCCCAAATTGGGAATCGGATCTAGATTCCGGGGGCTTACCAGGCTTGAAGAAAATCGAGAGGCCGAAATCGATGGCCTTGAGTGGCGAGTTCTCTTTCTTATTGGCGAAAAGGAAGTTCTCGGGCTTGAGGTCCCGGTGGATGACACCGTGGCGGTGGCAGAGTTGCACGACCTCGACGATGGTGCGGGTGACGTTGGCGGCGGCCCGCTCCGTGTAGTGGCCCCGGGCGACGATGCGGTCGAAGAGCTCGCCGCCCTCGCAGAGCTCCATGACGAGGTGCACGGCGCCCTCGTCCTCGCACGCCTCCCGCAGCGACACGATGCTGTGGCTCTTGGGCAGGTGGCGCATGATGGCCACCTCCCGGCGGACGTCCTCGACGTCGACCGGCGTCCGCAGCTTCCGCTTGGAGATGGACTTGCAGGCGAGCAGCTCCTTGGTGTCCCGATCCATGCACAGGTACGTCACCCCGAACTCCCCGCGCCCGAGCTCCCTGTCAAGCACGTACTTGTCGTCGATCCCGCCGATGAACTCGCACCCGTCCTCGCCCAGCACGGCCAGCCGCTTCTGCCCGCCGCCGGCGCCGGTCCGCGGCTGGTGGGGCTTCTTCTTCGCGGCGGCCGCGGGGAAGTGCGAGGACTTGACGTCCTCCCGCGCGGCGGCGGCCGGCGAGCGGCAGCAGTTGCCCATGGCAGCGCGGAGAGATCAGAGGGCGGGAGGCTAGGGTTTGTACGGCATTGCGCGGCTGGGCTGATGGGGGGAGAAGAGAAGGAACTGAAGGAAGGAAGTAGTACTAGACTACAGCCTACACACACGGAGGCGGAGACAGAGAGGGAGTAGAGGAGCAGTAACTCTGTCGGGTTAACGGTATGGTGGGGGCGTTTGGGGACGTGGTGTTGGGGACGCGTAGCCGGCGGCCGGTTCAAGCCCACGCCGACGAGGACGACGCGGAGGGGATCATGCCGACGTGGCGTGACGCGTCACGGGTCGCTGCCCGGGTGGGGTTTGGCAAATGCAGCCTGCGGGCTTATTTCTTTCTAGCTGCAGTTTGCGGTTTCCCAAGGGGGAGGAAGTGGGGAACGTGCGCGATGAACTATAGGCGATCGGGAAAGTTATCATCTTTCATTCCGTACGAATTTGCAAACCGTCGAATCGGACCATTGGATCTATAATAACATGCTGTTCAGATGAGAGATGAGACAGTGTATGATAAGTACAAGTGGTAATGTGAAAAACATGTCTAAGTCGATGCGGTTTTTATCCGCGTCTCTTATCTGCACAACACGTTTTAGATCAGATGGTCCACGTTGATAGTTTGCAGATTTGCACCGGATGTGTCCGTAGTCAATTTATTTTCCTTTAATTAAAATCGCATGGAAATTTTGTTCTAATTGGCTAATCAATAGTGAATGTTTAGAGGAAATGAGCTTTATGGCTCATATATACGATGAATTACCACATCTGGGCAATACTAGGTGCTAACCGGGAGCGGAGACAGGCCCGGGAAAGTTTGGACCGCGGCCTGGGGTGTGGCAGTTCTTTTCTTTGTTGATTTTGGTGGTTCGAAAGTTTTGCCAGGCTTTTCCCCGATAATTTTAATGATTTGAAGCAATGGGTCGGGACCTAATGAAATCTGGCTTCGCCGATGGCGCTAACATTACAACGCAATGTCAGAGGATACGATTCGTGGACTACCAAAAGTTGGGCATCCACAAGGGTTGATTATAACTTGACTTTCCTTTGAAAATTGTTGATATGAACAAGAGAGAGAGAGAGATGACTCTACTACATCACGGCTCATATTCGGTTTAGTGTTGAGAAATAATGTTGGGTCAACTTAAAGACACCGCTCATTGTATTGCTTAATTACTCTCAGTCCGGGTTTGTAATACGTGCGCAGAATTTTATGCAAATTTTAACCAAAATTACATTAGTAGTATGTGATTATTGTGCCGCAATATTAACATTGTTGGATTTGAATTGAGAAACACATTTCAATGTTATAACTTTTATATACATGTACTAAATATTATTTATACAATTGTTGGTAAGTTTGCAAAAATAATATTGTCAGTGGGAAGAGTTTTCCGCTAGTTTATGACAACCCCACGTTGAAGCACATATGTTTCAATGTGGGTGTGGGCGGGGATGGCGTTCACCATTTGGTCGTCTCTGTCGTCGCTTTATCGACCCTTTTTTTCCCTTGTAACACTAAATTTATTACGTTGACCACTATTTCAAAGTTGAATTTTATATGTCCAGATTTTTTTTTCAAGTGTTCTCTGTGGCCAGCCTCATTAAATCTTTACGCGTGATGTACTGTACCAATGCTTTGGTTAGACTGCGATTGATGTTTTGCAAGGTGTCTTTAAAGATGGATTCGTACGCTTCTGAGGCTCTTCTTGCTCGTCCTTAGCGTCGGTTTGTCAATCGTGTGTGTATTACGCGATCTTAACTCGGACTCGTGCAACTTGCAACCGTTTTCTTCGTATTTACTTTGTCTACCACTCAGTCGATAGAGATTTTACTCTATTGCCTTGAATATGGAGCAAGGAGTACATTCTTCAACGTTAGAGTTAGGACTTTGGATCAACGTGACAACACGATTACATGGCTCACAGTCTCAGAGAACAGCGACTCCACGCTGCCCGCAACGTCATCCTAGAATACGTACTCATTCCGTTTCATAATTCTTGTCGAAATATTACATGTATCTAAATGTTTTTTAGGAATGGATACATTCATTTTTGGACAAAGTTGAGATAAGAATTATGAAACGGAAGTAGCAAGTGTTACGCGTGCACATCGACCGAGTAACCGACGACCGAGGCAACGGCCGGCGTCCGGCGACAACGACCGCTCGATCGATAAAAGGGAGGCGCTCTCGTCTGTGATGCCACCTATGGAACGCGACATGTGAGTGAGCCATGAAAACGTTCCCCCAAGTGAAGAACGTCTAGCGATGGTCTCGCGCCGCGCAGGGAAATTCTGAAAAGCTTCCGTGAGAATTCGCCATCCTCGTTTGCCTGCAAGGCTGCAACAGACCAGCATGGGGTAAAGTAAAAAACACGAGAAACGAATCGGTGCGAGAGCTACATCCTGTCCAGGGCAGCGAAGATCGGGCAGTATGAACCCAGGGGTTCTCAGCAGTCACATCGGCAGTTGGGAAGAAGCCAAATTTAAGGCTGCCTGCAATGGAGTGTACAATGGTGCTAGTGCTACCAAACCCCGCCCAGCAGGTGACAGCCACCCAACTAACCACTGACCTTTGCTCTTCTGGATGGTATTTGTGGATCTTTGGTGTCGCTGTACCTGTGCCTAACCTGAGCTCAAAAGCAGCAATCTGATGCAGTGATGCTGGCTGGGGCTCCACTTTTCGTGCTCCCTTTTTCTTTGGATGCCATCACCATGCCCTGTTCTTTGTCCTATTTTTTCCTTCTTTGGTGAAACACGGGGACGTGGTAGGGATTTAAACCGGTGGATTCGCATCTTCTGCCGTGGCATTTGGACGGGACGCACGCGTAAGCAGCAAGCTGCGTGGTCTGCCGTTGCATGTCACGTTCTCGTCGACGGGGGCTCGGGTCGGTGGCGGTCGCTCGTCCGGGCAGAATGACTTGGTCATGTGCGTCATAAAAGGATCTACTGTTGGTCTGTTGCTGCCATGCCCAGGCAGACGGCGCACGCAAGACGCAACCCTTGTAGTCAACCCTGCATTCACACGCGGCTCCATCGGTGTGACGCAATTGCGGCCTGATTCAATTCGAGGCGTGGGCCGTGGCCATTTAAGCCGGCCTCGAATGATTGAAGGCTGGATCAATCATTCAAGGCCGGTCCCTGCACTGGGCCATGTCGCCACTGTTTGGTTCCTCGAGTCTGTGCTCTGACAATCCCATCTACTGCAAATCCTTGACCTATTTGCATCACGACGTGATCTATATGCCTTAACCTCAACGTTGTCGCGATTGGTTTCTCGTTTGAAAAAAAATACAGAAGTGCTCGTTTTGGAATTTGGAGTTTGGATGAGTTCATCTATTTGGGCCGGGCCTACCGTATCAGCTGTGGACCGACATCACGCGGGCCGGACTGTTCCGGGCTGGACTATCGGCTCTGCCATCGAAAGCGCGGAGCCCAGCCCAGCCCGATGCGTCACACGAAAATTCTTGGCCCCTTGCGGTCGTCGTCGTCGAGTCCTTCGCTTCTTCCCTGCGTACAGTACTTCTCTTCCATCTGGTCAGGACGGAGCAGAGCTGAGCAGCGCAGCCGCCATGGACCGCGTGCAGCTCGTGCTCCTGGGCCTCCCCATCCTCCTCTTCTGCTCCGACGTCGTCACGCTCTTCGCGCCGCAGCCGCCGGCGGCCCCCAAGCCCGACCGCCACCACCAGCCGGCCTCCGGCGCCTTCCAGCCTGACGACTCCTCCCCCGGCGCCGCCGCGTCCGCGCAGGTTGCTGTAAGTCCATCCATCTGCTCGTTCCAGTGCCAATTCGGGTGCTGATCTAAACTTAACCGAGACGACTCATGTGCTTTCTCCTCCTGCTATATCTGGCGTAGGAGCCGCAGGTGGATGGACCTGGCTCGGGCACCACCGTCGAGTTGAAGTTCTGCGCCTCCTGCTCCTACAGGTAAATTCGCGTATATTTTGGATTCAATCATCAAATCAGACATCCAATCAGAGAGATTTTTTAGATTCCTTTAGCCGGATCTAGTGTTTCATCACCACTCCAAATTGGAAGGCCCCAAAGTAAGCACCTGTGTGTAATTTGATTAGTGTTGAACACCCAGCACATGATAACCAAACTTTACTTTCCTGAACTGACGCCTAGAGCTCAATCTTAAATGAGCCGTAATGATGGGAACTGACAGCAATTATCACTTCGTAGAACTTTCTTGATTACTGAGAGATCAAGTAAAGCCGAAATTATGATGCGTATTAGTTTTTTTTTTGAAACAGATGATGGATATTAGGTTACTGAATACTTGCAGATAACTGAATAAGTTAGAGGCTGTCAGATTTTTCTTTTGTTCTGTCTTCAACTTGAGTCAAGATATTTCCTCGATGACTTCTCCGTACCCTGTTCAACCGGTTTTTGCCAAGCGGATAACTAATGCTGGGAGAGAACACCACCCATTGATTTTCTAAAACTAGTTTTCTTGTTTATTTTTATGAGTTTCCCTCCAATTTCTCCTCATAGTGTTAGCTTTTAATTCGTCATTAGGGTGACATTAACATGCGGTGATCATGCTTAGAGCACCTTACCTAGAGAATTAGGAGATGTGCTTATGGATGATTGAAATGGAGATGTTATCCTGCTCAGTGCAGGCGTGAAGGAGAGGAGGCGTAGGGGAAGTAGTCGAAGTAGCAGGATGGCGTGTATGACGGCATCCCTCAGGTCTATATCAGCACTGGCCATTCACCAGATTAGACGTTGTCAGTGGCGGCGGTCTTCCTGATGGCTTCAGCGCACCACCTACGTCGTATGGGGTCTAAGGGATGAGGGGTTAGGCTAAACCACAGATCATCTCGCGAGGGTACCAGCCTCCCTTTTAATATTGCGCTATAGCACGGGGGACTGAAACCAAATTGGTTGGATGCCCCCGATCAGGGTGCTTAGGAAATGGGTGTGGCCCTTACAACTCTGATCTTTTCATTCAGCTGATTTTCAACCTCAACTTTAAAGACTTTAACTTTGTCCAGAGCTTCGGATTGGTCACTTATACGGTAAATGTAAAGGGGCCCAGATATGTCGGTGTGAATAAGTTCAACTTCAAGGACTCGTGTGGCTCTTACTGCTCCCTTAATAGATTTCACATGTTTGCCTTTAATGCACTCAATACACTTGTCCGCATCTGAGAAGTCTAATGGAAGAAGTATCTCGGTTTTAATTTTCATTGAGATAGGTCCAAAGGCACATTAGGACTAAGAAAGCATGCTTTGAGAGAGTGCTGAAGAAATTCAATATGCATAAGTGCTCTTCCTTACCTGCTCCCATAGTCAAGGGTGATATGTTTGTGACATTCCAACCATATTGCACTCATGTTATGAATGCATCAATTCCACCAGACATTGTTGGTGCACTCCCTAAGAAAGTCACTGCCAGGGGATTCCTTGGGGCAGTAGAGGAGCAATTCCAAGGCTCTGAAAACATTTATTCTCATTAGCTTTTTATGAAACTTCATGAGAAATATACCATTAATGGGAATGTTAGGGGGCTCATTTTGAGAACGGTGAATGTTAGGTTGTTAACCAGGAGATTATTGTTTCCAACACATACATCATTATTATCGAATCAGGATGCAGATTTCTTTCACAGCCACTCATGTTCAAAGGTTTAACCTCTTGTGAACATCTTATATGTAAGACATGTATCTGAGAATCAGCACGGGCTATTCACTTGGGAATGCTTCAAACTCTTCCCTGACCTTATTTGCAGCTACTTATGCTATTGGGTTATTGTATCCATAACTATTTGCTCAGTCGAAGCAAAAAGATGAAATTAATAACTATATAACTTTGTGGTCTTAGTTGTGGTGCCGAACAGGCATGTCGGCAAAGGTGAAATGAGGGAGGAGAGAAAATATGTGTGACATTTCTTCTTTCTGTGTAACAAAGAAGAAATCGAATGAAGTTAAAGCAACAGTTGTGTCTCTGTATGTTGGAGCAAAAGCTTCTTATCCACACGCTTCAATGAAAACAATATAGAGTAAATTATTTACATTTTCTGTGTATTTAATTTCTGTTGTGTCATGCTTTGTTTGTGAGCCTACTCTACTAAATAATTTCAATTCAAATTCTGCAGGGGAAATGCGATGACTATGAAGCGGATGCTGGAAACCTCATTTCCTGGGATTGCTGTCGTCTTGGAAAATTACCCTCCACCCTTCCCAAAACGTGCACTCGGCAAAATTGTACCTTTTCTTCAAGTTGGAGCACTAGCAACATTAATGGCTGGTGATCAGATTTTTCCTAGATTTGGAATGGTACCACCTCCTTGGTACTACTCACTGCGTGCTAATAGATTTGGAACAATGGCATCAGTTTGGCTGCTTGGCAATTTCGCTCAGTCTCTACTTCAAAGTTCTGGCGCGTTCGAAGTTTACTGCAATGGACAAATGGTATGTTGTACATACACTCTTTGCTGTATTATCATGATTAAATTGTGCAACTCATTGGACATTACTGTATGTAGTGGTAGAATAAAGCAAGCTTATTCTGCTTGCTACTTGCTATTGCACAGATAATAAGGGAAAGTTGTAGGATCATCTAGGGGTAATTCAAAGGATCCGGTAACACGTGCTCCCTGCTGAATAGAAAAATGATTTTTCCTTATGGAAAAATTAATGGAAAAAGGTTCTCATATTCGAGTCTTTTATGTGGCTGTAAATTTTCATGGAAGATACCGATTTTGCCGGTAATTCAAAGTGGAGCCCAGGAGCACGTGTTCCCTGGTGATTTTTTTTAACATTCCAGATACTGAAAAAATGTGAAAGAATGACACATGTACATTCCTGTGTCTTTTATATCCTTGTAAAGTTTCATGGAAAAAAATGTCTTGCTTCCTGTGTTAAAAGAACAAAATTACTAATTTGTCCAGAGCTCGAAAACATTCTTTTTTACATGTGAAATTTTCATGCATACAAAGTACACAACACCTAAGCGTTTATTCACCATAATGCAGAAGACTCTAACATGTACATGTCTAGAAAAACCGAAATTTCATGACACTTCTAATATTTTGTGCGAAATTACTGTTCCATCCTAAGATCATTTTGATGCATCTGGTCGCCTGTCGATAATATTCAGTACATCAGCCTGCTTTAAAATAACGGAGTGCTCTGTATAACCCCTAAAAGAGGATGTCCAATCTTTCTCAGGATTGCTTAAGACTTAAGTTTACTGTGTTTTAATCTTTCATAATTCTTGCTTACCAGAGCTGATTTTCTTGTGATGGATCATCTGGATTTATTATACTAATGCTAGTGAACTTCTGTCCACGTTTTCAGGTGTTCTCAAAATTATCTGAGCAGAGGTTTCCCAGTGAGTTTGAGCTACGGGAGCTCATTAGCAACAGATTATCAGATTCTCAACTTGGGAAAAATCTGGAAAGTATTCAGAATCTGGAAAATGTAGAAAATCTGGAAAATATTGAAAATCTGGAAAATGTCGAAAATCTGGAAAGTCAGTAAAATATCAAGACCCCACTCCCATGAGTTTGTGTGTTACATGGACAGAACTGAGTACCTAAAAGTTTCGCTTGTAACTCTCGTTGTTAATCACATACAATTATTTTACAGTTCTCTGCGAAAACATATTTATTTTGTAAATAACGTTCTGCCCTTGATAAAGAAATGTTTTACTATGGAATAACTCTTTGTAAGCGGTTTCCATATTTACCGGGACTATAACAGATTTGCCCTAGCTCCATCGTGCAGTGGAAAACAAATTATTTGCAGTGCTGTGCCTACATGTTAAATGTTGGACTAGAGTACTCGTTGGACAGTTGGACTACAAGGTACTCCGTATATGTTAGCTTCGTGATGGTAACCATTGCCTTAGAAATAATCGGGACACGGCACGGGGCATCTTTAATGTCACTGAAGCATCACCAATGGAACGATCTAGAAATTATGACGAAGTGTTACGGCTGAACGAACGGCCCATCTCCCAATCGTAAAAAAAAAAATTGCAACATTGAAATGATTTCGAATTCGAACCTAGGCTGGCTACCCCGAAAACATAATTTTTGTTGTGACTCTTTAAGCTGGCTTGAGTTGAAAGTACAATCTCTTAAATCCAACCATGCATATCTCCGTTTGTCACCAAGCTAGTACTCCAATACAGTAAGTATTACTGATGGGATTAGATTTGACACAAACTCTGCGAGGCTGCCTTAATTAAGCCGGCATTCAATTGTCGAACCGGAGGATGTTACTTCGCAGGAAGTGGTCA
Organism: Brachypodium distachyon; assembly: GCF_000005505.3. Taxonomy (NCBI): domain Eukaryota; kingdom Viridiplantae; phylum Streptophyta; class Magnoliopsida; order Poales; family Poaceae; genus Brachypodium; species Brachypodium distachyon. The sequence goes on along the minus strand of NC_016132.3, from coordinate 52,815,359 downwards.
GCGACAGCTCTGTAGGTAGCCTGCGTGGGATGAACAGAGTCCCAGAACATGAACTCAGACGGCTTCGCGCAGGTCGGGACCAGATCCGTGCACAGAGGCCCCATCTCCATCAGCCCGCTGCCGCAGCAGCCCTTGGTCACCTCAGAAAAACCTGCAGCAGCCACCAAGGATTCAATACGAAGAACCAACGCTGTCAGAACTGCAGCTAGTGTGATGTCGATTCTGTACAGGTACAGCAATGCAGCTAGCCATGTGACGACATTGGATCGATCGATCGATGGGCTCTTCAAGTCTCGTTCGTACTCACCGTACTTGCCGGGGTGGTCAACCATGTCAAGGAGAGGGCTGTAGATGTCGGCGTACACGGCTCTCGCCCCGGGCGAGACGGACTGGAACCCAGCGAGCATGCGCTGGAGCTTTCCGTTGTAGCTCTCCGCCGCCGCGTTCTGCTCCTTGATGCAGCCGTCGGGCCTCGGCGGCTGCCGCAGCGCCGCCAGCGTCAGCTGCAGCGGGAGGCACCCGACTGGCGGCAGCCCCGCCACCAGGATCCTCCGGGCGCCCAGATCGTACATACTCTGCAAAAATCAGTTGGTAAATTAACCAGCAGGACCAGCTGCATTAACATTATGCTTTTGATCATTATGTGGTTAGGTGTGAATTCAGGAGAGCCATGATGGTAACAGAAATTAGACTCGATCGATGGTATTTTCTACTTTTCCAGATTCGCAAATCGCAATGGAGTACCAGGGATGAGCAAGATTGTTGCTTTTTGGAACGGAGCAGAGTGCGTGCCTAACTACGAGCGCTTCATGCGTGCGCGTTGAAGTTTGTCAGTAGCTGAGTGCTCTACCTTTCTTTCCTAGCAAGAGACAAGCACGATACTTGTCTGATTGTGCCTGTTCTCTTCCCCAAAATGTGGGGGCAAATTGCGATCACTCACCATCTACACGTCCCATTGAGGTATATCCAGCCTGGTGTCGCGACAACCGTTATCAATGCCCAGACTACTTCAACTAACCTCTCCATAAACTGTACTACTAATAATAAACAAAACTAACCTGATGACTCTTAATGAGTGGTACTGTTACACTACGTGCCAGCTTAGATCTTTATTCTCGTTTAGAATGAAATTGAAAAGAATACCTGAATGTGAGACCGGAGGTTGCCGATGAGGAGGTCATGGTACTGCTCGAGCGTGTACTTGCTCCTCCCGGACGGCAGCATGTAGTAGTTCATCATCATGTCGTTGGTCCCGGCAGACACGAGGAACGCGGCCTTGCCCACCACCTGGCTGGCCTTGGAGCCCCCCATCCTCCCGAGGAGCTCCCGGAAGTCGTCGAGCTGCGAGGCAAAAGTGGCGACTCCGGCGTTGGCGGCCGTGGCGTCGTCGAGGCCGGAGCCGCCGGACGCGAAGCAGACGCCAGTGGCGGCGGCGTCGACCGCGAGGCCGGCGCCGGAGCCGGAGCGGTACGCCGGGAGGAGCTCCTTGATGCCGAGCGCCTCCACGACGAAGTCCGTGAGGAGCTTCCCGTCGGAGAAGCGGCCCGTGGGCGCGCCGCCCGGGAACTCGCGGCCGTAGGGGGCGTGGTCGGCGCGGACCGCCGTGGGGAGGGCGTTGTTGTTGCCCGTGTCCAGCGTCGAGTCGCCGAACGCGAACACGGCCGGGATGTCGTAGGCACTGAGGCCCGTGGTCGCCGTGACGCTATGGTGGACGGCGGCGCCGGCGGCCGGGTAGAAGAGGAGGAGGATGCCAAGAAGGAAGGACGCGGCGAGCGTTGGCATAGGTGCCATTTTGCCAATGTCAGACTGACTGGTAAGGCCGGGGCGCGTGTGCACGGTGGACTTATTGTTTTTCGAAACCGAGGCAACGCGTTCTTGCTATCTATATATAGCGACCGGCTCGTGCTAGTGCCTACTGTCCGATGAGCCTGCAGAGTTGGCCATTCCGTTGCTGAGTAAGTATATACATCTACCAAGACTGTCATGGCCAGAACGGTAGGTCAGTTTTAAAGGAACAGTTATGCGCATTGCACAGTACAAGTTCGTTTTATATATTCGATCACTAAAGTGTTCTTGCAATCTCATCCTAATAATTAACACTGATGAGAACCAGGGATGAGAAGATGTCATTGGCGAGGAGAAGATCGACATTCCAAGTTAACTGGTCCGGCTCAATTTATGGGCAAATAACAAACTGAACATGGAACATCGGTGTATGTCGCCGTACATGGTACTTGTTCATAAGAAGAGGTGTGCGATGCTAGTTAGAAATCTTGATGAGCCCGTCTGTCGATCGAGCTGCCAACTAAAACACTGTGTAGATTCGACGTATATTTCTAAAACAACTCATCAGCTATAAATGGGCAGATGGGCTTCTTTTGCGGTGCTTTGATTAGATTCCTGAGCCTTCATGCGTGTGCAGTGTTCTTCGATGGCGGATACTCCTATGAAAGCCCATTCTGGTGGTTGTTCCTCAACCTGGAAGATCTTCAGGCCCACGAGATCCCGCATACCGCGGAGCTGCACCACGAGGCTCTTGTTTAGTACCACCTCGGCTAGGGGAGAACGCTGGGGCAGGCCAGCCCCCTATATAACAAGTCCTTGGTGCTCCGTTGCAAATTACATACCTGGACGGGGTCGACGGCCGATCATGAAGGGTCGTGGCCACATCAATGGCTCACATTGCACTTGCTGAGTGCGTTGGTCTACCATCTCCCCAAGTGGACGAGGGGGTACGCGTTCGCGAGGCCCCTGCCAACTTGTAAAACTAAATTTTTGTCCTTGGACATTCAGTGTTCGTCATAGAACCTGCTTTTTGCGGTTTATACGAAAATTTTGTTTGCACACAAATGTGCGCTGGCCCTGTGGACAATGTCTTCCGTTTGCCCTAAAATTTGTTAAATTGGTATCAGATGGGGGATTTTTTTGAAACATTAGTTGATGCCTGGTAGACCCAAGTTTAAGAAACAGCCATGACTGTAGCATAGCAACAATGCCATTTATGGTTCAGAAGACAAATTTCTTCTCTTTTAAGTTTTATCACACTCTTCATAAAATCGAAAATGCTGTAGCATCATGTAAGGAATAGTGAGTTGTACTATTGCAAAATGCGTATGCAACGTCCTTCAATAAATAGGGAGTTGTATTATTCGAAATGTCATCATGGAGGATGACCAATCCACCACAATTTAATCTCGTAGCTCAACCTTCTCCCTTCCTCTGCATTCTCGCTACGGTTCACCGCCGCACCATCCGTTCATCCCATTTCCCGTTGAAAGTTTGAGCTTTCCAATATTCATTAAATGAATAAAACAATTGCGAATATTTCAATGGATTGATCTCACATGGATCCTTGGTCAAGCACCAACGCTGAAACGTGTAATGCAATACTCGGTAAGCACGATCAAATCTAGAAGAAAATTTTGATTGCCAGAAGTTGATCTCGTTGAAACGCTCCCTCAAATTTCCTCTTCAAAATTTTTTTACTCATCTAACTTGTGAAATCTCTTCTCTAAAAGCTCGTAAAAATTGTTTGGAGGCGGGGACGCCCGGTATTCCCAACAGCTCACCGATCATTTTGCTGTTCTTTTCTAATTTCGTTTCCAACTGGCTTCTGCAAGTGCACATCTCGACATGTAAAACTATTGTCCACAAATTAGAAATGTTGTTGCTCCAATCATAACACTATTAAGTTTCATTGTACACTGCCGTAGAACTTTATTTATTGGCATATGAGAATTCAAAATCTGTTGAGTTTACTAGGCACTGTCTAGTGCGGAAAGAAAATAAAATAAACGAATGGCTGCGAATTTGTCTGAGTAGTCAAATTGGTAGCCAATTTTATTCTCCGAGGAATCCGTAGCCTCCCCATTCTGTTGATTTAGTTAAACCGATTTGTCCGGTTAGCAGCCAGATTAGTTAAAGCATCTCATTTTTCCTCCTCTCGTCTTCAAGTCTTCCGCCTTTTGTTTGTTTCTTACTCCGGCGGTCGTCGTTCCTGGACACGTGAAATGCTAAGTCTCAACGCCCATCCATTCACGCCGCCCTCCTCCCCGCTCTACTTCACTCGCCTCCGACCGAGACCCCTCTGCTCACCAACCAGCGCCGCGGCGTCCACCTCCACCTCATCCGCGCCGCCCTCTCTCCGCTTTCGCCGCCGCGGCTGCGCTGCCGACCGGAGCCGGAGCCGGAAGCCGACGAGGATGGCCGCGGTGGTCTCGCCTGGCGCCGGCGGCCTGGCCCACGACCTCGTGTCCTCGGCCGTAACGGCCGGCGTCGCCCTTGCCCTCCTCCGCTTCTTCGAGGAGCTCGCCAAACGCGGCGTCTTCGAACAGGTCACTTCGCTCTCGCTCGCCCCGAAATTTAACCGTCCCTATAGCGCGTCAAGTCACTGATTTCGTGCACTGATGCGTCCTCCGTCTTCCCGTTTGTGGTTTGTACTACTGCGGAAGTTCAGTAACATGGCAACACCAAGATGTCAACAGTAGCGAGGTTATACTGTTTTATTCTGTGAAATACAAGTTGCAAGCTTAGGTTATACTGCAAATCATTCGCTCGGTTCGTGCTTATGAAGCGATTTAACGCGGCTTGACGTAAGACAACTTATATGAAGAAAATTCTTAGTTCGACATGCTGAGTAGAAGTCTAGTAGCTGTTGTCAGTGTAAACAAAAAACACCATAGAGGTTTGTATAAATACAATGGTGAAGTATGTACATGAACTGCTCTATTTTGTAATTTTTGCAAGTAGCATGCACATGTGAAATTTTCACAGAGCTGCTGAATCTGATATAGGCTGCTGCTTTTGATACTTTGAAACTTGATGTTTCAAATGAGAGACTGAGGATTGATGAGATATCTACAGATCCTGCTATTGTGCAACATATTAAACATAGTTCCAAGTCTAATTACGAAGGGCCAAAATGAGCATGTTTGGGCCAAAATTAAGCATAGTTCCAACTTCCAAGATGTGTTTTAAGAAAGCTTCATGGACTGGGAATGAGAGGGGGTGTCCCTCCTGGCTTGCACATAGCTCCGCCACTGTCATGAGCTCTCTACAGATGCCATTTACGGTTGCCTGTACAGTATAGTAGGAGAGTATGTAGACTTCCACACAACGGCTAATACAATAGGCCAGGTTGTACTTTTGACAATAAAATATATTGAAACATGTAAAATATCGATGTATGAGTGTCATTTTTCTACTGAAATTTGTAACTTGGTGATGCCAGACATTTTGTATTGATGAATGTCTTCTCTTTGCATGCAGAAACTCAACAGGAAACTTGTGCACATAACTATCGGGATGGTATTCTTGCTCTTTTGGCCTCTTTTCAGGTAATTAGATTTTGAATTGCTCCTGTCAATGTAAATCATCATCTTCGTGTAATACTAATGCTTTATGCAGCTCGGGAAGGTATGCTCCTTTCCTGGCTGCACTTGCACCAGGGATTAATATTGTAAGGATGCTTCTACTGGGTTTAGGAATAATGAAAAATGAAGCCATGGTCAAATCAATGAGCCGGTCTGGAGACCACAGGTTGCACACCTAACACATACCAAGATTTGGTTATTCAATACACATCCTAATTTTATTGAGATTCTCCTGTTCTTATTTTTCTATGTCAAATTAATTGTTGTTTGCTGCTGTTTCAGTTTTTGATTCATTTGTAACTGTATTTCTCTTGAACACAGGGAACTTCTCAAGGGTCCATTGTATTATGCTACCACCATAACCTTTGCCACTTCTGTGTTATGGAGAACATCTCCAATTGCTATAGCACTTATCTGCAACTTATGTGCCGGAGATGGTACGTGCATATATCTCAATTGGCCCTGTGGATCCTAGAATAAATCTATTCTGTGTACCTTAATCTGCTGCCTCCTTCACAGTGACTGAAAACTGTATGACAAATAATTTTGCTGCACCATTATAACCTTGCTATTTCAACTAGTTCCATACTCTAAAGATGAGATGTAATATAGTTCGGTTCAAAAAAAAAAAGATGTAATATAGCTGGTCACCCTTTGCTGATGACCTGATGTTATTCTATAAACTTCCTGGTATAGCAGACATACACTAAAGATGAGATATAATATAGCTGGTCACCCTTTGCTGATGACCTGATGTCGTTTTATAAACTCCCAGGTATAGCAGACATAGTGGGGAGACGTCTAGGGAAAGACAAGCTTCCATACAACCCCAACAAGTCATATGCAGGAAGCATAGCGATGGCTGTGGCTGGTTTCTTGGCTTCTATTGGGTAATTACTCAATGGGACCTGTCACCGCATCCTTATATGTGCTTTGTTTGAATCATTCACTCTCGTTTTTTTCAGGTACATGCATTACCTCCACACTTTTGGTTTTATTGAGGAAAGCTGGAACATGGCTTTTGGCTTCCTTGTGGTCTCCGTAGCCGCAACACTTGTAGAGTCGCACCCCATCAGCACAGAACTGGATGACAATTTAACTGTTCCACTGACATCATTCCTAGTCGGTAGCCTCCTTCTCTGATGAGGTGGTCTGTGCAGTGTTCATCGTTCTTGCAATCGAAAAAACAAAATCACTATGAGTTCCTACATGTAGATGATTATCAACAAGTCGTGGGGAAAAATATGTTGTGAATGGGTGCTTAGTTGCTTACACGTAAGAAAAGAAGTGTCCTCTGTCGGCTGCATCACAAATTTGGGCATGCAAAGTAATCTCCTAACGAGGGTCAGCTCCTGCAGCAGCGCGGACAGGAACAAAAACAGTAGATAATCTGTTCAGTAGTAGAGCGCGGCGAGCTAGCGGGACATGTTCAGTTACTATTTGTCCTTTAGCTGCTGATAAACTACGAGCAGATGGAATCAATTAACCGAAAGCAGATGAAACGTAAGGTGAACTGCATGTTACATAAACAAGAGATTCATAGTTGGCTTTTGTAAGCAGATCTCGACTCGGTTCTTGCCTAACATAGTCGTCCTGAAGCATAGCATGACTTCAGGCCTGTCTCTGTATATTTTTACACAAGCACAACACGAAGCGTGGCACATGATTGAAATTAAGGTACTCTTAGCGGAGCAAAGTTTGTCAGGCAATGGAGTAGCCATGGCAACAGCAGACTGAAAACCTAAAAGCATAGCAACAAAACAATTCACCTGAATCGTCTCGTGACACCTCACAGGCAATGATGTAGCAAGAGACATCAAACTTCATACATGTACACAACAGCTTCATGCCTGTGAAAAGGCTTCACACGAACCGATCTCACAAGTTATACCATACATTGAGAAAGTAGAATCTGATGCTAGTCGAACTGCTCCCAGTCAGTGTCATTTTGAGTAGAAGAAAACCGCGGTGGTGGCGCATTTAAGCTGCCCATGCCGTTGTCGAATGTCTCCCACTGTGTTGTCACGGAAACAGATTTGTTGCTATCACTGAAAGGGTTTGCATTCCTTGCCTTCAGCTTGTCCAAGGTTTCAACAAGATTTTGAACTCGGCGCACCTAGAAAATTCAACACAACATTGTATGAGTTATCATTTCTGCGATGCTAATGTACACAAAATAATCTTACAGTTAGATAAAACCTCCAGAATAACTAAAGATATAGAAATACTCTTGAATGAAGAATCAGAGGCATCCTTTTCTGGTGAGAGCGTTGAAGATTTCATTCAACATAGCTGAGAAGCTACTAACATGCGATTCGAATGGCAAATGTTCCACATATGTTCTATCAAGACTTACAACCTACGGTCCTATAAGCGCGACTCACATATTGTATCATTACAGATATTGGTTTGCCTGGTATGAGAAAATCTCCAACGTCAGGATAGATATGTTTTAACTGTGCAAAACATCATGATGTACTTGGTACTGGACTATTAGCATCTCTTGTATCACTTATCTTCACTCCTATAAAAGACTCAATTGGTGGCGGGATCCGTCACCTTCAGATTGTGTCACTTCATTTTGTTTACATCACTTGTTTGTCAAATGGTGTTTCCATCACTTGTTGATTTAGCACAAATCATTGAGACGGGAACGAATATGGATTATATGATCTAAGATAGATAACAGTACACCATTCTTTTTAAACAAATTTTCTTAGTCCGTAGCAACGCACACTGGCAGGAATAATGTAATACTCCCTCCGACCGGAATTACTTGTCGAAATATTACATGTATCTACATGCTTTTTAAACATAGATACATCCATATTTGGGCAAATTTGAGACTAGTAATATGGGTCGGAGGGAGTACTACTTTTCATTTGAATCAAATAGAATGGGGAAAAAAAATTGAGCAAGAAAATGCGATGGATAATATATAACTGAAATAATCTATCTCGAGTCTTGACTTGCATCTCAAGTGTTTTAGTCCCTATCAATGTTTATACTTAAGCATGTATTTGTGACAACTCAGGATTAATCAGGTTCTAAAAGTAACAGTGACCATCGTACCTCAGCCTTCCTCTGTGCCCTTGCTTCTCCCTCTGCTTCTATGCCATCGAGTTTCAGCAGCTGCACCATAAGCAGCTCCGTCAAGACAACGAATTCTTTATCCTCAACCTTTCTCCCTGCAAGCACGCTCTTCTCCAAATCACACACCTATCATAGAAAAAAACCCAAATAGATGCATTAATACAGTGATACATGAAGCAACGATGTAATACAACCAAGTGGGTCAAGTATTGTTCCTTCACCTTAGCAGAGAGCTTGTCAACTTCAGATCTGACACGCACAACAGCCTCACAAGCCCTCATCATGCTCTCATCCATCATAACTGGCTCGACCTTCTGCTCCACATTGGCAGGGATATGTTTCTCAAGCAGAAGCAGCTTTGATCCATCCTTGGCCCCTGCTGCGTGCAGGAAGTCATCATCACTCTTCTCCTTCCCACGGAAGAAGAGCCTCTGCCTCTCAGGCTCCAAGCCAGTGGCTTGGGAAAGGACCCTCTTCAGTTCACCTTTATACAAAATTGAGATTAGTTTCAACCACTCTATTACTAGAATAAGCTCGTTCAAGCAAATGGATTGGATGTTACTCCAACTACTCAACCCAAGGACCGACAAGTCCCTATCGATCATAATAACTGAACAGTTGAGTATAATGCAACAGTAAATCAATAGTTAATTGTGTCCCTAATGATGAGCGAATGGGACTACATGACTGATTGCTCTGCATTGTAGCAAGGTGAAACAGGTCATGCACCAATGTACGTCAACTACTCTACTTGGCACAGTGCAAGATTAGTAGTTGCATAGCAAGCCCAGGATACATGTGCAGTTGTCTCTGCTAAAAAACTTTGCATGCAGGGATTTATGTTCCATGCTTGCTTGGTCAACAATCTGATCCCTAGAAAACAAGAATTATGTGATTTCGTGCAAGTACTACTTCACAAAATTGCCAGTTGACCGGTCAAAATCCAAGCTCAATGCAACTAAACAATACGACAACAGCCGGCCAGCGGCGTAGTTGTGGACGGCAATTCGCCACGCACTTGCCGGGCGAGCATCGCAGCACGGCCACATCTCAAATCGGAGCCGATCACGAGACATCTCCCTTCCTACGTATCATCTCAACACTAACAAGCTGACCGTGGTTACTAATCGCGGGGGCGTCGGATCAGAGAGGCGGCGGACGTACCGAAGGTGGCCTGCGCCGGCACGAGGACGTCGCGCAACGTGGGGCCGTGGGAGACCCTGAGCCTGACGGCGGGGCCGTCGTCGCCGTCCCTGCGCTGCACCAGCATCCCGCCAGGCCGTACCTCCCAATCGCCCTCCTCGGCCTCCCTCGCGCCCGATCTGCCGCCACCCATCACCGCCGGCCCAGCGCTTTTATGGCCCGCCCCCCGCCCGACCCACCGATTCGGTTGCCCCAAAAAGCCGAAAGCGACGCGCGGAGGGAAGGGAAAGGAAGGAGGTTGGTGGCGCGTGGCTTTTGCGAAGGGTGGGAGGCCGGCTTCCTTCCCTCCCGGAGAAGCAAGGAGGGGAACGAACAACCAAAACCAAGGGAAGACGGAGGCGGCGGGATGGGGCAAGAGTAGTAGAAGGAGGAGTTGTCTTGCGATGCGAGTAAGATTTTCTCCGAGGAGGCTGGTGTGGTGTGGTGTGGTGTGTTACCCAAGTAGTACAACTTTGGATTCTCGGGAGGCGCAGGGCGGTGGGGGAAACTACTGGCTCCGGCTGGGCTGGATGGATTGGATGTCGCGTGTGCTGCTGGCTGGCTCGTGGGGCCACGGACGGTTTGTGGTCGCCTCTGCCCTGGCTTTGGTTTGGGCTGGGGTTCGCTTGGGCCCTGACGTACGGGCTCGTGAGTCGTGACACGTTTCCTGGCGACGTCTAGGCTAGCAGCACCGAGTCGAACAATCCACAATCTCGTCAAAGGCTCGGTGGATTTGGTAAGCACCGGAATGGATGAGACCGAGAATTCGTAGCAGCGTGAGATTGGATGTTCCAGCTTCCGGCACGAAAATGCTCGTGTTATCTGTGGGAACCGTGGAGAAGGTTCGGCTGGATTTTTCGCTTTGATGAAAGGAGCACCCTATAATGACGGAAGCCTTACGTGGAGCGTCGTGGACCAAACATTGTGTCCAATAGCGAAAGCACAAACCATGTTCCAAACAGGCTTAAAATATATTCTGCTCGAGAAAAATGTGTTCGATGCTCACCTGCCTTAGGCCTTTTCTCCGTGTACGGAGCGGACCGCTTTTTTTCGTATGGATCGGTTCATGCCACGGGAGCAAGCCGGTGCAAACTTTTAAAAACATGGATCGGTCAATAGATATGTACCATGCAAACTTCACACAGCACAATAAAAAAATGTATTACATGGCCCCACCATACCAACCGATAACGGTTGCTTTCATGCCCAGCTACTAGTATTGGCCAATTTCACCACGGCAATTCCTTCACCGATCAAGACACATTAAAAAATATGACCGTTGGTTGTTTACAGCACATTTTTTCTGCCCAAATAAAAAAAATACAATATTATTCATGACCGTCGTATCAATGTACAATATAAAACCCAAACTGGAGCACTCCTCTTCTTCAACATCGCCAAAAGATCTGCTTGCTAGCCATGGAGCACTCTTCCTCCTCTAGTTTCACCAACATGCTCACCTCCAACTTGGGCGCAGAATCACAAAATCCAAACAACGAGCACCACCAAAATTACCCACCATCAGAAGATCCAAACAACCAACACCAATATTACCCAACATCTTATTTTCCCATGAATCATCCACACCAACAGTTTAACCCAAGTTTTCGCCCTTTGTACCCACCACCCTACAACCCATATGGAGCTCAATCAATCTTTCATCAAGTGCCATCAACACCAAATTATCAAGGTTGTTACCAAGGTAACGTGGGTCAATACCCACAGGGAGTGTATGGATCTCCTGCTGCATCAATGGGCTTCTTTGGAGCTCCTAAAGGAAGTAGTCCAATGGGATCACCATCTCCCATGTCCATGTCACAAGGTACACCAGCATCACAACCTGTAGGCATTGAAGAATCTAGTGAGAGTAGTCTCGAAGCTAGTGAAAAGAAAGGAGAGCGTCGTAAGTGGAGTGAACAAGAGAATATACGGTTAATTAGTGCATGGCTGCAGAATTCTAATGATCCAATTGATGGCAATAGCAAGAAAGCGGAGAGCTATTGGAAGCAAGTTGTAGCAGATTACAACAAGAATTCAACAGAAAAGGAGAGAAGAACAGCTGCACAATTGAAAACTCACTGGGCCACAAACAGCCAACTAGTTTCAAAGTTCAATGGATGTTGGAATGTTTAGAAGAACACATATTCTAGTGGATAGAGTGATGATCAACTTATGGATCGTACGCGTGCAGCCTACATGAAACTTATGAAAACTAAGAGGCCTTTTGCATTAGAACATTGGTGGAAAGCTGTGAAAGACCAGAACAAATGGAAAAGAGTTTTTGGGCGTGAAGAGATGAACAAAAGAAACAAGTTAAATGCCTCAGGAGCTTACTCTCCTCCAAATGAAGACCACGATGATGATCCTGTAGAAATTCCCCAACCGCAAGGACAAAATTCAGCCAAGGCGCAGAGGAAGGGAAAAGATAAATCAACCTCGCAATCTTCTGAATGACAGTGTGCAACTATTCAATGATCTTCAGCTTCGAAAATCCATTGCAGCTGAAAAAATGGCAGAAGCAACGTTTATTCAAGCAGAAGCTGAAAGAGATCGAGCGGTAGCTGAAAAAGAGAGAGCTGGAGCAGAAATGAGAGAGGACAAATAATGAAAAACTGAGCAAATACATGGAGTGATAAAGACTCTTCACACTACACTGAAGCTCAAAAGGCTCGACATGAACGCTTGCTTGATCACTTAGCTAAGGATTTGGCCATTGGAGATAATTAGGAAAAACATTGTATCTTTCCTACCTGTATGACTTAGTGTACTACTTTTTATGTCTTGTAGTTTAAGTGTAACATAGGTAGCATGAAGTTGTTCTATAGCATGAATAAATTGTAACTTCTGATATTATGTATTGGATTGGTCATTATTTTCAATATAAAAGAAATACCTAATTGCATACAGCATGAGCCAAATAAATGAAGCAAACATTGCAAGATAACTTCTGGAAAAAATAAAATATGAAATAAGACAACTAGTTGTTGAAAACTAGCCGTTGGAAACTAGCTGTTGGAGACTCTCATCTACAAATAGAGGGGGAGGGGCCATTCTGGACACACAAGCCCCAGTACACTACTTCATCAGCCACCAACCATCTCAGTAGGAAAGATGTCCACAAACTCAAATCCAAACTCTGATATTCCCAATGACTCTATCACCTATACAAGCATCAATGGATTCTTTTGGGACTTCATGAATAATCCAGAAGAGGCGCAGATTGAAGCACAAATTCGAGCCCAGATTCAAGCTCAAGAGGCAGGAGCATCTAATCAGCACAGGCATTTCCCTCGAAGACACATTGAAAGAGATCGTGAAGCTACTCATCATCGGTTGTTGGATGATTACTTCTGCGACAATCCAGTCTATGATGATAAATAGTTTCGTCGCAGGTATCGCATGAGAAAGCACCTATTTCTACATACTGTGCTTTTAAGTGATTGGGATCCATATTTCACCCAAAAGTGTGATGCATTTGGCAAGCTTGGTTTTTCATCCTTGCACAAATGCACTGTTGCCATGCGAATGCTGGCATATGGAACCCCCGCGGATATGTGGGATGAGAGCATGAGAATGGCTAAAAGCACAATTATTGAGTGCTTGACCAAGTTCTGTAGAGGCGTGATGGCAGAGTTTGGGGAGAAGTATCTACGAAGACCCACTAATGAAGATACACAAAAACTACTTCATGTAGGAGAGGCTCGTGGCTTTCCTGGCATGCTAGGAAGTCTTGATTGCATGCATTGGCAATGGAAAAATTGTCCGGTGGCATGGAAAGGAAAATATACTCGTGGTGACCATGGAGTGTCCACCGTCATGCTCGAAGTTGTTGCCTCCCATGATCTATGGATATGGCATGCATTTTTTGGTGTTGCTGGATCAAACAATGATATCAATGTCTTACACCAATCAAGTTTGTTCACACAAGTACAACAAGGCAGAGCTCCGGAGGTTCAATATGTGTGGTCAATGGCAAAGATTATAATTTGGGTTACTAACTAGCAGATGGAATTTACCCAGAGTGGGCAACCTTCGTGAAAACAATACCCTTACCTCAAAGTGACAAGCACAGACTATTTGCACAGAAACAAGAAAGCATCAGAAAAGATGTAGAGCGTGCTTTTGGTGTTTTGCAAGCTCGTTTTGCCGTCGTGCGGACTCCAGCACGTGTGTGGCAAGAAGAAACACCTGCTGAGATCATGTACACATGTATTATATTGCATAACATGATCGTTGAGGATGAGAGGGATTCTTATGGGGTTCGCTATGTGTCGTACCAGTGGCCCATGGGGTCCCACTAATACGGAACGCGTGGGTCGTCAGTGACGGAGCCCCATCAGGAAGGACTCCCGGGAAGCGGCGAGCCCGGGAAGCCTGCCTCGAGGAGACGACCCCTAGCGAAGCTAAAGCTAAGGGCCGAGTACAAGATGCTCTCGGGAACTCCGGTCCCGGGAAGCCGAAGGAACGCCTCCGGGTAACTAGCAGGTGCGCTAGCCGGGAAGGTGCACCCCAGCAACCCGCGCTCGGGCATGCAGGCGGGACCCGCAGAACAGTGAAGACAGGACAAGACGGCAGGCGCAGTGCATTTAATGCACCAACAGGAGTCTTATCGGCAGGCCTAGGCTTGTTGAGCAAGGCTAGGGCGACTACCCTACGAACTATTTTTTGTACCGTGTACAGTGGACTGGGCGCTGCATGGCGTCCAGCGCGGATGAGTAAAATTGTATTCCATGCGGCCGTGACACGCATCTAGGGGACGTGTCACGTTGCATGCATAGACACCTGTGGTATCCCCTTGTCTATAAAAAGAGGGCCAATGCCACCGGTCAAATGGTTGAGCTCAGTTGGAACCTGAGTGAGTAGAACATAACACAACGATCACACTAAGTAGCCAACCCGAGAATCTCCCGGGTGATCTGTACGCACTCAAACTTGTGAATATAACTCAGAGCAGGACGTAGGGTATTACACCTCTGGGTGGCCGAACCTGGGTAAAAATCTCTTGTGTCTACACTTCGTGTCCATCGCCACGCCGGCGATCGCCGGAGCGATCACCTCGCCCTCCACCGAACCAAAAAGGGGCTGCTCGGCATCCCCGGTGCCGGAGACCGTGCTCCGACACCATGACTATGACTATGATCAAGGAATTACACCCACACCATTGATTGGATTTGGACTTGGGCCAGTTAATGCATTTGCAGCAGTACTTGAAGCGGGAGAAAATATAAGAGATCGTGCAATACATCGTCGTCTCAATGATGACTTGGTGGAGCATATCTGGCAGCGCTTTGGAGATAATGAAGCTTAGAATATTTAAATTCATATCATTGTAGCTTTAAATTATGCGTCTTATTGTGCCTTTCTATAATTCATTGTACCCTTAATTTATGTGCTTTTACCATGCCTATTGTATAATTTTGTAATTCACTTTGTAAATTCCTAAATTCAATTCGAGTTTCTGCCCATGTCGATCTCTCTCCCTCTCATCGCTGCGTGGACGCCCGCATAGGGCGGCTCTCCTCCCAAACCGCCGCCGGAGACTCACCTCCCTCAGTTGGTTCTCCTCAAAATCCCAAGTTTCAGGCAACTCTCTAGGAGGCTAGATCCGTATGGGGAAGTGGAAGAGAAAAAACCAGAGAGATTTGAGAAAGAGGAGTACGCCGCCTGAGATTGGGGATGATACGGGTAGGGAGAAAATATCGCGCGAAGGAAGTAGAGCATTCTGGACGGACGGAGTTTTCTAATCATGGGTGGGTCCTACTCCAAAGTATGGTCCGACGCATACACGCTGTGAGAATTTCGGTTTTAAGGATCGGTGTTTCCGGCTGCTACGTGGCAGAGCAAATGCAGAGTATGGTCCGACCATACAAAGGCCTTAGTCGGTGCCCCTGGGAGGTCTTGCCCTTTCCGTACAACGCCACCTGCCTTCTGCCGCATCCCTACCTCATGCGGTCGTGTCGACCTCCTGCAGTTTGCTACAACACACCCAGACACTTGAGCCGATGAAGATGCCACCCCGCCGTGGCAAGCAGACTCGACCTATGGGTAGAGCGTGCAGTTACTTGATAGGTAGAGAGTGCGGGTTGAGATGTCTTGCACCCTGAGCGTGTCGCGCGGCGGCCCACGCCACCACACTGTTGTCCTACACCAATTTATGATGTTTGAAGGGTGGATATAGCAGAATGGATTTACTCCATAACATTTAGACGCTCTTCTCTAAAAGAGAGAACAGACTCCACAAAGGTATTTTTCCGCTCAAGTTTAACCGATCGATCGAGACAATGCAACTCACGAACTCAGCTGGTCGAAACGACCTCTTTTCTTTACTTCTCAAATTCTTCGGTTAGACCGTGCTCTATCTTGAAAGATTTGGCACTGCTGCAAACTTTGGCTTGCAGTGCATCAGGTGCACGATAATCAGCATTCGTTTGTGGCCCAAAACAGGGCTACTCTTTTCATTACTGAAGAAATAATGGAACTGCTCTTGGTGCTTTGCAGTCCCTGATAACTTGCCAAAAATTGACAAGGCCCACAAGCTGACCGCTCAATCGATTAGAGCATAACTGGTTCCGTATGATTAACGTGGACGTGGTTGCGCCGAGCCACCGACGCCCATGACATGTGGCGTGTGGCCCCAACTAAATTATGAATTCCACCGGGCCAATGTGATATCCGCACTGTTGATGAGCCATGACATGTGGACTGCACGTACACGGACGGATCACGGATGGACACTTCTGTTGGTGGACAATATTGCCATACATCGAAGGTCGAGAATAAAACAAGTTTCATCGAGGGATGGGAGCAGGATTTTAGACTAATCTTTAAAATTTTAAATCAAATTTTGAGCAATTTTAAAACTAATAAATCTCTAATAGTCTAGTCCAGAATCTGAAAAAAAATGAGCGGGATCTTTCTTATTTGTTTTACAGCAAAATTAGCGGGTGACCCACGCAGATTGCGCGGCTAGACTTTTACAATAAAAATGCTATTTGTTTATGTATTTTATTTTTTATTTTTAATTGTTCCATTCTGTAGCCAATTTAGGTGTATTATATTTGTATGCAATTTGTATTTTTTGAAATACTTATTTTGTTTTTCCTAACAAAAAAACATATAGCCATGTTACTTTTTTTAATTTAGATCTTCTACTAAATGATAAGACCTAATGTTCCGAATGATTAAATTAGTTTTAACTCATCACATGCAAATTTTCAATTGTTGAAAATGTTTTATTTTAGTCATTGATTATTGATTATATATATTTTTTAATCATTAATTACTATTTCTGCACAAATGGTGCAGTAAGCGTTGCTTTTTATGCAACCCAATTTATATCTATAAGGCTCATCATCCATTGGTCAGTATGACTTTTCTAACTTTTTAAGCTAATGTTTGATGTGAAATCTCCCTTATTTGGACGTATTGTTTGTTGTCTTGCTACTGCTTTTGGCGGCCGACATTGAGGGGTGTTCGACTTCAGTTGTCCATTTACAGTAGTAGTTGTGGATTTTGGTGCACCTATGGGTCGTGGTTGTGGATTTTGATGCTAAAAATGTGTTTAAGTGGGTGTTTTGATTCCCACCTTTGATCTGCACTACATTTTTAGATTAGATCCGATGGTCCATGCAAATGGCTTGTAAGTTTGCACCGAATGAAGCTCTTCTATTGTTCTATGTTTATAGCTAAGCCATTGAAATTTTGACCCACAATATTATCGATGGAGTTTATTTAAACAAATGTGGAACGATCCATTCATTTGCGCAGCTAGATTTTATACATAATGTTATACACATTATTTTAGGTTTTAGAATGGTGTCCAATACATATATTTGATCAATATTATGAATATGCTAGAAAATTATCAACAATAGTATTATAGTAATAAATATGTAACATAGAAAATGAGTGACACATTCTCATCTTATGTAAATATTCAATTACAGATGATAATAACGATAGCATGATTATCGAATTAGTGAGTTACTTTTTTTCGTTAGGTTTCAGGAGTGTCAAACCCGAAGCGGCAGCCTCCGTACTAACTTTTTGCAGAACCCCAATCAGATCGGTAGGAGAGTGTTTTGTGGTGCGCGCGAACCTTTTTATGTCGGTCGGCTGCGCCCCTAAAGTGGCGAGGAGGGAGTCCCATCTCGGATCTGAATTGTGCAGCTAATAATCGTTGCTGGGCTACGACGGGGCACAAGTCGAGGCCGGCTCATTAAGCGGAGGCTGTGCAGACCTCGCGCAAGGACTCTGGTGGCAGCGGCGTGAGTCTGTTGTCGAGGGTGATGGCACCTGCGCCACCGCCAGAGCTGGGTTTCTTGCATGCATGTTACGAGGCGTATGGTTACCTATCTATGCAATCAATCCGAGATCTCCTCTGTTTTGGCTCAATTTAGCGCTCGTTAAATTTGTCGGACGTACACATGAGGTTTACAAAATTACATGCTATACATATTTGCAGTTGTTATTAATTTACTACAGTATAACCTAATTGGCATGGTGGTCCGTGCAGATTACATGGTTAGACTCGTATAATAAAATGATATACTTTATGTGTATATGTTTATATTTTTAATATATTTGTTTTGTAAACGACTTACATCTATTATTATAATTTTATGCAATTTAGTCTTATTTAATGACTTTTTTGAAATATTTGATTTGCTGTTTTTTTTACTTAATGAAGATATATAGTTCTGCTTACTTATTTTTGTTGATACAGATCTTCTGAATGATAAGAATGTTCTTGAATTGTAGTATTTTATTAACATAAATACATGCTTTGGTGAAAGAATTGTAGTACTTTACAAACATAAATGTTGATTCGGCGACTGTTGTGGCCTACCCGTATTGCTGGCCTATTTTTTTTGTTGATTGGTGTTGAACCAACGTGAAATCAATTCCCAGCCCTTACCAATTGGTTTCTATCTTATACCCATGCGATTCAATCTCCACACCTCCATGTGGATCAGATCCATGGGCGGAGCCAGGGGGCGGTAGCGGGTAGGGGTCAGATCGTATGCTAAACATATGTTTTCTTTCTTTCTTTCTTTCTTTAGTCCTGTGCCAATCTAATTCAATCTCAACCCTTCGATAACTTTGACGCAATCCTCGTCGTAGAATTTCTGCTATAATTAGATATTAGATGTGCGGGATCCGGATTGTAAACATACTCCCCACGGCAGGTCTCGTGGCTGGAGACAGCGGCAGTGCGGCACCCACAGCCACAGGTAGACGCTCGGGCTGTACATGGGCCACGTACCGGCCACAAAGTCCCAAACAACGTCTGGCGACGACCACCGTGAGCGTGGTCGGGGACAACGGCCCAGCGCGAGACACTCGGGCTGTACATGGGCCAACGGCCACAAACAACACGCGCTGTGAGTTGTGACCACCCCGGCCCCGTGAGCCGCGCGATTGCGCCCGACGGACCGAACGAAACGAGCGACCGGCAGCAGCCACACGCCCACACGCACGCGCTGCAACGTCGAAGTCGGCACGGCACGACTGCACAAAGACGGAGCCGGTCGGCCGATGCAAAAGAATACTGGCGAACAGGCCCCGTCCACGAGACAGGGGAAGGAAGTAGTAAGCTCCAGTAGAAGAAGCTAGTGGCGTGGGTGACGCGAAAGACAAGACGGCCACGCACACGGACGGATCGGCCGCCTTCAATTCTCATCTCTTTCCTGCCTTCCTCCTATCATGAGCTCATGAGGAGCGCCCACATCTCTGAAACGGCACTGCACGGAGAGCAGGTAGGGGGCGGGCCAGATCGAATCACCCATGCGGCTCCCGGCCGGCCGGCGGCCGGACCCATCGCACTGCACAACCGTCAGCCGGCCACGTCCCGTCATCTCTCGTCTCCACTCTCTCCCGCACGCACGCGCACGCTGGTGGTCACGCAACCCTAGGGAGGGCGTACGCACTGCACACGATGTGTCACGTAGCGACTCTGCTCACGGGCTGACACGGCGCGGTCCGTACCGTACGTATATCCGGGTTCTCGGCCGGTGCCGACCGGCCTGGGTTCACGGATTATTTTATCGGTTTTATCAAGTACGATGGCCAGTGTGGTACGAGTTCGGTACGTGGTTGGTATACGGGCTAGGCATTCCTAACTGGGAACAACATGTTTTCCGAAATCAAATTAAGATCACTAGCTACCCGGCGATTTGCTTATTATGTGGGATCTATATATGCTACAAAGGTATAAATACATGATGGTGGCTGATCATCAGAAAATAAAAATACACAATGCATATATCTGTCAGGAAACCTCACAAGAAAAACTTACGGTCGTTAATTTAGCGAGTGCTCATACATCTTCATATATTACTATACCACAATCGATAGATCATCATAGTTGTATATATCTAATTAGATCGATCATATCGTATGCCCATTAATCTGCTAAGCTTGCCCTTATCAACAACGAAACATTGATCCAAAACGTTGTTAAATTATACAGTACGTAATCCATAGAAGGTTGACAAACACAGACCAGTAGTCTTCAATCGACATACGCACCGATCGATGGGGGATCGATTATATATACTAGCACGTGCAGTTTAAGAAAAGCACTGGAACAAGATTAGTCACACAATGTGCAAGCCAAACACGTCGCTTTCCATCTGGATCAGCTAGCTACTATAGCTGCCTAGCTCGTCTTTTGTTTAAGCTGAGATGACTTCCCTGCTGCGCGTGTGGTGGTGGTACACGGAACACGGGCAAGGCACGAGAGAACCTAGCTACGACTTGTAGCTGGCGATCCTAGATCTTGAGAGCCAGGAGGGCGGCTGAGCAAAAAGCGCGGAAATGTATATTCATTGATACGCATGATGGCTGACCCACTAAGCGGCTGGCCACTGTTCCTGACTGTAGTAGCTTAGAAAAATAAGAATAGAACTAGGCGTACTTGCCGTGATGCATGAGTTGATCCGTGCGTACCACTTGCATGCAAGAAATAGAATAGAGCTAGTGGCTTCTATTTCCAAGAACTGTACTCGCGCACGATTGGAAGCCTGAGAACTATCCATCTCAAATGATTTCTCGAAATGCTACAGCATCGTTCCACCTGACCGACAAATTACACTCTGTACGTACTTACTCAAATTGAGAATGGTTTAATTAATTTAATTAGCCTATCTGATGGATAATGGTTCATGTATTAGCTCTGTAAAAACATAAAAGCATTCACTGGTTGCAGGAGGTATTCAATTTCGAGGACGAGAAGGTGCAAGGAGAATGCAGATGAAGCTAGCTAGCAAGACGAATAAATCAGCATTATTCTATGATGTCTCTTTGCCCCCATCTCCGGGGATGTGCTACCTCCCGGGTGGTCATCTGTACAACGCGGATGTGACACAGGTACCAATCATGTGATCATGTATTTCACAAAGACACTCGATGTGTACTCCGTACAGTAGAACCCTGGCTAGCCAGCTACAGTAGCTAGCCCGGCCGCCCCTTTTCAGCCAAGCCTTAGGTGTCTTTTTATTACTCACTGTGTGCCTGGCCAGAAAGTAGCTAGCGAGAGATATCCTTTCGTGTAAGACGCACGTCTTCTTCCATGCATGAAACTGAAGCATGTACGTGTTTGTGATCTCTATCGTGATTGCCTACACCATCGCATATATATTTACCGTGAAATGAATGGACAACACGCACGGCCGCACGGGATAAAGTTCTGTACCCAATATTCACCAGAAAGTAAAAGAGCGGCATTGTCAAATATGCATGGTGATCTCACATTGGAAGAAGTATAGGGAAATAATGTAGGAGTATGCTATTTTCCGATAGCTAACGGGTATATATTGACTTTTGTCTTTTTTTTTTCTTATACATTGTGTCCTTTTCTTTTTTAACACCTATGCGCGCATATTATTGAGATTTAAGTTTTTTTCTTAAATTAAGGTGCGTGAGACACAGACACATCATTTATTAATGTGGTTTTGCAAACTCTCGGGTTACTAAGTTTACTGAAATCTCAACATTTTCTTGTTTTGATGCTTCCGACTGCATTTTTCTGTATCGCATACAGCGACTCAACATTCTTTTGAACACACATAGTTACTGTTGTTCGTTAATTTAATAGTTTTGCTATTTCTAAGGCGACTGACCGTCCAATCCAATCACGACCCGTGCAAAATTCATACAAGTGCAAAAATGATGAGAATGTACATCATAATAGGGTAGCTGTGACCATCACCGAAAAATAACTATTTCTATGTTAACTGAGAAATAGACGCTCTCGTTAATAAAGCACACAATGGAAACAAATGCCATCAGTAGTATCTTACGCAAAACATTTGAACCTCCCGTCATTCCATACATGCACGGGGAGCAGTATTGTCCAAAATAAACTCGCCAGAAAGGCAAGACCTACTCCGTACATCTTCGTGTTCCATGCGCCTACTGCTCCTCCCGTGCGGCCATCCGATCCGGCCCACGGGTAGTATAAATACGGCATCTCCCTTCAAAGGCTCCACCCCAACAGATCAGCTAGCTCGATCTAGGGCTGCAACACTCAACACCACACAGTGGTTTCACAAAAAACACTCTAGCTCGTACGTAGACATGGATCCATATCATCACTACGGAAACACGCATGACCCACGCGGCGGCGCCGGCGGCTTCCCCATCCACCCGCAGCCACAGCCGCCCTACTTCCTCCACCACCACCACCCGGCCGCCGCGCTCGCCGAGGGCAGGCCGATGAGGGTCGCCGGCGGCGGGCGGCGCCGCCCCGGCACCAAGCTCTCGACGGACCCGCAGAGCGTGGCGGCCCGGGAGCGCCGGCACCGGATCAGCGACCGCTTCCGCGTGCTCCGCAGCCTGGTGCCGGGCGGCAGCAAGATGGACACGGTCTCCATGCTGGAGCAGGCCATCCACTACGTCAAGTTCCTCAAGGCGCAGGTCACCCTGCACCAGGCCGCGCTCGTGCAGCACGAGCAGGAACAGGAAGAAGGCGGCCGCCACGGCGCCGATGATGACGAGGCCTTCACGGCGATGCAGCTTCTGGGAGTGCACTCCCACGCACACGCCCAGGAGATGATGGGCTGCTACCACGCTGCACAAGGAGCTCACCATCAGCTGGTGGAGGAGCTCGATCTAGGGCCAGGGGGGCAGATGAGCAGCAGCGCTCACGATCTGCCTCCGTTGCCTTCCTGCATCTTCGACGAGGAGTCGTCTGCGGCTGCGTGCTACTCCGTGTGCACTCTCCAGGGAGAGGAGATCACCCATGATCATGGATCGTCTTATTAGAGAGTAACGAGTAGTAGTGTTCCTTGCCAAAAAAAAAAACGAGTAGTAGTGTTGGTTAGCTATCTATCTAGCAGCTTAATTAGTTTCATTTGCATGCATGCATGCGTACTAAGTATTCATCCGTGACCAAACTTCATTTGGGGCTCCAAAAAACTGGCCGTCGTGGGCCGGATGAAGAAATAAAAACGTGTAAGACCAGGTGTTATGTACTAGTAGTAGACTCGATCGATTAGCCTACTTAGCTCTGGTGAGATTAATTACCGATCGATCGGTCTGGTAGTAGTAATTTCTCTCTCGGTGCATGGATACATGCATGCATGCATGTTAACGTTGGTCTATGTTGATCAGTGTGATCACAGGCGGCAACTTTCTTGCTTGATCCATGTGGCCGGCCATATCATGTAGAGTTGTAGACGTACCGTCCTAGCGAATCAGGTTATAAATTAAAGTGGCTGTTGCAACTTGTATGATCTTGTACTTCGTTCTTTGCTTTTACCCCACTAAATATATATCTTTATCTTTACCTATTATATATAAAGATTTGAGTTACTGTGCTCACTCCACACCAACACTACACCTTAGATTGTCTTGAAATCACCATTATATTGCCCATCTACTATATGCATGTGGTAGATATTCGTATCACAGTCTTCTAACTATAGGTGATTGGATTGATGTATCATGTAGATAATTGTTACATATATACATAAAACAAAATTTGGGGCATGCGAGGCTGCAAGCATATGTAACCAACTCTTGTATATATTTAGAGGGAATTATATTCCACTTGCGTGCACTACCCCTATATCTGTAACATGGCTTGCAATTCGGCCGGGGAAGTTAATAGGGGTTACGGCCCGGCAATCAGGCTGGGTCCAGTGGAGGTGGAAATCGCATAACTAACTACGCTTCCAATTTGACAATTATTCACTTGCCACGCATCATCTTGACAGGTGGGTCCATTGTGTCTGAAACTAGGCAAATTAGTTAAATGAGGCAAAAAAAACGTCTCACATTTACGAACAAGAGGTGAAAATGTGGCGCAAAATTTCAAACGAGGTAAACGTTGTCACAAATTTACAAATAGGAGGTAGAACGTGGAATTAATTGTATTTTAAAATTCAATAGCAAGTTACGCACTTGCTCATTTAGCTAGTTTCTATTATAATTTGGAGTTCATTCTTTAATTACCCCCGCAATTAAATGCACCATCGGTACATGAAGTTGATAGAAAAGAGCACTTGAGTACTATAGGAAGCTGGAAATCCTACATTTGGCACCAAGAACTTGGCACCGCGAACAGTTTAGTGCCAATAATCGATTCATCGCCACATCGCCAAGTACTTATGTGCCAAATGCAAGATTTGTGACTCTATGTACTATAATGTTACTTCCTGTCACTCTTTCTTTTTAATTTTTGCTCCCTCCGTTTCAAAATTCTTGTCGAAATATTACATGTATATAAACACATTTTAGAAATAGATACATCCATATTCGGCAAATTTGAGACAAAAATTATGAAACGGAGTGAGTAAATATTACTCCCTCCATCCCATAATATGAGACACGCACGCATCCTTAGATCGTCAATTTAGCTAAGTAAATATAAATTAAATAATGAAAAGATTATATCATTAGAAAGTTCTTTCGATAACAAATCTAATGGTATACTTTTTGTTAAGAAACATACACATTTAATTAATCAAATTGATGATTTAGTGACGTGCGTGCCCGATATTATGGGACGAGGGAGTAATGTCACATATATGGAACTGGATCTCCTGATGACATAACGTCAATGAAGTTGCAGTCGTCGCTCACATGCATGTGTGCCCGCGTATACTGTGTTTAGTTTTACTACGAAGTATACGAGAATTCAGCGATATCTCGATTTAGCATATGCATGCTGCCATGGCGACGCTGCATGATGCCATGATCGATCCGTGATTCTGGATCCTGGGATGCCTGAGACCCAACCAGGAAAGCCAATCGAAGCATCGGGCATTCGAGCGGCACTGTGCAGGTCGCCAGCGATTGGGCTCCACGAACGCTGTCCACATATGCATGTACGCTGCAGGCCTTACTGCACTGTGCGGGAATAAAGGGCTAGCTCTTTTTAATGAGGACGTACGGCGACGTTCGCCCGGCCAGCCGGCCGTGTGATCGATCGGATAGGAAGCAAAGATTTTGGCAGGACTAGTGTTGCAGTGCTAGGTTATGTAGCGGCCGGATTTGATGTTGTAGGACTTTAAAAAATGGGTAAAAATGGGTATGACTATTTTTAAGTTGTCCAATTTTTAAAGAGATGAGTCTTAAATATGATGCGACGTTCAAATATGTTGGATTAAGATCCAAGGGTCACCTCATTCTCTCATCGCTCGGTTTCTATCGTTGGATTAAGATCCGATAACTAACATATCAATTGATTTCTAACTTAAAAAACGGACGACTTATCAATAGCAAAACCGTTAAAAATTTACTCATATGTAGGCTGCTGTATGCATGCATGGCTTGATTGGTGAGACCTGCCAGCCTCCTTCGACCATGCTGAGACAAGAAACGACACGGATACAGTACATGTGCAGTACGTGCGGAGTGAGCATATGAAAATGACGTAGTTTCCGGTTTGCACAGAGTTCCTTCGTTGAGTCAAATTAGATAAGTTTAATCGTACGTTTTCATCTGAAAACCGTAATACGAATAGGAAGCATATATTTCTCAGTAGAATTAGAAATAGTTATTTTTCAGTCGACAAGAATTATGTAACGGAGGGAGTACATATTAAGGTAAGGGAAACGTATTAGTCAACCATTATAGCCATCCAAATGAGATTTTTTTCATCATTTCTACTAACTCCATCCGCGAAAGAGCGTACGTTTGTCATTTTTCAAGAAAATTAAGCATTGAGTTTGAAAATGTGTTGGAAAGGTCACAACCACCATCTCTTTCCTCTTTAATTCTTTCACCTCCAATGAGGTAAGTGCATGAAGAAATGTTATTGTGTTTGATTTCCGTGTGATGAGAGAAGCAATTTTTCTAAGTCTAAAAGTGATTTGGAAAGAGAGAAGTACATTCTTTTGTAGACAAATTTGGAACCCAAATGTACACTTATTTGTGGACGAAGGGAGTACTTGTTTGAATCTTCCATGAATCTCAGTGATCGGATCGGATGGTTGTTGGCATCGACTTAGAAATAGTTATTTCTCAGTCGCCTTAGAAATAGCAAAATCGTAAAGTAAATCGAGTAAATTTCATTCTTTACTCTACTAAAGTGGCATGATGAATGTCTTAATAAATGTACCGCTAAATGTATCAGATGAAGAGTGATGGAATTTTTGAGCATTTTGAAGATATTGCACCGATCAATGATACTTTAAGAGTTTCTAATATCGACTAAGCTTTTCTTGACATCTTTGGCAAAATATCATGTGAAAATCGCCCTTTCGTGCAAAATGTAAAATTTCTTATAAACCATGTTTACAAGCCTCGTCACAGCCAGATCAGGAGACCATGGTCCCATTCCTGTAATATCGACATCTTCCAAAGCTTGATGAACTCAAGCTCTACAAGGGGATCGATCATCCATCAGACGATCTCCCATGGCCACCATCAAGGGCGGAGGATGGTCGGTGGAAGATGCAACGTGAAGGATGAGGAGATGAAATACAGTTGTGTGCATCAGTCAATGTAGATGTCCTTTTCCCTCTTTTTTGACAACAAAAAATCTCAGCGAGAGAGATAGAAATGGCCATGTAGCACAGATTGCATGCAGACCAAGAACCATTATTGAAAGAGAGCTGGTAGGAGAGACATACGGGAGTATACCTGGGCAAACCTCGGGCCGGGTTCAGGCCGGGCTTCATAAAGCCTGACGGTTAAACCTGAAGCCCAAGCCCGGCCCGAAGATCGGAAAAATATGCTATTTGAGAATTACAATAATTATTTTTGAATAAATAAATGTATTTTCATACCTATTTTTTCTAAAAAATGCTCAATTTGAGCCATTTCAGGCTTTCGTGCCGGGCTTTGGGCAGTAAAGTGAAGCCCAGGCCTGGCGCGGTACACCGGGCTTCTGGCTGGGCCACCCATGCCCAGGTATATACGGGAGGGACCTACTGATCCATCCATTGGTTGACAACAATCATTTCCGGGGGAAAAAGGAGCTCGAACATGATTTTTTCAGTCGTGTGGAATAATTGGCATAGTCAAGTTGCTTCCTCCGATCAATAATAAGTGCCTTGGATTTAGTCTAAAATTGTAAGAACTTTGTACTAGATACAAGACGCTTAGTATCGAGAGTACATAGTTCCTTTAACCTAGCGAAGGAAAATATTCTGTGCGTAGGAATGGTGTTCTTTGAGTGAAAATCCTCAAGAAATCCCATGCATGAACCAAACAGGGGAAGGGGTTGAGATTTGCCTAACTGGCTAACTTGTTTGTAAGCTGAGGCAACCTATCACAGTCGCTGTTTATGTCATGGATTATGCAACTATGCATTACCTGGCTGCTTCGATCAGCCTAGATATGCAGCTACCAGCCAAGCACCCAATGTCTTCCTGGAATCATATGCTCGAGCATATAGTATGGTGTTTGTCCGGCGCTTGGTATTTTGTTGGGTCACTCAAGATGAACAAGCGGAAGGAAGAACCTGTGAATATGTACGTACCTCGATCCTCAAGGTTTAAATGTGTAATTATTTTCCTGAGGAACTATGACGAAATGATTAGCAAACGAAAACATTATTGTACTTTTGGCCACAGAAAAATATGACACGAGGACACATGCAAGAGGCGAACAAAATTCATCCCGAGAAAGCTGACGACTGTAATCATGACGGAAAGTGTATAGAAAGCCTGATCGGGCAATTTGGCACAGTACCTAATCTTATAGCAGTGTGTATACATATAACGTGTCTTCTATGGCGTCGGCTCGAACAATTTGGCACATTACCTACTTTCCTTCTGCCGTTTGTTACTACGTCGCCCCTGTACCAAGAAATTAAACATGTCACGTTACAATATTTCTCTCTGTCTGAAGGGCTTCTTTTGATTCGAGACCTTGCCGAAAGCCCCAAAAAACAGGTTGGCCGTGGCACTATCCCATAAAGGTCGAGGTAGCAAAACGTACTATTTGCGTAGGAGCCCATGTCCACTGAACCTTACTAATCTGATCCGGTACGAAGTTTCTAGAGTACGTATAGAGTACACGAATGCAAAAAAGGGTCACCCATCTTACATATGCGCGCGCATATAAAGAAACTTGTTCGTTAAGGTGAGAATGACGCCACGCTGATTAATTCCCGTACGCCATGCATGCGAGACGGCTCGTTCCTTGAATTAGCAGCAAATTCCATTCCTGTAGTTACGTGCAAGCAGTATGATGATGGTAGCACAAACCGAAAGGAGAGCCACACATGCTTGATAAGGAAGAACATCCATCCCCGAAGCAAAGATGCCTCCAGAAATGTAGATAGTAACCGTGGAGGAATTCCACAAATTTGCGCCTTGACAACAACTAATGACCTCGCCCGAAACATTCCCGGAATCTGTCGGCTGCTTTTCGAGTCCCACTCTACATGAACCCCGTCGCGTTATCAGTCGCTGCCAAAATCTTAATCCTGGCCCGGGATCGAGACTAGCGTTTGTCAAACCTGTAAAAAGGAAAACGGGTCGCTTTTGATGCGGTACGCGGGCCGCCAGAAAAAGGCTTAAAACCACCTCGATCGGTCACACGCATCGCACGCCTCAGGCTGCTGGCTGTTCCGTGCTCCCCACCTTGAGCGCACACTGGGCCCTCGCCACACGCGCGCGCTCTTCTGATTTCGTCTCGCCGCGGCAAAGAAAAGAAAGAGACGAGGAGAGAAAAGGATCAGGAACGTAATGGCTGCGCAGGAGGCGTCGCAGGCGCTGCGGTGGCGGTACGGCGGCGACGTGGACGAAGGGAACTTGGGCGTGCGCGGCCGGGAAGTGCCCCTGCTCGTGGCGCTCCTGGCCATCCTCGTGTGCTTCGTGGGCGTCTGCTTCTACCTCCGCTGGGTGTGCCACCGCTACAACGAGAACGGCTCCACGACGCTGCTGCCATCCTTCTCCTCGTCCTCCGCAGCTGCTACGGCGCCGGTGGATGCCGGCCTCGACGCTGCCGCGATAGCCGCCTTGCCCGTGACGCTGTACCAGCTGCGGCGGCGAGGCCGGCCGGCAGCGGCAGCTGGTGACCGCGAGCTGGACGACGCGGCGGCGCAGTGCTCGATATGCCTGGGCGAGTTCGCGGAGCAAGGGGAGAAGGTCAAGGCGCTGCCGCGGTGCGGGCACTGCTTCCACCCGGAGTGCGTCGACGCGTGGCTGCGGTCGCGGCCCAGCTGCCCGCTTTGCCGGGCATCGCTTCTCCCCGACGCCACCAAAGCTGCAGGCGGCGCCGGAAGCGAAGCCGTCTGATATATATCCATCCTATAGTGTGAGTTTTTGTTTTTTCGAGAGCTCCTACAGGCTACAGTGTGAGTGTGTGACTGACATTGGAGCCCCCGCCCCAGAACCGGTTCTCTGGGCCGGCGGCCGAGGCCCACATTCCATTGGACCGGCGGGTGCATGCGCTGGCCATGGGGGCTACCAATAGATTTCCCTTGAGTTAACTTCCAGTACATCGATCGTTTAGTTCGTTTTGACACCGTGGAGCGTTTGATATGCCGCCCACAGCAATAATAGAAGAGTAGCTTGCGTCTCTTGCTGGCCGTTTGCAGGGCAGCGGGCGATGACGTTCCTCAGAACTGATGCCATTTATGGAGCGTTGCACTTGCACCTCAGCAACGGGGGCACTTTTAGCTTTCAGTTGAAGGGGACTAGGGGAGGCAGTTGGCAAGTTGGGCTTGCACGAAACGGAAAGCCTGCTTGCTGCGGTCGTCGCTGATGCGAGTACTTGCCAGTTTATTCTACATACGGAGTATCTTTTTTCTTTAATCGAAGTTTATTGCCCTGAAATTTGTAGATGGCCATTGATTTTGAGTACGCAATGACAACGAATTTGAGCTGGGCGAGAGTTCTGGTTTTTCTCTGTAGAAATAGCTGGGCAAGAGCTGGATTGATGCTCAGTTTTGGGCTGTAACTGTTTGTAGGGTCCAGAAGGAAAAATAAAGGATATGGGCTAAGACATGGTTATGTGGCCAGCTAATCCGAAGCCCACGAGAAATAACCTGGTCAAATAGCCACTGCATGTTCTGCTTTTTGTAACACGCATTGTGTCCTGGCCTTTTTTTTTCTTTTTTCTTTTTGCTAGAAGCATTGTATTCTGCAACACGCATTGTAGCGTGACTACCAACAAATCGCGCTACGATAGGCATAGTGGCATACTCAAAGTATAACTGAGATACAGGTGTCAAGCCCAAAAAAAATCAAGCTAATCATGCCCTGGCCATGGGCTTTTGTTTCTCCTTGCCAAAGTTGTAAGCCATCAAAAAACCTGGATCCGTTCCTTCAAAAAAAAAAACCTGGATCCTCAAATAATTTTTTTGCGAAAATGGATGGGTCACGGCCCACGATGGCCATCATTACCCTTCACCACTGCATGCATCTACTACCCTCTGTAGAGACAAGATGGTATCAGGCTACGAAGCAAGTTCGTTCCCTACCGATGCCCACGTCCTTGGATCATGTCGTTGTGCGCTTATGCAGAGCAACAAGACATCAATTTTTAGCTCTCTCTCAAAAAAAGACATCAATTTTTATTTTATTTTTTGTTTTGCGATTGCAAAGATGGCACGCACACAAGCGAACAAATGGCATTTCACGTTCACACATCATAAGCATACATCCCCGTAAGCGCGCAAAACTCACTAACATCTTAACCAGTTAACAGTACATAAAGAAAGTTTCAACCAAGGTATATAATCCTACTACAAATTAATCGATGATAATGCGGCCATGGAGCCAGCACCAGTTCCATGCTTGAACAGATGAGATCCACGCCTGGTGCAAAGCTTGTCCGGTTTGGTGCGCAACGTGAAAGGAATCGGAGCTACCAGCTTATCTCCCTATGGTCCTTCCCGATAACATTGCCGCCACAAATAGAACAGCAGCGTGGAACGCCGCGGAGGAAAATTTACGGCAGAAACGGAGCAATACTCCCATCTTGAGAGTTGAGGGCTTCGATTGGATCAGATCTGCGATTGGGCTCGCGGCTGCTGAAGTGGTAATCTTAGAAGGAGAAGGGGGGCGGATCAAAGCGGTACTCGCCAGAGAACGACGAAGTGAAGATCGAAGAAAGGTAATCTTGTCTGGCGCATGAGGAACTGAAGGGCAAGG
Organism: Brachypodium distachyon; assembly: GCF_000005505.3. Lineage (NCBI taxonomy): Eukaryota > Viridiplantae > Streptophyta > Magnoliopsida > Poales > Poaceae > Brachypodium > Brachypodium distachyon. The sequence continues at coordinate 52,784,155 of NC_016132.3, read as the reverse complement.
CAGAGGAATTTTAGAAGATTTTATAGAGCGGCCGGTGGGAGCTTGGAGAGCAAGGAAGCAAGAGCCGCGTCGCGTCGCCACGCCGCTAGCTAGCCAGCCAGGTCGATCGGGTTGGCGTTGCGGCTAAGAGCCAGCTGGCCCACGGTTTTGGCATACGGTTTTTCCCTCAGAATTTTGCGTTTCCTTTCACCTTTCTAAAACACGAAGCCAGCTATCCAGTCCTGCAGCTTTGCTGGCGGTAAGTTAAGCCAGTCTTACTGTTTTGATGATGGTTGATTAAGTAGCGAATCTCGTTTTCAATTCTTTTCTTTTTTGATAAATAAAAGCAGTGAATGTTAAGCTGGACTCTGTTTTTTTTTCAGGGGACTTTAGAGTTTAGATCACTGGTGTATGGATAATTAACTGGGCCTTGTTCAATATAGTGACTACCTTGGCTTAACCCAAAATCAACTCTTCAATCAATTCCTTCTTCCACTTTTGTATTTCCTGTTACTAGTCTGCTAAACTGAACATCTCCTGTAACTGGTGGGTTTCATTGAAATGAAATGGAACTGGGCGGGGCCTTTGGCTCTAAAAAAAACTTTTGTATTTCCTGAGAGATGACACTTTTAAGTTGTAAGCGATTCCCGCTCACACTGGCACTTGAAAACCCAATTCTCCAACCTACATCTGCAAAACAGACATATTTCTAGACCTACGTGAATACGCACGGCATACTTCCGCATAGGCCATAGCATTGTTCCCTGTATGATCAGACTACCTATTTTTTCAGTTCGATACCAAGCGTATCTTTCGTACAACGGTACCCCGTTATTCTGCCTGCTGGTACTCCGCCGTTGAGGTCTTGAGGACCACGCTCACTCGGCTGGCGCGTCCGGTATGACTCGTCAATTGGTGCTGATTTTCTGGTGTAGTACTGACTGTACTGTGCTATACCGCCATGCAGCAACACAGGTCCATCACCAAAGTACCAAACCAAACTACATGTGAGGTCAGTTGCCCCTGAAACTGAAAGTACTATAGCCTCCATTTCTTGTCTGGTAGCAGGTTCCAGTACTACTTCAAGCACCTAGCAATGAGATGCTGCTGGTTCGTCTCTGCGTTGTAATAACAAGTTGGTGCCACATTTTACATCTGGTGTGCACTGGTGCTTGTCTCGGCGTCTGATCAAGCAAAACAGATACGCGAGCTTTGCTTCCGGAAAGAAGGCGAAAAGGCAGCATGGATCTTTTCCAAACCGTGAGACCTGCGCGTCTCAATCGCAGGCACCTGGAATAACCCGGTGCAGAGTGATCGGTTCTTCATAGTCTGTTGCAGAGTGAAAAAGTAGCTGCTTGGTTCAAAGTACAATATACTTTTGGTTCAGTAGCCCCCTCAAATGATGTTTATTGTTTTATTCATCCGCCTTTTTCAGGTAGATCATTAGGCTTTGCAATGGAATGATCACCTAAAAGAACTTCCTACTCCATTCCCTTTTGATCTGCCCCAATTGAAAAGAGAAGGAAACCGAAGGAGCTGATGTGACGTGTATATCTTGCCAAGGAAGCGACCTCACGGATAGAGATTAGAGAAGTGGCCAGGACGGCTCTGCAGCTGGAAGCATGCAACTGTCCGTTTCTCTCTAAACAACAGATATCTGTCCATATCTTTCACTTCAAATTTTGCTCCTAATGTACAATTCGTTCATCCTTTCACTTTAAATTTTGCCCCCAATGTACAATTTGAGCAGGAACCTCACAGCGCATATGTGCATGCACATGGCCATCCATGAGCCATATATATATATCCCTTTCCACTTAACCTACCCTGAGAAAAATCGATCAAAGGCATCTTTTGACAAGTAAAAGTGCCCCCAAGAAAAGAATGTAAAAGAAAAAAAAATTATCTTTTCGGCGCGATGTACTGTAAACACCAGCTACGGGGATCCATCGAATTCTGAAGAAGCTTTATATCTATCTCGTCGTCGCTATCCCCGTCTCTGGCCTGGACATTATCCTGGTGTAGAGCAGGCTATTCCAGATGTCGGGCACGCCGGGGAGGCACCAGTGGATGCAGTCTGCGTAGGTGCCCGGGTCGGCCTGCTGCTCCGGCGTGAGCACCTGGCCCTGCCGGATGGTGTGCACGGAGGTGTGCCCGTCCTTGCGCCGCTCCGACATGGTGGTGATGTCCACGAACGTGATGGGCACCCGTGGCGCCGCCGCGCCGGTCACGTTGGACGCCACCTTGAACATGTCCCAGTCCGTGCCCAGCCAGATCGGCCCGCGCCAGTTGAGCAGCGGCATCGTCTCCTTTGCGCACCGGATCCCGTCCGGGTTCCCCCAAACCTGCGGGCTGTTCAGACAAAAATACAGCAACAAAATTCATTCAGTATTTCAAGCACTACAAAATTCAGTCGATTCCAAGTAGTAGAACAAATTAAACCAACTACTACTACTTCGTCGTGCAACCGAATGGCAGTCCAGTACTCTTCACGCAGAGCCGTTAAAATATGCCTTTATTGACCAGGTTTGGTTGTGTTGTGTCTTTTGATGCGACATGCCTCCTACTCCAAGCTAGAGGCTTCATCAATTTGTGGACGCAATCCCGATTGAAATCGTTAACAACTTCGAGAAACGGTGGACACGCTACTTAAACGTGGCATCACTAATGGTTTCTTTTGATTGAAATCCGTACAACACCCCTAGAAGTAGTCTCTCGCTCTAACAGCGAGGTGACAACAATCCATGAATCTGGTTGATCTGTTCATCCGCCAGAAACCTTGACAGTTTTGTCAGGTTACTCCATTTCTTCCCACACGTACACTGCGCTAAAGAGAATCGTTGACCATAAAATACTCAGGCAAATCAAAGTGGTTTGCTTCACGGCAACCAAACACCCAATCAGTTTCAGCATAGGCCGCTCCTTTTCTTAAGGTTTAGGGGACCTTTCGTGAGACGTCATTACAGGGCCATGACAACCATGTCATTTTCGACGCCTCTCTGGCAATAACCAACACGTAGCTAAGTAGCTAACGCCCAACGGAACTGTTTGATCTTAATTTGATCCTTCTAGCAGAACCAAATCTGGCGAAGCAGGCCATGATGAATTTTTCATGTACGAGCAGGTCTGTGTGTGATCCAAGCTACTCCTACTAATTATACCTTTCTTTCCTGGCTAAATAGTATACTTATATCAAACTGACTTGCATTTTTTTAGAACATCAAACTGATTTACTAATACAGTCGACATAGAACCCGGCCACGCGACTGCAAGTCAGAAAACAGGATCGGATCACCGGATTTTACTTTCACCTTAGGCCCAGAGCCCAGAGGCGACCAAGCGGATTACTTACTACGTAGATACTACTAGTAATAACATGGCTACTTGTGCTTAACAATGTGCTCTCCATTCCAAGATCCTACAATCCCGGCGACGAGATCATCTCTCGGAGCAATCCTTGCACACTGGTTGCTGAAGTGCTGCTACTTTCCCACATCACGAGGTAGGATACGAATACGATACTACTCGTACTACACTTCGTTGCTGGCCAGCATTGATGCATCATGCATCAAGGGCGGAGATTCGCTCGATCACCAGGTCCACGGAAGCTTCCAAGATTAATTCCATCTCGATCGGATTCATGCGCAAAATGATTTGATCGCCCATGTGAGCGGACAGACAACACACAATCATATATACATACCCATGCATCCTACTACAGCCCAATCGTACTAGTACTAGTATTTTAAAGTTTGAGAATGCTGCTTGGACAACGAGGGGCAACTGATCGATCGCTCAATAGGATAGGAGCCTCTCCTTCCTTGGACTTTTCCGAGCAGACTACCAAGTCCGCTTGGCCGGGCAACTGATCGAGTTGTGAGTCTTGTGACACACGTTCTTGACCACATAAAGTGCTCGATCGGAGAAGAATTGGGAAGAAGTCGATCATCTCTAAAGAAAGAAAGAAAATGGAAGAAGTAGATTCCACCCCAAGTGACATCTAAAAAGCCGTGTCCATAAAACTATACTGCTGGTACAGCTTCGGTGCTGCATATACGACATGCATGCTACCAGTATGCGATACTGTGGTGACCATCGGGATCGCTGACATGAGCGATCCAATGAAGTCGATCACGTGGCATTAGGCAGTGCTGGCATTCCGCGTGACTGTAGATTAGTACCTGCGTCCTGACTGGCTCACCAAAGTATATAATAACGGTGTCCAGTAAACAAACCAGCATTGCAGAACCACACCACATGTACGTAATACATGAGGTCAAACGGCGGACGTGCAAACGTGAGCCCATGTGTTCCATCCAAGCTAGAGATGCTCGTACGTGGTGTACTAGCACACAACTAGTCGCGTCGCACCAACGTTGCACGTCCATGCCCACGACTCGACCGCTCAACAGAAACTTATTTGCACACAATAAGCCACACATTCATGGCGCAACCCCATGCTCCCCGACGTCCCCCGGTAGTACTCGTACGTAACGAAGAATATTCTCCGGCCAGCCGTCCGGGCCGGGTCTGGCATTTCTAAGCTCCCATGACAACGACCGTTCGGGCGAATGCGATGCGCGCCCCAATTCGATTTCTTCGCTGATTTTGGACGACTCGTTCCACAATTACGTGCCCGCTCTGCCCCCCCGGAAACCGACGCGTACGTGCCGATGGCGCCCGGCCCCGCTGCGCCACCAATCCGTGTGCATCGATCTACCATTCTCGACCGCAACCGGGACGGCTAGCTGACGCGTGCAGCCCGGCCTGGACTGACAAGTGGTACAGGCGCTCGCTCAGCACGCACCACCCGCTGCCGGCTTCGTCTTTTTTCCTGATCGATGCGTGCGGACCTTTTTGGTGCGACAAAATTTAGAGGTTTTGGCGTTTCCGCGGTCGCACACGCACGCGCACGGTACTAAGGACTAACAGCTAGCAGCAGTACACTATACGTACGTACGTAGTAGTACACTATACTAACTGACCGGTCCATTTTGCGTACGTATACGTGCGTGCCTTCCTCGATCGAGCGTGTTGCTACTTTTGAACAAAAATAGGTACGGTAACATGGAGAGGGGTTATAGGGCGGTAAGCTAGGTACATACCTGATGTGAAGAGGGGACATGCTCATGAAGAAGACGGACGTGCGCGCCGGGTCGATGTTCTCGTCCACCCAGCTCGCCCAGGTGTTAAGAACCTTCCGGTACGCCTCGATCCTCACGAGCTCGTCATGGTCTTCCCAGTTCTCCCCGCCCGGTCTCCTGCGATTCGATCAAGACCACACCACGAACTTGCGTTTGTCAGCGTCATCGAGATTGATCGTATCGGCCATAACCATTACTAAATTGATCGAGACTCGACAGTGCAAATTAAGTTCAATTCGACCGTCCGCTAGCGACAGCGCATACATACTTGAGTTTCATGTTGAGGGTGTTCATCCACCAGATGTAGGTGTTGAAGACGAGGTAGTCGGCGCTGCGCCAGTTCTCGGCGTGCGCCGCGATCGACTCCGCGTCGATGATCCGGTGCTGGATGCTGTGGATCTTGGGGTCGTCGGAGTTGGATTCCACCAGGAACGGCGCCCAGTAGAACTCCACCGTCGCGTTGAACTCCTGTTGATTAATTCACGTCCATCAGAAACAGATCAAGGGAAAAAAAATGTTTGCATTTGACCTGATCGTCATGCAGAAACTGGCGAAAAGAAGCGCAGCCACACGTTACAGCCTAGCTAGCTAGAGGAATACGAATAGTTGGTGCACCTAAGCCCGGCTAAGCCGCCATCGAATCGTATGTACGTCGGAGTTTTTTTTGAAAACGGCTGCGGATCGATTACAGTTGTGGCAGCCGTACGTGGGCCCCAGTTCCGGCCGGTTGGCTAGCTAGCTACCTACGTTTATCCTTGATGGCACGAATCTTAAAGGGAGGGAGGGATCGAGTTGTACGCACCCAGGCGTGGAAGACGACCCGCTGGTCTTCCCATGTGACGTACTTCTTGTCCGGCGACACCGCCGACTGCACCAGGCACACCATCGACTCCCACTGGTTCCGGTTCAGCGAGTCCCCCACGAACATGAACCGCTTCCCCCGGAGCCTCTCCATGAACAGCTTCGCGTCAAACCTACAATTCAACAATTAAGATCAGAGATTAAGAAGAAACTTAATTGCCGTTTAATTATGCATGCACAAGGTCATCCAGCTGTTTCAGGCATGCCATGTCGTCCCAGTCCCAGTGTGCCAGAATGAGAAGCAACATACCTGGGCATGGAGCAGTCGTTGGGCTGCCACCGCCACTTCTGGTAGGTGTCGTCGCGGCGGCCGTTCTTCATGCAAGTGACCTGCGACGTGAGGAACGTGCACTCCTCCTCCCGGTACAGCGGGTAGCTCGCGTTGTCGAACACCCACTCGCCCTTGGACAGGTCGCACGTCTCCGGCACGCCGAGCGCGCCGCCGGCGGCGGCCACCACCGTCTTCTTCGCCGTGCGCTGCTTCCTCGGCTTCTTACTTGCTTTCTTCGGCTTCTTGATCTTGCCGCTATCCGCGGCGACCTTGTTCCGGGGCGGCGCCTCCTGCTGTGCCGCGGCCGCCGTCGTCGTCACCGTGTGCTTGGGTTGTTTCTCGTGGACGTCGCGGGGCAACGACGACGTCGTTGTTGACGCGGCAGGGACCTTCTGGTCCGGAAGAGAGATCGCCTCGCGCCGCGGGGTAGCGGCGCGGTGGCCACCCGAGACGAGCGGCGAGGAAGGCCCGGCGCGCGCGAGCGTGACCGACCGGATGTCCTCGCCGTACATGATGATGACGAAGATGACGAAGAAGACGCCCGCCACGTACACCGGCAGCCGCCCGCCCTTGCGCAGCGGCGACGACGACGCGTGCTTCGCGCCGAACGGGTCGAGCGTCGTCCCGCCGGCCCCGGCGCCCGCGCCCGCGCCCACGAGCGACGACTTGCGCCGGCCAGCGGCGAAGTGCATGGCGCCCTGCAGCTTAATTTGCTAGTAAACGAGGCGTGCTGGAGAGAGGGAGAAGGAGAGAGATAGCCAGCCGCCTAGGACGGGGGTGGCTTTACTTATGGAATGGCGGAAACGCCGCGGGTCAGCACGCAGCGCTGAGGATTTGGTGAGGGGATGGAGCCATCTTCCTTTCTTCAGTTTCTTTTCCTTGGCCAGGCGTTGAATGAGCAATCAGGCGATGTTAAATGGACCAACGGATGGATTGTCCAGAAGGATTTTATTCCCTGCCAATTCTAATGCGCAGAGACTTGGCCAATGTCCAGGGCGAGACGCGCGAGGCATGGAACAAACGTGCCACAGCACGTCATTGATATAGACGGAGTAAAATAAACACAACGCTGTGTAGTGTATATGCACCGCGAATTCAATTCTTGGAGTAGTACGTCTACTAATTATTCTTCCACAAAATTGTTAAGAAAATGCTTAATTACCAAGGCATTTTTTTGCCACACTTAACTATGGTGCACCAAGTGATATGTACTGTCCTTATGGTCAACGCTATAGCTTATGGAATATGGACAGATTGGCTTCTAAATGGAACAGATCTAGAGAGCAACATGCATACGCATACGCAACTACGTGGTGATGTTTAATACGAAGCAGTTGGGGCTTGATAGTTTTCATTATTTTTTGTTTGGAGCAGAATGAGGTTTGGTGTTTTGGCAAGATTTGTTCTGATAATCTAATTGATATGCTAACTACCGGTTTGAGCCTTCTAGCTAGCACCGAAGAACTTTGCAGCGACCATGGCTTCGTTTTTCCCAATAATAACGCGCTCTGGAAAATGTGATAAACTTAATTAATTGGAAGTTCCAAAATGTAGACCAAGGAGGGTGAATGTAAAATGTTGAATTAGTCGCACCAGAGTCCGTAAAGAGCATCATATATAATATCATTGCAGAAAATATATTTCTATATTGAGAAATCTATATGTCGAATATTTACTTCTTGGCCTTAGAGAGCGAACGTTCGATATCGGGTGTAAAAGAAGAGCATGAGAAAGGAGAAGATGAATAGACGAATACGGGAAGGAGGAAAGGGATGAGGAAGGTTATGACGACTGTGAACAATGGCGACCGGTCACCCAGGGGCCGGCTCGCCGGTGTCGCACTACCCCATCTTGACGTGCTGACAACGGCGTCAAGTGGCCAGACCGGGGAGGAGTAGAAATGGATAAGAGACGGTCGTGGGTAATGGATGGCCATTGCGGGAGGAGGGAGATGGCGATGTGGAAGAAGGAGGTCGTCAGGTGGGCACGCCACGAGAAAGGAGGTTTCAAGCCTAGGGCGTCATGTTTGCTCCTCAGTCCCATGCTTTCTATTTTTACAAGTTTTAAATGTTGCCTTTGCTAACTGTTAGTGCATTTTTTGTTTCTGAAAGTTACTGATAGAGTGGCGTTGAGATGATGATGCATGTTTGGAAGTTCAATAGTTGATCAAAGAGGTCTTAGAAAGGTAACCCATATTTGATGAAAATCAAACAATATATTTGAATATTTGTCCAATCTGTTTTGTCATAATACACCACTCTTCATGTCTGCAAAAGCAATCACGTAATTAATTAATTAGGACTATTGTGCATATTTTTTGCCAAGTACAGTCGCTTCTATTCGTAAGCCTGAATCCTGGGGTTCTGTCCACTGCATTGGTGCTCCCAGCGTGCATATGAGCCATTTGACTTTGTTTTCTTCGGATGGCTTGTCTGCCCCTAATTAAGGCAGAAGACACGGACTTAGCTTTGGAAGATACCATCTTCGCTGCTGCATTTGCCCAGTTATCTTGTATCACTCGATTATCTCAAGGGGCAGAACTGCAGATTATACTGTTGTGTGGGACGTCGGGAAAATAACAATCATTCAGTCACCGCGGCTGAGCTGCAGTGCATGGTTGCTATATCACTTTTGACAGCAAGGAAGGGCAAGTGTTTTAGCTGTGCAACTGGGAAAACGATGCGTGCGTGCATCGCCGGCAGCCGGCGGCCTTGGAGCACACCTTTCTCCTGACATTCGCTCGTGTTCTTCCGCCGCTTCTTATAACCTACCGGTACTCATTCCCCATTTCCCCTGTTGAGTTCAGACTTCGGGACTAGCAGTTGGGTTCGAAGCAGGCTGACACAAGACACCGAGCTGATCGAGCACTCAAAACCTGACGAGCTTGCTGCTTCAAGTGCCGATCGATCGACAGATTGTACGTTTCCTCCGGACAGTGACCCGTCGCGAACCTAACGCAATAATATGACGGGAGTTAAACTGCTGTCAAGTCTTATTAGCAGCCCCCACAGGCCCACGGGGCACGGGTACAGATCCAATGACAAGCATTGCTTGCAGGCCGTCCTGGTTGTCAACAATACATGCAGTGCCACTCTGTATCGCCCATTTCCTGATCCCGTGAGAGCATTATAGCTGTTTGGCCGGCTACCAGAAAAAGTAATCGGCTTTGTTCAAAGAACTCCTTTGCGGTAACAGCGACGTTCTTGTATGTACCGGCTGGGATCGCACGCCGCATATGCAGCCCGTGGGGGACTGACTGGCAGACTGGGTGGTTTGGCTTTCGTTGTGCTCTCGGACGCAACGAAAGCCAGCGCTGTGCGGGACAAAATCGGAGAGCGACTGCAGCTAAGCTAGCGAGCAGCCCCTTTCCGTGCGATCAAGTGGCCCGAGTGGAATCGTGAGGAATCTGGATTGCTTGCCTTTGTCCCCGGCCTTGTTTCCCTTTCCCCTGATGACGGGGCAATTTACTGTTCATCATTCTGAGAAACCAGGGCCGGCGGGCTAACCAGTAACCACGACAATCATCATACTGATCGACGCGATGTTTTCTAGTCCTCGGAGTAGAAAAAATACTGATGGACGATGGTCGATGGAACGGACGCAGTCAGGACCTGCACTTTTTCGAAGTTTGTAACCATCTGGTAATTGAAGCCTGGACGGCTGGACCCAAAACGTCCGCCTCGGACGGTCGGTTTATGCGCGTTGCAACTTGCAACTCGGAAGTGGTCAAGAACCACGACGAACGCGCGGGTAGGCTTCCCCAATCCCCATCGGCGCGCGTCAGCACAGACCTGCAAGGAATAGATGGAAAGAATAGATCGATGGATCCTCTCGATTTGAGCTTCATCGGAGGGAGGCTCGGCTGTATCCATCAACAAGATGGTCCGAAATTCCGAATCAGACGTACTACCACCCCAGAAGGATTGAAGGAATGAACAGATCACTTGCTGGTCATCTACGACTTCAGGTTAATTAAACACTGCCGATTCCATTGGACGAATGATATGTCCGGTTTCGTGGTTTTCGATGTACACAGTGTACTAGTTTGGTTGCACGTGAAGTCATGCCCCCCGGAATGGGATGAAGCGTTTCATGATCTAGGAAAAGCTGACACGTGGATCGAACAAGTTTGTCTGCACCTAGCCAGAGTAGGCAACAACTGTGCGTGCCGGCCGGCCGCGGGTTATCAAGCGGTTTGTTCAGAGGTTCAGATTAAGCATCAGGGTTGGGCATGCTGCTGTTATGTATAGCATTATTGTGTTCCTGGTGAATTAAGCAGGATCGCTCGGCGTTGTTTTATTTGTAGTTTGATAGTTGTTGGTGCTTTTAGCATGCGTAATGTAGCCTTTCGTTTCGTTTCGTTGTTGTGTATAACCTCCGGAAAATTATTCCTTGCAACTAATAAAGTGGGAAGCTGTCAAAGAAAGGTGGGAAGATAGACTCCATACGGATCATGAACAGGTGGACCAACTCCGAAGTCTGTGTAGGATCCAGCGATATCACCATTTTATCGAGTTTTGTCTACTCAGGCCGAGCTATAATTGGGCCCTGCTGGGCCGGACTAGGCACGTCGAAATCACATGGGCCTGGTGTTTCCCCCACGGCCCATGCTATTAATTGGATCATTTCAGGCTTGTTACAGATGATCTGCTCGGCGAACAAGGGTACGGACCTGTTTTCTCTGTTGATGCTCTTTCTTTCCTCTGAAGCAAGGCTGCCGATTTCATGCTGGCCTGCTGGCAGGTCATTCAAATTCGTTTGGCTCGATGTAAGTGAAGTTAGAGATTAATTAAACTGAACCCGACCCAGAGCAGGGCGAACAACAGCCCACAGGGTGTGACAGAGCTCAAGATGGAGCAAATGCCCCTTCGGAAACCAGGTCAGGATCCAACGAGGTGATCACGATGACTCGAAGAATAAGAGATTAACATGCGCCCCAACATAACAGGACGGCTAACACAAAAGTCCACCAAATGAGAGTGTTGCGTCGTTGTCGACAAACTTGTTTGCCGGGCCTATGAAGGTTTCCCGTACGTTTTTTCTTTTGTAGACCTTTTGTCCCTGCATTTTTAAGTCGAGGCCAGTGGCAGTATCTCAACTCTGAAAACTGCAACTAGTTGATCCTGGAAGATCGCCCATCCAATCACGAAAACGACGGAAATCAAACATTTTATTTAGGTGCCGAAACGAAAGCATGTATGGACGACAATGATATAATAGCAAATATTACTTACATGACGAGGCACTTATACATAAAGTGGACAATAATATGCACTACACATTTCCACAATTTAAGCACTGTATAGACACAAAAGTTGCTTAAAATGAGAAAAGCGTAAGCCCCTGTCAACTCGGCAGCACTAATTCAACTGAACCGACAAAGAAGCGTGTCGTGCCGGAATTGTACGTATTCTAGAAGGTCTATTTGTCTGACGTACGGATTGACATGATCAGACTCGATCAGATTGCTGTAGATTTCCATGCCTCGTGCTCTCCATCCAATGGAGATTCGAACCGTTTCATTCGGCTGATGGATGCCAACATGATAGTGATCGACCCGGGCCAGTTGTTCAGCTGCAGCGTTGGGCGATTACTAGAAGGACCTGCTGCTACCACTACTAAGCTCTCGACAGCTAGCGGCATTGGTTGTTTTCGGCAATTAATCCTGAGATGCCATTGTGCATGTTTTCAGAACTTTCCACGGTTCAGTAAGCGTGGAGAGCTACTCCCCAATTAAGGCTGGTCATATTGTAAATTAACATAAACTAATAACATGTATATATTTTTTTAAAGCAAGTAACATGTATATCCTCGCAAAAAAAAAAGTAACACGTATATGTTAGTACTCTCTCCGTCCAACAAAAGATGCCTCATGTTTGTCAAAAATTGGATGTATGTAGACATGACTTTGTGTATAGATGCATTCAAATTCAGTCAAAGTTGAGACATCCTTTGTTAGACGGAGGAAGTGCTAGTTTATGTTACTACTTCAATACTGGGTAGTACTCTCTCCGACCCATATTACTTATCTCAAATTTGCCTAAATACGGATGTATCTATGTTTAAAAAGCGTCTAGATACTTGTAATATTTCGACAAGTAATATGGGTTGGAGGTAGTAACAAAATTTGTGCCAACATAAAAATCTCATTAACTGTCTTATAGACTCATTCTATTTTAAAAAGTGTGATGTGATAGTAACATATCTAGTTAACACAAATATCTCTTTCCTCATTTATTAACATGCTCCATCATCAAATTGCTTACTCAGCACTTATGTTAAAGCCCTTCCCACCTTGATGTATGTATTTGCTACTAGTGGTTTATAAAGTGAAATTGTGAAGTCACTGCAGCTGGTTGTCTGGCGAAATGTATACAGGTTAAAATACCACATGGAGTAGTAACCATCTCAGTTCCATATTAACTCACCGCTATACAGACAACAAAAGTAACATACTCTTTCCGTCCCGAACTGATGTGAATTTGTATAAAATTAATTTGGAACGGAAAAAGTATTTATTTTGTATAAAGTCCCAAGAATATATTTATTTTGTAGAAAGTCCCAAGCACAATTGATGAAAAGCAAGCGAAGCAGAACCCAGCGTTTCGGGGGAGTGGTTCAGACTTGAGAGCCTTGTTCCGGCCCACCACCAGCTTCACCGGTCCAGGTCGGACCAATCCCTAAAAGTGGCCCACCAATCGCTCTACTGCGGGGCCACATGACCCGACAAATGGGACCCAGATAAATCGCTTGCTTTTTTTGCCTTCAAAAAATCGATAAATCGCTTGCTCCACCCAGGCTTCGAACGCCCTCCCAACAACCAACACCAGTTTCCCACCAAAACCCCTTCTGCGTGCCGCTCCGGCCGCCTCCACTCCATCTCCATGGCTGCCTCATCCTCTTCCTCTTCCTCCACGGGCGCCGCCGTCGCATCCGCGCCCGGTACAACCGCCGGAGGAAGCATATTCCCAGGCCCTCCTCCGCCGACGCCGTCGAACCACAAGCCGGCCCCGTCCAACGCCGCGGGGGGCACCGAGGCGGCCGCTCTCTCCGCTTTCCTCAACCGCATGCTCCTCTCCTCGCCGGCCCCAACCCTCCGCCCACGGGCCTCATCTCGTCTCAAATCCCGGCCTTCGGCGCCTCCGATAGTTTCCCTCGAGTCCCCCGACGTGGGCACCCTTCGCGCCGCCGCGGACGTTGGCTACTTCCACCTCTCTGGCCATGGCATCCCTTCCGATCTACCATCTTCCGCTCTCGCCGAGCTGTCTCGCATCGACGCGTCCGCCGCTCTACGCGCGTCCAATCTTCGCACGCTCGGGTTCTCGGAGGAGGATCAGGAAGCGGACGGCGGCGATGATGAAGATGAACCCGCTATGGTGTTCGACGTCGACGAAGAGCGGGGGGTGGACGCGCACGCGCTCCCGGCGGCGGCCGCGGAGTACGCGCGGCGGATGAGGGATGTGGGCATGAAGGTGGTGGCGCTTCTGTCTGGGTGTCCCGATTCGGGTTTCGGGGAAGAACCGTTCGCGGAGGGGAGGAGGAAGGCGAAGTGCCTGGTGTGGGTCTCCAAGGTCGGCAACGGCACGGGCGATTCGGCGGCAGCGCCTCCGGCACCCGGGAAGGCGAAGGCTTATCCGTATGTTGTAGGCCTCCATTGGCAGTGGGGTCAGGAGGCGGAGGCGCCGGCGAGCTGGGTGATGGACGACAGCGGCGAGTGGACAGCTGTAGGCGCGCGCGACGGTGCGCTCCTGGTCACAATCGGCGATATTGCTCAGGTATCTGAATGCAAATTTTTTAGCATCCCAATTTTGACTGGTTTCATGGTTTGCAATCCATAGGATGCGTAGGCCGTAGGCACTCGTAGAATTTGTTCATTCCACCTGCAATTCGTAACAAAGAATAATCACAAGGTGCACATCTCTTTCCATTTAGTTAGTGCCCTTACAGGCTTTACACTTGCAACTTGGAGTAGAACCATTAGACACATACTCCCATGATATTTTTGCAATGGCATCAAATTCTAAAGTAGTTCATCACAAAAAAAAAGGAGAGATGTAAAGTAGTGTTTGTATCCCCATTGGACTTGGACCAAGTCAGGTAATTAGGCTCCGTGTCTGCATCAGCATCACTGGCCAGCGGCCACCACCACCCGGTTTGGATTCTGTAATGACGGAGTATTAAAATAGTCAAACATCTCGGCTTTCTGAAAGAGGTCTTCTGAAAACACAAAGCGATCATCATATCATGTCAGTAGTTATTCTCCACTCTTTACGCAGTAGTAACACTCTTTTTTATGCCGTTCTTCTTTTGGCACGCGTGCCAGGTATGGAGCAATGGCAAGTTGAAGAAAGTGAGAGGGATGGCTCGCCCCACTTCTGCCCCCAGCATTGACGGGCGCGCCGGGGAGCCAGGAGCAGGGAGCTTGTCCGTCACCGTGCTAATCACACTGCCCTTGGACAGTGTCATCTCGCCTCTGGTGCTGCTCTCGGGAGATGCTGGTGAAGAGATTCGCAACGAGGAGGAGGGGGAAGAGGGGATGGAAGGTGCAGACGTCGATGGGGATGGATGGAGTTTTCACTCATTTTTGCTGGAGGGCTATGCGTGGAGGGTATACCATGAGCGGCTTCAGTTCAAGGATCCGCTTGCTCGGTACCGGATATGACAAGTTTGTTCGTGATTGCTCTGTCCTTCCGTAGCCTTGTTTGTTTGTTTGTTTGTTGGTGTGCGCCTTGGGTTGGGTTGTGATATGTGATCTCTAGTTTGCACGAGGTGTGTAAAATGATATCTGAAGAAACATACGAATTGATCAAGCAAGGGAACGCTTGTTTTCATGGTGTTAACGGGCAAAAAGACCCTGTCTGCCAATCTTTCTTTGTCAGTTCCAAATGGCAACTGCAAACACCATCAGAAGCATCGTAAACCTGCCACTGTTAAAAAAAAGAACATCGTAAACGTGCTAACAAGTAACACCGCCACAACCTACACAGGCACATTAGCACATAGGATAGTCGCCGCACCAGGATGCCATGGATGAAAGAAAAGGGGCCAATACACAAATCTCTGCTGAACAGAGTCAGACTTCATATGACTTTGAAAAAAGAGAGTCAGACTTCATATGTTGCTCTCCAACCGGTTGCTTTTGACAGGCTTAATTTCGAGATTATAACCCTGGTCCCTAAATGTAAAGATGCCAAGCAAATTCAGAAATTCAGGCCTATTTGTTTGCTCAATGTGAGCTTCAAAATTATTACTAAGGTCTTGATGAATAGAATGTCCTGTTGTGTAGGTGAGGTTATCTCTCCTTTCCAGACCGCCTTTCTGAAAGACAGACACATCATGGAAGGGGTGATGGTGCTTCATGAAACACGTAATTACGTCCACACTCATAAACAAGATGCTGTCATGTTCAAGGTTGACTTCGAAAAGGCATATGATAAAATAAAATGGCCTTTTGTTTATCAAATGCTGCAATTGAAAGGATTTCCTAATAAATGGTGTGACTGGATGATGGGAATTATGAGAGGGGGGAAAGTGTGTATTCGAGTGAACGATTGTTTTGGTCCTTATTTCCAAACACATACTGGACTGAGGCAGGGAGATCCCATGTCTCCCTTGTTATTTGATCTTGCAACTGATGCTTTAGCAATTTTACTGAATAGAGCTAAAGAATCTGGTCTAATTAAAGGAGTGGTGCCTGAGTTGGTGGAAAATGGTATTAATATTTTCCAATACGCTGATGATACAATCTTTATGATACAAGATGATGTTGTTAGTGCTAGAAATTTAAAATTTGTTCTTTGTGCCTTTGAACAAATGTCTCGCCTCAAAATTAATTTCCACAAAAGTGATGTTTATTTTTTTGGGGCTGCTAAAGCTAGAGAGAACATGTTCAGTGAGATTTTTACTTGCAAAGTTGGAGAGCTTCCTCTAACTTACCTAGGCATTCCTGTGGATGCAGTTAGGATCCAGAATAAACATTGGAAAAAAGTTGAGAATAGACTTATTTGTTGGCAAGGGAGGATCCTGTCTATTGGAGGCAGAAATATCCTCATTAATTCTTGCTTGAGTAGTATCCTCCTTTATATGATGTCTTTTTATGAATTGCCTGCTGGGGTTAGGAAACGAATCTATTTCTTTAGACCTAGAATGCTTTGGCAGGAAGAGGAGGGGGTCAAAAAATATCATCTTGTGGCTTGGCACGAGTTTGTCAATTAAAGGAACAAGGTGGTTTGGGGATTCTTGACTTAGAAACGATGAATACTACACTGTTGGGTAAATGGATCTGGAAGTTATACAATAATTCCGGACTATGGCAGAACCTACTATACTCCAAATTCATCAAATCTGGTGGCTTTGGGGGGGGGGGGGGGGTGAAACATAGAAGTGGCGATTCTATGTTCTAGTCTGGCCTCTTACATATTAAAGATGTCTTTTTAAGCCATTGCAAATTCCTTGTTGGGAATGGGAAATACACTCGTTTTTGGGAGGACTGGTGGCTGGGATGCATTCCTCTCAAATTGCAATTCCAAAACTTGTTTGAAATCTGTTTTGATAAGAATATTTCTGTCGCTGATGTTGTTACTAATAGGGGGAGAAGTGTCTGTTTTCGGCGCACTCTCTGGGGCCCTCTAGCCGAAGGTTGGGAGCAAATTCTTAGGAAGTGTGATCAGGTGAGATTGAATGGAGTGAATGACAAATTATGGTGGACTCTCACTGAAAATGGGAAGTTTACTGTCAGCTCCTTTTATAAAAAATTGAAATGGCACTTGCCTGACTTTCCACATAAATTTTTGTGGAAAGTCAAAGTTCCTTTGAAAATAAGGATTTTTCTCTGGCTTATTGTGCATAAGAGTATCCTCACTACAGATGTTTTGCTGCATAGGGGGTGGAAAGGAGATAGTCGCTGTCAGTTTTGTGGCTTGGATGAAACAATTGATCACCTCTTTATGCAATGTCCTCTTGCTTGCTTCATGTGGAATGTCTTGCATTGTGCTTTTGATATGCCAGCAATCCTAAAAACTGTTTCTGAGTTGTGGGATGTCTGGGTGTTTTGAAGAGCTAGGAATAATGCTTGTCGGCTTAACATGTGGTCTATTTTGCAGAAAAAGGAAGCAAATAAAAACCTGCTACTTTGGGGAACAAGATTGGTTGAGCAGGTTGCGACTGAAATCTTTGATGCAGTGCATGGTTGGAATCCTCTTCAGCATCTTATTGCAGTGTAGACGATCCTGTGAAGTTCTATTATGTTGGGTGTTGAGAGAATGCTGAAGACTCCAGCAACCTAATTGGGAAGGAGTAAACGAGTGGCTAAAATTCAAGGAGATAGGCGTTGTGCTTTGCTTGGGCTTCAGCTGGGGAGATTTTTTCTACTACCTGGAGGCGCTTTTTGCTTTTTAGATGGTTTCCTTTCCTGCTTTTGTTCCAGGCCTGTGTGTGCCTTTGTGCTCCTGTATTATTTCCCTCTTTGCTCTTCCTATACATTCCTGCACTTTTTTTCTGAACCTTTGTAGCAAAAACAGCCGGTTTCGTTAATGAAATCGGAGGGGATTAAACCCCCTCTTTTTTAAAAAAAAACGGTTGCTTTTGTAGCGGCCAGTGGACATGCCGAAAATCAACCCCAGGGGACGGTTGACCACTAATTAGCCATGATTGTAAGTAAGTTTGTATCGACACGAGGGCATCCGCAACAGCAAAAGAGGAAGTACCGGTACTTAGCTTTTTTTCTCTTTCCTATTCTTTTTTTTCCTCTCTTTAATCAATTATTTATCAAAGTAAACTTTTCACTTTGAACCCACGTGACATACTCATTTCTTCATTAAACTAAATATTCTTGGTCGTTGTGCCAAAGTTGTTACTTCTGCAGCATACCACATCTCCACATTTTTGCTCCACCTTAACCAAAAAGTAAAAAAAAAGACTCGGACGTGCTTGGTACCCTTGTTGGAGATGCCCTGAGATGAAAGTGATAGTACTGCTGAGGCAGATCGCACCGGAATAACCTATCATGCTAGTACCCCTCTGGACAAGGGTGTGGATTAAAAAAGATGATTGAACACAAAAACTAAATTGTCCATTAGTTCTGTTTTCAAATTCGGTTTCAAAATAAATTTGGTCCGAGGAGGGCCAAACCCCCCAAACTTGAAGTTTCAGCATACCACCAACGAGTAGTAAGTTTTTGCACTAAAGGCCTAAGCCCAGCCCACAAATGACCGAGGTCTTGTAGAAGCCTCAAGTTCATGTGGCCTTCGAGCCTTGACCTCAAGCACGGAGCGCCCCCTTGCAGCCCGCCGCATTATTTGTTCTCTCTTCTTTTGCCTTCCTTCGTCCCAGTGGTGCTCGCATGCTGCGCCGGTGGTCAGCCTTCAGAATCTCCACAATCCGCCGACCGGTGCGACAGTCATGGGTGAAGGACAAAAAATTGTTTAGGCAGAGCGATTCGTAGAACATACATATAACATTTAATATTTATATTTTATAATTGCAAATTGTATTTTAATTTTTTTGTTTGTATTTTTATTAATTCTTATAACATTTTATTTTTAATATTCCATATTTCAATAGATTTCATGCAAAAACAATGTTGCATCGTATACAGGTATAAACTATCAAGTGTGTAATAATCTTAATGCTATGTATTTTTTTTTCTAATAATCCAATGTTTCAAGTAAGCATAAATACAAGGAGATGAATTATGAAGCTAGGTCTTTACAAGAGTAAATGTATAGTTATATTTTTCTCCAAAAACATCTACATACTTATATACTTAACAAAATAGATATTAGGGTTTGTTATACCCAAGTTGCATGGTTTTTAGTTAGAGATAAGTTGATTGTTCAGCCGTTGGATCTAGATTGTGTTTTAAAATTCACAGCGAAAGGGAAATGAGTGACTTTGATACTATTGACCAAGAATTAAATCTTTTACTTAAAAAAATCAGGCACCTGAGATATGGACACACCCATAGATATTTGGCAAAATAAACAGGTAAATTTCAAGAAACCACAGTTTTTGGGGCCCGTCTCACTAGCTCCAATTTTTGCTAACTTGTCAACAGAACCACATATTTTTTGTCGGACTGTATCAACTGGCCATAAACTTTTTACATTACATGAATTATTAAACTAATTTTTCTCAGTTAGGCTTAGGGTGGGAGCTCTCAGCTCATTTATCTATCACGTTTTTTTGTTTTGTTTTTTAGAACAACGATCTGACTTTGTTTATTCAACGAACAAAATAAAACCGATCGAAAAATTAAGACAACAATAAAGATTTCGGATAAACCGAAAATTATAACAAAAATCTTTAAAGCCAAGTTCTCTAGCCGCGCCGATCGCATTTTGATATTTCTCCAAATCTCCGGTGACAAAACAGTAGAAGACCAACCTGCATAAGTTGTACTAACCTTGTAGGTTTTACTGAGCCGCCCATCCTAGCGGGTGAGAACTTAAGATCGTTGAACGCGCAGTGGGCTGGGCGCACCCCTCGCAAGACAGGTTGTCGAACCATTGAATCATAGCCGAACCGATGAGGAAGATGATCAAAATCACGAAACTACGAGCCGTGAGATTCACAAACTCTATGGAGTAGACCATGATAGCCACACCAGAACAGGGATGGAACCGAGAGACCATTAGGCCCTGTTTGTTTGGGCTTCAGTTTCAGCTTTTGGTGCTTTTAGCAATCTCAAAAACACTTCTCTCGTTTACACATAAAGCTTAGAAGCACCTCCAGACGTGCTTCCCAGCTAGAAGCACCAAAATCACTTTCGGAAGTGATTCTCAGCTTCATGTGTAAATAGGAGAAGTGCTTTTGAGATTGCTAAAAACACCAAAAGCTGAAGCAGAAGCCCAAACAAACAGGACCTTAATCCAAGCGTCGTTGCATTCACCGTCAGGCGCTGCCGTCAAGAACACACAAAACCTTACGAAGAAGGTACTAGAACGATGCCAGATGTTGATCCGTGGTTCCTCTCAGCTCCAAACGTTTTTTTTTTCTCACACGGATTTCACGTCGAGGAAAAGAGGGCACCGTAATTTTTCTTTGCTTTGCTCGCCAACCTTCCCTGCCCTGGCCCATCTCCCTGCCGAGCGCCCCGACGGCCCAACCAGGTAGCTCCTTGTCTTCCTCCTCGTGCGAGCGCCGCCACCGCTGCCGAGCGCCCCAGCCCCCTAGCTCCGTGGCTCGTCTTCCTCCTCGTGCGAGCGCCTCCACAGCAGATATCTATCTCCCCTGCTCTCGTTCCCGAACGTTTCTCCTCCCATCACCCTACGAACAGATCCCGCCCTTTAGCTTCCCGTTGCATCTCCTTAATCTTCCCCAATTCGTAACTGAGGCAAAAATCAAGGTAGGGCGGCCGCCCTACCTTGCCCTACCGGGTCCTCCGCCCTTGGCTACAGTTGCTTTCTCTGGCAGAAGACCGTGAAGATTTGTCCTGGGAATGGGAGGGGGGAGCTGCGATGTGTGCAAGGAGGCGCCGTCCAAGTACAAGTGCCCCACTTGCCGCACGCCCTAGTGAGTTGAATCATCAGCATCCTCTACCGTTTCAACTTCCTTTCAAAGCTAAGCGTGGGATGCTAGTATACGGGGAACTATTTTTCTGTATCGGTTGGATTTCTTGTTCTTGGTGTGTCCAGCGGCTCCAGTCATGCAACCAGGCCAGACTTAAATGGGAAACCCCCAGAGTTTTGGTGTGCTATCTGTGCAATTTCTCATTGACTGTAGTGGATTATATTATTGATTAAAACATATAGATTGAGTAGCTAGGGTTCATAGAACAGATTGATGAATTATGGTTGGAACTTAGAAAGAATCATGATATCCCATTGAGGTAAACTGCAATGGAATTTAGGACCTGAATTTTGGTAGCTTTTTGGTTTCAGTTAGTGGCTTACTGCCGGTGATGCAAAAAATATGCAAAATGAATCAACAAGTTACTTTGACATGGTAATGCCATACATAAGAGAAAATCCTACTCTGTTGATATCTGCCCCTAACGTAGTTGCAACGGAATGCCCTTTTGATATTTTTTTTAATGTATGCCTTTTCTTTATTAGTATCAATACTTCCATAGTGAAGTAACTAATAGCCACCTTGTATTTCAGAGACATATGTTAACTATTCACCCTGTTATAATACTCCATCCCTTCTC
This sequence comes from Brachypodium distachyon, assembly GCF_000005505.3. Classification (NCBI taxonomy): domain Eukaryota; kingdom Viridiplantae; phylum Streptophyta; class Magnoliopsida; order Poales; family Poaceae; genus Brachypodium; species Brachypodium distachyon. The sequence goes on along the minus strand of NC_016132.3, from coordinate 52,762,752 downwards.
TCAAGGGATATATTCCAGGACCTTATTGTTTGGATTACAAAATGTAAATGTCACAACGCATTCCTTTCTTAACCCTTAGATGAATCATGATTGCGAAGGCACACCAGGAAAAAACAAATTCTAGCGTAATAACCCTCTATACAGGGATGACTGTGTTTTAGTCCGTTGTCGTATAACTCTCGATGATTAGATTATGATTGGTAGTTTTTAGAAAGGACTATGGGTCCTAGAAATTGAGACTTCCTGTATAGATCCAATAGGCAATGACCTGCAACCCAAATGAAAATATCACGTGCATGTGTATTACTAGGGTGTTACCTGCAGGCGATATTAAGGTGAACATCTGAATCTGATTTCACAAATTGTGTTTTAGATTGTGCTGCTGCCATAGTACCATTGGCTTATTCATATAAATAGCATTACTTATCAGTGCTTGAGCACGTAACTTGATGATGCGAAACATGTCTGATGATTTTATCCAGTTCGCCATCTACAATAATTGGTCTTCCTTAATCCCTGCTTTATTATGGTTTCTTCTAATTTTTAAATCCAATATTGTTTTGTATCTTATTCTGTTATTCATTGTCCTAGCTCACCATCCACTTGTTCACCTGCCTTCATTTAGCTGATTTTAAGTTTTTAATAGAACCCTAAAAACCTACACCCGAGAAATACACATGAATGTTTCACATTATAGTTACCTGTTAAATTGATACATCAAGGTGAACTTACTGAATATATAGTTTCAGTTTTTTAAAGCGTGAGTTATTATTGACTTATTTTGTCTCCTTTATCACCCATATGAAAAGCAGTTGGACCTAATGTACTGTCTCATCGTCCCTTGCAGTTGCTCTGTAACATGCTTTAAAAAGCACAAAGGTATTTCAGTGCTATCCTCCTCGTTCATTATCTTACTACAGTACCTGTTTACTTGGGTCAATCAAAATATGAAAGGGAAATTTTTGAAGGAAGATTGAATAGAGCTTGAATTTATAAGGACATCTGTTAGAGCCTTACAGGACACACTTCGTAAAATGGTGTTAGGTAATACACTAGTAGTAACCACACTTAATTTTGTTGCTGAAATATACCTAAAGGCTAAAACTAAGACCATTCTCTTGGTTTAACCGCACTACACATGATTCAGTGTTCTAAAAGGCAGTCACCTAGCCCATCTAGGGACTAGGTGCCACCCTCCTGCCTTTCTTGCTTGCTATAAGATCCCGTATCCCCGAGTAACATGCAAGCTATCACTATATTATATAGTGTCAAACGAACCTGTATGAATAGTTAGCTGCAAACCCCTTCATCTCTTGATAGACAGTATCTGATGGTAAAAATTGCCTTGTATGCAGGTGAGTTTTGCCAAAAGATAATTCCTCAGGAAGAAAAAATTAGCAAGTCACCGCTGGAGGAGGAAGTTGGTAAGTGCTCTACCTTTTGAAGAGAACTCACGTGGCTGCTTTCATACCATACTGTGGACTAAGTACAGTTATTACAGCAGCTACAAAGTTCTCTTATATAAGGAATATGAGTGAATCCTGACTGCTATGATTGAGGTTCCGGATACAAGTACATAACTATTCAAGAAAGGAACATTGGTATTTACTCCATTGCATGCAATCGTCCCTATTGATTAGTATATGATTCAATATTTTCACCTGAATATGGATGCCAACTTTTATTAGTATGTACAGATGTAATTTTTGTATGAGTAATAATAATCAATCACTGGTTTAGTCTCCCACCGTATACAATCTGTTACAGAAAACGAAGAGCAGTTGTGTAGTAGTTTGGCCCCTAAAAAATATTCCATAGTATATACTGATCCCATAAAGGGCCTAAACAATTCTAATTTAACTCAGGTCATGCATTAGCTAGGTTCTAAGATGTTCTGTGCAAGTTACATATTTGTAACATAATTTAGAGGTATTTATGGATGTGAGTTCTTTTGTTTTCAGCAAGGAGCTCTGTGTTACTGGAAGATGGAATAAGTTCTGGAGACAAGGATCAGCTTCCCTCGTTACGTAAAATATGACACACTGATCTCTAGTATAATTTCTCCATTTCTTCCTTTTGTTTTTCTCCAGTAAAAACTGCTTCCCTCTTTACGTAATATTTTATAGCTGTGTACTTACTATGATTATTAGTTTAAGCCATTATTTCACTGCTTGCTCCACTTGTAGCTATCAAAAGAATTTAAAACTATACCTCTAAAATATATTGCCGAATGCTATATATAGCTTAATTTGCGAATGCTAGTATATTCTTTGATTGTAAGCAATATTGTTGCTCTGCAGCACCGGACACAACCTGCTCCACACTATCTCCAAACACAGTGTCAGTGTGCTCTACAAAATCTCTTGAAGTTGAGGATCCAAGCTGGCTTGTTGACAGGAATAGATTGAGGTCTTTAGGTATGGTCTACCTTACGAATTTTACTATTGTTAAATTCTCGAGGCTATTAAGGTCTTAACTAATTCATCACGCATAATTTTTTTCAAGAAGAAAAGAATGGCCTATGTGATTTTCTTACATTTGCCTCAATTCTTGATAGGTTTATCCTTTCTTAATCAAGTAATCTATTTGCTTTTTAACTTGACCACTTGCATCATTTGGATATGTAAACTTGTATGCTAGTGCTCTGCCAACATTTCAGTTCTTATTCCCCAAGTACAGGAAAATGATGTCCTATCTGATTCTCTTACATTTGCTTCGATTCTTGATAGGTTTATCCTTTCTTAAACAAGTAATCTGTTTGCCTTTTAATTTGACCATTTACCTCATTTGGATAGCTGGAAGCATATATGTTAGTGCTCTGCCAACATTTCAGTTCTTATTCCCCAAGTAAAGGAAAAGATGGCCTATCTGATTCTCTTAAATTTGCCTCAATTCCTGATAGAGGTTTATACCTTTTTAAACAACTAATCTATTTGCCTTTTAAGTCTATCACTTACCTCATTTGGATAGCTGGAAACATGTTTGTTATTGCTCTGCCAACATTTCAATTCTTATCCCCCTAGCACAGGAAAAGGATGACCTATCTGATTCTCTTACATTTGTCTCAGTTCATGATCGAATTTTGTCCTCTTTTAAACAAGCAATCCTATTTTCCTTTTAACTTGATCACTTACCTCATTTGGATAACTGAAAAAATGTATATTAGTGCTCTGCCAACATATCAGTTCTTACTAGATGATGCCTTGTGGCTCTGCTGCTGAGCATTAGTTAGAAGTAGCCATTGAATTGAAAAGAGAAAAAAGATTTGCAGAAGGCAAAAAAAGTTGATGGTTAGTGTCTCCAAGATAATCCTATGCGATGCACTCTTATATGCATTAATTAAGATTAAGATGACTTGGATGATGATGTGGATGAAAGAGAATTCTCGGAATATACTTAGTGGGGAGCAATTTTATAGATTTATAGGTTCCCCAAGGAGAAGGAACCCGGCCTTGATTATGGGTCTTGAACCCAAGTGCCAATACCTACACTCCTATGGTATAGGATACATAATTAGCCTGACATGATATGGCATGGTAATGTAGTCCTGAATAGCATTGAACTTGATGCAAAATATTGGCACATACGTCATAGGAAGGATAATACTTAAATACTAAGCAGTTTCATTAAGCAAAAACTCTTCATGCTAGCAAACAGTGATATAATCGGTGGATTTTTACTCGAATTTTTTGGCCTTGACGCTTTGCCAGCGGAATCAAATGAAATACAAGATGCTCTCAAGGACCCTGAACTGCACAAATTGGTACTTCAAATTGATGGCTCTTCAGAACCAGAAAAGGTGATTCACTCATGTTAATTGCAAGTGCATTTATGTGATACCTAGCTTATTGCATCTGGCCGAACATCTACGATCAGGGTCAAGTGAGGAATCCAAATTTCTCACGAGAATACTATACACCTCTATTTCTCAACCTCATTATGACTTTCGTCTTCAATCAGCTGGTGGACCCATGTAATTTGAATTGACAGTGGTGCATGTGAATGTAGCTTTGCTCACTTATAGTAGCTGTCCCCTTTTTGCCACCTCTTATTTATTTTCAAATGTCTGCCCCCTCATTTATCCACCTGCAGGAATTGGAGAAATTGTTGGAAGAACCAGCTTTTCAACAGTTCACCAATAAGGTTTCACTTCCGCCCATCTCGTTTGGGGTTTGACATTTGATATTCTTGCCCCCATCAGACATTTATACTTTTTTTAACTCTTGTATTGAATGCAGATCCTTGACATTGTTAGTCCACAAAAGTGAGCAAGTCCAGGCAAAACGATAGGGAGCACTCAGAGCAATTTCATCTCAGCGTTTTCTCTCTGAAGATGAGACCAGTAGTATGAAACCATCACCAGTGAAGGGAAATAGCTAATTCTAAAAAAAGTTGAATCATCCAAGATATTTCTGCTGTGGTAGTAACATGATCATGCTACATCTCACTTTACCATGACAGTTATGTCAATCAAGGAAAAGCAAGAGTACTATTGTCGACATGATGTCTCCTTTGTGCTGTATCATTTGATTTACGTATGTTACTGTGGCGTTATGTGAAACGAAAAGGGTGCTGAAAAAAGAGGTGAAAGCCAGATGGATGATATAAACTTTAAAGGGAAGAAAAGAAAAGTGCTTTGTGTTGAAATGTGCTGGTGCAGAGCAGCAAGCAATCGCAAGCAGTGTGCACATTTGGATCGATTTCACGCTTCCTTTCGCATTACAGTAATAACCTCTTTGCAGCTCGGTGTTGGGATCTGCTTCGAAGTTCGCACGCAGGAAAGGAATTTCATAGAACTCGAAAATACTCTCGATTTGCTTACTTTCATGTTGCTTTTTGCTGCGGTAGTTATACAGTTATACACAGGGACACACAAAAGCCCCCAGATGCACTGAATACGGTGCCGTTACATAGGGAATTTTATCAAATTAACCCTATTATGATCTTCTACAAATGCAAGGCAGCAAGGAGATCGTTTTCTCTCGTTGGAGACGACCCCGGTTGTTCACTAGGGCGTGGTCGCGTGGCATCCTGTCCTCACCTGTTCTTTCCTCCTCTCCTTTTCACTTTCACCATTTCCCTCCTTCCCATCCATCACTGCTTCCTCCACGTTCGCTCGTGCCATCGGACTGGACGCGACGTTTCGCACCTTAAGCTTTTCGGTTTGTTCTCTCGGGTCATTGGAGGAGGTAAACGGGTAAAACAGCTGTAGCCTGTAGGTACAAGGTTTGCAGTTAAGCGGTTCCTAAAACCAGCTGTTTACCTTATGCCGCATCCTGTTCTTCCACGATTGGCAATACAAAAGCAATTCTTGTTCCGCACCGCACCGCTTTGCCACTCCCCTTCCTCCTTCCGGGCCTTCCCCAGGCCACATTCCCATCTCCGCCTCCGCTCCCACCCCCGGCCCCCGTCTCGGGCGCGGCCGCATCCCACAACCGCCACCGCCACCTAATCCTCTGGAGCGGCACCGAAGAGGGTTCGCCACCGCGAGTCCATCCATGGGCCGACCCACGCGCCGCGCCAGCGCTCCAACATAGGGTTTGCGGCTCCCTGCGCCCTGCATGTTAAGGTGGGGAGGAGGCGACCTGGGGTTGTCTGGGGGAAGCGGGAGCGGGGTCTGGGGTGCCACGCCGGCGGATGGACGCCGATGAGGCCGCGGGGAGTAGCAGGAGGATGGATCTGAACCTATACCTCGGCCTACCCCGCGCCCCGCGTCCGCGCCGCTCCGACCTCGGCTCCGACCTCGCCCTCAGCACCCCGATGCCCTCTTCGCCCTCCTCTTCTGCGGCCTCCGTCGACGCCCCTCCACCGCCGGAGCCCCCGCATGCCATCTACTCCCCACCTCGCGCCGACCTTTCTCCTCGAACACCGGAGGTATATTCCTCGCACCATCTCGACGACGCTCTTTCTGCGGACGCGCACCTACTGTATGCGCCTCCTCCGGCGCCGGTCATCCGTGACCGTGAGCTCCCGGACGAAATCGGATTTGGCTTCCAGGCCCCGCCCCCGCCCCCACCACCGCTGGTGCGAGCCAGCGAACTGCTGGGCTGGGAGGACCGGCCGTCTTCCTCGACGGCCTCCTCCTCCTTCCTCCCTGACATTGCCACAAGGTACAGGCGGCTGCTCGAGCAAACTGGAAGCCGGTGGCTCCGCCCTCGCCCAAGAAGGTTTAGATCAGACCTTCCGCCTCTCAGCGCAGAGGCTCAACCTATAGGGCAGGACGCAGCAGTACCTGTGCCCCATCAGGAGATGACAAATGATGATTTCGGTGACAATAAGGTAATCGCCAATGGAGCGGAACTAGGTGCCTCCGAGGAGTCGGAGGAGCGGGGCAAGAGTGCTGCCACATTCGAGTGTAACATATGCTTTGAGATGGCCGGAGAGCCGGTGGTCACTTCTTGTGGCCACCTCTTCTGCTGGCCTTGCTTATACCAATGGCTTAATGTTTACTCCAACCACAAGGAATGCCCAGTTTGCAAAGGCGAGGTGACAGAGGCAAATATTACTCCTATCTATGGGAGAGGGAATTCCTCTTCAGATGTAGAGAAGGCTGTGGAAGAAGGTAAGCAGCCAGGCCCTACAGTACCACCAAGGCCACATGGAAATCGGCTTGAAAGTTTCAGGCAGCAGTTCCAGCACTTACGACCGATGTCAAGAAGGCTCGGTGACGCACATGGAATACTGTCATCATGGAGGCGCCTTCTTGATCAACAGATTATGAATAGTGTGAGTAGGTTTGAAGGTCCACCTGAACCAGCTGTTCATGAAACAGGTGATACTGCTCAACCCGCTAGTCGCCTAGGTACATTGCCCATAAGGATGAGACCAAGACGACGGTATCAGATGGAGGCGGATGACCTTCCTGATGGTGGTTCCGTTGCCCCTGATAGTGGTTTACCTGGGAATAGTGCACCAGATCCACACAGACATGGTCCGAGCCCGCTTTTACCAGAAGGAATTGATTTGTTGCAACGACTTACCCTTATTGGCCTTGCAAATACAGAAAGATTGGCAACTGCCATGAGTGACCTGAGAAGGATAGCTGCCCCTAACCAATATGGAGCATCTGCGTCGTCATCGAACCCGTCGAATCCCGAGCCAGCAGTTGACGGAGCACATGTTGGTGCAGCACCTTCTACAGATCAAGCATCGAACTCGAGCACCATTGCAGTGATACAGGGGGATGCTGGTATTTCTGAGACTGCAGGAGAGCCTAGTAATGCAGGATCTTCAAGATCCCTGAGGAGGAGAGGGAGGAGCAATGCCTTGGCTTCTTTAGATGTGGATGGTGGGCCTCCCCAGCGCATCAAGAGGCGGAGGATGAACTGAACCTTCTCAGTTTCGGTGTTTCTTTAAACTTCATAATGTGCTTTGCTAATTTTCAGTTTTGCATTTCGTTTCTTTCGGTGCTACCTGTTATATTGTAGTTGTAATGTTGTGTCTTCTCTTCCATTTGTTTACTAGTGTCACCCAAATGGTTCTGTTTAGTTCCTTTGTAGCCTGTACCTCTTTAATCTATCATGAAGTTATTGGTCAAAGCTAATTGTGGAGGAAACTAAACAGTTGTCGACTTGTCGTGAGATGAAGATTTTCCTGTTGATAAATTGAGTAGCCAAATGTGCAATCAGCCCAATTATATTTCTGTGGATTGCTCATAATACGAAAAAGCACCTTTGGACATAAAAATTGAAAGGTTAAATAGTAATCGAGTATCAAAATACTCAGAAAGTGGATTTAAGGAGATGTTGCCTTTGTTTCTTGAGAAGGCAAGCCTAATCATTTGTGCACACCTTTTCTCGAACCATAGCATATATATTACCTCCTGTATGAGGCTTATCAGGTTTCGTTCGAGTAAGGTTTTGACCAAGAATTATTTTGCCTCTAAAGAGGCACTTGAATATGGAGCTATTCATTTCTTCTCTGAGATCACATGCCGCATCCTGTTCACAAAGACACAAAACGTCCATGCACACGCTCGGATAAATCTAAAATTATCGTATATCTCACTGACCTTATCCATCTGACATGTGGATGTGCATGTTTGTAAAGATGAAAGACTCCACTCTTAATCCAAGAATTTTCCCATGCGATATTACTTTTCACTGTCTTGGGTATGGACTTAGTTGTCCGCTTGAAGTTAACAGTTTGCTCGTTCAAATTTCCTGATCTTAATCCTGAGCAAGAAACTACAGTTGCATAAATCCCGAGCAGGAGTACCCTCAAATAGCATCTGATTTATTCAGAATTTACAAGAAAACGAAGATGTACATTTGGAACTCACAAGTCTGAAAAGGGATAAAAGAGAGGAGCAGGAGAGAAAAAAGAAGGAACAAAATGACCATGACCTATGTTTCTTTTTGTGATCGTGGCATGTGTACTGTATCGAAGTCGTGCAGTCCAGAGTGTAGAGATCTACATATAGATGCCCTAGATACGGCTTATGTCACGGCCAAATAACAGCGTGGTCAGCCAATTGATAGCCACGTAGAACCTATTCCTCCAGCTGACAACACGAGTCAGGTATGCAGAGCGCCATATAAACCAGCTTGCAAATCCTGCAATTGACACCCCTCTCGAGTCCTGACAGACAAGAAACGGTCTTAGTTGACTCCTAAGCGGCTACTGAAGTAAATGTTCCCAAAGAAAGTGTGAAAAAAGAATGTTCACAAAGAATGGAACACCAACCAACCTTGCTTTGCCTCAGGTCGACTAGAGCTTTGTACCTTCCAACAGTTGCCATACTCCCCATATGCTTATACACAAACTTTGGACCTAGATCCATTTCGACCACTGAGTTTGCATGCCCTCCTCCAACTTTCATCACATGGTTGAGCAGGCTAGCGAGGTACTTGCCTTGTCGTTCAGCAACCTGTTCAGGAGTACAAGTGGAACATGATATATATCATCAAACGATGGGCCTTGCTTCCGTAAGACAAGGTAATAAATCATGGACTGCGTAACTGATGCATCCATGAGAAACAACAGAATCGTATCGCAAGAAACAGTTTTATGTCACAGCCAAACGTCTGTAATTTGATGAGATATATTCCCGCATGTTAAATTTTATCTTATGTTAATGTATCCATTGCACTTCAGGAACCAGTACAGCCCAAAATACCTCTGTTACAGTAACTTGACAAACTGCTTTTGTTTCTTCAACCAGGTTAGGATAGTTTGCGAAATTACCTGAGCTAAAGCTGGGAGAACTTCCTTGCCTGTGCTTTCAAGGAATCCACTGCAATCACCAATTGCGAACACATCTGGAGCAGAAGGAACACGTAACCACTCATCTACACCAATCCTGCAAAGTGCAAACAGCGCATAATCCATTGAAAATCAAAGGATTCAGACATGGGCCAACAGCCATTGCCTCAGTATATTGGGTGTGCTAAGAGAATTTGTTTTATTTATCTTGTATAGAACCTTCTTATTGTGCTGTGCAAATTAATCATATGATCATACCAATTAAATATACCTTCCACCTGGTGACTTAGGAAATGGCAACGACTTAACGAATGATGAAGCACCAACTCCAGTAGACCATACCAGCAAACCATAAGGAACCTCCTCTCCATTGTCTAGGATTAATTTGTCAGGCAGCACATCCTTCACAATGCCTCTTACAAGCCTAACACCTGACTGGTGGATGAACATGCAAGGGCAGGTTACATTCACATTCCAAATGATATGAGAAAATGATACACGGCCTGTAACGACCGTATACATTATGTGATTGTCCGCATACTATATTTGGAATTCTACAGGTCCCATAGTCTTGGTCAATGATGGTTAAAAATGGTAGGTCCATAGGACAGCTGATACTGAACAAAGATTGCTGACCTTCACTAGCTGGTTTATAGCATATTGTCTGAGACGAACATCGAAGGATGACAATATTTCATTTGCCTGAAAAAAATCCGAATGCCAGCTGTTAAGTGTGCCCTAAATTCAACATGAGTAGGGGTTAAATTAGAAAAGCAACAACTAGAACCTCAATCAGGGTCACATGGACATAATCTTTCACATGTGAGTAACGTTGTTTCACATCTCTGATGATGAAATCACTAAGTTCACCACTAAATTCAACCCCTGTTGGACCACCTCCAACAACGACACAGTGCAATAGCCTGCGTTTTTCTTCCTCTGATATTCCTGTTTACCAAAATAGCACTGGTCTATCAGCAATAGTCAAATTGGGTATAGCTTTAGGTTTGAGCACACAAGGTATATTCTCAGAATGAAGCATATGAGACATGAAACAGTTTTATTCTAAATTCATTAAACAAAAGTATCCACTTAAGCTTGAGTCATGTAAAAAAATGCATGACATATATACAAATGGAATGTGAAAGTAATAACTGCTGACTTTGTGCCAACTAAGAGATGATTAGAAACGTACTGGTATTGCATAAGTAATGCAATACGTTGAGTTGCTCACATACCAGGTACATCAGAAAGCATGAGATTAAGAAGGAGCTTTCTGCGAATCTCTTGGGCATGGTAAACTTCCCGAAGAAAGGTTGCATGTTCAGTGACGCCATGAATCCCGAAAGTTGATGCCTCAGCTCCACACCCAAAGACCAGTTTGTCATACGCAACCTTGAATTTCCATGGCTTCAAGGTATCTTTCTCACCTTCAGTAACTGTCTCACACTCAATCTGAAGGCAAAGGAGACTGAATAAATGGGTGGGAAAATTGTGCAGAGTAACAGTCATTTTATTTTATTTTTGCTTTTGCGATCAGAGGAACACTCATGTTGTTACTGCCAAGTTCATGCAATATCCATAGTCCCTCTTAAGTTTATGTGTTAACGCTCAAAATTATGAAGGATAGTTCCCTGTTCTTGGCAGAGGCAATCAGGCATCAACCAACTTATCTCTTATATTGATAGAGCTGCTCAGCAGGGTTAAGCACCATGCCATACAGCAGCAACTGATGAACTGTCTAAGTTCACAATGAAAATTCAATAAGACTGACTCTTTTAGCAAGCAAAGGTTGTGAAGCTATTCTACGTTACTCCCATTACTCAATGATACTGCATAAACTAGTTAAATATAAGTAATACTTTTTTTTTGAAAGGGCAAATACATGGAATTCTCAGGGACATACTGTTAATATGTAAATACAGAGGACCTAAAGTGCGATGGATGATACCCCCTCCGTTCCATAATTCTTGTCTCAAATTTGTCCAAAAATGGATGTACCTATTCCTAAAAAGTGTCTAGATACATGTAAGATTTCGACAAGAATTATGGAATGGAGGGAGTACAAGTTTGCATTTCGTTCTAGCTAATTACCCTATATTTATGTAAGCAGGCACAACGGAAATCAAATCCAGAGCTGGTACAGCTCAACGATAAGCTCAACACTTTTGCAATGATGAACAGAAGACATTGTAACAGATCTGACAATTCTTCTTGTAAGCTCTGTCTTCTGAACCTGTTGGAGGATTGTGACCATCTCTTCTTTACGTGCCCTTTTAGCGTCTCTTGCTGGGGCAGTTTGGATATCTATTGGGACATGTCAATGGACATTAGGGATAGAGTTAGGGCTGCCAAAGCTTCTTTTAGTGGTCCTAGTTTCATCATGATTTTCCTTTGTGCAGCCTGGCACATTTGGAAGCAGAGGAATAGCTTTATCTTTGATAGGTCTCCTCCCTCCTTGTCTAGTTGGTTTGCTGGTTTCAAGCAAGAGCTGTTCCTGTTGAGTCATAGAATTAAGGAGAACCATAGGTCCATCTTGTTGGCCTGGTTGGAGTCTCTTGTCATTCCTTCTTAGTGTGAGGTAGTCTGTGGCTTGCTGGTTCAGTTCGTTGGTGTGTCCTTGTGTTCGGGGGTTCTCCCCCCTGTATATTTGTACATTCTGTTTTTTTCTATTAATACAATTATACTGTTGGAGCCTCTCCTACAGTTTTACTTCAAAAAAAAAAAAGAGCTGGTACAGCTGGAAGAATATCCACAACGAGCCGGAAGTAGTGATAACTTTGGCATTCCGGTAGCATACAGCCATAGGCAGATAGGCGATGAGACATGCAGCTCATGCTGAATATGCAGATGGGTAAAGCTAGGATTCCTTCTTTTCCTCCATCCAACTATCCAAATCACTCGTGTGTTCTCAAAAAGGTCAGAAGCACAAGTCAAGCACAATCCCACACCTAATACTTCCTCCACGAATCTCGGGGACAAAACATCTGTAACAGCGACGCTATCTGACAAGATGAACGCACCAACCGAGAAAAACAGTGTGGGGGTCTCACCGTGTGGGCGTCGGGGTCAACCCCCGTGCAGCGGGCGAGGAGGAAGTAGGAGCCGGGGGAGTTGGAGACCGCGGGCTGGATGCGCGCAAGCGGCTCGGCGACGGAGCGGAACTCGAGCGTGCCGACGCAGGTGGAGGCGAGCAGCGGCGTGAACACCATGTGGTTGCGCGGGGAGACGCAGACGACGTCGTACCCGGTGGTGTCGAGGTCCTTCATGAGCCGCGACCCCGCCCAGCCCGTCCCGAGCACCACCACCCGCGGCTTCTCCCCCTTGGCCGTCGGCCCCAGCCCCGCGAGCCCCCTCCCCACCGCCGCATCCCGCGCGACCGCTTCCGCCGCGGCGGAGAAGGGCGAGTACGGGTTGCGGTGGTAGAACGAGCTCGCGCAGCCGCGGAGGCCGGAGGTGCGGGAGAGCGAGCGGAGCAGGGCGGCCATTGCGCTCCGCGAAGCGAGACGAGATGCGAACGCGGCGGGGAAGCGAAGCGAGGAGTGAGCCGACGGGGAAGCGAAGCGAGGAGTGAGCCGAGGTTAACGAAACCGCCCTGGGTGAACGAGGCCACGGCCTGGGATCCAGAGGCCGTGGAGCTCCCCGAACGTCGGATCGTTTCTGGACAGTCCCGATCGGTCTGTGAGAGAACGGCCGGCCCCCGGAGGTCGTCGCGTTTGCGGTAGGAGGAAAAAAAATCACGAGAAATTTTAAATAAATGTTCTCTTAACAGGCCACGTGTCACGAACCCCATCCGTTGCCGTGCTCCCCCGCTCGGCCGCCACACGACTCTGCCCTGTACCACGTATCCTCCCCTGGACCAGGCCCAGCAACACCTGGTCACTAAGCCGCTTCTCCGGGGCCACCGCCGCGTGCGCACCATACGCCTGTTCCACGGCTCCAGCCCTTCTCGCTCTCTCTTTCAACGACCCCCCTCGTTTCTCTCTCCTCTCGCGGTCTCCTCTCCTCTCATCCCATCGCTCCCAAATTCGCTTCGTCAAGCCGGCCGCAGGCACCATGGCTGCCTCCGCCTCCGCCTCCCTCTTCGCCCCCTGCGCCATCGCCTCCAAGCTCGGGTCGGGGTACCCGTCCTATGGCCCCCGCCGCCGCGTTGACGCGCGCCGCGGCCGCCTCTCGGTGGTCGCCGTGCAGACGGGCCCGCAGAAGCCGTCGCCGTCCCCGGCGGAGGCCGAATCGGAGGCGCTGCAGAATCTCCTGAAGAGGGAGTACAAGTACGGCTTCGTATCTGACTTCGAGTCCTTCTCCATCCCCAAGGGGCTCTCGGAGGCCACCGTCCGCCGCATCTCGGAGCTCAAGGCGGAACCAGCATGGATGCTGGACTTCCGCCTCGCCGCCTACCGCCGCTTCCTCACCATGGTGGAGCCCACCTGGAGCGACAACGAATACTCGCCGGTCGACCTCCAGTCCCTCTGCTTCTACTCCGCGCCCAAGACCAAGCCCAAGCTCAACAGCCTCGACGAGGTCGACCCAGAGCTGCTCAAAACATTCGACCGCCTCGGCATCCCTCTCGGTGAGCAGAAACGTCTCTCCAACGTTGCCGTCGATGCCGTCATCGACTCCACCTCCATCGCCACCACCCACCGGGAGGCGCTCATGGCCAAGGGCGTCATATTTTGCTCCATCTCCGAGGCCATCCGCGAGTACCCGGACCTCATCAGGCGCTACATCGGAAGCATCGTGCCGCCTGGTGATAACTACTATGCTGCCCTGAATTCAGCGGTGTTCAGTGATGGGTCCTTCTGCTACGTACCCAAGGATACGGTTTGCCCCATGGAGATATCGACCTACTTCAGAATCAATGACAAGGAGACCGGGCAATTTGAGAGGACTCTCATTGTGGCTGATGCCAGAAGCACGGTTAGCTATTTGGAAGGCTGTACTGCTCCAGCATACGACTCCAACCAGCTCCATGCGGCGGTTGTGGAGCTTGTGTGTGAAGAGGGAGCCGAGATTAAATACTCCACCGTGCAGAATTGGTATGCTGGTGACGAAGAGGGGAAAGGGGGCATTTACAATTTTGTGACTAAGAGGGGGCGGTGCAAGGGGCGCGGCTCGAAAATCTCATGGACACAAGTTGAGACAGGGTCCGCGATCACGTGGAAGTACCCAAGTGTGGAGCTTGTTGGCGATGACACTGTTGGGGAGTTCTATTCGGTGGCTCTGACAAAGGATTATCAGCAGGCAGATACAGGGACAAAGATGATCCACAAGGGGAAGAATTCACGCAGCCGGATTATATCCAAGGGTATCTCAGCTGGGAAATCGAGGAATTGTTACCGTGGGCTGGTTCAGATGAATTCAGGTGCAGAGAATGCTTATAATTCTTCGCAGTGTGATTCATTGCTGATTGGGGATAACGCTGCGGCCAATACCTATCCCACTATTCAGGTAACCTGCTCTTCCTTTCCACTTATTCGTTACATGTTTATTGTTCTTGGTTTAGCACACAAGGTTCAATTGCAGGCAAGCTGTTGGCCTCTGTATTTGTAATTTCTGTAGATAGTTACCCGTTCTTGCAATAATGGCAAAGCGTATATAGACATGGGACCTACCTACACATGCTGAAGTGACGTGGGATTTAATGAGTCTCTGCCTTCTCGTAATTTTGTTGTTTGAGGGTACCTTTGTTATGATGTGGTTCCCATGTGCAGCGGCCGCGTGGCAAGGCAATCCAGTAACTGCAATAACTTCGGAGATAGAAAGAGTCTTAAGAGAAGTATTTATGTTGAGTACGGTTGGGCCTTTTGAATTAGGAAGAGTCTAATTGAAGGAAGATAAGAGTTATGGTTCAGAGGTGTGATCTGGCTTGTGGATAAGTCAGTCCTCTATATAAAGGGATATTATGTACTCCCTCCGTCCTGAATTAATTGACGTGGATTTGGAATCTATACAAATCCACATCAGTTAATTTGGGACGGAGGGAGTAGTTCTTTTTATCAGACAATCAATAATCAGTTATTTAATCTAAGGGCAACTTCAACAATGGATACTACACGGGTACCAAGAAAGTACTAGCCAATGTGGAGGAAGAATGCATATCACAAGTAAGCAGTGGTTATAAACAAGTAAGCAGTGGTTATAAACAAGTAACCACTACTACACCAATACTACACGGGTACCAAGAAAAAAGAGAAGTTGACATGTGGGTCCATCAAGAAAGAGAAAATAATAAGAAAAGAGAAAACATATTGAAAAGGAAAGAGAAAAATATTAGTATCGACTACCATTGGAGATGCCCTAACCTCAAAGCCTCACTACCATGGCAAGGTTCAAGCCCTGCAGCGGCTAGTCAAGGGACAGTGCTCTACGGCTCTACCACTGGTCTTCAGACCCTACCCAGGCCAGGCCGAACCATAACAATTCCTAAGATACAAATAATTCTCTTAATTTAAACTGCCCCTGACGTAGGAATTAAACTTCCATGTAACTGAAATTCAGAAGGCATCGAATTATTAGTATGCTATGCATTATGTAACCATAAAAACCTCCTGTCATTTGAGTGCTCAAAGCACTTAGAACTTGTAATGATAGATAGATGGAAACTTTGCTTGGTATAACAACTCATTAATACAAGTTTTATTGAAAAATTGACATGGAATTATTAGCCATATAATCAGGACAAGTTTACTTTAGTCCAACACTGCATTTCATAGTATACCATTTCATGCTTATTTTGTTCATTTTAGGTGTATACAAATGCACTCCTAAGCAAAGATTTGAATCATCTTTCATTATTTTTACTGAAGATACATCCTCTTTCAGAATCTTATGTATACGTCCATGTTAAATATACCTCTGCAGCGCTATATTATTCAGTATGATGCATTGTTTTGACAACACCTTACACTCAGTGTTCTATGCTTACTCATGCATTTAAAGTTCTTCCTTTTAGCTCTAGGTTACTTAGGTAGTTCCAGTAGTTAATCTTGATGCTTTGGGTGGGGCGTCCTTAACTATAAGTTGGTTACACCAGGATGGTCCCTTACAATCTCCAGGCACACACGAGTGTATTTTTTCGTGCATAAGCTAGCATATACAAGCACTTGCATAAGCTGCATATATATTAGGCCGAGAACTCACATGTGTAACCAGTTCATCCAGTACTGTATTTACACGAGGCCCACGTGCTAACAAAATTATTTCTTACAAGTAGTTTTATTTTCTTCACTAAATCCCTTGCACTGTTATTATTTTGTGAACCAGGGTTTACCTTTATTTCACTAATTGCTAACCCAATGTTCATGATAACAGGTGGGTTGCACTAGTGGCCGTGTTGAACATGAGGCAAGCACTTCCAAAATTGGTGAGGACCAGCTATTCTATTTCCAGCAAAGAGGGATAGATCATGAAAAGGCTGTTGCAGCTATGATCGGTGGATTCTGTAGAGCTGTTTTTGAGCACCTTCCTTATGAGTTCGCCCAGGAGGTGGATGCACTTATGAACCTGAAGCTCGAGGGATCAGTTGGTTAATTTGTTGGCTCAACAAGTCAACGAAATATCACCCGATAATTATCTGAAATATCATATGATGATTATCTAGAAAGTCCATGTGTACAGCAGTATGGGGAATTGAGGACTGAGAAGAATAAATCACATGATAAATGGGCGTTCCTTAGCTTCTCTGCCAGTTATGGGGTCCATGACGACAAAGAGAATGCTTCTCATTTGTCTGTCCATTTTTGTTTCTGGTTCTTCTGCTGTAAAGGAGCTCATGTTGTGCTGGGATGCTTATACAAGAAATAGAAACTCTCGTCCTTACTTATTTGTATCAGTGTATGTATGCCCAAACTTGATTCATATGACGCGAACTCCTTTTTAGGTTCCCAGACAATTTGTTTTGATTCAAGGGCATGGAGAAAGAATCATACAACTGTTTGGTCTATGTTAGTTCATTTAGAAGCGTGACTGTTATTTTGGGAAACGTCTCTCGAACAGAAAGGCACATATGCCAAGAGGGACAATGGAAATGATCAAACAGAGCTTTGCTCACGACCACGCTAGACGAGATGTCCCTCTGGCATCACAGATTAAAATGAAAGCAGGAAGACAAAGCCTTGAGACATCACAGATTAAAATGAAAGCTGTAAACCTAAGATAAGTGTCTTTTTAAGCACATTGGTTTTGGTTTGCTATTCATCTTTTCTAAATTAATATCAAGTGTCTCCAAAATTTCACTCTGGTTTCATCTAGATATTCTGGTTTCATTACTTTAGAAGAAAAAAAACAGTTCATTGAGATTTTATTATTTAACATTTTATTCAGGTCCAATCAAGGTTTTAAGAAAAAATAAATTACATTGTTATTTCATTAAGATGTCATTTCTCGGAGGATCATCTGTCCAAACCGAAGGAGCATTTCCTCTACCCTGCCTAGCCAATTCATGCGCCACCTTGTTCAGACTACACGAACAATTGTCAATACTCTCACATAAACGGAACTTTGATTGATACCAACCGTTCAGGATTGCTGCCGCGTCCTTCATTGCATCTATAACCTCGAGATTGTCTGGGTTGATTAGCAACGCACTGGAGTAGCATCTGATCCAAGGGATGCACAAAACATTTCAAATATTGTTTGGCACCCCCTAGGATTTAGTTCAAACGTCTATATAAAAAAGAAGACGTTTAGGCTTTAATTTGTCGCTGCTTGGACAGACCACTAGCTCCCCTCCCTCCCATGAGCGTGTCAATAATAGCAACTCCATAACCAATGACCGATCTAGCTTATCTGCCTCACATATTTCCTTCGCCCCCTCATCCTAACCTTCACTTCTCTACTCCCCCGAATACGGGAAACCGCATGCACGCGTACAATTCCCCGGAGAGATCAAGCTGGCAAGCCTCGGAGGGGAATCGATGGAGCCGATCGGCGACCCACGGGAGGGTCCGTCGACGGAGCGCGCGTTCGAGGAGCAGCCGATCCTGCCGTGGACGGAGCAGGTGACGGTGCGCGCCGTGCTGGCGAGCCTGGCGCTGGGCGCCGCATTCAGCGGCGTGATGATGAACCTC
The DNA here is from genome assembly GCF_000005505.3 of Brachypodium distachyon. Taxonomy (NCBI): domain Eukaryota; kingdom Viridiplantae; phylum Streptophyta; class Magnoliopsida; order Poales; family Poaceae; genus Brachypodium; species Brachypodium distachyon. The sequence goes on along the minus strand of NC_016132.3, from coordinate 52,744,480 downwards.
GTCTTCACCTCCGGGATCATCCCCACGCTCAACATCTCCGCGGGCCTCATGGGCTTCTTCCTCCTCAAGGGCTGGACGCGCCTCCTCGACCAGCTCGGCGTCCCCTGCAGCCCATTCACCCGCCACGAGAACGCCATCGTCCAGACCTGCGTCGTCGCCTGCGCCAGCATGACCTACAGCGGTATATATATCGACCGTCGTCCTGGTACATCCGTGGAATGGATCCATTTTTACTTGATTCTGTGCATGTATTATGTGGCGATATTAGGGGGGTTCGGGTCGTATTTGCTGGCCATGGACCGGAGGACGGCGGAGAAGCTCAACGCCGGCGATGCCGGCGGCAGGAACGTCAGCGAGCCTACGCTCGGTCGGATGATTGCCTTCTTGTTCCTCGTCAGCTTCGTCGGCCTTCTGGCCATTGTCCCCATGAGGAAGGTACGTAATGTAACGTACGTTCGTGCCCATATATCGGTCGTCAAAGATGAAATTAAGCTAGCTCGATCGCGCAACGCAATTGTAAGCTAGCTCACTGATCATATGCCTCGCGCGTCTCCTTGTTGTTAATGTACTACAGACGATGATCATCCGGCACCGGCTGACGTTTCCAAGCGGCTCGGCTACGGCTCACCTCATCAACAGCTTCCATACACCTCAAGGAGCCATACAAGCAACGTAAGCACACGCATGCGACATGATCAATATTTTTCGAACGTGTGAAATTCACATGGTACCGTTCAATTCGGGTTGGCTGTGGAAGCCGCGGGGATATATAGCATGCACCTCAATTTCAAGAAGGGAAAAACCTCCATATAGTATATACGGAGTACTAGTTAGAGCATCTCTGGCACGTCCCTTATAGCGGCCCGGACTGTAAAGTTTACGGTTTTGGACACAAAATATGCACCGAATAGATACCGTAACATGACCTGGTCCGAAAAAAAATTAGGGGAACCCTAAATCTGCCTCCCGCGCGCACGATATATGTACCGAACGGGGGCAAGTGCAGGGTACGGATCTCCCTCGCCGTCTCCGCCGCCACGAACACCCTCTCCCCCCGCCCCAATCCGCTGCGGACAAATCGCTGCTCTCTCCCACCAGATCTGGCCATCCCAGCACTCAATGTACCTCATCAATAGCAGCTCGATCGAGGGCAGAGCTAGGCCGGTGAGATCGCTCCTCCTCTGCGTGCGGAGCTGGGTGGGGCAATGCCGCCAACTCCGAGGAGGAGCGCCGCCGCCGCGTCCGGGAATAGGAGTGGGAAGAGAAGTCCTATTTGAAGTGCAGAATAGAATTGATGTCCAATAAATGTGCAGAATATAATGCACAAGTTTTTTTCAAGGGCTAAAGAGCGAATGTTGGCTCATTATAAATCCTGTAGAACTAAAGTTGCCACTTTTACAGACTAAAACTGCCACTCTACATAACTAAAAGTTGTCATCCACGAATCTAAACTTGTCACCCCACAAAGACACGTGGCACGATCCCAAACATAATCTTTCCGATCAAATGGCCAATAGAGCGTTCGCTCCGAGAGACTAAAGAGCGAACGTTCGCTCATTAGAAATCCCGTTTTTACTATGGGTGAAATGGATACTCCTAAGCCAGCTTAGCTGCCACGGGAGCGTCAATCCTACGTGCCTTTCTCGCTGTTTGATTTGGACCATATGTGAACCAATTTGCAAGATTTAGGATACAGAATTAACGTTTTGAAAGTTGAGTACTAAAATAACCGCATGTGCAAAATAATCTGACGGCCCTCTGTTTCGGACCACAGGAAGCAAACGTCGATGATGATCCAGTCGTTCATGGGAAGCTTTTTCTTGTCCGTCTTCCAGTGGTTCTTCTCCGGGGGACCGCACTGCGGTATGACCGCCTTCCCGTCATTTGGGCTCGAAGCCTTCAACCGTGGGTGAGTTTTCAGTTTCTGCAAGTTGCAATCCAACCGACGGGAGTAGTGAATTCAGATGAACTATCTGTGTCCCATTATATATTGAAGCTTCGACAGGAAGTCAGGAATGCCATTAGTTAGTTAGCAACGGAGTTGTTTCTCTGATGCTTGCAGTTTCTATATCAATTTGAATGGAACCTACGTCGGCGTGGGGATGATTAGTCCTTACCTGATAAACGTCTCGATGCTGGCCGGGGCCATCATCTCCTGGGGTTTCATGTGGCCGTACATCGAAAGCCACAAAGGAAGCTGGTACGCCGCCAATCTCCCGGAAAGCAGTTTACGAGGCATCAACGGGTACAAGGTACAATCAGATCACGACGACATGAAGGCATTTGTTATCGATTGCTGATGGAAGATTTGGATTCATATATGTATCTGATGAAAACGAACAGGTGTTTGGCGCCATAGGCATGATTCTTGGAGACGGCATCTTCCAGCTGGTGGTGATCTCGGTGAAGACGATGAACACCATGCGGCAGCACCAGTTGGAGGCGGCGGAGTCGATGCGGTCCTTCTCGGCCAACATCGACGCGCCGCCGCGGCCCGTGCTGAGCTTCGACGACCGGCGCCGGACGCAGGTGTTCCTGAGGGAGCACATCCCGAGCACGCTGGCCGTCTGCGGCTACATCATCCTGGCGTGCGTGTCCACGCTGGCCATCCCGCACATCTACGGCCAGGTGCGCTACTACCACGTGGCCACGGCCTACGCCTTCGCGCCGCTCCTGGCCTTCTGCAACGCCTACGGCACGGGCGTCGCCGAGACCAACTTCTCGGCGCAGTACAACAAGCTGGTGATCCTTCTCTTCGCGTCGTGGATCGGCGTCAAGAACGGCGGCATCGTGGGGAGCCTCGTCATCTGCGGCATCGTGTCGTCCATCGTCTCCACCGCCTCCGACTTCATGTCCGACTTCAAGACGGGTTACCTGACGCTCACCTCCCCCCGGGCCATGTTCGTGAGCCAGGTCGTCGGCACGGCGATCGGCTGCATCGTCAACCCGGCCATCTTCACCATGTTCCACCAATTCTACGAGGCCAACCCCAAGAAGGTCTACCTGGCGCCGCTGGCCAAGATCTACCGCGCCATCGCCGTGGTGGGCGTCGGCGACCTCGCGCTGCCCAGGCACTGCCTGGGCATGAGCGTGTCCCTGTTCGTGGTGGCGCTGGTGGTGTGCGCGCTGCGGGAGGTGGCCACGCAGTGCAGGTGGCGCGCGCAGCACTACATCCCCAGCGTCACCGGCATGGCCATCTCCTTCTTGCTGGTGCCGGCCGTGTCCATCGACATGTGCGTGGGGAGCCTCATCCTGTTGATGTGGACAAGGGCGGACAAGGACGGCGCGCAGGTGTTCGGCCCCGTGCTGGCGTCCGGGCTCATCTGTGGGGACGGTCTCTTCTCCATCCCCTACGCGCTGCTCGCCAGGTACGACGTCACGCCGCCCATCTGCGTCAGGTTCGTGGGCCGCGACCAGAACGCCAAGCTGGATGCTTACCTGCTCCAGAAATCCACATGAAGGCCTATATCCACACTTCTGTCTTCCTCTTTCAACACGCACGCCTGACCTGTAAATTCTGTCATCGTAATGCCATGATTTAGTGATAGCATGTAAGTAAGCAAGTTGGACTTTTTTTTCTTTTATTATTGGTCGTTTCTTTCACCAAGAGTGACCGCGCGGCTACATGTTAATGCTAGGGAATATCAAATGATCAAGATGTGAAGAGAATCAAACCGTCAGAGCTTCTGTAAATTAACGGAGAACCGTGATGATGTGGAGTTATTTTCTGCTTTCAGTTCCCCGGTATGCACGGCTTGGCGTTGGAGCTTCTGTTCGGACCTCCACGTGCACCATACAAACAGCTGCCAACATATATTGTTCTTGAGGACACATCGATATCAGCATAACAGCGAAAATAGTCAGAATACAGAGCACGCAAACAAGTATCGACCATCACAATTTATAGGACGTGCGTAAGGGTTATGAATGATATCTAGTAGCAAATGAGTCTTCCAGAACCACAAGATTTTGTGCCTGAACAACGAGACTGATCTGATCTCCTACTTCATAAAACAGCTATCTGATTCAGCAAATAAGATAAATGGTTTAGTGCAATTGGGCGAACAGGCAAGGAGAAGTTGCTGCAGTTTTTTTTACGAACATCTACAATGGTGAGGAGAAGCTGAACTGAATTCCAGTCTTTCCACGATCATGCTCAAATTTCTTCAGAATATAACAGTAATTTATCTGGAAAACAAGTCCAAAAGTATAGTTTGGTCACCAAACAAACATCAAGCTAGTATATACTGTAGTATAGTAAAAGATTGAAATCTCCAAATATACCTCCACCCGCAAAAGTTTAGTTGGCAAGACAAGGCCAACACCAGCAGAGCTCCTGAATGTGCGCCCAAACTCAGGAAATGAGAAATTCTTAAACTCACTCTCAGACAACTTGGCAAGATTTCCAGCAGAAAGAAATGCATGGCCATATATTCCAGCATCTCTGAATAGCTTTAGGGGCAAATCGAAGGATAGATCAGCAAATGCCGAGACAGCAAGATCACCCCCTAAGTAATCCCTCCCTGGAGATGTAGCAGAATCATCCATAACAGATTCGCTAGGGGCAAATCTCCGTGGCTCTGATGGGCCAACTCCTCTCATTTTGAAACCCAACAAAGATGATAGCGCACCAAGGCTGCATACAGGAGAAGAATGGCCTCCAAGAAAAAATCTGTTGGTCACAGGCGAAGGTAATTCCATAAATCCTTTGCCCAAAGGTAGAATCACCCCTGCTGCTACACCAATATTAAGGGCAGCGTTGTAAAAACCGAATGGAACAGCAGCACGAACATCAAACTCCTGCAGCAAAGAGAAAAATAATGTTTGGTGAGATAATATTAACAAGGCACATGCAAACCTCTATATGGAAATTGGTTATGATGAATGACAGATTTGCAGCTACCAAAGTCTTGAGGGAAGGATATAGCGCAGGCATGATCCTTCTAGTCTAAATAATCTCACAGGAAACAGGGCCAGTAGGCAGCTATATGGTATGTGGGACAGAGTGGTCCAAGTTTTGCATGTTCCCCAATCATGCTGAAAGAAGAAAAGGCGTTCCCTTGCATTCAAATGTTAAGATTTTTGTGCTGAGCACTGTTAACAGAATTTTCTCTTCCTGTGTGTTGCCAAAATTAGCCATTGGCAAATTCATAACAGCGGACCCTACCACCAAATGAGTAATGAACAATACTCTCTATACCATAACAAGGATGGCAAGTGATTATCTTCCAAATTAAAACAAAAGCTTGCCGTGATACTATCTTGTGTCAAGCCAGATCCAAATATCTCGAAACACATGTATTGATGACGGAAAAACATGGCAATACTTTAGGAACCTGAAATTCTAACTCTGAAAAAATACCCTGAAATTCTAACCCATATGTCATTCAGTTCTAATCGATTACTCAATAGAAATCATCCGATAAATCTGAAAGATGAACACCCTGATTTTTCCAACAAAAGTAGATCCCACAAAATCTCAAATATCTTTGATTGCTAAAAGCTGACACTGCCAAGGTCATTTAAGCAATTTACCAAACCTGGCAGTACTGCAGCAAACAAAATCAGCAATTGCCTAATTAGCATTTCTATGTACAATGCAGTTTATCTATGGCTAATGGATGTCAATTACAGAGTACTCAATCGCTCTTGGCAGTCATTGGACAGGTTACTCATTGATGGCCTAACTGCTGATGATATGACTTATAGATGGTCTGCTTATCTTCTCTATTGGGATGTGATGCTGTAAGGCCATGATCCATAGCAGAAATTGATCTTGAGATAAGAATGAACATGAACATTGCTTTAAAACAGCTAAATGCTAAATTATACAGTTCATATCATGCTAACCTTGTGATACATAACTGTCATCATACTTCCAGTTATCCCCCCTGGCAATTACCCCCAAGAATCACTTAAGAAGAATGGGAGTTTTTTTTATAAAGAAAAAATTGCAATATATTCTATGTTCCACTGTGCTAAGTGTCTCCATCAGGACACTCGCATTATTTGATATAACAGTGCAATCTAAACAAATAGCAATACTAGGACAAAAGTATAAAGCACATTCCTGGAGTTGACAAAAATTTACAGCTAATACAAACCAGACCAACCGGTAGAAGGCAAATGTTCAGAAAAAGAAAAGAAAGCACGGACATAAACTTTTCACGGAAGATTAAAATAAGAGCTGATTGTGAAAGAACCTGGCGGAAGAATTTTAGTCCTTTCATGTCCCATAGACCACCAATATGAGAACTTGAGACAAATGCATATCCTTTTGTCGGCCGGAGTTGGGAATCTCTTTGGTCTATTTTATGTGTATATGTTAACGCAGAGAGCAGATTATGTCCTAACTGCCTTCTTATGGACTTTGATGCCATTTGTGAGGGGTCAGTTAAGGTCTGCCAGGTCAGATTATAAGACAAGTCATGGTGCCTGGTTGAAAGCAGGCCAAATGAAAGTCCAAGTAGACGTTCCTTGTATGATGAAAATTTAAGCCAATCTTGGGAAAGTAATGATGCCCGAGCCGTCAAGGGTGTTGGTACTGATTTAAATCTTGGCAGCGACACTCCAACGGCTACCTCTGATGACTGGTCCCAACCATAAGCTCCTGAAGCATCCCAGATGTCCCCATAACCAAATAGGTTCTTCAATTTGAGTGATCCTTCGAGTGACCATGATCTTGCCTAAATATAAACATCATATGTCAGAAATTGAATGTGGTTTAAACAGAAAGCTGTATTAACCAAGACTTTTAATGCATTATTCTGGTCTTAGGTTGTTGACCCAAAGAGACATGTGCTAGAATTTAGAATAACATCAGTGCCAAAGCTTACCAAGAAAATAAGATGTTTGCATGGTAGTGCTTTCAAACTGCTGCATCTGCCACTCTAGTTATCATTTGACAAATCAAGCTCCACACAACAGCTTGAGACAGATTTCTAATTTTCCAATATAGGTTGCACGTGTTGGTTGGTGTATGTGGGTGACTTGTAAGCCAATATGCTTAAACTGCTTTCGCCAGCTGTGTTTTCTTACTGAAAAAAAAAGATTGGGGTTTTGGCCCTGTGTTTCTAAAACTAAAAGATGGAAAGAACCGCACACCATGAAATTAACTTGATGACCACTGACCAGTACATGGTACATGCGCTTTGGGAAAATAAAATTACAACCCACAACTAGAACAGTTTAGAGATCATCATGGTTACCCAAAGGCTCTAATAAATGACACCAAAATACCTTTAGTAGGTTCAAGAACGAATCAATTTTCTTTAAAAAAATGAGTCGATCACTAAAGCATGCTCTAAATCACCACCTATGTTCTCCATCTCACCAAATTTAGGCACATTAGCATCATGCCAAACTAAGATATGTGGATGGTTAAGTCAGTCTAGCTAGTAACAAGGAAAATACATGATACAACAACAATGCCGCAAGTCAACAGTCACAATATTTCATAAACGAAAATAGTTTATTAGTTCTCCTGGATATGAGATACAGTTGGATGCTTCGTTCAGGATAATAAACTAGTAATTAATTGATGTTATAAAATACTGCCTCCGTTCCATAATTCTTGTCTCAAATTTGTCCAAAAGTGGATGAATCTATTCCTAAAATGTGTCTAGATACATGTAATATTCCGACAAGAATTATGGAACAGAGGGAGTAGCGATCAAGAGTTAAGCAAGCTTTCACCACACATATGTTTATATGGTACTATGTGCTATGCAATCTTATTTATTTATTAGGACAACCAGATATATTCATTTGCAAATGGCAGAAGGCACATGCAAAATTCAGATAATACACGCACCAAAGCAACCAAACGAAGACTCTAAGAACTAAAAATCACCTATCCAATATCCATACAACCAAAAATAGCATGTCATTACTGATTAGTGGCCCTACTAACAATCATTTAACCAACACAGCCAGGCAATGCAGAAGAATAGTGGTTATGTTACACTCACTCCCACTCTCATTCAACCAACATAGCCAGGCAATGCTGAACAGTTGCCCTACTAACAATCATGTGGCCACGACCAGTACATCACAAACTGAAGAAACAAAATGAGGGCACCTGTGTTGCAATTTGGCATTCATTTGCAAAACAGATAACACCAATTATTGCTCAGAGCATCGAAGCATGCAAAGTTGTTCACATGATTCTGACCAACCAATTATCAACGAATAAACAAATGAGCCAATCTGTCAGGCACCTTCGTCAGAGCAAGTGTTTATTCTTCAGAAGCGCCATCTTCTTCAGTTCGCATCGAACTGGTATCGGTCATCATTCAAATTACCGGAAGAGCAATTACTGCTTTCCTTGCTTTATAAGCACTGTAAGAGCTCGTGCGCTAGACGTTCGATCTAGTCTATAAATCCTAGCCGCAAAACCCGAAAATCCCCAAAAATATTGCCTGTTTGTATGTGTGTTCGCTCTCGATTTCCTACTGCATTTGTTCAGATTCTTCAGGGCACACAATCAGAGATATTCACCTCTGGCTTGGAAAAGCAGCCGATGTCTGCAGCTATGGGACTGGCCGCCTCCACGACTTCTATGACGACGTTAGTAGTGCCGGGCAACTCGGGCGGTCCGGCGTCCAGGGTGATGGTGACGGAGTCGAACACTTGGAGGCGGCGCAATCGCCCGCTGGCAAGGCTGGAGGCGCGCACCAGGTCCTGCACGGTGCTGGCCGAGCGGAGGAGGTCAGCGACCTCCGCCTCGATGAGCGTGTCACGCGTCTTGGAATTACCCATGATGATAACGTCGTGGACGCGGATGCTGACCGGCTCGGAAGACAGACGACGGAACACGGCCTGCACCGCCTCCCTATCCGCCGCTTCAGCTGTCGGCTCGTCCAGCTCCTCTGCATCGTACTCCTCATCAGATTCGCCCTCATTAGCCTCTTCACGGTCAGCTTGGTCGGGAGCCTTGCGAGATTCCTCCGAGGGATCGTGGGGAACAGGATTCGGCGCTTGCTCGGCGGTGGAATCCGCGGTGACCGCCATGGCTGGGGTTTCAGGCGAGAAAGGGGATGGAATCTTGTAACTTTGCAAGTTGTAGCGAGGGTTTTAGAATTGGGCCTGGCTGTCTAGTCGTGGTCTCGCGGACCTGAACTGTTGTCATACAAAGTGGGCCTAAACTGGCCTACACCGTCTTTTTTTTGCTTTTCTTTTTCTTTTTGTGTGTGGTGTAGTTACTGAATGTTTCAAGAGTTGTATCAAGTGAGAAGGAAATAGAGTGAAATGCATCCAGTCTTGGCGGTAGTGGGCGCAGTCCGAATCGATTCTCGAACTTGCAAATTGTCCATTTAGGTGCTCGAATTTGTATTTTGTGCCCATATACGATTCCAATACGGTACGGCCCCCTATTCCAACACCCAAACCCAATTGTCTCATGTCCAAATCGATATCTCCTCGATTTTTTGGCCTCACGACACACAGATAGTTGACGGCGTGCAGCCGGTGCTAAGCGGAGGAAGGCGGGTGTGTCCGATGTTGTGTGGCAGACGGGCTATATTAGCACGTTTTGTTTGTGACAAAAAAAGAATACCAATTGGATAATCTTGTCTTAGAATCGTAACTATACCATTGCCGAGTACACCAGTTTGTAAAATCGGAATCATCTTCCTGTAGGAATGATATATCTGTTTCGATAGAGTACTGACTTCGAGCTAGTTTGAACTTTTTGAAAGGTCGATAGATACCCTGTCCATCAGCTTGCTCTGGACAAAACATGCATGCACGAGATTGAATACTGGCTCTGGACGGAACATGCATGCACAAGATTGAGTACAGACCATAGCCATCATGTGCATGCACGATTGAATACGTACGAAAAACAATCCATGCTAAAAATTTGCATATACATTTTCACGTGCAATTTTAAATTTGCGCATAAAATTTCACTTGCAATTTTTAAATTACACATAAATTCCACTTCAATTTTTAAAATTGCACCTAAAATTTCAGGTGCAATTTTTAAATTTTGATAGTTATTGTTTTTCTTGCCTTTTTCCTTCCCCCTTTTAAAGAAATTGTGGTGCAATTGTAAAAACTTTAGTTGCAATCCCATCAGACGGAGAAGCATCGAATGTGCGAATTTAGGCTTTCAAAATGTGCAGCTCTATATAATTACACTCGCACATATAATATTTCTGCCGTTATGGTTTTCGGAATATGCAACTCATCCAAAAAAATTGGAGCACAAAAAAATAAAACAAATATACAAATTATCTTATAATGCTATTTTACGTTAGTGTACATCTATAAAATTTAAAACAAAATATTAAGAGAAATAAAAAATTGAAGACAAAAAAGAGACGAGTCATAAATTATAAACCAAAAATAGGAAAAGGAAACAAAAAATTGGACGGGAAGGCAATCGAACCTGCGACCTCCAGAACAGAGCGACCATCCACGAACGACCAGGCCATGTACATATCAATGTTTCATTCAGTTATTAACCTACCTATCATATATCAGTTTCCGTCGTCGACCGAGAAATTGATTTCTCAGGCGACTGTTCTCTAGCAAATCCGTTTTTGAAAATAGTTGCAAGTTGACTGCTCAGTTTTTGTTAGTTCAAAATGCCAAATTGGAAGTTTTTTATGAAAAATTTGAGACCTTCCAATTTGGCATCCACCCCCATAGCCACACAAACAACTTTGGAGGGGAATAGCGCGCACGAACAATGTCTCAACAAACCAGAAGTCGATCACACACATGACGCTCTTTCGGCAACCTCCGGCATTAAGACACTCGAGCACATTCACGGGAACGAACCCACGGAGAGGAAAACACCCGCCGACACACTACCATAAACGAAGCTACGTCCCAACCGCCGCCAGTTCCACTTTTCGCGGTAAAGCAGGAACTCGCGCCATTGCCTCACCTACCTCGCTCTGCAGCTAGTCTTCGCGTGCACTCTTATACGTATACGGTTCGCAACGAAGATTCATATGCTTCCGACGAACAGTACGCTGTACGCCGGCCAGCCGTAGTTAGCTGGGTCCGGAGCCTAGCGCACGTACATACAGAGCAAAAGTCCCAATGGATATCAGTCATATCATCGCAAAACGCCCCAAGGAGAGGCGGCGCTATGGTGACCACGACCGCGGAGAGCAGCAGCTCCCGCAGCCGCTGCTCGAGCTCGACTCGCCGCTCCCCACGCCGCGCCGCTCGTGCGCCTCCGCGGATCACCCGCGGTGCCGCCGCGACGCCTCGCCGCTGCGAGTGCGGACGCGGGTGCCGTTTTCCTGGGAGAGCTCACCCGGCGTGCCCAAGAGCAGAGCCGTCGTCGACGTGCTGCACAAGAATAAGGCGGCGCCGGAGACGACGATGCCGATGCCGCCACCGAAGCCGCCGCCCGGGCGCTGCACCTCCTCCAGGAACTGGCGCTACGGCAATGCGAGCGACTGTGACACCCACACGTCGTCCTTCTTCTCCGTGCACAACAGGACGGTACCCTCCTCGTCCTCCTCGCCCGACCAGCGGGCGATCGGGTCGGGCTCGTTCGACCGGGTCACGTCCAAGCGCTTCGAGGACATCTTCCTCGGCCGCGCCTCCAGCTTCGTCAAGGACGAGCGGTGCCACTCCCGCCACGCGCTCTCGGACGCGTCATCCTCCTCCGGCAGATCAACGCACCACCCGAAACAATGGCGCCGACGCCACGACTCCACCGGCGACGACGACGACGGGGAGCCGCCGCCAAACACCGACCCCGCCGTGCAGGAGCAGATCGTGCCGCGCATCAAAGTCCGGCCGCGCGTCGAGCAGATGTCCCCGAGAGCCTGCGGGCTCATGGTGTTCTTCCCCTGGAGCGCCAAGCCGGCGGTCTGCGGCGGGTTCAGGAGCCCGTCGTCGCTGTCGCAGCGCGCGACGCCTCGCTCCTCAGACGCCAGCGATCGTCCTGTCCCTTCGTCGCGCTCACACAGCCGCAGGAGCACGACGACCCTGCGTGACGCCCTGCAGGAGGAGAACAAAACAGAGGACGACGGCGACATTGGCCAGGCTGCAGGGCTGCCGCGTGGAGAGAAGAAGAGGAACCGCGAGGAATGGCAGGGCCGCGGCTGGGGCGTCTCGTCGCTGCTCGGCACCAGCAAGAAGTACTGCACCGATGCGCGGAAGGCCCTGAGCAAGCTGTCCATCGGACTGGGCTCCGAGAGCGGCAGCCCGAGAGTTGGCAGGGAGAGGAACGACCGCAAGCTGCAGGATGTCCCAACAACGCCGGCAATGACCACGGCCGCCGCGAAGCTGACGAAGATCAGGACTAGCAGGAATTAACGTGGATTGGCGCGTGGTTGCTATACGGTAGGAGAAGATGCAACTGATCTGCCCTCTGACCTCTAGAATAAATTAAGTTATAGAGAGAATTCCATATTTGCCATTAAGAATTTGCCCATATGTCCAAATGCCACTGAGAATTTCCATGTTCCAAACATGCCACTCAAATTTTGCACGGGGTACAAATATACCACTACAGTTAGTTGATCGCTAGTTGGCCGTTAAATAGAAGATGAAAAAACAATTTTGCACCTATGTAGTATGTTGATGTTCCGTTAACAACAAATTACTCATTTTAGAAAACTTAACTTTTCAAGGTTTTTAAGATACCCGTAATACCATTTCTGAGTAAGTTTCAGCAATAATGATTTTAGCATGAAAAATTGGAAAATTTCAACAGCACTTCCCTTGATTTTAATTAACATCACAAAAGTCATAAGTAATAGATTCAGCAAATTAATAGCTAAAACTCATCATAATTTGTAGAGAGAGAGAGGGGGAGAGAAAGACCGAGAGGGTGTTTTAGTTTTCTTGTTTCTTTTTGTTTTTTTCTGACCTGTGGACAGGGGTATTTCGGTCAATATAAAATTGACTTAACGGTCAACTAACGGCAGTGGCATATTTGTACCCTATGTAAAATTTGAGTGGCATATTTGGAACAGGTAAATTGTCAGTGGCATTGGGCATATGAGCAAATTCTCAGTGACAAATATGAAATTCTCTCTAAGTTATAAATGCTTAGTAACAGAGCTAGAGACCTCAATCGATTTTAATACGATGGTACAGACTTAAGATCCAGCCCCCATACATTTGTCGCACGAATTCGAATTCAAGTTCAAACTAGGATCGAACCCACGTATTGTGTTGGTATTTTCTAGAAGCTATGATATGTTGTACTTCCTTTGATCTTAAATTATTACTGTGTTCTTATTTATGCGTAGTTTTAGTTCAAATTTGAGCGTAGGTTGTCGGTCTGGCCAAATAAAAAACGCTACAAAAGGAGATAAAATGATATGGCTGCTTTTGTTGTGTTCTTATTTATGCTCGACCTTTATATAGATATAGGGAATGCCTACGTCTAAATCGACTGAGAAAGCCGATGCTGCATGGGTGTGTCTGTGCATGTCTGCTGTGTGTGTGCGTGAGTGTGTGTGTTGTATTTTTTTTTCTTTGACCACCATTTATGTGTGAAAATAAAAACTAAAGATAAATCATCCAACTCCTATGCATGCATGGATTTTGGTTCTTCATAGAAGGTGGAAAATCACGGTTACCCCCTCCATGGAAAATTACAGCTGCGACTTTAAAAGATTACATGCTAGATGCAATTTTTAAAATTACACGCTAGGTGTTTAAAAATCACAGGTGCAGTTTCATAATGTCGGAAAACACGCTACATACATAGAGAGCAAAAGAGTGGTTCCGGTATTTAAAAAAAGCAAAAGAGTGGAAGAAACATGCAACATTATTAAAAAATTGTTAGGGACCTATCACCTAGAAATTTGCATAAATTTCGGGTGCAATTGTTAAATTTGTGCATAAATTTCACCTGCAATTTTTAAATTGCCCACAAAACTCAACCTTGCAAATTTAAAATTGTACCTAAAATTTCACGTGCAATTTTTAAAATCTACTCACTCCGTCCCATATTAAGTGACTTTCTATTACATGTGTATCTAGACGCTTTTTACGCATAGATACATCCATATTTGGGCAATTTTGAGTGACTTAATATTGGACGGAGGGAATAATAGTTATTCCTTTTGTTGCCTTTTTCCTTCCTCCCTTTTTGAAGAAATTACGGTGTAATTGTAAATTTACAGTTGCAATCCCATGCGGCGGAGAAAATTGCAGTTGCAATAGGAAAAAATATACGGGTGCGGTTGTAAATACTACGGTTGCAACGTCCATCCAACTTGAAAAATTACAGTTAGTGCACATGTATGATTTGTGCAAATCTGAAATTCGGAGTGTGCAATTCGAAATAAAAATAGAGGCTTAGAGAAACACGCAACCATTTGTGATAAAGTTGATCGGATAAACTAAACAAATGAAATAGGGATAAACACATATTATGTGCATCTCTAATTAGTTGCATATGAAAAATGAAAAAAGAGACAACAAAAGATAAGTAAAACAAGGAAAACTAATAAAAAAATAAAACTGAACGAAGTTATAAATAAGGAACAAAAATAAAAAGAAGAAGAAAAAGGAAACAAAAAATTCAACTTGTAGTAGATTCGAACGTCAGACTCATAGAGGCAGGAGGCAATGCTAACCACTGAACCAGATAGTATTCTTTGTCAACATACAATGGTTTACGATTTTATCACCTGCTTATCTCCATCGACTGAGAAATTGCAATTTCAGGCGACTGGATATAAGGTTTTCCATGTGCAAATGCGTTGTTATGGTGACAGATTGGCGTCTACATGTGAAAAGCGCAACGTTGTCTGTAAGTACAACGTGTTCATCCTGCAGCTTGCGGAAAATGGTCCATTACAATATAAATTCAGGCTACTTTGCAGCAAAGGCAGTGTAATAGAATCTAGAAATTTCTGTTTGGTGGAGTATATATATTCTTTCAAAATCTAATTTGATTTCAAGAAGAAATTATGTAAATGAAGTAACGAGGGAGTACTTGAAATAGCTGGCTTGAGAGCAACCGTGGAAATTATAGCTTTCTTTAACTCTTATACTGCTGGCTTCAGAGTGACATGTTCCTACAAAAATTAGGGGACATGTTTGTTTTCTGTTTTGTTTACTCGTAGGTACCCCCGGTTTACCCGCTTGACCTCGAGTTGTTTCTGCCTCCTATTTTCTCTCCGAGCCTTAAGATCCCCATATATATGCTACCCGTAATGCATCCTTGGAAGGCCAATAGAACAAAATAAGGAGGAGCCTCACTAAATAAGGAGGCCCAAGCACTACAAGATTGTTGTTGCATTCCTTGAGTTCGATCGACTCTCATTTTCAATAACTCTACGTTCTCCTGTTCCTGCCATGGAGGCATGGAGGAAGAATGCCCTGTGCTCTGCACTCTTTGTGCTGCTCATCGTGGCTTCAAGTAAGCATCCCTATCTATTACCGTACGCTGTAATAAGTCGCCTTTCGCCTTTTCTGGATTGGAACATTTGTCGATATGGTTCCAAGTTCCAAAGATACACACACAGCACAGGGTCTTCTGATTTCGTTGGGCTGATTTGCAGGCGAGGTGCGGTCGGTTCGGGGCATAGAGGCGGACGGCTGCTGGAATAGGGGGCCCAGCTTCGCCTTCTGCGCGAACACCGCCAGGTGCAGGGAGGCCTGCCAAGCGGGCGGGCAGCTTGACGGGCGCTGCAACGCGGAGTTCCCCATCGTTTGGCCGCGCTGCGAGTGCCTGGCTCCACACTGCACGTAGCGCTCGCCGACGCTTCTAGCTAAGTTTACTGCTAGCTCCGGCGGTGCCTGTGGCGAGTAAATGGCCGGCTCGTTGCCGTTGCGCCCATCTTTTCCTGTCCATCAGCTACGGCTGCTATTCGGATGTTGTTGGTTTCATTCGGAGTTAATGCATTTCTGGTGCCCAAATGCTACGGGAAAAGAGTGGCCTTCATTCATGCGTGGCTAAACGTACAAACGTGGCGCAGAGATAAACAAGCACAATAATGGAACGATAATAATGCACCTTGAACCTTCTCCCGGGTTCTGCAAGGCAGCTAGTCCTTTCGTCAGACCACCACTACGGCAGGGCAGAATCAGAGCAGCAAATTTTTGGCCCTTTGATCTTATTTGGTTCAACCAAATGAACTAAAATTTTAAAATGATACAACTTTTTGAAAAACTAATCCATTTATTTGAACTATGTAGGGTCAAAGGGTATTCTGAGGGTCAAAAATTTGCAGCTCTAGTCAGAGCAGTAATCCCACACCTCACATGTATGTGAATGCGAGGGTTCTCAATCTATCTATCTAACGACCGAGAGCATTCCAAGATTCTTGCGGCCAGACCGCTGGACAGGAACATTGAGCCGTCCATAGTCCACTGCTACTGCGATCTGCAAAGACGTCCTAAAAACGCAGCTTTTACTGTCGGCCGTCGCAACGATGCCATGAGGAATTTTACCTCGCACACAATCAGCAGGCAGCAGGAGGCGGACAAGGAAAAGGGAGTCGAGCAACAGGATGGAATATGGACGTGGGGGCAGAGCACTGCGTGCGAGCGAGCGAGCTCTGACGTGACCACTTGATTCAATGATGGAGCCCGGAGCCGCAACGAGGCTGTCACGAGTCGCGCGGCGCGGCCCCCTCCAACGCCGGGTGCTGGACCGGCCGGATCGGATGGGTTGCGTTGCGGTGCGGAGGAGGGAGATCGCCGCGTCCCACCACGTGGGTCTTGCATGGCCCTCCCTGAACTGTCTCACCCCTCAAGATCAAGATCAGTAGATCACACACGCCTCCAAAACCAAGCGTAAGCCTCCATGCGCAACCCGACAGTGGCTGGTGCGGCGTCCTCCTCTTCCCGTCACACGTACAGGTGTCTCCCCGGCCGGCTCCAAGTGGCAGAACAATCACATGATTTGACCGATTAATTCTTCCCCGCCATATATATCATCGTCGTCACTTGATCATATCTTTGCATAGACAGAGACCGATCGAGAGATATACTTCTACACTTCCAGTCACGCTGGAAGAAGTACAGTATCATGCATCGCCAGTCTCCGGCTCGTATCTTGCCCGGAGCCTCCTATCCTACCGAACACCGAAAGGTACCTCATGTAAATGTAAAGAACTGGCGCCGCTAGCTAAACTTCATATAGCTTCTCATCAATTGAATCATCTTTCAAGTTAAGTACGCACCCAAAGCATATAGTCCTATCCTATCCAACGGCCACTTTATCAATCAGATCGCATTCAAAACGCCGCACGAGCACCCATTCCGTTCTCTCTTCTTCTTCTTTTTCTGCCAAAAGGAAAGTGGCATCGACGAAAAGCTCTACCAAGTCTGTCCTGCTCGCTTTTTCAGTGTGTAGCCGTGAGATCTGGGCAAGCCAGCCGCGACCTGCTTCCGCCAAAGCTCCACCGCAGCTAGGCGCTGCCGTGCGGCCGTGCCGTTGCCTAAATACTGCAGCAGCCCAGGGTCGTAAAACGCAGGCATGTCACATAGCAGCTTTTTAGAAGCACGAACAGTGCTCATCCGCTAACGAACAACAAGGTACTGTACCAACCATTCAAACTCGGTGAGCATTTGGAAAGAGAAAATTGATGCCAATTAAATCAAGGAACTCACGCCTTGCGTGTGCGAAAACCTGACGGTAAGAATTCACACGGTATATTTTCCTTCACTGACAGTACTCCGGTAGTACTTAACATTTATCAATCAGTTATTACTAGGATCATCAAACGGACTCAGATTCAGACTCGGCGGAGTGAAAGTACCAACGGAAGCAAGGGAAAGAACAACACTTTTACTCCATTCTAACGCATGACTAGAGATGTTGGTTAGGAAATGCTAAAAACTTGCAGCTCCCAATTGATCACACTGTCACATAGTATCAAACACCACTACACTAACACACGTAGGAGTGACAACTACTCCGTACAACACATAACTCATTTCTTATCTCGTTTTTTTGATACTACGAAATTAAACATCTAGTAGAAGTCATTAGGAGATTGTGACCTGAATCTGGATCATACGGCCGGTGGGGAGCAGTCTGGGCACCGTACGAGGCCGTTCTCGTTGCAGCCGGCGCAGGTGCGGAAGCCGCCGCCGCCCTTGAGGCTGTAACGCTTGTGGCTACCGTCGCAGCTGCCGCACATAACGTAGCGCTCGCCGCCGCACCGGCCGCAGGCGGCGAGGGATGCGGCGCCAGCTACGACGCGGCGCAGCTCGCCGGACTCGTGGAGGCGGCGGAGCTCGTCGGCGCCGCCGAGGTGGCGGCCGCCGACGAAGACCTGGGGGAGGGTGACGCGGCGGCCTCGGGGGAGGAGGGCGGCGAGCTCCTTGAGGTAGAGCGGGTCCATGGCGAGGTCGCGCTCGTCGACGGAGGCCCGGAGGCCGCGCAGGATGGCGCGCACGGCGCGGCAGTCCTCATAGGTGGTCCGGATGACGTGGAGGGAGGTGTAGTAGAGCACCACGCGGCGGTCGGCCTCGGCGGCGGCGGGCGGCGCCTGGAGCGTGCGGAGGGCGCGGAGGGCGGAGGCGGCTACGCGGACCCGGTGGAAGACGCGGGCGGAGGGGGAGCAGGGCGCCGTGTGCGGCGGCGGCGGGGACGGCGAGGGCGCGGAGGGGTCGGAGTGGAGGAGGGCCTGGAGATCTTTGAGGGAGGGGGAGGAGAAGGACAGGCGCGGCGAGGCGGCGGAGAGCGCAGTGGAGGAGCAGGTGGAGGAGGGGGAGGAGGAGCGCGTCTTGACCCAGGGCAGCCACATGGGAGAGGAGATGGGTTGAGAGAGTTGAGAGTTGAGAGGGGATGCGGGCCGGAGAGGGGGGAGGAGATGGGGGGACTCGTTGTGTTTTCAGTTTCGGAGCGGGGGGAAGCGTGTGGCCCTAGGATTTTTGCCTCGATTTCGTTTGGATTCCATTCCAGACTTTCCCATCATAGTTGCGAGGATTGGAATTTGAAGGGGACTACCGTTGCTCTCACTGTAGGCCTTCGAAGATGTCTTTTTTCCATTGTAGCCCTTCGAACTCGGAAGTTCTGTCAGTGCTGTGATGGGTCGTCTCAAACGTTTTTCTACCGAGAGTAACAGTGGTCCGTGGTCCAACAGTAATATTAATCATTAAAATTAATTTTTTTTATATTTTGTGAGTGCTATTCATATGATCACAAAGGGGCCTAAAATCGCGGGGACCACCCTGGCCATCCTCTAGATCCGTCACTGCAGAGTAAAGTCCATCTTTCTACTAAAATTATCACAATCTCATTGTTTCTAGTTCAAGGCCTCTTTGATTCGCAGAATTTCAAAAACACAGGAATAGGAAAAACATAGGATTTGAATGTCATGACATGTTGAATCTTATGGAAATTCAAAATGTATGAATGTGTAGTAGAAGTTGTTTGATTGACCACTGGAAAAATGTAGAATTTTCTTAAAGGATTACATGCTACTCATTGTTGTCATAGAGACAAAAGAAATTTTCCATGAGGTTGGACCTCATGGAAATTTTCCTTTGGAATTGCATGCAAAGTAGTCCATAGGAAATATTCCTATGGTTTCAAATCCTGCAAATCAAACGAGTTATGAATGGAAAATTCCTTAGTAATAGAACCCTCCAAATTTCCTATGAAATTCCTTTGAATCAAAGGAGCCCTCAATGGGTCTTTGGATAAAAATCCCGAGATTTGTCTATCTTGTCGGCAATCCCGCTCTCCCAAACAAGATTTTGGTTCTCGAAGGTCGGGACCGAACGGGATTAGTAAGGATAGGGTGCAGATTTCAAGGATTGAAAAGTGGGGGTTTATTTTAGACTTGATCTACAAATTTAAGGTTTAGAATGGGCTTCTCGGAAATTAGAAAACTCAAGAATGGAAAAGACACTAAAACAAGTTTTGATGCGATTTGCATTCGATTTTAGTCCGGCACTCCTATCGCACCGTTCATTTTTTTCTCGAAAAGGGGAAACGATCCTTGGCCTCTGCATCAATTGATGTACACAACCGTTTTTATTGCAGAGTGATCAAAAGTCATAAAATTCACTGATCAGCGATAGTCGATACAAAGATAAGCCAACGGAATAACTCTAACAAGACGAAGTTATGCATCTAGGCGTCTACTATACCGCCAGCCAGCCCGGCTAAAGATATCCCGAGCGACCATCCCTAGTCGGTTGCATCCAGTATCTGAAAGCTCCCGTGGATGCGCAAGAAGCAGGAAAGCCCATATTCAGATCCAATGGGTAGGTCTGAAAATGACCTGCAAAAAATGTGGAACACACGTTTAGGTAAGCCATCGTATCAATAACAGACTATCAATTATCGTATGTGAAGTAATTTCGTTTTCCTAAATTGCGAACTGCACTTGTCTTTTTGCTACACTCTAATTTAAATTATTCATTTATGGTTATGATTTGTACCACATAATCACACGTGATGGAGTAACGGTTAGTCAAAGGAAACAAAATAGGCCTCTTTGTATCTTTAAGTTTGTAGGAAAAAAGAGAGGATTTCAATCCTAAGGAAAAAAAATCTAATACATGTATAAAATTGCACAAAAGAATTTTAGTCCCCCCCTCCTCCCGAGCTTGGAGGAATCCAAGCATGAGGTCATGGAAAAAAAAATTCCTTTGAAAGGCCCAATGCGCCTACATCTATGTGTACAATCCTACGTCTTTCATGTTCCTTTATTTACTTTTCATTCCTATGATCCAAACAAGCTCTAAGACTTAATTTTAAGAACAAAGTGAGTATCTGAGAACATCCGGATACAGAAAATGCCCACTGAAAAGTGTTTTGCTATTGTAGATGCACACTTTTTTGTTTTTGTAGCACACAGGACCATATTATTAACAAAACTTTACGGGTATGCACGAAACATACATATGCGCATCTAGAGTTTCCAAAGAAAATTGAACACTCAAATGCAATGGGAGCCAAATGTTTTGTGAGTTGATTTTTTTTTTGCGTGAGAAGTTCATCCCACATCAAAGCACAGGTCTAAGGTTCGGCCTGAACTCACACATGTTGTGATGCCAGTGTGTATGGTGGGACCGAGGTTCGGAGATTTTCAAAACTTACGTGAGAAGTTTTTTTTCTTTAAAAAAAAAGCCGGGGGCTGTCAGCTCCCCACGCGTCCTTTTTTTTTCCCTGGGGTAGTGAAGCTTACATACTCCAAAAACTATCTAAGCTGGTAATACTCTCCAGTCAAGATCGCATCTACTAGCAATGCATGATCAGTTAACCATGAACAGGGAATATACCTACTTAGAATTAAAATAGTCTTACCTTTCTTATGTACTCCATCGCTGGAAGGTCCCAAAAGTACCATTACGATGTACCAATGCTTGTTCAGGTGTGCTCGATTGGTACTCGAGAACGGTATGGCGGTTACTCATACGGCTGGCTTTTTTGCTAAGCCTGGGTTTGCATTGTCAACTTATTGCGTGCCGGCCTTTTCTCTTACCTACGGTACCAGTACAGTTGGTGAAGAAGCAACACTCCGTTTCATCTTGTCGGAATATTACATGTATCTAGATATTTTTTTAAATAAATGCATCCATTTTTAATTAAATTTAAGACATAAATTAGGAAACTCCGTTTCATCTTGTCGGAATATTACATGTATCTAGATACTTTTTATAAATAAATGCATCCATTTTTAGTTAAATTTAAGACATAAATTATGAAACAGAGGAGTACTTATTATTTATTCAGATCGCAAGGTTTGTTGGTTTCCATTTGCCCATCTCTGTCTTTTCTCCTTTTCAGTTTTCATCTGTACCATGCATGTGAGTGCGTTGTCCCTACGACGACTGTCACCTGGCAACAACCGAATGAACCTGCCACTCTAGAGTAACCGGCTATTTTTTTGACGGAAAAGTAACCGGCTATTGGAAAACTATGCTTCGAAGCAATGCCAAGTGAGTGACAACCAGCCGCATGAACCATAGGCTCGTTGCAGCAGGCGAGAAGCCACCATGTGAAACTGCATTCCCCTCTTTCTCAGCAACGCCGCCATGTTCCAGCGAGAGATGTGAATTCTGTGCACGCACCGCTCAATCGACACCAAGGATTCTTTTTGAAAGGAAACTGTTCTTTCTTGATTCCAAGCACCCTAAGATCGAGCCATATTATTATACAGATGCAGCATTGAGTGTTGGCGACGACTGTGCTTTGGGACAGGTTTTGATTAGGAGGTGGAAAGGCGTGCTTTCTTGCTCGATCCAGCGGTTAGCTGTTGACCATGGATTGAAAATATATTGTACTAGGGGTACTTGCAGATGTTAGATAGCCACAAGCCGTCTGCAGGCTGCAGCATGTGAAGAATACAGTTGCTACACGCGACGGACGGTGGACGCGGGGTTGCAGGTTAGCTTCACCTTTCTGCACATAGATCTATCGGCCCCTCTCGATTTGCAGACCAGATCAGGGACCTCTGTTGCGTAGATAGATTGCTTTGTACAGTCCATCTGATGGTATCTGGTTCGTCCTAGGACTAGAAGGAAGGATCGGTTCTAGACTTCTAGTTTAGGTGCGATATCCTACGGGCTACGGTGTAGGCGCCGGTGACGAAATGGTGTCTCGTAGAACTTTTCTGTGCGCATGAGAATGGGATGATGGTAAGCTGAACCCAGCGGTGTGTGTCCGTATATCAAACTCAAAGCACGTCGTTTTACACAAGTGAAAGCTGAACCCAGCGGTGTTTCTGCGCCATGTGCCTACCCATGCCACAGTGGTATTACCACTTATCGGAAAATCTCGGCCCATGGTGTTTGGTGTCTGAGAGGAGGCGGGATCAGCTTGGGCCAAACGTGGGGGAACAAAACTAAAGCATACTTTGTTCTCGTTTCTCTTCGCTAAAACAAACAAACTTTGTTCTCATTTCTTCTAACTGAACAAGCTTTTCTTAAAAAAAACTTGCATAAAAAAGAGGCAAGAGGATTCATAAAGCATGCTTGAACAATCTCATTCTGCGTTATTCCAGAGAGGAAGCAGTATAGCCTGCGTTAGGACCATCGAATCGTTAGCAGCATAGCGCTGTGGCAAATGGGAGCAATTCGAAAGGGGTTAGCTAAGTTAATTGGGCAGAACTCGAAAAAAAAAAATGCGTCTGCCGGGAGTCGAACCCGGGTCTATTGCTTGGAAGGCAATTATCCTAACCGTTGGACTACAAACGCTCTCTGTCCAAATTTTAAGAACAAAATTATTAATATGTATCTAATCATCAAATGAACTTCATCCTATGTTTGCTGTCCGCATAAAACCAAGAAAACTGTTGGACACACATAACGTTGTAGTCCACTGTTTACATACTCCGTAGTAAAACCGGGGAAGCAGAATTGTTGGGTAGCGGGCACTTCTCGGGCGCGTGCCGCCAAAGCTACACGGAGACGTGAGATGCAGGGCAGCAGGGGCGCGCGTAGCCGCGGAAGTGACCAAGCCCGCCAATTTCCGTGCCGATTCGTTCGTGCGCGACAAACGGCAAAGGGTCGCGGGCGGCACATGGCTGGAAGAAGAAGAAGAATCCAACGATCCGCGCGGGGGCTCGCCAAGCGAGAACCAGATCCTCTCTCTCTCGTTTGCCTTCACGAGGGTACTGTACTCCGTAGATTATAGCGTTTTGCCTGCTCGACCTTCCCGCCCCGCCATTCTCTGCTGGTCCGGTAGTTTATCATGTACTGGAAGTAGTACTAGAAGGTACAAGGACATGCGGGATCGAGCGAGTCGGCACGGATTGCCGGAGACGGAGTCGCTACGCCATCTTCTCAACCAATTAACCGCCGGTGACGGGTCTACCGATCCACCATGCCAGACTGGCACAGAAAATTCAACATTATGATGTTGCTCCTACTAGCGTGCAATTCAAAAGCGTCGTCCGTCGTAGGTAGCCCCTGCCAGCCACCATTCCGTGCTTCCACTCCCACTCCGAGCGTTGTATCTTGCGCTCCCATCCACGAGATGGCCGCCGCCAAACCAGCCCCAATTGCCGCCGATTCCACCACCAACAACAACGCGGCCACACCGCCGGAGCCCCCACTCCTGGAGGTGGCGGAAGAGGAGGTGGTCATCGACTTCGAGCCCAACTCCAAGTGCCGCGTCGACCTCCGCCTCCGCTCGCTGCACGCCACGCTCCCGGTCGCCTTCAAGGTCCAGACCTCCTCCCCGCTCAGGTTCCTCGTCAGCCCGCCGCGGGGCTCCCTGGCGCCGCTCTCCTCGTCCTCCATCCGCGTCGTGCTCCGCCCGCAGCCGCACCCCCCGCAGTGCTTCCCGCGCTCCCGCGCCGACCGCTTCCTCGTCCTCTCCTCCCTCTCCGCCGCGCACCTCGACGGCCCCGGCTCCGGATCCGCCTCAAGCGCCATCCGCCTCCGCGTGTTCTTCGGCGGCCCCTACCTGCTCCGCCTCGCCGCCGACGCCGGGGACGCCGCGGCCGTGCGCCTCATCCTGCGCCGCCAGCCGCACCTCCTGCCGGTGCTCCAGCCTGCGGCGGCGGCGGTGGCGCCGGTGCCCGACGCGGGGGAGGAGCTGCACGCGGCCGCCGCGAGAGGGGACCGCGCCGAGGTGAGGAGGCTGGGGGCGGAAGGGCTGGAGGCGCGTGACAAGGAAGGGAGGACGGCTCTGCATGTCGCGGCCGCGGCGGGGGGAGCGGAGGCCGTGGCGGAGCTGGTGGAGATGGGCGCTGACGCCGCGGCGGCCGACGCGCGCGGGAGGACTCCGCTGGACGTGGCGCGAGAGAAAGGCTATGTGAGTTTGTTTGCCCTGTTTTTTACTGCCATGGTAAATACTAAATAAACCTCGGAGTTGAAATCGGACTAGAACGAACTCCTGAATCCTGATTGCGCAGTGAACCATTACAGGAGACAGTAACACTATGCTATTTCTTTTAGGGAAACGACAGTAAACATTCTGTCGCCTTACCTTCCCTTGACTCGCAGGTTTTCGGAGCAATTTTGAATAACTGACTGGCTGTAGTCTGCAGAGGTAATTTAAACATATCAGATTGGAACTTGGGAGGACCATGGTTCCAGCTGGGTGCTGTACGTAGCTTGGCTTATGTGACGTGTGTCGTTGCACTCGTGAACGATACAGGACAATGACAAATGTTACGTTTGTACAATGGCTAATGGTATTTGGTCTAATATGTTATGACGCTGGAGAGCTGCCATTACCCACATACCAGTACTATTTGTTTTCTTAGATCAACATTAGCACCTGTTTAACTATTTCTCAGTCGCTTGTGCACACCCAGACGACAGTTTAATACAGAATGACAGTCTCATATACTTCTATGACCTCTGGTTTTGAACTGAAATCCTTAAAGAATCTAATGACAGCACTGCCTGCTGATTAC
Source organism: Brachypodium distachyon (assembly GCF_000005505.3). Classification (NCBI taxonomy): domain Eukaryota; kingdom Viridiplantae; phylum Streptophyta; class Magnoliopsida; order Poales; family Poaceae; genus Brachypodium; species Brachypodium distachyon. Next base: position 52,719,209 of record NC_016132.3, on the reverse strand, counting down.
AGAAGGAAGTGATGGACATCCTGGAACGGTGGGAGCTAGTCATGACCGCCGCGAGGCGAGGCGACCTCCAAAGCCTCGAGTTCCTCCTCAGCAAGCGCACCGGCCTCCGCGGGTGCGACCAGTATGGCCTGACGGCGCTCCATGTGGCCGCCATCAAAGGTCACTGCGACGTGATCGCCTTGCTCGCGGGGTCTGGCTGCATGGACGTCGAGTGCGAGGATGTGGAAGGGCACAGGCCGTTGCATCTCGCCGTCGAAAGCGGCTGCGCCGAGGCCGTGGACCTGCTGCTTGACATGGGCGCCGACGTCCATGCCAAGACCAAGCGGGGCACGACACCGCTCCAGATGGCTGAGACGATGCGGTATGAGGACATCTCGCATCTGCTGCGCAGCCGGGGTGCCGAGGCGGCAGCTGCTGCGCAGCTGTGCATTGCATCCTCATCTTCCTTGTCGATCTCATGTGCCTAGCTAGGCCTTGCGTGTAAAATTCAGAGTTGTTTGTAGAGACATTATTGATACTACACCGTATAGGTCACAGAAGTGACTATACAGTTTTATGATGACGGATTCTAAGCTTCCTGCGGCACTTTTCCAAAAGTTGCAAATTGATCCAGAATGTAGATCTAGACGTACAGAATCAAATCCTTCTCAAATGTCCAATTTTGTTTTTCTGCTGAATTTATTACATTTATGTTTGATGTTACTTACCAAGTATAAATATCAAGGGAGCGGTTAAAAAACGGGGCAGAAAAACAAAAATGGACACTAGATTAATCTGTAAAATTTGCTGGAGTACACTAGATTACTTGAACTAAAAAGTGTGAATGGCAGCCACTGCTCAGTTCTTCATTCAAGAAAAATTAGTCCTACTTAAACACAAATTCAAGGGTTAAATTTATCATTTGCTCCTTCAACATAGGATAGGGGCACTTAAGTAAAAATATTACTCCATATCAACTTCAAATTGTCTAACAGAATCTGTAGCAGTCTCAGTAATGTAATCAATTCAGGTATCAGCAAGGGAAGCTAGCAGCAGATAACCGTCCTATCTAGAACATCAGTACTGAAGACTGAGAACCTAAGTTAGATTACACTACAGAAAACTCCATGGATATCTAAGTAGTAGTAAAATACATGGTTTTAGTCACGCCTTACTGACTATAGGCACCCATTGAGATGATATCTTCTTGTTTGGTGGTTCATTTGCCACTTCAAGTTTTTGACATTCAATCATTGCATCCACAATGTCCTTTTGGCATCTTATCCAGGTAAATTATCAAACTAGGAGCCTCTTCTTCAAGAATAAGAACTTAATGACACATTCCTGCATGAAATGATTGCAGAGAATCAAATGTCAGAGCGAATAATGACCAGCAGTAGTTTGGTTTCTACACACAATAGAATAAGAATTGGATAGAAAAGGCTTACTAGAAAGTAATAGCAGTGCTATAATAGCACAAAGTTGAGAACAAGGCACCATCTCAGCACTTCTATCCAAGAACTTAGAATGAAGGAGCAACAGCTTCAGGATTGACACAGGATGGCCTCTTAGCATTGTAGTAGAAATGGGCAATCATTTGAACTAGTTCATCAGCTGTCCTTACATCTGTAAACTCAACCAATGAAGACCATATTCAGATACTGTCACGAATGGATATTTTCACCATTAAAAGAGCATTGGTAAACGGTGCAACCTACTAACTGCCACCTTTCGTGTCTCAAACAACAAATCTCATAAGTCATAAGTAAACTCGATGCATATTGAAGGAGCACAAAAAATATGAGAACAACAGATGCTGTTTCTCTTGCGATAAATGGGAATAACCTTTTTCTCTGTATAGGATCTTGTTTCCCCTGAAAAACAGTAATTGTGGGCATTCTTTTGCTTGAAGTGCATATGCCAGGTCTCTCTCGATATTCAGATCAATCTTCACAGTCTGAAACATATGATAATATTTAGCACTTGCTGAAACACCAGGAGAACATTGCCAGAGTTAATTGAATGGTAACCATGATATGATTCACATACCCGTGGAGGTAGCCGATCTTTTGTATTCCAATATACCTTTGCAGCCTTTTCCAATTCTTGAAGCAATCTCCAATTGTCAGCCGCCCTACAAAACACAACATTAGTCACACTACACTAGTACTCCCTCCGTGCCATAAAGGTTGGCACGGATTTGAACTAGCTCTAGTTCAAAACCGTGACGATCTAAAGGTAGACTTACTCTGAGGCTGTGAGGCAACACAGAGCATCACAATAATTCTGGATATTAAAGCCCATTTACCGGTTGTAGCGCTCGAAGACTAGGACGATAAGGGGGCTCGGGTGGAAGGCGAAGCTCTCCCACTCCAAGCAGTTGATCTCTTTAACCCATCCCTGGTCGACCTCTCCTTCCCAATCGATCTCCACCCCGTCCACCGTTACGTTCTTGATCGAATGCTTATCAAAGTACTCTGATGCCCGGATTCCCCACCCGACGTCGGCGTCTAGTGGCCAGCTCGGGTCCTCCTCCTCCACCACCGTCTTCTGCTCCCCATCTTCCTCTCCGGCCTCCTCTCGTTCCTCCTCATCCGATACCCGCTCATCCTCCTCATTTCGCTTCAAGATGTCGCCTTTGCCTTGGAGGAGCTCGGGGTCGCGCTCCTGGATGGAGGCGAAGACCTGCTCGAGGCGGCCGCGGACGAAGTCCTCCACGGCCGCCGCCTCGCCTCGGCGACCACGGCGTGGCTTGCGTGGCTTGGTTGTGGGGAGGTCGGCTGCCACGTCAGGATTCTGGGGGCCGGGGCTGGGTTCGGGCTTCAAGGGTTTCGGGGCTGTGGTTGGATTGGGGATTCTTCGCGGCGGCGGCGGGGTGGAGGAGGCGAGGAAGCGTTTGGGGCGGTGGCCATGGCTGCGCCGGGCGGGGTTTAAGCCGGTGCTCGGGGTCGAGGGTTTAATGGGGAGGAGAGTGGGAAGACGAAGCATTGCGCCACGGCCGATGAGACGAAGGTGCAGGGCTGCAGTCTGTGCAACTGGGTTTCATACCCTCAGCGGTTATTGCTCGCGCTCGTGTTATCCGAATTTGGGCTTTGGGACTCCGATAAAGTGATTCGCGAAAAAATTCAAGCGATATCCGGTCCCTTGCAAGAGGAAAGACGTGTTTAGGGTTTAGGACGTGTAACGTCAGCTTTTTTTTTTTAGCAATGTCACGTGGATTGAGAACGAAAAAAACGTAATGCTTCTTTTAACTAAAAGACAAAAGATGATCCCTTCACAGCCTGGGCCCATATTTTAGCACCTATAAAGGGGTGAGACAGGGTGACCCCTTCTCACCTCTCCTTTTTAATTTGACGGTGGATGCTCTTAGTGTGATGATCAAAACATACACCTCACCTGCTTGAAGAGGGGGATGAAAATGCTAGGAACCTGAAGTTCATCTTGTGCCTATTTGAACAGCTGTCAGGTCTTAAGATTAATTTTCTCAAAAGTGAAGTGTTTTGTCTTGGGGCTGCCAGGGAACAAGCCAGTATGTACAGCGAAATCTTCACTTGTCAACTTGGTGAATTGCCCATGAAATACCTAGGAATTCCTATTGACAAAACCAAACTTTTGAACAAACAATGGAAATTTTTAGAGGATAAGATTGAGAAAAGGATGAGTGGCCGGCAGGAAAAGGTCTTGTCCATTGGTGGGAGGGCTACTCTGCTAAATTCTTATTTGTCATCTGTACCTTTCTACATGTTATCCTTTTACAGAATCCAAAAGGGTGTAAGTAAGCGGTTGGATTACTTCACATCAAGACTGTTGTGGCAGGAGGATCGGGAAACTAGAAAATACCACCTAGTGAACTGGCCTTCTGTGTGCACACCTAAGGATCTAGGAGGGTTGGGGGTACTGGACTTGGATATGATGAACATTTGTCTTTTGTGTAAATGGCTGTGGAAACTTGAGACATCTGAGGGGCCCTGGCAAGAGATTTTGAAGAGAAAATATCTTCAAAAACAAACACTCATGCAGGCTGCTGCCGGCAAAGGGTTGTCTCAATTCTGGTCAGCCCTGATGGAGGTGAAAGACTTTTTTTATAATCACTGCTCTCGAGTAGTTGGTTCTGGCAAACAAACAAGGTTTTGGGAGGATGTTTGGGTACATAATTCACCATTAGCTGAGAAATTCCCAAGATTATACACTCTCACATTCAGTAAGAATGTTACTGTACACAGTGTGGCATCTTCCGGGGGGAGGGGGGGTGTTTGATTTTTAGACGATGTTTATGGGGTGAATTGGCTGATATGTGGGATGAATTGTTGATTCTTATCAACAATACTGTTCTGATTGCGGCTAACGACACTGTTGTTTGGATGAGGGTGGGGGGGCAGAAAGGATTTAGTGTTAAATCCTTGTACAATGCACTGCAAACCAAACGACCCCAAAAAATTTACAAAGTACTCTGGAAAATGAAGCCCCCAACTAAGATCAAAATATTCCTGTGGTTAGTCTTATGGGGCAGAATACTAACCAAAGATAATCTAGTTAAGAGGGGTTGGAAAGGAGACACGCATTGCATGTTTTGCGCGGCTGATGAGTCCATTGTTCATATTTTCTTTCAATGCCCCCTGGCAAAATTTGTTTGGGGAGTGTTCCAGGTTGCCTTTGACATGGGCGAGGTCCCAGTGTCACTGAGCAGCCTGGGGGACTGGATCAAACAATTTCAGGGCTTGGATCTTCTTATTGTCAAAATTTTCTTAGCAGCTATTTTCTGGACTATGTGGAAGACTAGAAACAGAGCCTGCTTTGATCATGTTTTACCTTTCGATCTTGTGGGGGTCGTTTATCACATCTGTCATTGGCTTGATTTTGGTGTGAATTGCAAGGTCCAAGGGTGGAAAAGGCGTTGCGACAAGGAGCTAGGAAACTTCGCTTGGTAGCTGGCGAAGTGTTCAACCGTTCGAGGGGGTGGATGACGCTGGGACGAAGAATTGAAGCTGGTTGACGTTTGGAGTGAAGTACTGGAGCTGCCTCGTTTCAGCTCCTTCAAAGATCAAATCACTTACTGTAGCTTATATTGCGTTGTCACAGCTTCGCAGCTTTGCTTCGGTTATACTTTTCATGACCCGACTTGTATTGTATGGTCAGCTGGATGCCAGCGTAACCTGGCTTTTTCTCTTTCATCCTTTTATTTGTAAAACTAAACTATGGTTTCATTAATGAAGCTGGGGGAGTTCCCCTTTGATAAAAAAAAAGATGATCTCTTCACAAGAAACATAAGACAATGATAAGGCAAATTTCCTATTGTACTAGATTTCACCTTTTCTTAACATTTATTTAATTAATTTCATTCATGTAAGCATTAATTGTAAGATAAGACACTAAGAGATAACTTATTTTATAACATGTTTTATTGTCTTATCTAGATGACATGGAACATATAAGAAAAGTCAGCCTTAGCAACCATTATACATACCCTTAATCAGTTTGCAGATTTTTCGCATAAAACATTGAAGGATTGAAATTTCATAGGAAAGTTTACCGTGGATGCATTTGGTTGCTAGGACAAAACAAAATGTTTCCTTATGAATATTGTTGATTTATTTTATTTTTGAATAAGATTAAACATAAAAGGCCAAACTTTTTCTTCAAGCACGAACGAGGCAAAATGATTCGTTAGATTGTACTCCTATATCATTGATTAATTTTTTTTGTGAGGGAGTAACTGCCATCTTATGCCAATCCTATATCATTCATTTTTACTATGGCATACACATACTTATATATACGCGATATGTGGGATTTTGGGAATTGCCGCTCGCATCACTACTATATTTTTGTGCCAGTGGGCATTTGTGTGATGGATTCGGTCTGGTTTATATATTTTTCGTTGATTCAGGCTATTTGAAACTACGAAGGTTTGAAAATTTGAAAACTCAAAGATATGAAAATGTGTCTCCGTTGCAAAATGATGTTACTCATAAATATGAGAGCCGCCAATCGTTGGTCAGAAGTAATTCTTTCTCGAAGTAATGCAATCATTTTAAACACTCAACAATGTGGTCATTGAGATTTGATTTTTCACAGGACGAATTACTATTTTTAAGAACCACTAGCAATTTCATTCCAACTCCGCATTCATTACTGGTAGATTGCTTCAGATAAAATGTCCAAGAACAACAAGTAACTCTTATAACTAAGAATTACACTAACAACTCGTTTGGCAACCAAGAATTCATTTCATTTGATCAAAATGAAATGAAATCCAATTTTTGATAGGATTTCATTTGGTTGAATTTGAATTCCGGGTTGAAAAATCATGTTTGCCTACCACATGAAATTGAAGAGTGAGAGACAATTCTAGAGAAATGATGGTTTTTAGAGAGGAATTGAGGCTAGTTATAGTGTGATTCCATGGAAATTTGAGATTGAATTCCTGTGGCTAATTCCGTGCCAACCAAACAAGTTGTTTTTGGAATTCAAAATGAATTCTACAATTCTATGCCCAAATGATGGGTGCCAAACGAGCCGTAAAGTTTTCAAACGAATGTTCATTGTATCAATCTTCACAACACAAAATACAGTCAAGACTTCGGCAAGAATATGGCGATCAGACTAGAGTAGTGACACCACTAATCGTACACCTGCACGAACTTGACTACCTCTGAAGGTTTTAAAAAGCCCCTTGAGTCGTACATCTAAAGATGGAAAGTCATGAACGTTGAATGTATTTTTTGAAGGGATGGGTCGTCAAACCACGAGATCTTCATCAGAACACCAAAGAAAAACTCCAAAACCACAAAAGCATGTCAATAAAGCACTAGGTCACACTATCAAAAGACTCGTCAGATCGGTATGAACGATACAGTGAGGACATGTATCCAATTTTCACGAGACGAGGCACACCAAACTTGCAGGCGAAAAAACTCACAGGCGCCGTAGCATCGCCCAGTAAGACGCCGCCACAGAAGAGAAAGAATCGGAATACTTTTACGCCGCACCCTACATCATAGTGTTGTTGACAAGCAGCAGGCAAATTATATTACTAATGTGTCTTCTTAATACATCTAGAAGGTTCCGTTCTGTCACCTCGCAGCGCCAAGACAGCAACACTACCAGCGAGCTTTGTTCTGTGGTGTGCAGCTACTGGGCTTTCAACTTTTCAACTAGCCTGTATGGACCGGCCTGTTTTCCATCTAGGCTTAGGCTTGAATGCCATGGATAAATAGGTCTGGTTTGGGCCTAACCAAAGCCTTACTATTTCGTCCTAAAAACAGAAGCCTTACTATTCTAATGCTGGGCTCGAAATTGAACAAAGTATCCGGCTACAGGCTGCAGCTGGACCTATTCTGTAATGGGCTGGATTCGAGGAAGCTCCACAGCCAATTTGGTCGTCGTTCTGTTTCCTCTCGTCTTCAGCGCTCGAATGCAGCCAATTTCTAAAAGTGCTTTAGATTTACATTTCCCAAAACTTGGAAGCGGTAATTCATTAAGAAGAAGAGTAAACTAGTTCGTCTAGCAGTCTATAATATTTTTTTTTCAAAAACTTTATGCAAAGTGAGGAACACGGGACTAAAAACAGTAGAAACAACAAAGCCCGTCATCACCTACACAACAACACGAGGTCGACACCGCACGACAAACACAGCCAGCAGAGTCCTGGGCCACGCTCCTGACATCCCCGCTCGCTCGTGCGAAGGTGTCGGGTTGCGGCTGAAGCCGTGAACTGCGTGCGGGGACGTATCACGTACGGAGTCTGTCGACCTGCAGTTACGATGGAGACTGTGGAGGCAGGGACCGCCGGCCTGATCTGAGCAGTGAGCGCCCTGTGCCCCTGTGAATCTGTGATAGCCCAGCAGCTTCACATCATTTGCAGCAAGCACCGTCCGTGCGCGGGGCGAAAGGCCGTGGCGTGTCAGAGCAACGCGCCTGGGCTCTCACCGAGGCGGCGGTCAAGCGGGGCCAGCGTCGGCCGGCACTGGGTCAAACTAGTTCTGATCCCCCCCAGCCATGCCCCGGCCCTCTGCTGCTTGCCTGCCTGAAAGTCCTGTCCTCTCGCGCATGCGCATGCTAAAACGAAGGCCACGATAATGCCGTGGCGGATGCTGATTGATTGCTTTGATCTGACAACCATTACATCGCCGAAATGGATCCTCGATTTGCAATTCTACTACAGTAGCTAGGATCAACGGGAACTCGATCTAGACCGGTGAAAGCTTCGTACGATCGACTGCGCAACTGATCGGCCGCGGGTACCCGCGCATCAGTTAACTGTTCACGGTGCCGCGCTATTGGTTCATTTGTTCGTTTATAACATGATGATGTGTATGTTCCCTCAAAAAAAAACATGATGTGTATGTATAGTAACTTCAATGAGAATATTTCTATTTTTTTCGATGTTGGAAATCACATGTATAAATTTGTTTGAAAAGAATTCATACCATGGTAAATAATTACTCACTCCGTTTTGTATATGTTTCTTCTAAGTCAAACTTTCAAAAATACAAGAGTTTGACTTTGGACCTACCTAAATGTATACCACTACAGTACTATTTAGAAAAGGAGGGACTAGATTCCAAAGACTGCAATTGCGGTAAAACATATGGTAAAACTACATTTGGAATACCGTGTTAATGTACAAAATGTGAATCAGCTAGTCCACCTTCGGTTATGCCACGTGTTAGATTTTGTATAGACAAGTGGGATGAGAGTCCTCCACTCCACTTTTGATTACACCACATTTAGATTTGGTACAAACGATTGAAACGAGTCCAGGCCGTGGCAGATATATGTTTATTGATTTGGCTAGAACGACATAAAATTCTTAAATATCTCGTGTGTGTTTTTTCAATCTGTAGTGACGCACTCCTTTCCTTTTTGTTCGTAACCCTCGGTCGTCACGCTTCTTCCCGTTGGATGTCGATACTCCTCCCCTCGTACTAAACTTTGGATGCATCTCTTGCCCACGAAGGCCCCGAGAGCATCCCACAAAGGTCAACTTTGACTCCTATTTGAAACTTGTTGATACCTTGAACAGAGAAAGATGAGATGGAAGAAACTGATGTTTTGTGAAGAGTCGATTTCGTACGTCATTGAATTGATTGCTAGTAAATTATTTAGAGCGAGAATAAAACACAAACCTACGGAAGTAATGTACCGTCAATTATAGATGACGTGTAGAATCAACTACGACAATAGAATGTATGTTCCAAGGTACATACACATGCTAGTACACCTAGCTACATACACGTTGTACAATGTACATATTTTCTTTTGAAACCGCCAATGTACATATTTTTACATGTTAGATGTTAGAGACATTCGCAACATCGGAAAGAAGAGCCAAATTGTACCGGGCCTCACCGACACGTATGGGCTCGGGTCCCCTCGTGAATGGCCCGCGCGTCATACGTTGACGTAAGCGATTGACCAGACGGGAAGAAGGCAGGTATGTATTTATTATTCATTTGGCTACAAAGGCATAAAGATCTTAAATAACTTGTACAATTGTTTAAATCTTTAGAGACGTATTGATGCTTCTTTCGTGTTTTTGGAAACGCTCGTTCGTCACACTTCTTTCCGTTACGCGTCGATGCTCTTTGAGAGTATCCGGAAAAGTCGATCTTAGTGGATTTATATTTGAAAATCGGTGATGTAAAAAAAAAGAGAGTGAGAGGATACAGAAAGAAAACCGTGAACAGTCAGACTGTTGATCAAGAATCGATCTCGCTACAATTAGAGACAATTAAATTTTTACTAAGAAATCATTTACTACCTTAGTTTGAAACGCAAACCACAGCAGCTCGGAATACACACACATGTATGTATGTACTAGTACAGTATAATAGGACATTCAATCAAAATGATCTCGGGGCCGATGCTAGTAGCCGCGGCCACGGACATGGCACCCAGTACACACCGCCCGCCGGCCGTGGCTGGCGTCAGAGCACGCGGTGGTGCAGTGCACGAGGAACGGTGGATAGCGCCGATCAGCCCTGGACCCCTTTTCTCGTCTCTTGCACGATAATCTAATCCGGCGTCGACGCGTATCGAGAGCGGTCACCGCAAGGAGGTGCTGCGCGGGCAGTTGAGTCGGCGGCGGCGGCCCGAAAAGGCAGCGCTGTGGAAATAGGAAAAGAAAGGTTTGATGGAGTGCAAGGAGACACGAAAAATCAAAACATGCACAAAAATTGACGCACGGCGGACGAAGACGAAGGAAACTTCGTGATTTTATTATTATTATTAGGAAGAGGAAGATTTGAGTATTTCCATCCAAAATCGGACGACGGCCCAGATTGTTCCAGGCCTCGCGTCCTCCTGGCAAAGTACGGGGTCGGGTCTCCACGTGAATGGCCCGCGCGTCCTAGCTAGCTAGGCTCCTTCCTGTCCCGTACGTCATCCTCCGCTCCACTTCTCCAACATTCACCTCGCTCCCCGTCGCTCTCCCCTTCCCCCCCGCTCCCATCCCTTTCCGACGTCCCATCTCCATCCACCCCCATCGAGCTCCCCCAAGATCTCCTTTAACCCCCGCCCCGTTGCGCCTCCACTCGCTCACTCACTCCACCACGATCAAGCCAGCAAGCAATCAAGCTTGCTCGCTCGCTCCCGCCGCCGGCCCCTTCCTGCTGCATGGATTCCCCCGGCGCCCCCGGCCCGTCCACGGCCGGCGCCGGCGCAGGAAGCGCGGCGGACGGGGTGGCGGCGCCCAAGCCTCCCCAGCTGAGCAGGTACGAGTCCCAGAAGCGGCGCGACTGGAACACGTTCCTGCAGTACCTGCGGAACCATCGGCCCCCGCTGACGCTGGCCCGGTGCAGCGGGGCGCACGTGATCGAGTTCCTCAGGTACCTGGACCAGTTCGGCAAGACCAAGGTGCACGCGGCCGGCTGCGCCTACTACGGCCAGCCAAACCCGCCGGGCCCTTGCCCGTGCCCGCTCCGCCAGGCCTGGGGCTCCCTCGACGCGCTCATCGGCCGCCTCCGGGCCGCCTACGAGGAGAGCGGCGGCGCGCCCGAGTCCAACCCGTTCGCGGCGCGGGCCGTCCGGATCTACCTCCGCGAGGTGCGTGACTCGCACGCCAAGGCCCGCGGCATCCCGTACGAGAAGAAGAAGCGCAAGCGCGGGACGCCCGCCGAGGGATCCAGTTCGACTGCTGCCGGTGGGGACGCCGGTGCTGGCGGCAGCGGCAGTGCAGCTGCCGGTGTGTCGTCCGGCTCCGGCGCCGCACAAGCTCCGGCGGAGAGCGGCGGTACTGCTGGTGGCACCACTGCACCGAGCATCTCTTGATGAGTACAGTACAGTAGACCCGCAAACCTTGCCTGTTAATTAATCCGTCTATCGTTGTCGTCGTTTCCGCTTAGCAAAAGATTTGAGCGTTCCGACTTTGGTATGCCTTGTCTTCGTATTACCTCTAAAATTTTTCCAGACCCCCTTTTTTTTCCTGATTAAATAGGAATTAGATTGCAATGCGTTGGGAGTTTGTAGGGGATAAAGGGGGAGTGAATTAATCGGTGCTGCTAGCTATTAATTTGTTCATGACCCCGTATATATATCCTTGGTAAAGAATGAAGATTTATCAGTTGAGTTCATATTAATGGCTTTTTATAGCTAGTATTTCAGCTCGATATGATCGGCTCTAATAAAAGACTTTTTCTTCTCATCGCACAGTTCAATTTCATGCTATGTTGCTAGTAATTATATTAGAGCTAGCTATACAGTGATGAACTCATATTCATTGCAATCTAAGCTCTTCTTCTTGCACACAAAACACAATCAGTAATACTACTTTCCAGCACATATATATAGTCTGCTTGCGTTTCTTGCTTAATTTGCAGACGAATATGGTTTTATTTCTGTTTTCTCCTTAGCTAGGATCAATGGAGAGGGGTACAGGGAGAAGCTTGTCCAGCATTGATGGCGGTGCCCGGCCACTCCCTCACTGCCACACATGCGCGCGCGGGGCCGGCCGGGACGACGGCCCCGGCCCCTGACACGCGCTACAGTTCCAGGGCGGCCTTCTTCCCCCAACCGGCCAATCTCCAGCACTGACATGCCCTCCTCCCCCATTTGACCATTCCCTACGCGCACTGGCGCACGCAGCTGCAGAAACCCGTCAGAGAAAGATGCACAGTAGCAGTTCTTGCGGTTTGTAATGGCGAAAGAGAGAGAGAGGGAAAGAGGGGGAGAGATGATTTAGGGCTAGGCATGCACGCGCGAGGGGTTTGTCCGGAGACGCCTTTAAATAGGAAAGAGCTGGGGAGGAGGAGGAGATTGCTGCGCTGGTCCCCGGCCCGGCGGATTGGATGGGACTGTAGCCGGCCTGTAGGCTACGGATTGCACGCACGGCAGGCAGGGCGCTGAGGGTCTCTCTCTGACCACACCACACGTGCACTGGCTAACATAGCTCGATCCTCACTTCACTGCCGGCCGTCCTCTCTCTAGCTCGCTCTAGCTTATCGCTCCTTGATTCGTGCTGGTCTGGATCCTGATCGAGCTGGTCAGTGAGACGCGCGCACGCGTGCACCTGCTCGCTTCTGCAGTTCTGCTTCTGCAATCTGCATGCATGGCCGACCACTGCCCCCATATGTTCTCTCTCTCTCTCTCTCTCTCATCCCTTTCGTCTTCCTCTTTACTACAAAGCCATGGCCCAAACATGGCAAGTATAAGCACAATTAGCCCTGTATTAGCTGCCAGATCCACGCACTGTTTTGCCTCGTAATAGCATTCTTTCCTCGGACACCACCTGGCGGTATCCAGTTAGCTCCTAGCTTTGCTTATGCTTTCCGAGGAAGAAGATGAACAGTATCCATCCACCCCGCCCTTAGCAAGTTAATGACTAGCATTAGCTCTTCTTTAGGGAATAATTAGCATTACCTAGCTAGCTCTAGCCTTTCTTCTCGCTCGCTACTTTCTCAAGCAAGGGGCGTGTGGGCCAAGCCAAGGCCAGGCCAGAGCTAGCTTTGCTCATGTCCACAGTATTTGGCCTTGTGAGCAAAAAGGAAAGCCAATGAATCGCTTCCTTTGTCCTTTGCAACGCATATGCCCGACCCCATCGTCCCCCGGCGTCCGCCCGTACGTCTCACTCGCCGCGGCGCCACTGTAGCGCCGCTGTTCCTGCATAAACGTCTTTAAATTTTTCGCCTTGCCAGGAGCTCTTTTTTGCTGCCTTTGGCCACCGGGTACGCCGGGCGCGTTCGTCGACTCTGCCCCACCGTGTAAATATACTGCAATTGCAGCCAGCGACGATGCTGCCCTCTCTCTGTCATTTCGTCTTGAATTCTTTCCTGATAGATCGACCGATCCCCATCGTTCACATGCGACCTGTGTTTGCTTGCTCGAGCGCTTTCAACTCTCAGGAAATGTCAGGTCTTGTCTGAAATTATTGTGCATATGCCATATATACAGGTCCTGGCTTGCACCTTATATATATGGGGCAGACAACGGCGTAATTAACTACAGTTGGTGGTCTAATTGGAACCTTAATTTCTTGTAATCAGCTAGCTGTGCACCTGTGCCTGTCTATCTACAGTGACACTAGCATATATGTATGCATGTTAATCAAAGTCACTCCGTCTTCAGCACGTCAAATTCGGGGCGATCGGATGTCCAATTACTGTCGATCTTGCAATATCTTATCGATGTCCTTTTAGTATAATCTATTAATAAAGGCTTGTCCAGTCTCTTTAACTCGTTATAATCAGCGAATGTGATGTTCGACTAATTAATCATTTTCTTTGATACGGGAGAATGATCTTTTCAGGGGACAGGCATCTCGGATTCTTCGCCGACGATGATTGTGTTAAGATTTTTGAAATCCGTGCTTAGGCAAAACAACATGTGAACTGTATACATGCAAGGCCACCATGTATCCATCACATCAGCGCTGTTTAAAACTGTTTATTGGATCTCAGTTGCTTTCTAAAAGATGAGAAACAAGCGTGTAAGATTAGTATGATCATCTGTCACTGTATTTGCTATCCTGTTCATATGTTGCTCTTATAACAAGTTTAACATGTACAACAGAATGGAATCATACGTACAGTCATCCATAAATTATAGGGATCCCTAAATTATATGCTGGATGCTCCGAACTGCATGCAGTGCTTGCGCTTGCTTTGTTTTTGCGGGTATCGCGCTTGCTGGCACGCTTGTTAGGTTTAGTTTCATGTTGGAAATTGATCGTGGGAGAGCACAACATATAAATTAGAGCAAACCTCACCTATTAGATCGGTCTTTTGGGTTGAGTTACACTTGAGATCTTAGTTGGTTGTGTGCTCTCCCCCCGGACCTAGGCCGGTAAGGCGCTAGCTCATACATAAGAAGTTAGGCCGATAAGAAGTTAGGCCGGACTGTTGTGTGCCCTAACAAATGGTATCCGAGCCTCATGGCCGATCCCTTAGTAAGCGGAGATCATATTTTTTTGACGAAACGACCGTAGCGAGCCATTTATTGCCAATAGAGAGTCGAGAGAACTGACCCAAGGAGTACACAAGAAATACTGAAAAAAGAGGATCAACAGAGGGGGGGGGGGGGGGGGGGTTAAGGGTTACTTGAGGATCAAGAAACTAGGAGACATCATCCGAGCCGGAAATGAGCTCGCCCAGGCCCGCACCTGCCTAGCGCCAAGCTGCAGGTTTCCAGTTTCCCCGAGATGAAACTAGAGATCATATTAACATCTCCATGGTGAAGGTAGCCCGTTCAACCCGATGTGTGGCGGGTTCTTAGCAACGGGATAGCAGATTACTTCTCTCAACGTGAGATCATATTAACATCTCCATGATGATGGGGGTGCTCGTTCAGTCGATGTGTAACGGTGTGAAAAGCACAACAGTGGAGCAAACCTCACTTATGACATTGGCTTTTTGGTCAAGTTACGCTTGAGGGCTTAGTTGGTTGCGGGCACCCCTAGACCTGGGCCGATAAGACGTCATCTCATGTACGAAAAGTTAGGATGAACATTTTCCGCTCTAACAATACTCCATATTTAATTAGTGTACTACTTCTTTTCACTCTCCACAGCTTGCTGTTGTTGTTTAGTGGTGCACACTTGGTTAATCTGGTACTGTGACTATCTTGTGTAACTGTGCGAACTATATAGATGCTTGTATGGAGAAGAACGGAAGCTTTTGAAAAAAAAACCAGGAATAAAATACAGTATATATACTGATGGGACGGCTGGGCCCCATCGATCGATCAAGCAGCAGAAAAAGCACGAGCATTTTTCCTGTTCCTAAAGCTGAGGCAACCAAACTGACCCTACACCTATCATGATGCTCCTCAACAAATTATGGTTGACAAGCCAGTAGAATTTCGAGTTGGTTAGGCCTTTTCCCTTTAAAATAGTCCATTGTGGTCGATAGATGTGGCTGAATATCTGGCCTACGTGTATTCTTGGTAGATCTTCTTACATATTTTATTACTTGATGGCCGGATCACCGAATCGTATTACCTGTTTGTCAAACCCACAGTTTTTACTCAGTTATTTATCGCTATTCATAATTTTTTATTTACACGGCAATGACAGCGTGAACCCCCTCATAAATAGCACGAGTCGAAACATCGCATAGATAATGCATATGTAGACGCAAGTCTAGCATTATAAGATGACAAACAAGGGTATGCATTTTATGTATGTCTTTGTCTCCCTCTAATGAACAAAGCGTCTCCATTTTATTTGACGTCAGGTACTCTTTTAGGGGCTAGTAAGAGTAAGAGACCATGAAATACTATACTTTAATGCGCACGTGCAAACCGCGCTCGATCGACTATCTAAAATAAAATACTTTCTCCGACCGGTATTACTTGTCTCAAATTTGTCCAAATACGGATGCATCTATGTGTAAAAAGTGTTTAGATACATGTAATATTTCGACAAGTAATTCCGGCCGGAGAGAGTAGAATAGTTCTCCTGACAGTATAATTAATTTCTTACCTTGACCATATATTGATAGTTGACGTGCAAGAAAAAAAAATCATGTAACTAATTGTTGTGCATTCTTTAAGAAAGCCTACTGGGAGTTTATATATATGCACCCAGACATATTACAATCACACACAAAAGTTAAGCTTGCATACATTGCTGCCTCGCATATATATACTGATCATTTCAGTATTTCATGATAAAATAATAAACATTTACCGAGTTTTTTCAGAAAGTTTGGACATCTCGAGAGAGACATGAATCAATTTTATTAAAGGCCGGAGTATCTGTATTAGAAAACAACAATCCTCATTTATAAATAATATAGTTTTAGAGAGTAACTAGGAGACGACGTATAGTTTAGATCGAGGCTACCTAGCTAAGGGTATAACATTTGTCCACGGCCATTAGATGGATAAATATGAAACTGGACACAAAAAATGGATTGTCCAAAACGTCAAAAGCATCCCACCCTAAATCGTGCTTTTACATTGGGAATAAATATGGTGTATTAGAGTTTTAGTCATAGAAATTAATTAAACCAGTTTTGTTAGTAGAAGTACTTTTAAATAGATCATTTCATATTTTAAATTAAGAGTAAAAGTGCAGTATAGATTCTTGAACTATTTTGAAAGTCCCACTTAGGCTTCAAGCTACTCCCTGATCCATCCCATAATATAAGACACCCACGCATTTTGAGGTCCAACTTTGACCATCAATTAGACTAACAAAATGTGAATTATGTGTTATAAAAATTATACCACTAGATTCATATCTGAAAAAAGTTTCCGACGATATGATTTTTATAATACATAATTCATATTTTGTTGGTCTAATTGGTGGTCAAAATAAAATCTTGAAATGCATGCGTGCCTTATATTATGGAACGGAGGGAGTACTAAGGTCCGGCTTCTGGCCATGGGTGTGTAATTGATTTATTTTTTATAGGAGCTGTGGGAGTGCAATTAGTGACGTCTGGTTTTGACCTCACATGAATGAAATTGCATCAAGGAGACCTCATAAATAGTAGGGCCTAAATGCTCTTTATTCATGGATTAATATTTATCAGAATCGATGAGTAGTGGAGTTGATTAAACAATGGATTGTCTAAAACGTCAATATTTTATTGAACTGAGGGAACAAATAAAATAAAATTATTTATCAAGAGGGGGAGTACATGAGAGCATCTCCATCAGCTAACCAATAATTGGTTACCTAAAACCAGTTATTGTTATATAGGAGAGAAGTTTTCAGAGAAATTGTGTGCTTTTCCCCCCCACCAGGTTACCTAAAACGGGTTACCCATACATCTTTTTATTCTATCATATTTATTGTGCATATACACATCAGGATCACTCTAACTTCATGATGTTTATGATTGGAACATGTGCAGTAACACGGAACACCTTTCATACACATTTCAAATTTCAAACATAAATCACAACACAAATTGTAGTTCAAATCAGGATCACTCTAACCGCAAGCATGGTCACAAATAGGGCATCAATCACAACACAACTTGTAGTTCACACATGAAAAGCGCAGAGAATCCTAATGCAATCCTATGTCTCATTTGTATGCTTATTTGCATTGTACAACATTTAAGAAAAGGAAAAATATTACCTAGCGACAATGTGGTCGATTTCTGGAGGACATCGCTGTTTCTACTGGCATAAGGCTTAATTATCATAAGTCCTCCTTAATTCCCATCAATGTTAATGATGATCTGGTGGCACAATTAGCGACTGATTTTGGCTGCTTGGTTGGAAGTCTGCCTTTCACTTATCTGGGTCTGCCATTGGGTATCACTAAACCTCGCATCGCAGACATTGGCATGTTACTGATGATCATACCTGTGTCCTTTGCCATGCTCAGGTGGGAACTTGGCAGCACCTCTTTTTTGTCTGCCAGTTTAGCTCTAGATGCTGGAATTATCTTCAGATTGTCTGGCTGATGGTGGTAACCTTCATGACATTATTTCATCAGCCATAAGAGACTTTCACTGTCCTTTCTTTACTGAAGTGGTGATCATTTGCTGCTGGAACATTTGGAGGCAGAGAAATTATCTTATTTTTTATGGTGTTGCTCCTCGTTTCAGAAGATGGAAATATGGTTTCAAAGAAGATTTGGCTCTGCTTATGCATAGGATCAAGTCAGTTGTGGCAGCTGCTCTTAGTTTTTCTTCTTGTATATTCCCTGTAGCTCTTTTGTAGTCCTCTTGAAATATTTGTACAGTTCTTTTACTTATTAATACAAATGCACTGTAGGGAACTCCCTTACAGTTTCCGGTCAAAAAAAATGTGATCGAACACCACCTGGAGTGCGTTGACCTTGAATCTGCTTGGATTCAATAGCAATGGTAGAAGCGCAAGGCGGGGGTGGAGAAGCTCGGATGCCGGCCAGAATTGACAGCACGGAGGCGTGGCAGCACGAGCAGGGGATCAAGCCCCTACCGTGCTCGCGATGATAGAGCGGGGCGTCATCTGCATTAGGCGCCGCTCGAGGGCACCGGAGGCTGTGCGCGGGGCCAGAGTAGGTATGGAGGGCCACCGTGCATCGCATGGTGGCAAGAAGCGTGAGCGTGCTCAAGACTGCCAAGAATGGCGTCGCAGCGGCGGGCTAGGGTTTTGCAGCCGCGGAGCATGTCGGCCTCTGCCGAGCACGTGGGGAGGCACGACAGGGAGACCAGGTGAGCTGGCGATGGCGGGACAAGGATTCGTGACTTTCGGTGACTGATATGTTGGTTCCACACCACATTGGCCCACATGTCAGCTATAGGAAGTCGGGTGAAGTACTTCACCGAAGTTGTGTCCACGATGGCTGGGCAATGTCTCGACGACCGAACTCAACGAAAGTGGCAGCCGAGGCGGCATGGAAATTTCACGACCCGCTTATTTCAGGTTTTACCCAATGGCACTTCGATTTGGTATATTTTGGGTACGGGAGAGAGAAAGATATGTAATTACCCAAAAAATGTAGTACAACAAATAGAATTGGTAAGCTGGTGGAGCACAAAATTAGCACAAATTTGGTGATATTCGAAGTTTTTAGGGATAGACAACGAGGATAGGTAAGCTGGGGGGATATGCAGGGTAATAACACACAAGCCTTTGAAAACAATTATAGTCTGTTCATATGGTGTTTATGCTTATGTGATGTGATAAAAACACTCATATGTAAGTATTTTGTTTTAATATGAATCTATTGGCATCAAATTTGTGTCATATAAATTTATATTCATGATATGAATTTTATGTCACGGAAATTGGCCACTCTAGCAAGGAATCAACCTTAGCGATGAGGAGTAGAGTCGACCAGGCATTTCAGCAACAAAGTAAATGGATGGGGCCTGATAGTAGAGGGGGAACGACCATGGCAGGCATAGGGATGTACCTAGGTTTACCTAACAGGATGCGCAGAACACCGCGTCCAAAAAAATTGCTTTGATGTATTTCATCTATCTTTAGTGTGTGACACCAAACACCAAGTCAGAAATATGTGTGATTGATACAAGGACACCGGGTCCTTTCCTCTCTAGATTTCGCCCCGGCACAGGTGGCGACCATGGTACTGGAAATAGAAGAGAACAGTTTTAGCCATAAGTGATGAAGAAAGACAGATGAATGTGGGCAAAAGAGACTTATTACTGAAAATACAAAATCAGCGAAGCATAGTCTTACAAGAAACCCTTCCATACTCCAGCATTCACAAACTTGTTAGCACTAAGCTATTTGCTACTCAGCAAAATCAAAGGAAAAGTTGCACTATCTGCAAACGAACCGAGAAAAGTTCGATAAGCCAATCCATGTCATGGGAACTACCGACTGTCATCTATGCTATATGAAGAATCAATGAAATCAAAATTTATCGAAAGGTTGTCATTTTGTTTACCAATCAACTAAGGAGAAGCAGGAATAGCCACAACTAAGAACCTGTACTGCCAGGGCGCCAGAAACTCTTCCGGGCAACAAGAAGTTGCTGCTTCACAATTGCAGTCTTGTAATGCAAAGAGCGAAGAACTTGGTCCATTTTTCTAATCACTCCTATAGTGTCATGTAACACAAACCATCTACCAGGTCTAAGTATCCTGTCAATTTCCGCTGCTACTTCAATAATATCACACCTAAAACAAAAGCATAAATAAGTTTGGTATCTTTAGCATAGAAGAGAATGTCATAATGTGAACAGGACCAGCAGTCCTTACTCAAGGCAAGCTTGTTTACCTATTTGTGAGGCTCTGAAGGAGATAGCTCATTTGAAGAAGATCGTAGGTTCGTGGATATGTATTAAAAGATTCACACCAGTCATGATATACCCCAATCAAACCTCTGTTAAAAATGATAGGCAAGGTATCTGGCTGATCAAAGGGTACAACGTTCATAACCCAGAGAGGTCGATCAATGAGTGATGCTGCAAATCTGTTTAACATTGCAACCTTGATGAATATATTACATGAAACATAACATCTACATAAAGTGATGATTATTAAGAAAAGGAACAGTTAAAAGAACCTAAAGCAAATGCAATATAGCAAGAGGAAATTAGGAATCATGCAAACATATCATATATGCTTTAAAGATAGAGGAGTAATTTCGATGAGCTAGTAAAGAGCAACTGGCTACACTATCTTAAATTTGATTGTTGAAAGCCATTAAACAACAATCTGTTTCTGTCTTCTACAACCAAAAGCTGCTCGAGAAAGAAGGCTAAGTACTGGACCCAGTACCTGAACTTCACACATCACTAATGAGGACACGAACCAACTAATAATCACACAGTAATCAGGAAATAAAGGACAGAGTCAAAGGGATCAAGCAGAAGCACTGAAAATTTGGACATAGTGTCATGACTTACGCAATACTAATGAAGAAGTCTACTACTGCTACAAACAAGGCCAATATATTTTTTCTGGGGAAGGAAGGCTAAGAGCTGGATACAGTCCCTTAACTCTAGACATCAATAGTCAGGGCAAAAACAAACTAACAGCCTAAAAGTATTCTTGAAATAAAGGACACACAACTTCAACACGATCGAGCAGAAGCACTAAAAGCTTAAAAGATATTGCCATTTCGTATGTAATAATAAAGTCTACTACACACAAGATCAAATTAATGATTCTTACCCTCCAAAACCAGCATTCATGTCCATAACATTGCGAATACTAGACCAATCAATTGCAAAGCCGCTGAAATATACTTCGGAAACAAGGCCACTCCATTGCTTTGTATCAGAGTCGATTTTCTCTTGCGAAAACTGAGTAGAAGAATTATCAGATCTAGATGGATATCGCATGTTAAGCCTTTCAGGCCAGGAAATGGGCCAACCATTTCCTTCACCTGAACTTGACACAACAGGCAACAAGAGGCAACTATCCAGAGGAGTATACCTGAAGAGGAAATATTGGAACATTAGTATATCTGGCATAAAAAACATACTATAAATATTATCTGGTGCCTATAATTATATCCGTAGCCATGTCAGATGCACAAACCATAGGTGCCCCACCTATGCAGAAATCTGTCCAAACAGAATTGTCCTATACACTGCTGATTATATCTAGTACAAATTACAAATCTGAACTGGATGTGATATAACAAAAGAGCATTTGAAGAAAATGTACCAAGGAGAATGGTCATCTCTTGCTGTGCATAGAGGTGGTTCATTATTTTTCCTCTCAATGTAGCAAGAATTTGAGACTGGCTTTTGGTAAATAACAACACCAATCTTGTTAACATCCTTAGATTTGACAACTGTCCTCCAGCAAATCGATTTAGTCAGAGTAACCATCGCTGCCAGAAGTTGAACACAAATTCCAATTAGCAAAAAGGGGTTGATCTCCAAAAATTAAAGAAAGTATGCAAAATTGCAAACTATACTGGGTTTTTTACCTAAGGACAAATATACACGGTAGTAATGCACGTGAATCTATGCGATTGACTACGGATGTTATGTCTGTTTTTTAAGCTACCACTTATCACAACTCAAGAGATGATTAGCAGTGGAATGTCTTCTCTTCTAATCATCTACTATATTATTCAAACAATACAAAGAGAAACCACCACATTCGTCCATATAGGCTAAAATTATATGTTTTGTTGATCATGGTGAACCCAGATTATAATGGTGGAGATCTACTAGTCCGTCCTTTCCAAATTATAAAGCCTCCTTGAATTAGACACTTTTATAAGTTATTCACCACAAAAATCGTACCATTAGAAACTTTTTAGAATATGAATTCAATGGTATAATTTTTGTGGAACATAACCTACAATTTAGTGGTATTGATGGTCAAAGTTGAATCTCGAAATGCCTGGGGCCTGGACGCCTTATAATTGAGGGAGTACATAAGGACAGAGTAGACCCTACATCATGCACAATGGATCACATCAAATAAATACAACTTGGCTGTAGACTAACCATTCCAGTCCTCTTCATCTCTTTTGCCACGACGATAGACAGGTGTCGCAGACCAGATGTAATATCCTCCAGGTCTGAGTACTCTATTGAGCTCCAACAATGGTTTTCCACCTGTATGCCCACAAAATATTAAATCTTATAAAAACTAAAAATGTGTGTGTGACTAAAAACGCAAGTGAACAAATTTAGTGGATTTTATTCTCCTGGAATCATATGTACTTAATATTTAGAACATGTAGGAATACGTGGACATGCAACAATTTGTGCAAAAAACACAATCATATGGCACTGAAAAAAAATGGCGGAAGAAACAGACTTAACTCTTGAGTTTCATAAGATGTGTGTTTTGTATTTCTGTACAGTGCATATATGATCATTGATCATATTTTTGCACAAAAGTTGCATGTGTACATATGCCAACATGCTCTACATCTATTAATTTTTTCAAAGTTCACAAAAACAAAACACAGGTTAATATGATCCTAGGAGCAGATTCCTTTCCCTGAAGAATAGTGGTATTTAAATATCAATAGGAGCAGAACTATAAGAATAAATTGCAGGAATGGTTTGAAGTACTTGCCATCAGCATACCAGTGAACCCTACACCTTGCACAATGGATCACATCAAATGCATTATCAGGGAACGGAAGTTTTTGTGTTCCAATGGCTGCCAACAATGCTGGAATTCCCCGCTCGAGCGCAAATTGTATCTGAGCTTCATGCTCATCTTTTGGGGCAAAAGACATAGTAATGACATTCCTGTCAAGCAAGTATCCACCAAAGCTGGCAACACCACATCCAACATCCAGCACAGTTCTTGTATGAGTTCCCCAGTTAATTTGTGGCATGATCTATTGAAAAAATATGAATGCAAGTGGTGAATTATAGCAAATAAAACATGAGCCACGGCATTAGCAAATGGAAGTCACAAAATGCCGACTTGCAACGATTATCACAATCACACCATGTCTTTGATGCTAAACTTGGGAACGTATCACAGAAATAATGAAATTAGGGTGTGGAGTCGTCTTAAAGTTAGCACCATGAAGGTGCATGAATAGATTGATAATCATGAATGTTATGCAAGTTTTATGAAAATCAACGAGTTCAAAAGCATATAATGGGCACAAGGTAACATGTACCTGTTCAATGAATCGAATGTATCTAGTCACACCTGCTTTAAATTGAGTTCCACCTCCAGGGAAAACAAAATAATTACCAGACTTCCTAACCCAGTTCTGGTCCTTCTTGTATTCCACTAACTTTGGGTGAGGAACGTTGTTATACCAAATCTGAAAGGGAATGTGGCAACCCATGTTATATACAAAGCTCACTTTAGCTTATTGCGAGTTTGAGACTCAGAAGCATCAGTACCAAAGTGCGTATTTACAGAAAAGGCATCAGCATTAATGCACGAAATCCATCTAATGGATGCTCATATAAGTTATAACAATGTGCCGAAGGGTCCTTCGTGAGAACTGATTTAAAAGGGTGCTTCTATAGATTTTTCCATTTAGATATACACCACTCCCGGTTTGAAACTAATCATAGGCACAGTAATAAGATTGGAGTAGGGTACAATGCAACCAGAGTTCTTTATTATGCTTTCCTGGTTCTGCTGTGCAGATGAGTTCAGTGATAAAAGGCCGAACTAGAAATCGACCAATTTCTGCACTAGTTATTCTGTTTCAAAGATGCCTAAACTTTAAACATGCTAATTTTGGCCCTACGATCAACCCACTAGCAAACCACACAGCACAACACTAGTACCTCTTAACCAGAGCATAAGACCACAGATTGGCAATATTAAATTATAACAGCTACTGCATCGTGGAATAGACAAACAAACAGAAAAACAGCTTCCTCGCTTACCGAAGAAGACAAGCAGGCGTCCTCACCATGTCACGGCTGCGCGGCCACGGCAGGGGAAGCCGGTACCCCGCGGGGAGCGGCACCAGGCACCTCGGCCGCGGCTCCGTGGGGCAGTGCCGCTCCCGGTGCTCCATGTGCCGCGTCGACTTGAGTGCCTTGACCGCCTTCACGTTGTCCAGACACGGTATGTAGTCCGCAGGCTCCACCCGCTTCCCCACCTCGCACAAATCCCACGACAGCACCTCCTCCGCCCCCGCGCCGCCGCCTTCACCTCCCTCGTCTCCACCTCGTTCGCCCGAGACGACGGTGGCGATCTCCTTTTTGTCGACCGACGCACTCACTTCGGCAGCGGCAGGAGGCGGTGGGCTGTGGTCTGGTTGGTGGAGGTGGACAGCGGCGGCGGTGGCATCGCCGTGAGGAGCAGCCGTGTCCGCTGGGGGTGGATCAGCGGAGTTGCTGCCGCTCCCGCCAAATGCGCCCACTGGGGTTTGGGGCGGAGATGCATCAGCGGAGACGGGAATTGGGGTTTGGGGCGGCGCTGAAGCGGCGATCGGGGAGAAAGAGGAGGAGAAGCGGGCGGTGGGGGAGTAGAAGAAAGGGAGGGCGGATGGGGCAGGGCTGAGGAGGAGGAAGAGGGAGGAGAGGAGAATGAAGAGGATGACGGCAATCGCGATGGGGCGCTTGCGATCGGAGAGGAAGGAGAGGGCGGAGGAGATGGCCATTTCTGCTTCCCGTAGAAGAGCGAGAAGGGTGAGTTTCAGAAACGGAGCGGGAAGGGGCAGGTATAGATCTGGGGGAACGGCGGCGACGGCTGCCGTGGCCGGGGAAGGAGCCGAGCCCGAGGCATGCGCAATAAGCGCAATGCGCCGTGCCACGGGAGCCGGGAGGTTTTGGTTTCAGATTTTCGGTTAATCTAGTCTGCCCTGTTTGTTTTTGAAGCTCTCTGTCTCTCTCTCTCTAAGCTAAGTTCTTCTTTATTTAGTGTTTTTTTAAAAAAAATCTCTATTTATTTTCAAGTTAGTAGTAGTACTATAGTCATGTCTGTTTGTCGCGAAACTTTGCAGGCAGTTGACATTTAGATCTGATTCCTGAACGAACAAGAGCTTCGATCCAAAATAAGACCATTGTTGTTTATTTTGGTTGTAGTTTTTTAGCAACAAAAGGCAATGTTAACAATTTTGTCAAAAACAATTTAGTCGAGAAACAAACAAACTTTAAATTTATCATGTATTCGACTCATTCAACAGTCTCCAAGAATGTTCTTGCTTAGCCCCCCTATGTCTTCATGTTGTGAAAGATAGAGAGGAGAACATTTTTGCCGTGAAGCAAAAAGGAAAAAAAAGATAACTATAAGGACATGTACAATTTCCTGTTTTTGTATGGTGTTACACTATTACTGCTATTTGTTAGAAGTAGTTTACTGGCTTGATCCGCCTCTGAAAAGTATGACTTCATCTTGACGCACTGGCGCTTCAGAACCATAGTGCAACACAAATGGCAAGTACAACAATAACCAGCTCTCGTGGATTCCTCTGGATCACAACAGAAAACCAATTAACCATGTCTCGCAGAACACAATAATGTATGCGCAATGAAATGTGCAAAACAACATTTTTTTTGAAAGGTCCAGCAAACGCTGGCTTTCGATGTATTAGCAGAGGGAATAATTACAGGGCCGCCCTGAGGCAAATGAGTAAGAAAAAAGGAAAGAAAACCCGGGGCGTGGAAAGGCTAAGAAAATTAAGGTGGGTCCCAAAGTAACTTCCTAAGGGCCTTGGTGCTCGCGAAAGCCCACTCGCGGGCCTCATCCTTAATGAAACAACAAATCTGGCGAAACGAAATTTCCTTGTCGTTGAACACCCTGGAGTTGCGCTCGCGCCATATGGCCCAACAGATAAGGATGAACATGGATTTGATCCCTTGGCGGTGTTTGCTCTGAGTGGCCGAGATCATCCTCTCGTAGAAGGAGTCAATGGAAGCCGAAGAATGGCAAATAGCGGTGGTGATGCCGGAACAGTTGGGCCAGAGAGCCACCTCGCACCAGATCTGCCGGGCACCAGGCAACTCGACGAACAAGTGATGCGAGGTTTCTAAGTTGCGGCGACAAAGGGCGCAAAAGTAGTCGTTGGGCCAGCCCCTGCGCTGGAGACGGTCGGCGCACCAAAGGCGACCGTGGAGGAGAAGCCAAGCAAAAAATTTGAGTTTCGGGGGTGCCCAAACACGCCAGACATTGCGCTCGTGGTTCAAGCGGACGTGGCCCTCGAAGTGCAGTCTGTAGGCAGAGCGGGCGGAGTAGCATCCATCGGCGGTGATAGTCCAGCGGATGGTGTCGGGCACGCCAGGGAGGAGGAGGATGTCGGCGTGCTGGAGCATAGACCATGCCTGGATGAACTCGAGAAGGAGCTGGGTGGACAGGTCATGGCGCAGGTCATCCACCCATTTGGAGCCATTGAGAGCCTCTGAGACGGTCCGCCCTTTGCGTCGTGCATGCGCAAACAGTAGGGGAAAGGACAGACGGAGGGGGCGTCCGCCAAGCCAGTTGGAGTGTCAGAACTTAGACGTGTTGCCATCACAGATGGAGACACGAGTAGCCGCAACGAAGAGGTCATGGTCCGTGGCATCGCAAGGCGTTTGCATGCCCACCCAAGGCCGCTCTGGAGCACGCCATTCGAGCCAGAGCCATCGGAGGCGAAGGGGGCGACCAAAGGGTTCGAGGTTTAACAAGCCAAGCCCACCACGGTCAAGCGGAGAACAAGCTTTTTTCCAGCTAATCTTGCACTTGCCGCCCACCAAATCATTCTCCTCTATTCCCCAGATGAAGCGGCGCCTGATCTTGTCTAGAGAAACGATGAATTTTTTCGGAAGTTTGAGCGCGGTCATGGCGTAAGTGGGGAGGGTGCTGAGAACAAAAGAGCAGAGCGCTTTGCGGCCGCCGGCGTTGATCCATCTGCCACGCCATCCCGCGAGGCGAGCACGGGCACGATCAATGATATGCTGCAGGTGAGCTAACCATGTTCGACCAAGGGACAGAGGAAGACCGAGGTAGCGAATCGGGAAAGAAGACCACTCGCCGGAGAAAGGCTGGAGGACGTGGTCCATGTCGATGCCGCTACATCTAATTGCAGCGATGGAGCACTTGTTGGCGTTGATGCGGAGTCCCGTAGCGAGGCCAAACTCAGAGAGGATACGCAGAAGAGTAGCAATCTCATCGCGAATGGGGTTGATGAAGATGATGGCGTCGTCGGCGTATAGGCTAGAGCGAGGGGAGACCTCGCGCAGTGGCAGGGGTGAGAGCATCCCTAACTCGGTGGCACGATGGAGGAGGCGCTATAGGGGATCAATCGCGAGAATGAAGAGGAGCGGCGACAAGGGGTCTCCTTGTCGGAGCCCACGCCGGTGAGGGATCGAGGAACCGGTGGTGCCGTTGAGAAGCACGAAGGAGGAAGCCGTAGACAGAAGAAGTGAGATCCAGTCTCGCCAGCGCGCAGGGAAGCCAATGCGCTGAAGGAGCTCGAGGAGGTAACCCCAAGAGACGGAGTCGAAGGCCTTGGCGAAGTCGAGCTTTACAAGGAGAGCCGGCTTATTTTTTTCGGTGAAGAGCCCGTGCCGCGTTTCTAGCGAACAAGAAGTTATCATGGATGCATCGGGACTTAAGGAAGGCGCTCTGAGAGGTGGAGACGAGATCGCCCATGAGAGGCGCCAGGCGAAGGGCAAGCACTTTGGAGAACAACTTGGCGAAAGAGTGAATTAAGCTAATCGGCCGTAGATCGTGCACCGTTTGAACCTGCACTTTCTTTGGAATTAGACAGATGAAGGCCGAGTTGAGGGTTGCAAAGTTCCCCCCTGCAAGTCGGAAGAGGTGGTTGAAGGCGGCAAGGATATCCAACTTGATGATGTCCCAACAAGAGTGGTAGAAGGTGCCGGTGAAGCCATCTGGGCCAGGAGCTTTCTCCGCAGGGGAGGCTTTGACGGCCTCCCAGATTTCAGCCAAGGTGAACGGATTGTCGATACCTGCCGGAGCGAGCATCGGCATATGAAGCTCATCCCACACAATAGAGCGGGAGTGATGATCGTCGGAGACCAGAACAGAAGAGAAGTGTTGGTGCAGGGCGAGCTCCTTGTTGTGGTGGGAGAGGTGAAGACTGGAGTCGGAGGTGATTTGGTGCAGAAATTTTTTCCGACGTCTAACATTGATCTTAATGTGAAAAAACTTGGTATTGGCGTCGCCCTCTTTAAGCCAAACCTGACGAGATGCCTGCCGTCTGCGAGCACGCTCGACGGCAGCGAGACCCAGGATCCTCGCCTTGAGGGCACGCCAAAGATGGAACTCAAGTGACGAAAGAGGACGGCAGTCTTGAGCTACGTCTAATTGGAGAACGATTTCCATCGCGAGGTGCAACTGGAATCGGGAGTCGCTGAAGATGCCTTTGCTCCAAGACCGCAGTGCACGGGCAGCCCGCCCCAGCTTGACTTGGAGGCGGCGAAGAGGGTTGATCGATTGCACATCCTCGCTCCAGGCGGCAAGCACGACGTCCCCGAAGCCAGAATGCCGGGGCCAGAAGTTTCCGAAGCGGAAGCGTGCCTTGCGTGGCGGCATGCTGAAGTTGGCGAGGAGGAGCGGGCAAAGGTCAGAGTGCGCAGTGGACAGGGCGTGGACGGCGCATGGCGAGAACAGAACATCCCAGGCGACGTTGCAAAAAATACGATTGAGCTTAACTAAAGTTGGCTGCTCCCGCTCGCTGCTCCACGAGAAAGGACGGTTGACACAGCGCAGCTCGAAAATTTCCGCCTAGTCCATGGCCGCACGAAACTGGCCCATAAGGCGACGGCACAAATTGAGGTTATTTTTGTCGCGAGCCTCGTAGATAAGGTTGAAATCACCGGCGATGATCCAGGGCTCCTGATGGCGTGGGGAGATATCCTTCATCTCCTGGAGGAAAGCAGGCTTGAGGGCTTCGTCTGCCGGTCCGTACACGGTGGAGAGAATGAAGGTGATCCGGGAGTGGAGGAGGGTGACAGTTGCGGTAATCGAAAAGCGAAGAACCGTCGGGTTGGAGATGGACACAATGTTGGGGTTCCAGAGCAGGGCAGCGCCCCCTCTCGTGCCATCAGCCGGCAGGCAAATGCACGAATGACGAGAAGGGCCGGCAGTCTCGCAGCGAAGGCGTCGGTGAAGGCAGCCAGCTTTGTTTCCTGAAGACAGAGGATGCCTGCATTTGATGCCGACGCGATCTCACACATGGCAGAACGACGAGTAGCATTGTTCAGGCTGCGAACATTCCAACATAAAATTGGCAAATGTTGTCACTCGTTGGCAAACAGAAAAGAACTCTGAATAAATCGACGACGAGCAGAATAGCTAATACATAACTCCATCCAGTCATACATGAGGAGACTATCCCTAAACAAACAGCCACAAAAAGATCGTCGGAGAAGAACGGACCACACATCCCAGCATAACGCGCGTACTAGCCAGCAGAAGGCCGGGCGGCGCCGAACTACAGTAGGATAACTAAACATGGGAAACTAAGTCGCCGTAGTGGCGGCGCGGACGGCTGAGGCCTTGGTGGCGGCGCGGTGGAGTGCGTCGCGGTCGACCCTGGTGAGGACAGCAAGACCGTCGATGTTGACGGTGGAGAGAGGCTCGCGGAAGCGCTGCACAAGCGCGGCAGCCGCAGCGTCCGTGCCCTTCTCGTCCTGGTTGATGGCGGAGAGCTCCTTGGCGAGGCGGATCGTAGCACGTTGAGCCACCGGGGTCGACGACACCTTGCTGGCCTGACGAGCGCTGCGCTGCAGGGTGGCCGAGGCCACTGCAGAAGCCGTTGCAGGAGGAGACGCCCCAAGGATCGAGGCCAGCGAAGCCGAGAACAGGGAGCGAACCAGGTCGTCGAAGGCCATCGAGTCTGGGGTCGCGGTGACGACGGTGGCCACGTCAGCGCGAGCAGGTGCATGCTCGCCGCAACCCGGCGAGGGGAGGCCGAGCGGGGAGGGACTGAAGGCCCTACCCGGGCCGAGGCCACACTTTCCCGCCTCCAGCGCGGGGAAGGCAAGCGGCGAGGCCATCACCTTGTCGCAGAACGCGTCGACCTCATAGGCCATGGGGTCGATGTCGCGCAGGGGCCAGCAGATGTCAGCGAGCTGCTCCGAGGCCATCAGCTCCGCCAGAGGGTCTTCGCTGGACTGCGACGTGGACTTGGCTGGCGACGCGGGAGGCAGAACGGGCGCAGTCGGAGGAGGTGGCAGCAGCGCCGAGGCCACCGCGGCCAGGTCCAGACGTTGTGGCAGGGGGCCGTGCGCTGGAAGCGGAGGC
This sequence comes from Brachypodium distachyon, assembly GCF_000005505.3. NCBI lineage: Eukaryota > Viridiplantae > Streptophyta > Magnoliopsida > Poales > Poaceae > Brachypodium > Brachypodium distachyon. The sequence continues at coordinate 52,688,727 of NC_016132.3, read as the reverse complement.
GGCGGTGGCAGGGCCTCGTAGGAAGCGAGCGGGGCCAATGGCGCGGAGTCGGCATTTTCGCGGCGACGATGGCTGACCGGGGAGCGGCTGCGGCGGCGTGAGCCTCCCAGGCCAGTGGGAGCCAGGACGACGGACTTGCTGACGAGGCCGCGCGTCAGGGCGGGGTCGCGATGTTGACGGCGGTCGCGGTCGTTGTCGTCGCCGGCATCGTCCCGACGAACAGGGGGTGGCGCGATGCGGCAGGGGTCAAGCAGACGGCGCCGAGCACCCGAGCGAGTCTCCTCCCCATCCCGCACACCGAAATACCAGAAGTAGGGCTAGACGGCAGGCAGCGGCGCAGCCTCCGTGCTGGAAGGCATGCGGGCGCTGACAACAGTCCAATCCTCCACCAGATCAATATGGATCAGAGCATTGAAGTGGTTACCTTCGGGAGCAGGGGCGACCTCACGACGTGGAGGGGGGTAGCCATGCATCTCCTCAACGCGGCCGGTGCCGTCAGGGAAAATGGTGAAGGTGTGGGCGCTGGGAATGCGATCCAAGCTCCAGCACCACACCCAACAACTGAAGAGCTTGGTGGTGTCCCTGGCGAAGGTGCGGTTGTCGAAGCGGTCGATGATCACGTGCGTGCCGAGGACCGACTGAATTCCCTCGACGGACCAGAGCTGCAGAGGCAACTTCTCAATGCAGAGGCGCACGTGCAGGGGGTAGGTCTGAAGGGTGCCGTGGTCGGATTCACGCCATGGTTGCGGGAGGAAGGTGGTGCCGTCGATGTCGATGCGCCCGAGAGAGACGGCGCGGTCGCGGTGGGACGGGTTGTCGAAGTGGATGAAGAAGTCCTCAGGGTGGTGCTTGGTGACGCGCAACGCGTGCGTCAGGACGCCCAGGACCCGCTCCATCTCCTTGCCAACGAGGATCGGGCTGGCGGCGTGCAGCGGAGTGACAGCCTTGACAAGGACGCCCCGACTCCGCAGCGAAAACACCTCCTGCTCGATGGCGCGGGAAGCCATGACGATGGAGTGGGTGGAGCCCGGGCAACGCGGCGCAGGCTTGGGGATGACGCGGCTCAGCATGGCGGCGGTCGGGGGCGGGGCCGGGAAGCGGAGGCGTTGGCGGAGGCGTTGGCGAGCAGGCAGGCGACGGTTGGAGGCAAAGGAGCTTCCCTTACAGCGCCCCGAGTCAGTCGCCAGATGGCCCCACGCCCAGCAGTCAATGCAGCGCGGAGGGTCTCGGCAGTTGGCGCAGCGGTGGTCCTTGCTAAGGCAGCGGAAGCAGCAGCCGTGGAAGCGCCTTAAGAAAGTCTCGCGGTCGTGGGGAGTGCGGCGCGGAGCACCAGGCGGCGGCATGGGCAGCGTGGGGCGCCGGTCCAGAAGCGGGGAGGCGCTTCTTCTCCGGCTGTGCCTCGAAACCACCAGTGCCCACGAGTTGCCGTTCTCGGCCGGGAGTGGAGAAGGCTGGGACAGGATGGAGCCGACCACGACAGAAAGAAGGCGGGGGCGCTCCTCGACCTGCTGGACAAAGGAAGAAGGCGTTGACGAGCGGGGAGAGCAGCAGGAGTCCACGGTCCGCGGGGGTCCCAAGGGGATCGGCGGACCGGCAGACCTAACGGAGGAGCGACCAGCAGATCTCGGAGATGAAGCACACGATGAGCCAACGGAACTAGACGAGCCAGTGGATTGTGAGCGGTGGCGAGCCATGGCAGGAGAAGGACTAGTGGACGGAGGGGGCGGCAGGATGGGGGGGCCGCCACGGCCGGAGTGGCCTGTGGCGCAGTCGGGAGGAGCTCAGCTCAGCTCTTGTCGCTCCACTTTAGCAAGCTCGGCTCATGCCTTGTGCAAAACAACATGAGATCTCAAACAGGAACTACAAGTCCTAGCAGGGACACACTAACACACCTTGTCTCCTTTGTTTGCTCTCGTGCGTTGAGCAATTGCCAGGTGCTTCCCTCTGCATGCCTCTGGAAGTTCGCCGTCATATGTGTTGCAAACGTAGGCTTCAAAATTCGTGTAATCCTTGCAGAATGTCAGGAAATGCAAAATTAGGAAGATAGGTTTAGGAACAGATAATCGGGCTGCGGTTTTGAGATGAAATTAAGCTCGACTACAGCTATAGCTCACATCAGCAAGGGGTCTCCCGTTCACGACCACCCAAGGTACAAACTGGTGAGGAGGCTGAAGAGCATGCGTCTCTGCAGCATACTGGAGTTCAAGCTGCAAAATTGAATTTGTTTCTTAGAAGATGATCACAAAGTATCAACTGCAATTGGGAGACCTCAAAACGCAACGATTCGACTCACCTTCCTGCCGTATCCCGAGTTATAGCAGTCTATAACAGGTTGAGAGACCAGGCCAGATTCGTGAAAGCAAGATTGCCAGGCGCCCCATTTCTGAGTCAGAGCCAAATGCTCAATGCAATGTATGAAAGGGAAATGCTGTTCCTGTATTCAGAAGAATGAATACAACAGTCAGTGCACTGTCCTAAATTCAGTTAACCTTGGCGATAGCTGAGCCTGTCAGATTTATGCCTGTCAGATTTATTATTCACAGATCGATAAATGTCAATACGACGGAGTATAACTGAATAAATTCTTTGGAGTGGGGCGTAATCACACGATGAAACATGAATTTAACTATCAGAAGTATATTCATGAACAGGCAATACCGCTTGAGGCCATAGTCTGATCACGCAAGCTTCTATGGCGTTCAGTCGGCATTCATCCTGCCCATGCTGCAGAATTGCGCAACCAGATTAATGAAACAAATTAAGCATACATATAGCAAATTAAGGTAAGTACTTAGAGAAACACTGGAGGACAGGGACGAGGCTACGACGGCGAGCATACCTGGCAGGTCATGGATCCGTCAGGGGAGACGCGCCCATTACCGAAAGGGACAAGGCGGAGGTCAACAATGGAGGAGAGGCCGTTCTGGAAGATCCTGGCGAGGTCGTTCACAACGAACCCGGAGCAGAACGGGCACAACGTCTCGTAGTACACCGACACCGAGACTCTCCGAGCAGCGCAATCCGGGGAGAAACAGAGCAGCAGCACGAGGGATAGGACGAGGCCATGGGGAAGAAGAACCGGCCGGGGAGCCATGGTGACGGAGAAAATCTACTGTAGCTTAACATCAAGGCTAGGTACGTCCATATCCGTAAGCATCTCAGCGCGAGAGAGATGCTTTTCTTTAGGATGGGGTAGGCGAGGAGAAGGAGATGCTTTTGATCGATGACCTTTTTTTCCTGGTTGCGCGGGAGGGTTTTTTTAAACGAGTGCTGCTTCAGGCCAGGGCGGCGTATCAAATCAAAACAAGTGACCCAGCTTTGAAGCGTGGCGGCCACTTGCTAGCTTTTCTTTTCGTGCCAGGACCTGCGTGGCTCAACGATTCCTAGTTCCGAATCAACTCTTGGCTTGTTGCTATTCTATCCACTTCACGTTTTAACTTCTCCAGTCGTTGCTTTTAGGATGATGCTTGTTCCTCGTTCTTTCACTTTCGACTTTTCAGTTCAAGTGGGGAACTGTTCAGACTTCAGAGAGGCGACGGCAGACATAAATTGTTGACGATACATCTCTTATGCACAGCGGCCATTTATTCAGCAGAAAAAACTGTCACACTGCAGTTCCGGAACCTGGCATACAAAAGTATTATTTGCTCACAGGCTAGTACTAGATATCCGCTTTGCTCCTCAAGCAATCCACGGTGTCCCTTATAGTTTTGTCAAATGGAGTGAAACGAACACCCAAATCAATCAATTTCTTGGAGGCAACCTTTGACCTCATCACCCATCCTTGTTTGTCCTCCTGAATCCTGATGCGAAACGAAGAAGTTAGCAACAGTATAACATACAGCATCTGATGACTGATGGAGAATGGATCGATTGATGTCGCCAATGTGTAGATGTATCACCTGTGGACCGGGAATTCGGGATAAAGAGTAGCAAGCCTATGGACGAAATCGACGAGACGTTCGGCGGACTCCAGGCACAGGTGGCGTCCCTGCGCCGACGGGTTTTCGTAGAGCACCGTCAGAGATTGTGCCACATCTCTGATATCAACACAGCCAATGTAGTAGGGCTCCATCTCAAGCCTCTGGCCTGTGTAGAAACCAAAGTTAGGTTTTTACGCATTGCATTGCAATGCAAAGTGCTACAGGGTTTGCAAGCTTTGTGATGTTGTAGATAACTGACCTCCCAGAAGCTGTATCAGCAGTCGGAGACTCGAAGTAGCTGATGGAGTCAGCGTCGGGCCCAATACCAGAGATGGATTCAGCACGACCAGATGCAATCCTTCCTCTGCGGCCAAGTCCCATGCAGCCTTCTCTGCCAGTGTTTTAGATACGTTGTACCAAAGCTGCACCCCAAACAGAAGAAATTAACACACAAGTGCTTGACTCAAAAATCAGTATCTAAATGGGATCCTACAAGCTGCATCTACTGTGGTTTCTTTCAAGGGTGGTCCAGGTTAGACGTCTAGAAGTTCGACAACAGAGAACGTACAGAAACAAGGGTCGCCATTATATACCTGAAGTATCTTGAGGAGTTCAACGTCGGCCCAGGAATCCTCGTCTACGACCTTGTCCGCAGGCCAGTCAGGATTCGGCACCATAGCAACCTGCGACGACACCATGACAACACGGGTGACACCGAAGTCTTTTGCGGCACGGAGGACGTTGAGCGTGCCATTAACCGCGGGCAGCAGCAGCTCGTTCTGCGCCGGCCGGTCACCACCAAAATCAGTTGCTGAAGTCTGAATGAACCGTGCAGCAAGCCAGCAACTGAGTTACGGTACAGTACTATGGATGAAGAATTTGCCTCGGGATCTTGCGTGGGGTGCACTATCACTGTATCACAGGGGAGGCCAGGTGGAAGACGCCGTGGACGCCCTCAACCGCCGGCCTGACGGAAGCAGGGTCGAGGAGGTCCATCTGGAACAGCCGGAGCCGCGCGTCCGCGCCATCCAGAGCCTGCAGGTGCTTCGTTTCGCCCTCGTCCTCTGCAAGAACAATCCGTTCAAACAATCAAAATCTTGATCCCGCTCGACGGATACCTCGGGACTCCCGGACACGGCAGCCGGGAGTTTTGTGCCTGCACATATGGTCCTGCGGGCACAATAGAGGGGAAGACTGGAAGAGGCCTGGTGAGAGTTTGTGGCCTCGGAAAAGAAGGGAGAGGAGATAATGGGCTGATTGGGCTCCTTTATCTGCCACGCGTGGTTTTGGGCCAGACTGGGCTAAGGAATCTCGGTCTCACTTACCCATCGCCTTCGGTTCTCCAATGCTCGGCTTCCTTTTTCCGCAACCGCAAGGTTCTGTGTACTGCGTGGTTACGCGTTTAGTTGCCCAGCGCGTTTAAAATCAACTTACAAAATGGAAACGACTGTAAGAGTGTTTATTTTTTACATTTAAAAACAATAATACTTAAATTTATCTAAATATGGATGTATCTATACCAAAAAAGTGTCTAGATACATGTAATATTTCGTCACTTAATATGAGACGGATGAAGTACGTGACAATGACAATGATGTATAAAAGGATAAATCTTTCTTCCCAAAAGACGTGATTGGTTCGATGAGGTGTCAATGTTTGAATTGATAGACGAATGATATGATAAAAAGACATGCCTGGCTTTACGAGGTAGTATGGTTTGCATGTAAAAATTAATGCAAAATTTAACGCATGAGCACATGTATGACTTGTTGATCCCACACAAATTCGATACGGCTATCAATAATAGTGACTTAGTGAGGTGGAAACACAAATGTGTAGAGAAATATAGTAGTGCGGGTTAGCTGTTTTATAGACAGAGAAGATTTCGTAGTTCCATCAGATAGATCCATGAGAGAAAAAGTAATTGAGGAAAACATAACCAAACTTTACCACTGCTGCTGGTTGACCGCCGAATCGAGTTACCGCTGAAATACGACACTTTCCTTTGCCAATTTTCACATGTTACACTCTCTGCGGCAGATTTATGCTAGCTAGGCATGCTTCTTTCTGCACTTCGGTTAAGTTGTTTGAGAAAATATTTGATCTTTTTGATACATCATGTCTACAACGGAGATGAAAGGACGAAGAAATTTTTACCACAAACATGTTACTCCCTCCGTTTCATAATTCTTGTCGAAATATTACATGTATCTAGACATCTTTTAAGAATAAATACATCCAACTTTTGACAAATTTGAGACAAAAATTATGTAACGGAGTGATAGCTAATAAGTGATTTTCTTTACAAGCTAGGTCGTAAGTCTCTTTAGAAGGCTAGCTAGTAGTCAACAAACTGTGGTGGCATGTGTGGAACCGGAGCAATATTTGAGTGGTATATCTTTACAACCGACGTTCATATTTGGAACTGACAAAAATAGGTAGTGCTATGTATGAAATTTTCTCTACGCTGTGAAGAAGAATTAAGGACTGAACGACGATCCATCTACCACGCATACATCCAATGTATCCAGTGGAGTTTGAATCAGAAAGCCAGGCAAGCTAGTGACAAGTCAATGCAAAATCAGAGAAAGAAGTCGCGGGAAGCACTACAAAGCTCAACTTTTCCAGTGTGCATTTACATTTCAATCTCATCACATCTTCCTGAAGGCATGACAATGCTCGATGCTGATCGGCCGATCGGGTCGTCGGGACTTGACATCACCCTATATATGCGCGCGTATGCCGTGAGGCAAATTCACACTCCACACTCCGGCGTGCATGCATCACTGAACTGGCCACGGCACGGTGGCCGGCAATCTCAAGTCTCCGAGATAAATCGATCATCTCAATCCTTCTTCTCTCTTCGCGCAAGGTCTCGAACATTTTTCACCCATGTATATATATCAGCATGCCGCCAATAAAATGGCCGATAAAACATCACGTCAGAACTCGCAGGAATAAACGCAGGTCGCGCGGTCTTTCCTTGCTCTTTCCAAGTTAGCTCGATCGGTGCGAGTATGCGACCCTTGCAAAATTATGTGTATTAGTCAGCAAAATATATACAGTAGCGCACATTGGTGTTATTCCATTAGCTCAAAAACTAAGTAATAAATTAATTAACTCGGTAGCCGTAAATATATACTAGTGCACATGACGCCACTGATTAGCTAACAACGACCAGAAGCTGGGGACATTGACATGAATGCATTAGCTCGACCAGATTCCACGAACTTACATCGGACAGAAAGACTTTTTTTTTAAGGAATCGGACAGAAAGACTTGTAGCGAAGAAAAAGGGCAACTTGCAAGATCAAGTGTGCTCACCATAAAGTATCTTTAGGCAAGTTGGCCAAAGATGAAAGATTAGTCCCAGAAAACATTGCAAGGTGTTATATTTTTTTGATCCAATATTGCAAGGTGGTACTAGTTTTCTCGATCGGAAGCCAAAGAAAGGTGTATTCATTTCTTCCCGTAGAGGGTGGCGGCCGGTTGTGTTTGTTCTTGTGACTTTTCCTCAAAGAAAACAACGTTCTTTAATTCAATTTCAAACGTATGGGAGCCGCGCAAGTGGGCTCTCAAGATGGAGAGAAACGAGGGACTAGTTGGAACCTGGAAGGTGCAGTGCAGAGTGAGGCAGGCTAGTCGTGATCTCTGTATATTTTGCATCACTGTCCAAATACAGAGATGGTTGATCTTCAAGAGAGCGTTAATTTCCACGCGTGCGAGTCGCGCAGGTAGTCAGTCATTCAGCAAAATTGCGCGTTGGAGATATCGGGACCAAGTAAGAGCACAGCAATACCTAAATCTGTTTGGCATATTTGGTGTACACGGTTCACTTGCGTCGGCACAACTCGCCTGTCTGTTATGTGGTACAAGCACGCACGTATAGCTGAATGAACTGACGTCTAATACATTCTGCTTGCTAAGTTTTAAGTAGGGAGTAATATGCAGCGAAATGAGTAAAAGGCACGGTAAGTGCACATTCCACAACCCAAATTAGTTGAGAACCAGTAATATGTACGTCTTGCACAGAACAAACAGGGTGTATATCACATAACAGCATGGCCTAGATGCATCAGCGGTGCCGCACATGCATGTCAGACAAGTCAATTCGATCAGAACCCCCAACCGCGTGCGTGTGCATGCCTTGGCATGGTACCTGCAGCTAGTCTGGCCTGCCGGGTGCCGGGGGGCACCGGGCGTATCAACTGACGCGCGGCGACTGCACTGGCGCCAGCGCGAGCTGCGCCTCGGCCTCGGCGGCGCGCGCCAGCGACAGGAGGTTGCACCGCACGATGGTGTCGACGAACACGCGCGTCTCGTCGCCCGTGTTCCCCGGCGGCACGTCCACCACGTACGACTCCACCACCACCGAGACCGGCTTCCCTGCCCCGCCGGCCACGGGCACCTCGCTGACCGTGGTCACGGACCGGTAGTTGGCCAGGCGGTGCTCGCCCCCGACGATCCGGAAGCTGAGCACGCGCCGCTCGTCGTCCAGGACCTCGAGCCGCTCGCGGCTGCACGTGGCGGGCAGGCCGGACACCACGCGCACCTCCCGCACCGAGCCCACGCCCACGCTGCCGCCGTCTTCCACGAGGCGGCAGCTCTTGACGAAGCGCTTGTACGCCTGCGGCCGGTCGAAGCGCCGCACCACGGCCCACACGGCCTCCGCGGGCGCCCCGATCGCCTGCACCACCGCCGAGCCGCACTGCCCCGCGCCGGCCGCGTGCTCGTGGTACCGCGCCACCTCGGCCGGCAGCGGCACCGCCAAGGGCGCCTTATTACGGGCGGCGCCGACGGTCCGGCTGTGCTGCGGCGGCGACGGGCGTGTAGCTGTGTACGGCATTGTATGGGCCGGCCAGAAGCTAGGTGCTCTGCTCTTGGGTTCTTTTGTCCCTGGGGAGAAGAAATTGAGGGGAGAGTGGGGGTTATTAGGAAATTTAGGATTAGGGAAGGAAGTCGATCTAGTCAGATGTAGGCAAGATGCTGCGGATGGTTGCAAGTTAAATACGCCTAGTTGATTTGTCTCTAGGAGGTTTACACTTACACTTGCTTTCGTTTTTCTAAGCAAGTTGATGGGATACTTTAGTTTTTTTTCAACAGATATCTTTAATGTTACTTGGGAGCTACTAGTGAAACAGGATTTTTTTTTTACTGTAGTAGTGAAACAAGAAATTGATGGTTTGGTAGAGAGAAAATTTCATGGGTAATTGGATATCACCGCATGGCAAAGGAAAAATAGAGCCATGAAAACTTAGACTGGCCGGGCCGGCCCACTATTGATGTTAGCCCCAAGAAACAAAAACCAGCTCGTGATAATGGGTCCACGTAAAGGAAAGGCCTGTCTAGGGAACGACAGGCGACGGAAATGCATTGCAGTCTTGCAGTCGCCTGGCGCCGAAGCCCGTGTCAGGGCGGTGGGTGGGGTGGGGGGCAAGTGGATCGAATCCGTGAACCGAGCTTTTCTTGTTTGAGGTGAATACACCCATTGTCCTACCGTTTTTATTGTTGCGGTATCAGTTTAGTCTTAAAATTATGAAACTGAACACTTTAGTTCTAATTTTATGATAAGTGGTGCACGCGAGGTCTTAAGCTCGCTTGGACACGTCTGACTCGCCTACATGGCACGTTGACCGCGTACACGTCGGCTCAGGGCATTTGGCGGGAGTTTTGCTACCGCGACGATAGAGATTTTTTTGCAGAAACCCCCCAATAAAAACGTGGCCATCTTCCTCCCTATGTTTTCTCATCCTTTCTTCTCAGTCGTCGCCGCCGCCGCCATGACAACAAGGCCGATGGCCAACTCCTCTGCATCGGCAAAAGGAAGGAGGATTCAACCCCTCTTGCATTAGATTCAAGGCCTTCCTCAGATGCTGCCCTTCTTACTGTGAAGTGCTTGTGCCCGTGATTTTTTTCCTGCAAAAATCCCCACCCCCACAGCGGCAAAACTCCCGCCAAACGACCTTGAGCTGACGTGTACGCGGTCAAATGCCACGTAGCCGAGTCAGACGCACCCGAGCGAACTTAGAACTTATCATAAAATTAATACTAAAGTGTTCAATTTCATAATTTTAAAACTAAACTGACACTGCGACAATAAAAATAAGACCGCGGGTGTATTTACCCTCTTCTTGTTTACCCTCTTCTTGTTTTAGAGCTGCCGTGCACGGCTGGACCCCGAAACGGCTTATCGCGTCGACACCCCAGATGCCGACGCGACCCACCGACGCCCTACTCACACAGTCAGCCGAGACGAGTCCTTCGTCGGTTGCCAAGTTCTGGACTTCTATTGAGCGCCCGTGTTTCACGCGCCCGCGCCAGATAGCGGATCGCCGCCGCCGCGTCCGTCGATCCACCACCGCTGTGCCGCCCAAAGGTTCAGAAAGGTGGATCGTTCGGGAGGTACATGGCGTCAAACTTGCGCATCAAACGCATCAAGTTGGCCTCCGTCAGTGTTGCACGCAAGTGGCATGACGTGTTGACACCTGCTTCTTCTTCTGCCTGCAATTTGTCACATTTCTTGTTGCTGCGTCACCTGTCAAATTCTGGAAGTGCCCCATATACGTTCCAAGTTCCAATAGCCCGTGAACTTGCAATTTGTCCCCATTCTAAGACAAAACCTTCGTCGTTACGCTATCAACAAAAAGTCACAGGGATCCGCCAATCTGTCATGATACCCCCCCACACACCCCACACACACACACACACACACAAACATAGTGTCGTCCTTATACGGCATACAGTTTGTCGCCCAGCAAATATTGATCTGTAAGTTGCTTTGCGTAGCAAATAATCTCTCTTCCACTCAGAAAAATAAAAGATCCTTTTTGTTTAGTGCGTGTCGCTACTATTTTTTCACCCAACACCATAGGAATAAGAACCAAAATACGTATTGTATAGTACTTAGCTTAACTAGTCATCTGATTTCCTTGTAATTATCCGCTGTACGATTGTGACTCTGATCTCAGTAATGAAATCTGAGATTCTGCCGAGAACAAGAACAAAAACAGTTACACCTATCACAGGGGTCGAGGGCAAACCACAGAACACCGCAGGCACACACCATGTGAATTAAAAAATTGCCAGCACAAGCAGATTTCGCACAGAGTTCAGTGGAGTTACTCCAACGTCAATTAACATTACTGCCATAAATGCATCAGCGTGATTGCTCTGCTCCAAACTCTCCATTCTGCAACGCAATCAGCGAAAACTTGCATGCGGTGCACATAGAGTACTACTGGAGTAGGATACGAATCCTGCCAAAAACAATCAGACCAAGAGTCAAGGATAAGGCATATTTCATGCAAGAAAATGCTGCAGACTGATATCCAGAAATATATGCATTAGATACAAAAAAGAATCAGCTGGATGTTTCCCAAATTTATCAATCATTGATGACCTCCTGCAATATAATAAGGTTAAGGACTAGTTGCAGAGGATTAAAACCCAGGCAAGCATTTCTCTGATGGCACACCCTCTTCTTCTCCTACTGCTCCTCCTTGCTTCCACAACCATTTCTTCATCCAAGAGAATTCAATCAAAGTTCTCGGCTATCTTCTACTTTGGAGACTCTGTTCTTGACACCGGCAATAACAATCATATCCCGACTTTGGCTGTGGGAAACCATTTCCCTTATGGGAGGGACTTCCCAGGAAGCAAGCCGACAGGGAGGTTCTCAAATGGCCGGCTTGTTCCAGACCTCCTCAATGAGAAGCTGCAGCTCAAGGAATTCTCACCACCGTTCCTGAAGGCGGGGCTGTCCAATGATGATATCATGACAGGGGTGAACTTTGCATCGGCTGGCTCAGGGTTTGATGAAAGGACGTCGCGACTGTCAAATACTCTGCCACTGTCGACGCAGGTGAACCTTTTCAAGGACTACCTCCTCCGGCTCAGGAACATTGTTGGGGACAAAGAGGCCTCAAGGATTATTGCCAACTCTCTGATATTTATCAGCTCAGGAACCAATGATTTCACACGTTACTACCGTTCATCAAAGAGAAAGATGGACATTGGTGAATACCAAGATGCGGTGCTCCAGATGGCACACGCTAGCATCAAGGTAAAATTAGGCAGTTCCTGAGTTGTTTCTACTAAGCTATGTTCTTCTAGTTCTCTTAACACGGGTTAAACTAGGCATACCTTATCTTTCAATTCCATAAACTGGAATGCAGGAGCTGTATAACCTTGGGGGGCGAAAATTCAGCTTGGCAGGCCTTCCTCCTTTTGGCTGCACACCCATTCAGATCACATTAAGTGGAGACCCTGAGAGGACATGTGTGGATGAGCAAAACAGTGATGCCCGGGTCTACAACTCCAAACTTGAGAAGTTGCTTCCTACATTACAAGGCTCACTCTACGGAAGCAAAATTGTATACTTGGACGCATACGAAGCTCTCATGGAGATCCTTGGCAACCCTGTTAAATATGGTAAGTTTTCCATTATGTATTTACAACTTATCTAGTTAAAATAATCACCTGCAAGTTCATTTGTAATTAGTTGTGAAGAAAAGCAAGAAAACATTTTAATCATAGATACTCCAAGTGCTAAAACACCACGAAAACATCTTAAGCGATGCTAAACAGAATTAGCAAACCAAGTGCTAAACTTGGCTGCCAACATCTAGAATCTGGCGAAAACCAAATATCAAACAATTTTATGGCAGAAGGCAGAGTTACCAGTTTTGCTATTCATGTGACGCTGTCTGCTTTCTTGTAATTATAGCAGTTCTCACCAAGTTTGCCATGCCAACAGGATTTACAGAGACAACGCAAGGATGTTGTGGAACTGGGCTCACAGAGGTCGGAATACTTTGCAATGCATTTACTCCTACATGCGAGAATGCGTCATCTTATGTATTTTACGATGCTGTGCACCCAACAGAGAGGGTTTATAGGATAGCAACAGATTACATACTGAAAAATGTTATTCCACGATTTTAATGAATAAGATGCTCAAATAAGAATTTTTTTTCCTTCTTGCAATAACCTTTTATTAATGCATTCAGCCCATCTTTTTAGGCTTTTGCTTGAAGTTCACTCTATACGAAAGAGTCGTTCGAATGCGTAGCATCTACCATGTTATACATAACTGGCAAGAAACCCATGCGTTGCTGTGGACTAAAAATATAGTACAACATGTTTACAATACTAATTACTCCATCGAATTGAGGTTCTGCTCAGCATAACTGTGAATTCATGGTAGGTGTTTTTGGATTTTTTGCAAAAAAAATTTAAATAGGTGGCGAGCAATCCTGTCTCAATCTCAACCGTTGGTAGAAAATCAGCGAACGGGATGAGTATAGCAAACGGACCATCAACATCAACTTGTTTGTTTATAGGAGTGAAGATATACTCGGTATAGTCAGCAGATGATGTAAGAAACAAAATTTAAGAAGTTGACAAGATAAACTGTGAATTTGATTATACACTTGAGATGGCTACACAAGGAAAATGACTAAATGAGTATTCTTACCTCATGTCATTTCAGATCTGTCACCTTTGAATATAGGAACCTCTCAAGTACTGAATTCTCTGTGCAAGCAATAGAATAGGATTGTGGAATCTAGTCCAGTCATCTGCAGTTCAAAAAGTTGACTAGTTCAAATGTTCCATAATTCATACTCATAACCCTGAGAGAACAAGGTTGCAAAACATACCTCTGTGGAATTCTGAAATTGGGTATGCAAGATATTGTCTATCTATTGCTGCACTAAGATACGTACAACTACATCTCCACATAACGTGTTCCTGATATCCTAAAATAATATATAATTTTAGAAGACTATTATTTATGTAAAAGGAGCAAGGGTTTGTGGCTTTGTGCAATCAGCATATATGCACGAAGACAAAGGATTCAGTAATAAATAATACAATATTCGGTGAAGGTCCATAAAAGGCAGGATAACAACATTGATTTTCGTTGAATAATATACTTGCAGATATATTCTGGCAATTGTAACCTTTTGACTTTTCTTTAAACCAAAACACTGAGTTATTGGTTTACAAAAGGTACACCGCACTATTGAAAACTAGAGGACACGCTTTCAAAAACAGCGAACAAGTATACATGCTGTGCGGTTCCAAATTTGCAACAAATTCAGGGGTGTGCTACTGCTACATACTTTCAAATCTGTAGTTGCAGTAATCAAAGAAAGACAGGTGTGCATGCATGTATATCCAAGTTGTGTCCACTTTCAGTTATTCAACTAGCTAGCGATATCCTGAAATTTGCAGGTACCAAGTACGCACTATGCATTGCCAGTCGCTGGTTGTGTGTCTATGATTTTTCTACCTTCTGGATGTGGTACATACAGTGTGTAAGCAAGAGGTGCCCTAAGTCATAAATTCCCAGTTGTAGAATCATCCACAACACCTTTCTAAAAACGAACATTACAACAAAAGTTTATTTCAGAAATTGGATTATAGAAGTATTGAAGATTTATAGAACACGGCAACATAATGCAAGAGAAATACACATCCATCTGTTTAAGGGTACCAACCAACAGGAGATGAGAGACCAGAGTAGTTTGCCAAAACTGGTGTGCTTTCTATGACAGGGGCCTTATTACTTAACAGTCTAACCATCATAAAAGTTGGGTCACACAGACATCACAATAGTATAAGCCTGACTGATCTGAAATCAAGATAGGCCCTTCCCATTTATCACTTGAGTAGCGCACTGATTTTGAAACAAAACACTAAGCAAGTATTTGAAATATGACAAATAGGTGAAAAAGAAGACTGATAATATTAATATGTCAAATAAGATTACCATTACCAACTGATAAAGAAACACCTACAGTACTTTACACAGTTGGAGAAGCCAATGGTTTGTCCATCTAGTATATAAAGCCCAACCCAATGGCCAAACATCATCAAACCCAGAATGGCACCCTTATTAGTGAACTTCAGATATCCACCGCAACAGCAAATTAGTAATGACACTGAAATCACAGCTGCAACGTCATAACATGCTACAATTAACCAATCATTTGGCAAATCCTTCAAACAAATGTTGGATGCATGCCTCGATATCCTCTGGGGTATACTTGATGAACAAGTCCTGCTCAACTTCTTCAGATGATCTCAACCTCGCAATTAAGCCCTTATATGCAGGTATCACTGAATCTGCTATTGCTGCCCTGACATCCGCACGCAGCTGCTCATCTATGACAACCCACTCCGACTGCGCTGCACGAATTTCCTCCAAGTAACTGTTGAACATCTGCAGTTTTTGAAGCATGGCCTTCGCAGGGAGACTATTAAACCCAGAACCTCCAGTTTGTAGCACTGACATCACCTTTGACCAAGCCCCACGCTGGTACTCCATACTCCACCGGCGCACTCTACTCGACATCTGCTTCATCCACTCATCACCAAGCAAAACCCCAAGCTCACTGTCATTCACTTTGTGAATGATGTACTTGCCATTATTCATCAAGAAGATGGAAGCAAGTGGTGGGTCCCTGTATATCTTAGATTTGGCTTCCAAATTCTTGTGAAGCACATCCATGATCCACGCAATGTGCACGGCGAGCGACGAAGTGGGGCGATCAGGATCAACAGCAACACCAAGAGCACCCAAGTCACCTTCCATCACCTCTTCCAGTGTCTGTCTAGAACCACACGCGGCACGTAGATAGTTCATAACATACCGAGTGATTGGGTGTATGCCACCACCAGGCACAGCAACACGGGCTGGGTCACGGCGGATAAGATTTTCCAGTTCCATGAATATACCTTTGATAGAGGAACCGAGAGTGTTGCATACAGCAGAGACCTCGGCACGAAGCGCTGCAGAGTAGGGATCCGCGAAAACAGGATCGAGGTCAGGGAGGAGATCACGCACTGCCTCATACATGTCGATGACACGAAAGAGGCGCTCTGGTGCGCGGCTTGCAGCAGAAACTGCATCGCCGAATGAGATAAGCTGCAGCGCTTGGGTACGAACTGCAGCAACAAAGGCGAGGTCGCCATAGGGGGCGAGGCCATCGAAGACACGGTCGGAGAGGCGGCGCTCACTGGGGATCAGGATGCGGAATACCATCTTGAAGGCCGGAATCCATCGAGCAATGTCGAACTCCAGTTCCTCCCAGGGTAAGGAGTGGACCTCATCGGAAGTGCGCGGACGGATGCCGAGGCGCGCGACGCTCTCATCGATGAATCCGCGGCGCGCGGCCGCGTAGGCCTCAGCGCACTCGCGGCCGAAGCCTGCGTCCACCATCCGCCGTGCTATCTGGTGCACGTCGGAGACTGACCCCGGGGGGAGAGCGTCGATGACCACGTCGAAGTCCGAGACTGGCTTGGCGATTGGGATTGGCTCGTCGCCGTAGCCGTCATCTGCGTCGTAGCCCTCGTCCTCGCTCTCCTCAGAATCGAATCCGCCGGGCGCCGCTGGCGCCGCGTCGTCGGGGCGCTCGATTAACGCCCGGAATTCGTCCTCCAGCCGGGCCATGCACCGGCTCAGCAACTCGTCGGCGCGGTCGAGCAACCCACGGTTGGTCCCCGCCGCGTCCAGCTCTTGCACGGTGCCGATAAGGTCGTCCACCGCCTCCAGGAACGCGTCGGCGTCCGCGGAGTCGGCCCATACGAGCCTATCCATCGTCACGAACTGCGAGATCTGCCGGTCCAGCGTGCGCACGGTCCGCTCCAGCGACGTAACCGGCGGCATCGGCGCCGGGGCCGAGGGCAACGCGGGCGGCGGCGACGAGGCCGGCATCGAGTGCTCCCCAGCTCCTCCGCCGGCCGCAGCCGCCGCAGCGTAGAGCTTGTCGAGCGAGAGACGGCCGTCGTAGTTGGAGAAGACCTTGAGTATGTCCTCCGTCATCGTGCCAGTGCGGCCTAGGGTCTTGGCGATGTGCTGCACCGTGGCGAGCAGCTTCTCCTCGCCGTCCTCCGCCATCGTCCACGGGAGGAACCGAACTTGCGGGTGGCTCAGGCTAGGGTTTGGTCACGCCGCGTGGCCGTGGAGCTCGGGGTTGGGGGGTGAAGACGCGGCGGTGGTCTTTGGCGAACAGCGACGACTCAATGGACTGGTCGCTCAGGCGCCCACTGGAGACAGTGACACCGCTGTAAATTGTAGTCCACACATGAAAACTACCGTCCACAAGACCACATGACCAAATCCACGGTGGTAGCCGTAGGGTGAGGGTAATTTCGCGGTCGATGGTGGAGTAGAATTTAGAATAGCTTTGCCCCGATGGACGACAGGTCTCGGGAGAAGTAAAAGATTGGAAGACTTTCCTGAGACAAAAAGAAAAAATGGAAGACTGGGTACTGGGTGGGTGGGTGGCAAAGCATAAATGTAGACAGGTCACAGCAGCAACACCGCTCGGTAGACGTGAGGGCTTTAAATTCTCACTGACAGGTCGGGCCACAGCAACGAAGTAGGGTTTTGGTCATTCTTTTTGGGGAAGGGTTTTGGCCACGTTGAGACGGAAATCATCACTTAAACGGCCCACATTGCCTTAGGTTTTAGATTCGCCGCGGGTTGTTTGGAAGCCCACATTGCCCCCTTTCTTGGGCTAGCCCAGTCAGATGCAGGTGCTATCGGGCTGCCATGAAGGCCCGGTTTCAGTGGTTCCCATATTATTTGCGGTTTGATCCGGGCAACGGGTCAGTCAGCCTCGAATCTTGCCAAAAAAATACTCGTAAAAGAAAGGGAACAAATCAGGTTCGAATCACGACACGTAAACGCCAATGACTTGTGGGCCCACAATTAGCCAGAGACGCACTGTGAGGTGGAGACGGGCGCAAGACCACCAATTCCCGCAACTGCATAAAAGTGCTCGCCCATCCAACGTGCTAATCAATCCCGAATCTAGAATCCTCCCGCAACAAACGCCATGGCGTCTGCATCGCCGCCGCAGCCCTTGCTCCCAGTGACCAATCCCTCCTCCGGCAGCGGCGGCGGCGGCTCGGGGCCGTCCTCCGGCAACGGGCTCTCGGAATCGGCGCTTGCCACACCGGCCTTCCGGCTCTTCCTCAGCAGGGTCTCCGACACGGCGCGGCGCTCGCTCGCGGACCGCCGCCCCTGGACAGAGCTCGTCGACCGCACGGCCATCTCGCGGCCGGACTCCCTCTCCGAGGCCACCTCGCGGCTGCGCCGCAACCTCGGCTACTTCCGCGTCAACTACGCTGCCGTGGTGGCCTTCTCCCTCGCGGCCTCGCTGCTGGCGCACCCCTTCTCCCTCCTCGTCCTCCTCAGCATCCTCGGCGCCTGGTGCTTCCTGTATGTCTTCCGCGCCTCCGACCAGCCCGTCGTGCTCTTCGGCCGCACCTTCTCCGACCGCGAGACGCTGCTCGGCCTCGTCGTCGCATCGATGCTCGCCTTCTTCCTGACGTCCGTGGCCTCGCTCATCATCTCCGGCCTGCTCGTCGGCGGCGCGATTGTCGCAGTGCACGGCGCCTTCCGCATGCCCGAGGACCTCTTCCTCGACGATTCGAGTGCTGTTTCCAGTGGCAACACTACCAACAGGCTGCTCTCCTTCCTCGCGTCGCCCGGATCTGGTGTTTGAGGCAGCGGGAGATCTGGTAGGGTTCTTGCCTCGGCCAGTTTATTTCAAGTCTGAATTGGTATAGATCTGGATCCGTGACTATAGCTAATTGCTTCTCACTCCGGTGGTATACATATCGACTCGGTATGGATATGGAGATCTGATTTTGGTTTTCATACGTACCTCCAATTATGCAAAGCCCCCAAGACTTGTAATCTTAGATTTAACCAGCTGTGATGAGATGACTGGTAAAAATTATCAAAATGATCTCTGCGCCTTTTGAGTTTTGACACAATTGAACATCAGAGGTGTATGGTTTTCCTTGCGTGACCTGTAACTTTTTCTTATTACTTATGCCAACTCATTGTGGTCTCTGAAATTTGTCGTTGTGGTGAAACACTGAAATGTTTGCTTTCATTCATTTGTATTGCACTGTGGTCTGATCGAGTGGCTGTGCCTGTTTGTGTTGACCCCGCGTTGGTAACACTGAAATGTTTGCTTTCATTAATCTCCAGAACCTATAGTTTGATCATGTTAATGGCATAAAAGGCCAGTGTTATCCGAAGCTAAATGTTGCTTTCTGATGTGTCGAAATTGATTGGTCCTGTTATGTTGGAGCATGTTTCAAGAACCTTTGGAGCTGAATGTAAAATAATCCACCAGTGGCTAGTATTGAATCCTTATTACTAGTAGAAATTTGCTTCCATTTGAGAATTAGTCAGCTTGTCTGTTGAAAGTTAAAACAGAAGCTGAAGTTATATACTTCACCTGTGTCAGCTCGTATATTTCATCTGTGTCAGATGTTGAATTAATTGGATATGTTCGTATATTGCTCTTCTGTTGAAAAATTAGTCAATCACATTGTGTTATCATAGAGGCCCTGAAGTTCTTTTTCATTGTGTGTAATATTGCGGCTGGAATTTTTAGGCTTAACCTGCCAAGATTTCTAGTCCAGTTCTTGGAGTGGGACATGTTTTGAGTTAAAAGGAGTAACGGATTGTAAATGCAGTGGTTCTACTGCCAAGATGATCTTTAATTCTTTCTCTACTTGACTAAATTCTATAAGAATGGTGACTAATTATTGATATCGAAAAAAAAAAGCTTTGAAATCTGCACGTCGATTTTCTGTTGCGCCATCTGTAATAATCGATTGGGTTACATCTGCTATACCAAATAAAAGTTTAATTTTAAATCTTTAAATAATAAGCTGAGGAATCACTGAGAATTACACGAATTTACAGGGGAAAGACACAAACCAAGCTGGAAAATCGACCCCCTAGAAGAAATATCACAAATACCCCCAAAAAACAGCAACTGGGTACACGACATGAGCAGCCTTCAAAAGTCTTGTGTGGTATCTTCTGCTGATCATTAGCACATCGGAAGATCAACTGGAGGTGCCTCCAGTGTCTGCAGCTTGCCATACCCGTCCTCCACCAGAAACGCCATTGCCAGGCCCCAGGTAATGTGCACGTCGAGATGGCAATGCATGAGCCACACCCCTGGGTTGTCGGCACGGAACCGGATGACCGCCCAGCCGTTCACCGGCACAGCCACCGTGTTCCGCTGCGGTGGGTTTTCGAGGTTGAACTTCTCGGCGTCCTTCTTCGCGTCGAAGTTGCCAAATCCCTCGGCAAGGATATAGAAGTCATAGCCGTGGAGGTGGATGGGGTGGTTCTCTGGCGTGACGATGCTCGTGTCCTGCAGGACAATCTGCACCACGGAGTTATACCTAAGCTTGTATAGTTTTGTCGCCGGGATCGGCTGCCACAGGCTGCGGCTGACGTTCTGTGCTGTGTAGTCGAACTGCACCGACGGGTAGGCCGGGAAGTCGGTAGTGAAGACGTCCGGGATGTCATAGTAGTGCGCATGGAGGAGGGAGGTGGCCTTTGGGAAGACGAAGGAGATGTTGTTCATGCTGGCCGTGAAGCGGGTGTTGTTTGGCGCGCCGCATTGCTGCCCTGGCTTGCAATTGAACAGTCCGAGGCCGACGGTGAAGAATAGGTTCTCGTCGACGGGGCTGGGGATCTCGACTTTCCGTGGACTCTTGATGCCCGCCGCGAACGCCGTAGCAGCACTGGTGTCGTTGAACGCCGGGAGGGTGGGGAACGCCGGGCGGATCGCAGGGCCGAAATCAGTGCTGCAGCCGCAATCGTACTCGAGGATGGCGGTGGTGGTAGTATTGTCGAACGCCACGCCTTGGGTGGTGACGTAGCCACGCGCCGCGATGTAGTACCGGGTGGGCGCCTGGTCCATGGTGACGAGGACGTCGGTGGTCTGGCCCGGCGCGATCATGAGCACCGAGGTGACGAATGGCTCGGTGTAGGACGCGTCGGCGCCGACGACCGTCATCTTGTGGTTGGCGATGGAGACGAAGAGCTCGTGGTTGAGCGCAGAGTTGATGAACCGGAGCAGGGCCGTCTCCCCGGGCTTCACCGAGATAGCCGTGGTCTCTGGCAAGAATAAAATAAAATAAAATGCAAACGTCCATTGTTATAGAGATTGTTTGGTTGTGTTGCCTAACGCAAAATGACATGCGGGTAGGTGAGTGATGAGTACCTTCGCGGGAGCAGTTGTAGAGGTCACCGGGCTGGCCGTTGACGGTGAAGGCGTCAGAGACGTTTGGTCCCCCGCCGGTCCTCTGGGCCTCCCGGATGACATCGATCGGGTTCGCGTCCCACCATTCCCCTGCATGCCCATAACATCAGTCTCGACATGTTTTTCATCCGGTTCAGAATATTCAGATGCTAGTAATTCGAACAGAGACCGGATCATTTGTTAGGAGGGTACACGGAGTTTACGTACCGAGCATAAGTGGGACTTCACGGGAGGGCTTCTCGAATGGGTACGCCTTGTCCTCCCTGGGTCGGATGATGAGCGCGCCGTAGACGGTGGCTCTGAGCCAGGAGCTGTGCGCGTGCCACCACAGCGTGCCCTCCTGCCCCTCGATGGTGAACTTGTACTTGTAGCTGCCGCCCGGCTTGATGGGGCACTGCGTCACGAACTCCGGCCCGTCCGCCCACCCTGTCCTGAACTGCCTGATGCCGTGCCTGCACACACGTACACGCAACAGAACGAGCTCCAGTCAGTCAAAAGCACCCGAGCGCATTTACCATTAATTCGAAGCGATCGATCCAAGTGGTGCTAGGAAAATACCAGTGGATGGTGACGTTGTACTGGGCCTGGTTGACGACGTTGACGACGAGCGTGTCGCCTTCCCGGACCTCCAGCGTCGGCCCGGGGAACTGCCCGTTCACCGTGATGATGTTGTGCTCCTTGCACAGCCTCTTCACCGGCGTCTCTTGGACCTTCATTAAGTTGACACCACCACACGCAGAAATGGTCAGAGCGCCGTACGCAGACACATGGAATTAACACGTACGAATGGATAGATAGACAGGGGCATGGACATATGATCACGTACGATGAACTCGTGGTGGTGCACTTCGGCGCTGGCGAGCAAAGCCAGCGCGAGGCAGCTGCACGACAGGAGAAAGAGCAGCCGGGAGGACGCCATGGCCGGCCGATTGATCGAGGTTTAGGGAGTGATCGAGGGGTTTGTTTAGAGGCTTTTTTGCTTGAATGCCTCCGAGTTGGCGATGAGGCTCACACGGTCAGGGTTAACGTATATATAGCGTTCGAAAGAACAGGGTTTCAAAGTGTGTTCGTCAGGCTCCTGCCGGCCGGCAGGGTTGGTCGATAGGTTGTGATTTTCTGCGTGGCGAACCTGCTTTTTGGCGGCAGCCATGCATCAGAATTCAGATTGCCCCTGCTCCGTGTTCGTGCGTTCAACCCTGCAGATGGTTTGGTGCACCCACTGGGCCTGCCCCCGGTTGGCGCATTGCAGTAGTTTCAGAGAAGAAGCTACTTGAGGCATGACACGCTTCTGGCTCTGGGTAAAAAGTGTGCTGCTTCCCACCGTGCTTTTGATGTCACATCTCATTCGGTTATCCGCTTAATTTGCAGCGAGCCTAGAAACATTCTGGTTCATTTGATGCTCCGTGCGTAAATCGTGATTCTCGTTGATGGAACCGTAGATTTTTTTTTTGCAAAAGTAAATAAATAACCCCACAACTTACCCCAAAAATCCATACGATCGCCGGCCACCTGTCCCAAACTCTTGTTCTAGATTTGTTTTTAGTATTTGCTCCTGTTCTTCGTGTGTGTTTTCTGAGGGATATCTTCGACCTTTACATGCATCACTATGTTCAGAAGGTACAGTGATCAATCAGCATGTTAATGCATCGCCAAGTTCAACGTTACAGTGATCAGCAGAGTTAGTTAACCGTTTTTTTGTCCTGATCAGTTAATCTGCCGCCATCAGAAGCGAGCAAATTATAGTTTGCTGAAACTTGTGGGCAAAGGAACCTAGTGTTGAAATTCAATGATTAGGAGTCAACTGTGACAATTTCTATTAGTCCTTTTCCGCCCTATGAATGGTTGGCCAAATTAAATGGCTACCATAAACTTAGCAGATGGAACTTTGTCAAAATATTTATGTGCTCACGATTGCACCGGATCGGAGTCCTTTTTATTGAGTATTGACTTTCGTACAAAAGAGGTGGATTTGGTAACCTACATGTGTTTGCCAATGTCGATATTTGTTCCAACAAATCTTCCCGATCAATCTTCTGAGGATGACAATAAACCGAATCTGATTGCTCAGTCCAATTCAACGCCTCTTGCCTTGCCTTGCTCTTATTAGACGAAGGGACTTGGAAGCTAAGACTGTACGCATGCAAGTCAGTGATACAACATTTGAGCGATCTTTAGAAGAACTCTCCAATCTCCCATATCCCTTAAAAATTAGCCTTAGGAGATAGGAGTACGTATTAATTAAGCTCTAACGAGGCATCCAGTCTGAACAATATAAAACAATTAAGCGCCTAAATTTATAAAATTGAATGCTCATCTCAGAAACAAGAAGAAAACAAATTCAATGTTCTTTCTGAACTGGAGTATATTGCAGAAATTATCAAATAATCACTCTGTTTCAGCAGTTGACATGAACAATGGCATTGCTAGAGAAGCTTTGTGCCCCAACTTTACATGATTTATTTCTAAATAGAAGCTTTGCAGGCGTTGCATTTCGCCGTCATGGACCGGCCATGAGGCAGGTCCGGCGACCTGGCGCGTCCAAGGACTTCCACGATCACTGTGCAAATGCGTCAGAGGATCTATCTGGTGAGGTAGGAATGGCAGGTGGGAACAACAAAATTGTGCAAAACAACAACCCTGATCGACCCCCAAAGCTCCAACCAACTGGAGTAGAATTCCACGTAAAGTAGCTGGACATACAATCATTTCTGAGAGTGCCACTCGATGATTGTTATCTTTCTCTATGGGCTATGGCCTATGGCATGGCGCATGTGCCTAATTTCTTTTTGGCAGAAAGGCTTTGGAGGTTGGAGAAAATTTGCACATCCTCCTGTTCTTGTCCGGCTATGCCTGAACCTTATTTTAGTAAGGGTTGGATAACGCAGGCTATTTGCCTATGAGGCTATGAGTCTTTTAGTACATCAAATGATCATTGTACTTATCTAAGTATGACTTGGGATTGAATCAATCTTCTGCTTTACAGCTTGAATGCTACAGTTTGGGTTCTGACTCTGCTGATTGAGTTTGAACTTTAAATGTTTATGGGTGTAGTTCGTGTAATAATTCAGTATAATTCCAGAAGTTTTCTTGTGTTATACCTGCAGTTCTCCAACTCTTTTAGGACCTGTTTGGTTGGTGCCTGAGGTCTATGCCTGAAAAATTGTGGAGCCTGCCGTCGGCCTGAGAAATTGTGCCTTCCTGCCTGACCAAACTAGACTGACGTTTGTGTGTTTGGTTTGGAGCCTGAGCCTGAAAAGAATCAGATAGGTAATGAAGACAAAAATTTCTCTGCTAATTGCTCTGGGGTCTGCCAGGCAGTTTGTTGCTGCTCCCAGGCGTCCAAAATCCCAAGTCTGAGCCAGGCTAATCTACTTCTGTCCTGTTGTCATGCCCGACTAATCACAATGTTTCATCCATCAATCCAGGGCACCACATTAGAGCAACTCCAAGAGATCCCCTAAATCTCATATATGGGGATCCCCTATCCCATTTAGCCCCCCCCTCTCACAAATCGCAACTCTCTTCGACAGATTACCCAAATCTCATTCCCTATAACTCACTCTTCTATTATATTCATACCTTCCAACCTTTTTTATAAACATCAATATTTCAAATGAGTTGATTTGAAATCGTATATTTAAAACGCTTATATTTGAAATTAAATTGTTTTAATTTATATTTGCAAATCTGCAATGGCCGGCATCAATCGCCCCTCTATAAGTGCATCAATCAAGTTAAAAGCAAACAAATTTGAGTGCATCAATCTCCCCAATCATCAGTTTATCTATTTCTCCTCTTCCATCTTCAGTTAAAGAAAAAGTCAATCCACCAATCTCCCGTGCTCTCTCCTCCCGTGCCGTGCTCTCTCCTCCCATCACTAGCAGCGCCACCGCTGCCTTCGTCGTCCACGCTCGATCCCGTGCCATCTCTCCCCTACCTCCCTCCCTCTTACCTATCTCCTTTCTCATCCGCCGAGATCCGGCACTGGCTGTGATTCGAGCGGCGGCGGGTGGAGGTTTGGGCGGCGTAGCTTGGAACGGGCTGGCAGGGCTTCAAGCAGAGGAGCGAGGAGCTCCAGGCTGCGCAGCTAAGAGCGGCAGCTAGCGAGCTTCAGGGGGCGCAGATTGGAGCGGCAGTGATCGGAGCTTCAAGCGGCGCCGACGAGCTTCCTCGTCGGGATGTAATTTGGCGGGAGGGAATTCGTCAGTTGCGAATCCTGATGAAAGATGTCTATCCTTCTACTCTGTATTTAACTATTTGGCACCGGATAAGATTTCTCTTCGAGATGACCTTGCACCGTCCAAACAACCTCGAGGCAGCCCTCAGGGAAGCTTCAGGGCCAGGCACAAAGGCCTCCAGCCGCTAACAAACAGGCCGTTAATTTCTGCACTGCAAACTGCAGCCATGTCCTCCTGCCTGCACCACTGGTACTACAGCTGGCAGTACGGTGTATCCGTATATGCGCACCTTGGCCCCACATGGCATGGAGTGTAGGGTACGAAATGGTAGGTAGCCTTGCCTGCCTTGCACGTATCACGGCGTTCACCTTTCTCCTTCCCCCGACTAGACTCGTCGACGGCTTCCCCGCCAGATCTTGCTTTTCCCCAACCCTAACCACCGGCGATCGCCATGATGGCCGCCGAGTCCTCGGCGACAGACAACTACTCCACCGACGGGTATCTCGAGACCCTCTCCCTCGATTCCTCCGCCTCTGCTTCTACCGATCCCCTGCTCCACCCTCCTCCCTCCCCTTCGTCCACGTCCTCTCCCACCGCACCCGCGAACGACGACGCGTTCATCGACGAGAACGGCGAGGATGACTTCCCGCAAGACCTCCCCGCTCAGGACACCCCGGTCATTTCCCGCGAGCCATCACCGGAGTTGTACCGGATCACTGTCTCCGAGCCTAGGAAGCACGACGAGCCTGCCACTGGTGCCGCGGGGGTCATTCCTGGGTCTGGCAGCTATTTCTCCTACCTCGTCACCACCCAAGTTGGAGACGGCGGCAAGTTCGTCGTTCGGCGGCGCTTCCGCGACGTGGTGGCCCTCGCCGACCGCATCGCGTCCACCCACCGCGGTCTCTTCATCCCACCGCGGCCCGACAAGAGCATCGTCGAGGGACAAGTCATGCAGCGGCATGACTTCGTGAACCAGCGCTGCGCTGCGCTCCAGCGTTACCTCTGCCGCCTCGCCGCGCACCCCACAGTCGGCCGCAGTGTTGACCTCCAAGTCTTCCTCACTGAGGCAAGCGGTATCCCCACCTCCGAGGGTGAGTCACCCAGGTGCACTCCCACGAGTATTGCTGCCACGTCCACGGCTGTTACCACACCAACGACGCCTGCGAAGGGCGGGAGGGACTTCTTTGGTATGTTTAAGGACCTGAAGCAGACGGTGTCGAATGGTTTGATGGCGGTGAGGACACTTCCGTTGGAGGAGGAGACCGATACAAAGTTCGTTGCCCATAAGGCCAAGCTCGAGGAATTGGAGCAGCAACTATCCACGACATCTCAGCAGGTGACTGAGTGGTTTTCTGGTTTAGTGAAGCATTCATATTACTCTTCTGTGTAATTGTTGAGTTGTGACAGATACACATGATGAATGAAGGGGTTAAATTCAGCGTGTTTGTTTTGAGAAGTAAATACGTGTACCATCCTAACATTATAAAACTTGGTCAAGGAATTGGTAGTTTGCATCAGAAGTTCTATTTTTTTGGTAATTTCATCATAAGTTTTCAGTCGATGCGCTACTGTACAAAATTACACCATCTAATGTTCTTCTTCTGCATAATCTCTAGGTAGTGGCACTTGTTAAAGCTCATGAGGATCTTAGAGAAACTACGGCTCACTTGGGAATGACATTCATTAAGCTGGCAAAATTTGAAAAAGGGCAGTCTTCATGCAGTTCTCAGATAAGTCGAGCTGCTGATGTTAGCAATTTTGCAAGTGCTGTTGTCAAAGTCAGCAGGTCACAGACAAAACTTAATGCTGAAATCGTGAAGCATCTGGTACGTGGAGAAAAATGGGAGACCATTGCTTGGATATAGGTTTTACGATTATATTGTTTCTTGAATTGTAATGGTCTTTGCTTTTACAGGGAACTATCCATGAATACTTGGAGACGATGAGTTCTGTTCACAATGCATTTAGTGATCGCTCTAATGCTTTGCTTCATGTGCAAAGTCTATCATCAGACTTAAATCTCTTGCACAACCGGGTGGCAAAACTTGAATCTGTGTCATCGAGAGGAATTGATCAGGAGAGATCGAGGTATCAAAAGATCGAAGAGCTGAAAGAAACAATAAGAGCAACAGAAGATGCAAAAATTCATGCACGCAAAGAGTATGAGCTTATTAAGGTAAATCACCCAAACTTATGAATTAATGTAGGTCATGCAATTTATTCTTTGTACTTAATTGTGGCCTTCTGGATTTTGAGTTACCGTTCATTTTTTAATTGCACGGTTCAAGATTGTTATGGTATAAGTTCAGATGACAACAATAACTAATGCTATGGTTAGCAATGGATGCACAGCCATAATTCTCTGTCTTGGGAGGAGCAATAGATTCGTACTGCTCGATGCCTAACACGACTATGGTCTGTTCAGTTTGCATTGTATTTGACATTTGTGAGTGATATTTTAAGTTTTTGTTCAGGCTGATACCTGGCACTAGTTAAATGACATAAACACCAATCTATACTGTATATATATACGCATCGATTGTTCACTTTATTAGCCTGTATGAAGTATGAACTAATATCATTTAGCATAGCGATATCCAATGTGTGCTACGGAAATACCCATTAGAGAATACAATATTAAGTAAATTTACATTATATCTGAGTTAAGCTCTCAGAAGTCAGAATGCATTTGTAGCTTCAGACCTTCAGTGACTGCATCATGATGACATTAGATGACGTGTTGCTAAAAAACCACAAGTCACTGAGTCAAGATCGTCAATTCAGTATGGTCATGTGAGTTGTGATGGAAGTATTTGCAGTACATTAATTAATTGTCAGTGGAGTAACTGAAGTTGCTATCTGTAGATTGACCTTTAGTTTCGAACATACATCTTTTTACAATTTAAATGATGGTAGTGCCATGTATGATTTAGATATGCTAGGTTATGTATTGACCTATCGGAACAGGTTTCTTGAAGAATATAGGATTTTATTTTCATGTGGAACTTGTGTCGTATTGATAGTATTGAAGAGTGGTTAAGCCTGCCGTTGAACCCAGAGATCTTGTAGCATATGTTTGGGTAGTCTTGAACAGAGTTATGAGATACCTCTATGTCCATTTGTCAATCACATGCTTTTGTTCAAGTCAAGTCAAGTCAAGTGATATGTCCTTTTTTAATTTGTCAAACCATAAATTCAATGTGTCTAATTCTAGGGACATGGCTCTGCTCTTGACTCTTAAGCCCACCATTTGTTGCCTGTCATGGAGGGGCTTTTCTGATCTAAGTATAACCATCTCTGATAATGCAGGAAAACAACATGAAAGAAATCAAAAGATTTGATAAAGAGATACACCAGGATTTGGTAGATATGATGAAAGGCTTTGTGACAAATCAGGTACAAATTTAAACTTTGATTACAGAATTCTTCTCTTCCCTGCTGTTTGCATAATCATTCAAATTCTTTTTAGTGAAAAATCAAAATATAAAGTTGGAGTATTTGTCTGCAGTATTACTTATTCATTGCTTTCTTTTGTAGATTTGTCTTCATAGATCAATTGTTTTTAAAATTCAGTTCATGTGTTCTAACCCCCTGATTTTTATAATACTGTCCACTTTTGAAACCTGAAGTTAGTAATGATGCCTACTGTGGGCTACTGCCTAGTTCCTCGCATTTCTGTCAAAGCACAAACTAAACACTTGGAAATTGGTATGTGCTGATGATTTGTTTATGAAATTAGCCTCACACAACTTTGAATTACATATCTTATCCATGCAGAAGTCAATGGTCCTTTAAGAAGTTCTTTGCAGTCACATTATCCAATATCATTGTTGACCTAAGGGCATGTGAATCGTGTGGTTTTATGTTTCCGCTGATTACCTGGAACTTGAGCACCGCCTATATAAACACTTTTTAGTGCTTGCAGAAACCATGTCGATCTAGCAACCTCTGATGTGTTAGGGGGTCTAATTGCAACTATCTTAAAGCTAGAACTAGCAAGGGTCCTTTGGAGTTATACAGCATTGACTATCAATGATTTGATAGATTGTTTTTTGTTGTGTTTAGTTGATTAGTTCTCTAGAGCAAAAGATAAACTGATCAAGAGTAGCAAAAAAATATCCATATGTAACAACACGTGGGACATGACATTTCATTCTTGTGTTCTTCATATTCCTAGGTTTTCTAATTCATGCGATCCAAAGAGGGCCTTACGAGTGCTACAGTGTCTGAAATTGAACACTTAACATATCAGCCAGTGCTATACTTTTTGATAGCAACAATGCATTTCATAGTACCTAATAAATTTAATCAGGGAAAAAGCTAATTGAATTTGCATCCTTGGTTTTTTGCGATGTGCAGATTACTTGCTCAGATCAAATTGCTAATATCTGGGCGAAGATTGCAGAAGAAACGAAAGGATATGCAGGCAGGAGCAGCTGAAGTAGGATGTAAATATACTTGTGAATTTTGAGCCGTTTATATGCAGTATCAACATCGAATACACCATTGAGAATCATGTTATCACTTGGCGGTTTGGGCTATTTGTGCAGAGACAGTTTCAACTCCTCAAGGGGGCATGGGGTATTTGGATCAAGAACTTTCATGGAGATAGTGCACCAGATATTCTCTGAGGAAAGAAGAACTAACCCACGATCACAAAACCAACACATCTGTTCACCCCAGTTTTTCCCCACCCTGGGTTTAGCTGTAATGCTGAGTTTTTCTGTACAACTAGACGGAACTAGCTGACTGGAGTTCCCTGCTTCCTGAGAGAAGCATATAGTACATGAGATTGTTTTTAGTCACCCGGAAGAGTTGCAAGCTTGCACGTATCTGTTTGCTATCATGTCCACTATGTTTCCTTTCAGCTCTGTGAAAGACAAGGACTTGGGTTTGATATTATGCACACGTCCCTGCGGAAGGTGAGCCACCCATCCTCGACGCGGCTGACTGGCGGTGTGGATTCTCTGACTCATGTCACCTGACTTTGTGAGGCTGAAATGTGGGTCCCATGGTTGGCTGACCCACTTGTCAGCCTCACAAAGTCAGGTGACTTAAGTCAGAAAATACTTGCCGGGCTGACTGGGTATGCCCGCGGAGCCGCGACCCAGTGGTAGAAGTTGGCAGCTAGTGGTTGAAGCTTTCGGAGGCATCGCTATCGCCGTCGACCACCAAATCACCGATACTTATCTGTGGCTCTGGGACTTCTTGTATTTTCAGATGGGTGATTTCATCTCGCCTTTGTGAGCTCCCTGAGAAGCCAGGCGTGCATGCTCAGAAGCCTGCCACCGAAACGGAAAAATGAGAGCGATCTCTACCAGTCGTACTACCATGACAATTTTCACCGCGACAAAACGTCCCCCACAAAATCTAACTTGCAGCCATCAGTATCCCATCTTCTTTTTTTGTCTGAGAAACCATTCGATCCAACGGAAAATTGCGATTTGCACCGTGGCGTCTCTTTGTCCGCTAGTCGAATGCCATCTCAACTTGTCAAGTGAATCGAAATACTTCAAACGTGTAGATGAAAAATGCTGCTCCATTTCTCTTGAGTTCTGAAGTACTCCTTCCGTTCCTTAGGAACGGAGGAAGTACAGTTGTATATACGGATAGTTAACCAACGGCTACAGACTACTCATCTCTGAAGTCTGGACAACCTCCATTTGCCCCGCCGGCCGGCGCGTAAGCGGCGCGCCTCCGGCATCGTCTCTGCCTTGGGAGAATGCTGCCCCACGCGCCCTGCCGAAACCCGGGCGCCTTCAAGTTCAAACCCCTCCTCCCCACCAAACCGCCTCTCGCAGCCGCCGCCTCCTCCCGCGGGAGCCTCTGCACCGCTGCGGCCTCCCGCCGCGACTTCCTCCTCCTTGCCCCGTCCCTAGCGGCGGCATCTACAGCCATCCAGTACTTCCCACTCTCGGCCTCCGCCGCTGACGATGAGAAGCCTGCCCCACAACCGCCGGCCGCTCCGGCTCCGACTCCGCCGGCCCCTGCGGGGGAGCCCGAAGAGGCGGCGCTATCAAGGATGTACGATGCCACGGTCATCGGAGAGCCGCAGGCTGTGGGGAAGGACGCGCGGGGGCGGGTGTGGGAGAAGCTGATGGCCGCGCGGGTCGTGTACCTCGGCGAGGCCGAGCTCGTTCCTGACCGCGACGACCGTGTGCTCGAACTCGAGATCGCGAGGAAGCTGTCCGATCGGTGCGCGGATGCCGGGAGGAGACTCTCGCTCGCGCTGGAGGCGTTCCCCTGCGACCTCCAGGAGCAGCTCAACCAGTTCATGGATGGAAGGTTGCTACTGTCCTTTCCGTTAATTTTACCTGTTTTTAGCTGTGATAATTCTATCTGAGGCCTGGGTGTTTACAGTAGATATTTTGCATCCTAGCCGTCTTAAATTGAAATGCTCTTGTCATATTATGGTTTCATTTTCACAGATTTATATAAGGGGAAGGTTGTTTTCTCGTGTATTCCACGTCACTTAGAGAAGACAATAAAATACGTCATACAATAAATTATTTCTAAGTATGATATCATGCAATTAATATTTTTTTTGAACAAAAATATTTTTAGAAGTGTGATGAAAAGATGAAATCTTGTACAATGCGAAAAATTGTCGTATCTTTCTAGTGAAGAGATCTCTTAGTTAAAAGAAGGCTAGCCGCTAGCACTTTTTCATTTCTATCTCCTCCAAGTCAGCACTTATCCTACGTGGCATCCCTAACAAAGACCATTGTAAATGCTCTAAGTGGAAGAGTTAAGAGTAGGTTCGACTTTTTTTTCTATGGCAAAACTATGAGGTCATGTAAGAACTATGAAATTGTAGGAACATTTTCTTCCCCTTGTCTACTAGACGAGACTACTACTGTACTGTCATCACCATGTAGGTTTCCATGCAAAGCGAATTTGAATTGAAGCCTTGGTTTTTCTTTCTCCTTCACCTATTTTGGGGAATAATAATTTTGTAAGAGCAATTGCAATTTATAAGCCTTGCAATGCTTTCCTTTAGACAAGCTTCTAACATGCATATCTTAATTCAGAATCGATGGCAACAACTTAAGGTTGTACACATCTCATTGGGCACCACAGCGCTGGCAGGAGTATGAACCTCTTTTAAATTACTGTCGTGATAATGGAATCAATCTTATTGCATGTGGAACTCCTCTTGAGGTAATTTCACCCTTGTTAAATTGTCAAGATTCCAGAACTTGGGATATTATAGTCATTAGTATTGATTTTCAAATCTACATTTTTTTCAAGTTGGCAAGCATTTGTTGTAACTCGGTGACGAAGCAGTAAGCACCTATTCTGCACCCTTCATTGGCCCATGTCTAAGAAATGCTCTGATATGCAGTATACTGAATAAAATTGCTTAGTTTTCTCTGCATATTTGGTGAACGTATGTAATACATTTCTTGACTAGGTGGTAAGAACTGTCCAAGCAGAAGGAATTAGAGGTCTTTCAAAAGCACATAGGAAGTTATATGCTCCTCCAGCTGGCTCGGGCTTCATTTCTGGCTTTACATCCATCTCAGGCCGATCATTGATAGACAAGACGTCATCCACTCACATTTCTCCTTTTGGCCCTAGCTCATACCTATCCGCACAGGCAAGAGTAGTGGATGATTATACCATGTCCCGAATAATAATGAAAGAAATTACTAATGGAGATCCTTCAGGGATGCTCGTCGTTGTAACTGGTGCAAGCCATGTTATGTATGGGTCACGAGGAATTGGTGTTCCTGCCAGAATATCTAAAAAGATGCAAAAGAAAAAGCAAGTTGTGATTCTTCTTGATCCTGAGAGGCAAGGTATAAGGAGAGAAGGTGAAATCCCTGTAGCTGATATATTGTGGTATTCTGCTGCCAAGCCATGCAGTCGAAACTGCTTTGACCGTGCTGAAATCGCCAGAGTTATGAATGCAGCTGGTAGGAGGCGTGAAGCTTTACCCCAGGTTATCACTTGCTCTCTAAGGATAGTTCTCATGACCCTATGTGCTTTTGTCTTACTAATTGTAACATGCTGTAAATAGAGGTGTTATTCTAGAACACTAGTAGTGCACTCTACTACAAGTTAATGCAAAATTAATCTTGCAGACTTTCAAAAAAAGAAATCTTGCAGCATCTGACAGATCATGTTTCTAACAACATATTTTCTCATGATTGAGATAATGCAATTTTCTGCATTTCAATTGTGACAGGATATTCAGAAAGGCATAGATCTTGGTGTAGTTTCTCCTGAGATACTGCAGAACTTTTTCGACCTTGAGAAATATCCTGTTGTGGATGAATTGATTCATCGATTCCAAGTAAGCAGCTACGTTCATCTTTTGATCCTTTCCATTGTAGTTACCTATTTATTGATTGGTACTTGACCATATCGCTACCTCAAGTATATTAGTATATATGCTTTCCTTTATTGCATTAAATCAATGCCCAGTCCTGTCAAATTCCATTTGGGATCAACACCAACCTGTGTTCCAAATGGGAAAAAAAACTCCCAGAAATAATAAATACTTAGTAGTGGTATTTTGGCCGAAAGATGTGAAAAATATTTGGGAAACTGAAAGCTCAGTCTTTTCCTGGGCTTCGGGCCTAGCCATTCAAGGCTGAGTTTTCCAGGGTAGGCCAGGCCCTGACCAGATCTAATTGATTCTGCTTCTATATAGGTAGGACTAGGAGAACTTATTGCATTTTGAAGTTGAAAATGATCGTTTTGTGCAGGGTTTCCGTGAAAGGTTACTGGCAGATCCGAAATTCTTGAATAGATTAGCTATCGAAGAGGCTATATCAATAACTACAGCTGTCTTAGCGCAATATGAAAAGCGGAAAGGACGCTTTTTTGAAGAGATTGATTATGTACTTACAGATACAATTAGAGGTTCAGTTGTTGATTTTTTTACAGTGTGGCTTCCTGCTCCTACTATTTCGCTCTTATCTATTGCTGACGATGGTTCTGGTGAGAGCTTGGAGCTTCTCAGAGGACTATTAGGGTCACTTCCAGACAATGCATTTCAAAAGGGTATTGTCGGTCAGAATTGGGACATAAACCAGAGATTTGCATCAGTGCTAATGGGTGGTATTAAACTTGCTGGTGTTGGATACGTTTCTAGTATTGGAGCTGGAGTTGCTTCAGACATCCTGTATGCTGCTCGTCGAGTTTTGAGACCTTCTGCAAGTGCAGAGGCGGTACAGATACGATCTCCCATCTGGAAATCAGCAGCTGTTTATAGTGGCTTCCTTGGAACATCAGCAAATCTGCGATATCAGGTATTTACTGGTGATCATCTGTCTAATTTCAACAGAAGGGCGGAGTATTTAGATATGTATTGATGCAATGAAGTTCTTATTTGAAACTTTCTTCACAAGTGGTTCTGGTTAACCTTGAACATCTATTTTGTCTGTTGAGTTGCATGTATCAGGGCACTTGATAGGAAATTAGAAATGGTCAAAATGCTCTGTAATACTGTACTATAGTATACTGAGCCACTAAGGATGGATGAGTTAGTCTAAATGCAAATTGAGCCCTTGCAGCTGCAGCTTGTATGCTATGACTTAATTTGTCCAGTGGTTTACCGTGAAATAAGCTCAACTTACCATTCTGGCTTCTATTTTTACTTCTTGAGCAACATTTAACCTTTTCCCAATAAATATGTTAAGGTCATTGCTGGCCTGGTGGAGCATCGGCTTGGAGAGTATCTGGTGTCCTACTATAATCAGCCACTTCTTGCCAATGTGTTGTCCTTTGTCGCGCGGATAATCAATTCATACTTTGGAACGCAGGTTTGCCATCCCTCCGCACTTTGTACTTCTACTATAAGTTTTTTATGCAGTTGGGGTGCCCTCAAGCTGGTTGAACTAAATAAAAGAAACATTAGAGTTGTTTCCAAAGAAAATACTATGTCCTTGCTCTTAAAGAAATACCAGTAGATATCAATGATAGGGGCAAATTAATCAGTGTTATTTTAGGAGAGCTATCCACAATGCAAAATTGTGCTTCTCTCTCCTATATTCACGTATTGAAGATCAAACTGACACGGAAAATTCCAGCCCTCCTATCTACGTGCCGTATGTTTCTCTTCAATCATGTGTACAAAACAGAAATGATGTATACGTAGTGTTTCTTTAATATGCAGCTGTTCCATTGGTCTTTACCTAGTACTCCTTGTCCGATGATTAAGACGAAAGCAACGATAGATCAGGATCAGTACACATCAACTATCACATAAAGTCAATGTTACAAGCCTGATTTTGGTTTCCAGCATAAGTTAGATAAAACTAGTTGTATTTGGATACCATGTACCTTTATGAATGCATCCGAATTGAGAAAGGCATCCTTTTGAAAGCACCCCGTCTTCTTCAGATTATAGTTCCCATTATTCCCACTTCAAAATTTGTTAGCTAATACTGAAGCATTCTCCGTAAACAAGAAAAGTAAATGAATATAATTTTTTTTTCTTAATTCTGATTCAGAGCAAAAGACCAAGGTAGATCCCCTTTTCTATTGAATCAACCTAATGAATATTAAAACACTAAATTTCTCCAATCATGTATCTTTCAGCTCTGGCATTTTTATTCTGCCGTTTCAACCTTAGTATTTCTGATCATCAGCTAATACTTTTTTATTAAGGTTAACAAATAGATCGTCACTATGCAGTAATCACTACCACCAAGTAATCATCCTTAAGCAGTCTGTCTGTTCAATAGAACCTTAATATCTTCAGGGACAGAAATGGAAATCTTACACTGAAAGGATAGGTTTCTGTAGTCTACATTCAGCTCCATACATATCACGCAAGTTTTTTTTTTTTGCGGGTATCATATCACGCAAGTTAATGTGATAATACATTCCATGCTTATTTAGTCTTTACTGACAGCTATGTCTGCTGCAGCAATGGATTGATCTTGCGCGATCTACAGGCATCCAGACTAGTGAGGAAGAGCCACCTTCTCCTAACATTCCGAGCTCAACTGAAATACCACTGTTGGAATGTGGCTCAGCAGAAGCTCAGAATGTGGATGATACTACTAACCAATCAAGTGACCAGGCATAGTCAAAGCCTATTTGATGTGAGCATCCAACTTTAGGAACAGCTTCGTCCTATTATACACCCCATACAGTACAGGCATATAGAAATACTGAAGCCCAAGCATACTGCATTTGTCTCTCGGGAACGACAACATGAATTTTTGAAGAGTGAAAGTTTTATTTCAACAGTCCTTCTTTCTTAGTATTTCTCAAGCTTATGGGCTAAAAGGAAACATTTTTACACTTCGATGCTATATGTACATCAACAAAGAAAACAATTTTGAAACGCGTACACCGTGGGGAAGACAAATTGAGGATTGAGGAACAGGGACATGCCCCGCGTCGCTCCCTGGGTGACTCGGGAGGCAATAATCTAGCGCGCCACCGTTGAGGCCCTCAGCGTGCCCCTCCCCTCGCCGCCGCCGGGCAAAGCCCGTGTGGCAGACGGCGGCGGCGGGACCTCTTCCGGCGCTCTTCTCTGCGGGCACGCAGTCCATCTTCAGGCGCTCTTCTCTTCGGGCGCAGCGACGTCGGCTAGGTGGCCTGCGGGGCCAGCTCCGGCGGTGGGGGCGCCGGATCCAGGGCGAGCGGTGCCGGATCCGGTGTGGGGCTGGGCCCAGGCGGTGGTGGCAACGGCCTGCGTGGTGGGGGTTGTGCTCTTTTGCGAGGCGCGCTGCGGCAGGTCTCCTGCGGTGAGCTGCTACGGGGTGCGGCCAACGGTGGGCTGCGGTGCAGTGCGGCTGGGCCGCCGGTGAGTTGCTACGGGGTGCGGCCAACGGTGGGCTGCGGTGCAGTGCGGCCGGGCCGGCGGCGGCCGGCTCCGGAAGTGGTGGGCGTATATGTGCCCTTCGGTGGAGGTACGCGGTGGCCCCCGATCCCGATTTGGCTTTGCTCGCTGCGACGTCTGTGCTTCGCTTCGCGGTGGGTTGTCGGGGTCTGCAGGTGAAAACCTCGCACCGATTTTGTTGGTGCCGACGACAGCGGCGTCCCTGGATGTCGCTCCCTTCTTGAAGGTGTCGTCATGTAGATCCTCTTTGCATCCTACCCTTTGCAGGCGAGGTGCCTCCAAGTGAAAACTCAGATCCAGTTTAGCTAGATCGGGCAATGGCGGCGTCTTCGGATGTCGCGTCCTTCTTTGAGGTGTTGCCTTTGGAGCCCTCGTCTGGCGGCTGAGGTTTGCTTGTTGCGGCAGGTCAGGTCGGTCTTGGCCAGGATGGCGGCTTCAAGCACAGGCTGGCCTTTGCGCGAGCTGCTTCTGCCAGAGCAGCCTCTTCTTTGCTCCGGTCGTCGAACAAGCCCAGTTCTGCCTATCTTCTTCTGGCGTTAGGATCTGCTCCCTGTTCGGTGTCGTTGGAGCAGGAGGGGGTTGGCTCTGGTGGTTGTTGCTTGTTCTTCGGTGTATGTCTTGTGTTTGCTTGCAGTCAGAATTTTTCGCAGGCTTTCCTTGAATAAACCGGGCATTGTATGGTTTTCGGCTCAGTTTTCCTCATAAACAGAGCCACTCTATTCTTCTATAATGAATTGCAGGAGCACCCTGTCCTCTTGACGAGGTTTCGTAAAAAAAAACACGTACACCGTTTATACACTCTGGATTTCATCTTGGATTGGCAATGGCAAGTGATGACAAAAACAATTATGAGTTGAGATTACTATGAAATTGTTTGATAGCCATGAATTCAGTGGGATTCAGGTACCATCTCTGTCAGAACTGTATCGGTAGAAATTGGAATACATCTCCAGTTTTCGTGTTTGGCGGCTGCCATCTGAAACTGTAAAATGGAATCTAAACCGTGATATAACTCTACACAACTGACTATTTTTAGAGATCGATGCATGGTCTTGCTTGTTCATTCAGATACAATGCAGGTATCCAACAGGCCTCTGCCCTTTCGATCCATCATAGTCGAACAATTTAGCAAAAGATGGAACAAAAGCCAACGCGCGTGCTAGCCGGCCTGCTGTTCCCAGGCGAATCTAATTCCCAGTCTCGGCCATCCAATGCGGCAATATTCATTTTCTTTTCCAAGAACCTAAAAATACAGTATATGCTAC
This sequence comes from Brachypodium distachyon, assembly GCF_000005505.3. NCBI lineage: Eukaryota > Viridiplantae > Streptophyta > Magnoliopsida > Poales > Poaceae > Brachypodium > Brachypodium distachyon. The sequence continues at coordinate 52,650,459 of NC_016132.3, read as the reverse complement.
TACATCTCACCAACCGATTTCTGGACCATGGAAGAACATATCCGAAGTCTAATTAACAACTAATTCGAGAGAAGTGCCAGGTGCGGAAGGACTGCTGGATCCGGATCCACTTTAGACTGCAGGTCGTAGCAGTGCAGAGAAACAGTAGGAGAACACTCGATCTCAGCTTGCTACAGTGTTTTGAATGAGCAATGCTGCAACGGAAACAACCATAGCTGCATGCCTGCATAGCACTAGACCAGTTCAGTTTTCACCGCACCGAAGCATTTGGCACAGTGATGCGAATATGGCACTTGATATGGCCATCTTCTAACGTACAGCACTTGGGATCCTCTATTCTTAGACCTCTAACGTTGACTCTTTCTTTGACGGAAAATAATGTTGACCTGTTGAGGATCGACTGATCAGACGATCGAACTTTGTCACTTCAAACATTTAGATGCAGAAATGGAAGCAGTACGAGCGTTCTCCTACTGTTAACTCAAGTCCAGGTACAGTGCAGCGGTACAAAGTTTTTATACGGTGGATACTCGCATCACGTGGAATACCCATGGCTCAACTGCTACACTGCCATACGGGGCCAGATCTAGGTGCCAGTGTACTCCCGGTTCTGACATCTGCCAGGTTGGCGGCGTGCGGCTGCCACATGTAGGCGCAGCAGCGTGCGGCACGAGCAGTTTACTCCGGGAATGCCGGACTGCCCGCCTGCCTGGCCCAAAGTCCCAGAACGACGGATTTGATCTGAATATCAGACGGAGTATATGACGAGAAGAGTATCGTGCTTGGACGGATGCCGAGGCGGTCGGTGCCGGTACGGCACGGCGCATACCTCTCCCCCGAGCTCTAAAACGAAGCTTCCTCGCTCTTTCCTTCCTAGGACGAGCGAGCTGCCGTTGCACGTGCCGCGTCCGCGAGTCGAGTCCCATCTGTCACTCACGCGGCCGCCTGCGCCGGCCTGACAGCCAGGAGAAGAATCAGTCACTGCCGCGGTGGCACGGCTCGCCCCAAGGTTTCAAATTCGTACTGTACCCAGTCTGGATCATGGACGTGCACGTTCGGCGTTCGGGCTAGCAATTAACCAGGCGCGCAGGGAAGCTAGCGTAGATCAGCAGCAGCGGGTCGCTGCGACAAGGTCGGTCGGTCGGCAGCCCAACGAACGGCCAGCGAGAACCTTGTTCCAGCGTGGAGCCGTGGATATGTCCCCCCCCGTTCGCCGTAGATTACACAAGCGCCAGCTCGCACGACGTCGCCCGCCCGCCAGGGGGAGAGGCAGACGTGCGTTCCAACACGGGGATGCGCCCGAAACCCACCGCAAAAGGCCAAAAAACCAGCTCCCCATAGATCCGCTGCTCCCCTCCGGTCCGCCCGTAATCTTTCTTCGGTCCTTGGACGTACGCCCGACGCCAACGCCAGCTCTAGCACTATCCGGTCCGTGCGTGCAACGGAGCGGCAGAAGCGCAAAGTTTCCGCTCTGCCGGTTTCGGAACCCCTGGGCAGCGGCGCCGAGGCCAGCGCGATGGGTTGGAGCGCGGGGAGTACAGGCAGCGCTCTCGGCTCCCGGGCGCCCGCGGATTTGGCCGGCTCGGTGGGTGGATTCGGAATGTTGGACGATGGACGGCCACCGTGAATGCACTGCTTCCACCGGGCAGCTTCCGGAGCTCCCTTCCCGAACGATTTTTTTGCACGTGCCTCGGTCGGATCACTTACGCGCGGTGGCTTCCTAGAGCTTTGGGGGGAATGTCGCGGTGATATCGTTTCTCACCGGAGGTTCCTTAATTCCCCGCTCGTGGCAAGCATGCCGCCAGGGGTTATTCCCCCGTGTGCGTGCTGCTTTCGTGCCACCTGCTGAGAGAGAAATCAGAAATGTGATCGTGTTTAGCATGCTTATGGAAAATCGAGTTTCGTTCTCTCGAAATTAATATTTGGTGGTTCTATATGGTTTGTTGCTTAGCTCTGGTTTATACGTACGGTAGTATACTAGTTATAAGACAAGAACCTAATGCCTTGTAAATAAAAGACACGTTCATCGATCTGCTTTCCCGATATTGTGCTCCGTACTCCGGAGTCCGTACTGCGTACCAAGGGGCGTGTATTCAACGATCCGGTTGTTGCTTGAGATTTCCAGATCTCTGCTAGGGAGATTTGCCTTCTTTCTTTTAGCATGGGACTGCATGTATACTAGTAATGAAGTTTTCTTAAGCGTTTCTATAGCTCATGTGTCCAAACTAACAGCTGTGATACGTACGTACGTGGATGATGCAAGTGCCAAAAGAGGAGGGAAAGACCGCCATGTTTTTTTTACAAAGAACACCCTCTACTCTTGTCAATTTCAGGCCAGGACCGCCCTCTTCTCTATGCTAATTCTCGCCATTGGGATTTAGGAATGTTCTCAGTGAGAATCATAACTGATAATGCGATGAGGATTAACCCTAATCATTGCAACCGGCTGGTTCGTGGCAACTTCTGCTTGAAGAGAACCCATCCTTATATAATAACGTTTTTTCATTTTCAAATTATTGGCCTAATAATCTAACACTGCCATCTCGGTTTTTGGATTGCTAGCACAGATACCTCCAAAGGAATCTATGGGAAAGCAGAGAAACACGTATCCAGTGGAGCAAAGCGCTAAAATAAAGGCCTAAAACGAACCTTGCATGGTGCCTTTCTTTGTTCTACACCAAGAACACCCACGACCCAACGGCAATGCCAAGAAGAAAACAACACTCGTGCTGCTTCGCAAACAAATATGTCTTTGAACTCTATCATATTCTTCTGTGGGAATTTTATTGCTGTTTAAATATGCCAAGAAGGAGTAGGTTGGTTGATTCTAATATTCATCGCTGCTCTTATAAAGATTTCAATCGGTGACAACGTCGTCCGTCAATCGAATTTGATAAGTATTTGAGGCGAGGGGTGAATTAAAGTGTGTACCAAAAATTCAAAGCAGGGTGGTTATTTGCCACGACAGAGAATTCTGTTCCTTACACTAAGAGGATCATGGAGTGCATGCTCTAGATAAGTCTTGATTGAAAACTACAAAAAATGTAAGTTTCACTCCAAAGACTTGTGTGAAGGTTAATTAAGATCTCCGAGAACAAGCCATCTACAATCCGCTACATCATCGGTAGAATCCGATGCAGTAACTTTGATGTCCTTTGTTTTTCCTGATATTTATATACACATGGGTTCCATGATTCGAAAATGTGTTCCATTATCCCCATGGCAGTGAAACCCGACCGAAAGATCTTACCGAAAAAAAACTTTGTGAAGAAAAGGAGTACGTGTAGCTCCACACCTGTGTACCAATTAGGTGTGCGTGTAGCTCCACACCTGTTAACAGCCACCAAGATAGTTAAGACTTGCGCTGGCACCCAGCTCCACTTGGCGCGCTATATAAACCCCTCGGCCAGTTGCCACTGCCATCTCATCTCAAATTCTCAACCCATCAAGAAACAGACAAACAGCGGCCAATCAACAAGCCTGCCAGTCCAGCTAGCTAGCTAGCCAATCTCATCGGCGATCCATCGAACACCCGCCGCCGACGACGACATGGGCAACAGCCTGCGGTGCTGCCTGACCTGCATGCTCCCCTGCGGCTCGCTGGACGTGGTCCGCATCGTCCACCTCAGCGGCCGCGTCGACGAGTTCGGCTGCCCGATCACCGGCGCCGCCGTCCTCGCCGCGCACCCCAACCACACGCTCGCCACGGCGTGGTCCTCCGCCGGCGTCGGCTGCCCCACCAAGAAGCTCGTCATCGTCTCCCCTGACTCGGAGCTCAAGCGCGGCCGCATCTACTTCCTCATCCCCTCCGCCACCGTGCCGGGCGCCGACAGGAGGAAGAAAAACCGCCCGCCCTGCTCCAAATCCAAGCAGAGCAGCAAGCGGACCACCCGAGCGAGCAGTACGGCGGAGCAGGATAACTACCTGACGGAGCTGTTGCTGTCTGAGAAGGCCGCGTCGGCGGGCGCTCACCGGAGGCGGCGAAGCGGCTGCAGAATCGGCGTGTGGAGGCCGGAGCTCGAGAGCATCGTGGAGGAGACCTCGGCTTAGAGAGCTCGAAGAGTTCTCTTCTTTCTTCCTTTCCATCCCCCCTTCTACGGAGTATTATTTTTTTGTTTCCTCTAGATCTTCCGATTTGGGTGCCACGAGAACGAATTTCTGGTTCTCACCTTTCGATGCCCTGGCACATGTATAGTGATGTCCAGGGTGTTTAATCAGTGGTTCTTAGATCGGGAGATGGGAGGAAAACTGAAACAGAATAACTGGAAATCCCCCAAGATGTACATAGAGATTTGGTTGAGATCATTGAAACTTTCTGAAGAAAATGTGTGTACTCTCAATCTTTCATTGATTTCATCTACAGACTCCATTCCTCAATTTGCGCAAAAACATGTCTCCATTCCTCAAAAAAGAAGGGGGGAAAAACTACAGGCTCCTGCTACAAACACTAAGCTCCACTTGGAACCCGATTCAACGAAATTCCTACGAGCAATACTCAAAAAAAAAAGTCTACTCTATATGTTTTGAATTTGGATTTAAACCTTGTTCTTTAATATCCTCCTTGTTTCAGATTTTCCTTTTATAACCTCTAGAGGTGACAACAGGTGAGGTACCTCAGAAGTCCCAAGTCCCGGTCTGCAATCCCGCAAACACCCTCTCAGTGTCATTTTACAGTCCCGTGTCATTGGTCGAATGTCATATTCCCTCCGTCCCATATTAAGTGTCGAAATATTACATGTATCTAGACTTTTTCTAGACATAGATACATTCATATTTGGACAAATTTGAGACACTTAATATGGGACGGAGGGAGTATAACTCTTGTTCATGTCCTGACTAAGGAATGCACATAGAGTCGATCAACATCTATTCGACATTGAAATATCCCAAGAAATAAGTCTTTAAACTTCCAGAGCAACGCGAAGCTAGGCAAATCTCACCGCTCGATATTTTTCAGTAACAAGATTTCAGCATATAGGGGGGAAAGTAGTGCGTGTTTGTTCAAACAGAAGTCTGGTGCCACTTGCATGTGCCGTACAGAACCCATGTGAAGTTTCGAATGAGCACCTGTCAATTGAAAAAAAATGGTAGTCAGCTCATCCCGAGAGCACTCCAGTTATTAGCATTAATTATGTTAGCCAAGTCAAGATCCTCTCGCCATGCACCATGGCAACGGACCCTCCATAGGCATATATTAGTCATGTTAAGTGCGCTAAGTACAACACTAGCATGAGTGTGTTAGTCGTGTAAGTGATGGCCGGACCTCCTCTAAAACGCGTCCATGAGTCCACCGTCGTCTTGGTGTTTTTTTTTAAAGGTGGTAATCATTAAACACTTGTAGAGATATTAGAATCAGAGAAATACGGACTCCTCACACAGGAGGGCATGTCCCCTAACAATACATCACCACCTGCCGTAATGCTGGAGAGTTTTGCGAGTTGATGTGCCACCCCATTGTTTGCCCGACTAGTGTATTCATACCGGATTCTTGGATCAAACGTCGTCAGACGCTGTATATCCTGTATGATCGGACGCAGTGAGGATAGGGTCTGGGGGTCCCCTTTAGCTGCGAAATGACGGAGAGACAGTCACTCTCCAGGGTCAAGGGAAGGGAGCCGACATCCTAAGCCAGTTTGAGACGACCTAGGCAGGCCACCGCTTCCGCCATTTCGGCGTTGGGGCAGCTACCAATGGAGTTTCAGGCCGAAACCACAATTGTCGTGTTGGTGTTTATTCCTAGATCCTACTCTAAAACGTTTCTCCAATGCTTAATTCGCCAAATTAATTAGCGCTAGCACGGAATGAGCCAAAGGACCCCATCAGTGGAGGGTATTAGACAATTGCCACTAAATAAGTTGGAAAAATCGCCACAAATGCTCAGTTTCAAAAACCCAAAAAATCCAATTTGGCTATAGCTGTCTTCCTCCATGAACAGCCCGAGCGAACCAAATTATCGTGGTGCCGCAATTTGGTGGCGAACGCACCTGGGTCTTCCCCGCGGGCCGCGGCCGCGCTAACCCGGTCCTTTTGGGCCGTACCGCGACAGAGCAGAGAGCACGCGGTGAGTGGGCCTAGTGTACAAGATTGCCGAGTAACCTTTATTGCCAAGGCATTGCACTAACATTCGTAGCCCGTAAACGGCACGGAGGCGGAGTTCGTGTGGTCCATGGGGATTCTCGTTTCATCCGGTGATTCAGCTGCTCAGCGCTGACTACCGGAGGAGATCAGACTAGCTGCTGCTGCTGCTGCTACTCGGCGTTCCCCCGTGTCATTATGTGTGTGTTGAATAAATGGGGACTTTGGTTACCGCGTACGACGTTCTTGCTGATTTCCGCGTGCAGCATAGCTGACTTGCACCCGCATTCTTCAGATTCGTATGTCCATTTGTTTTGGGTCGCACGGTCCATTGAAATCTCGTTTAGTTAGGTACTGTACTTAGGCACGGTGGAGCTGTGGTAAATCCACCGTTCAAATCCATGCACGCCAGTTAAACTCAGATGCAAAATGCTGACCAGTTGTCTACCGGTTTCTGTTCTGTGCAAGGAAACTTGCACTTTGACTGTTGCTAGCCCACAATGACGCGTTCAGTTTGTTCATGGATTGGAGTGGTCATCAACTGGGACAATCTCGCTGAGTATAAAGCATATCAGGATGGTAGTATTTCAGATTTCACATCTCTCTTCCTCGCCCAACACATAACAACTGGAGTCTGTGAATCTTCAACAGGGTAAAATAGTTGTAAAAAATAGTCTTTCAAAAAAACTTTGTAAATTAAATTTGAATTGCACATATTCCTATGTGACAGAAACAAAACTGCCCGCTAACTTCTGTGTATCCTAAACCCCTGTATCTTTTTCTCCCAGGTGTTAAGGAAGGCCACCCTTTCTGTGCAGCCCTCTGCAACTATGGGGGCCTCCAAACAAATAATCAAATGCGTCTATGCCTATCCTAGTACGATTACAAATTACAGACAACAAAAGTATCAATTCCATCATGTCATGGCCGGCCGGCCTTTTCCCATTTCTGCCATTCTTTGGTCCGTCAGTATTCAGTACTGGGACGGGTGCTGGAAGAACATGTCCTCTCGGGGCTCCTCCTTGGCGCCGGCCGAGGCGTGCATCGCGTCGTTGTGCCTCTGCTGGTGCTGGTGCTGGCTCATGTACGACCCCGCCGGGTTGTCGAACCCGGACCCGGAGAAGCCGAATCCGCCGCCGAAGCCAAACGAGCCTTGGCTCTGTCCGCCGAAACCGTCGGGCCTCGGCGCGTACTGCGTCCCGGCATTATTGGTTGTCAGCTGGTACGGCATGGCGGGCGGCTGGTTGTTCGCCATGAAGTGGCTGCTCGCGGCCGCGGCGGCCATGTCCGGCCGTGGCGCGGGGCGGTAGAGCGCGGCGCTGCCCCGGGCGGCGGGCACGTCGTGGTTGTGCTTGCCCTCGTAGGTGGTGATCACGGCGCGCAGGTCCTGGGACGCGCGCTCCACGTGCTTCCGCACGGGGCAGCCCACCGTGGTGCACTTGTAGTAGCTCCTCGGGTTCGGGTTCCCCTTCACGACCTTCTGCCCGTACTTCCTCCACCGGTAGCCGTCGTCCAGGATGTCGATGTCGCTCATGGTCTGCACCACCACCCTCGGCTCACGCACCGTCCTGTTGCCACCCACGCCGATCCCCTCGCCGTCGCCGTCTTTCCTCCTGCAAATCATGGCACAATTTAACTTGATTAATCCCCCTGTTCCTCCAAGAACTAATGCAAATCCATTGTGATTTTTGTAATAAGCAGGCACTTACCATCTCTTGGAATCCGGCTCATCGTCGTCGAGGTCGTTGCCTGCCCGCGGCGAGCTCGCGCCGCCGATCTCGTCGTCCCCGAACGACGCCGAGGAGTTCTCGGGCGTCGTGACGTGCGCGCCGCCCGAGACCCCTCCTCCGAAGGAATGCTCGGACGTGTCGCCGCCGGCACCGCTCTGCAGCACCTGCGCTGCCGCGCCGCCGGCGCCGGAGCTCCGGCGCGTGTTGAGCGGCTTGGCGTGGTTGTGCGTGCCCTTGTAGACGATCTCGGTGATCTGGCCTTCCAGCGAGGTCTCCACCTTCTTCTTGGTGGGGCAGCTGGGGAAGGTGCACTTGTAGTAGCTGCGCGGGTTCTCGCTCCCCTTCACCTGCTTCTGCCCGTACTTGCGCCAGTTGTACCCGTCGTCCGACGACCGCCTCTGCGAGTGCGTCTGCCTGTACGCGCCGCCGCCCTGCGCATGCGGCGCCATCTCCGACGAGGTCGCCTGGAGCGGCGGTGCCGCGGTGAAGCTCGCTGGGTTGTTAGCACTTGCTTCCATGCCTGCAGCCGCAGGTTGCTGGTAGCCGCCCCATGGCTGCTGCTGCTGACCTCTGTACGCTTCCTCCCCCTGAAGTATTGCAAAGCATATGTAAGGAATCTGAGGAATCTGGAGTACTTCTACTGTTCGGGGTTTCAGTGGCAAGGGACTATTCTTAAACTAGCTGGAGTAGAACATAAAAATAACTACGTGACGCGACAGCACGACAGGTGCTCGATTTGTGGACGCAGAATGAAGAAATTATATCCTAGCGCTCCTACTAATTTATATTTGACGAAGTCAGCAAAGATAACAGCGCATAGGTGCTGATCTCACTCACCTGTTGTGGGGCCAGCGGAACCGGTGGCTGGAAGGTCGTCGTCGTCGTCTGCGCGGCCTGCTCCTCGTTCTTCCCCTGCAGAGCCGTCTGGAACGAGAAGTCGGAGTACGCCGACTGCCTCTGCTGCTCGTCCTTGCCGCCTTGCTCGGCGCTCGGCACCGGCGCCTCCGGCCTCCAGTTGAACTGCTGCGACGCGAACGCGCCCGTTGTGGGTGACGGGAAGATCTGAAACCAGCAAAAACGCGCATTAGCAACACGAATTTGCGCATGATCGATGTCTGCAAGTCAAAGCCTTCACGGCTGCCTAAATTCAATTCGTTTTGCTTACACTGGAGGTCAGGAGAACGGGCGAGTCGAGGAAATCGGCGAGGTTCATGCCGGCGGGCATGTTGAAGTAGGACGACGGCGACATGAGCGAGGGCGAGAGCGGCAGGGAAGGCGGGGTCATGGCCTTGTAGCCTCCGGACGCGCTGCCGCCGCCCGCGGATCCCCCCAGGATGTCCGTGAAGCTCGCATTCGCGAAGGAGAAGGACCCCGGCCTCGAATTGGCCGACGTCTCGATGCTCCCTGACGACGAGGTAGTCATCGCCGGCTGCCCGTAGAACTGAGCTACAGAGCTCGATCAATCGGTGCCAAAACTGCGGCCGGCGTTAACGGCTGCTTGCGTCTCCGGTGGCGTGTCTGCGTCCGGCGTGTACGCTGGGAAGGATTGGCACGCACGCCGAGGGGCGGGATGGACTGACAGAAGAGGCGAGGATCGTTTTAGATTTGCTTGGACGGACTGGAGGGGGAAGACTATATAGTGCTCGGGAAACTTTGACCGTTGACTGGTCAAAGCTCGTGGGGTTTGACTGGCGGCGCACTGGAGAGCGCTTATGGACGTGCTGATGAACGCTACCCACCGCTAGGGACGAGGCTTTATGGCTGCGTGGCCAGCGTGGGGCCGACATGGCGGAGGCTGTGCCGCGCGGGTGCGGGTATGGTTTTGGGTGATTGAAGGGGCTGGTTGGTCGTGGATCGTTTCTTTGACCTGCTCAAAACTTCCAACGAGGATTATAAGTTCTAAACCATGTTCGATTTGTTTTGTTAAACTTGTAGTCTTGTGGTAATCAAAATTATCGAAGCTATGCGACAGAGCACAAAACTAGTTTAATTATGCTGCTGCTGCTACTTCGGATTAACTGTTTGGAGCTATGCTCTTACAAAGGTTACTCTTGGTTTGTCCTGTGTGTCCATATGTCCGAAACCGATGCATGCCTGGCAGCCTTTTATGGTTGCACTTCATTTTTTGATCTATATGAGTATTTCTATCACTAAAAAAAATTGTTGCACATGTTCGTTCCTGTTCCAACCAATGATCGGCCTACTCCTCGTTGCAGTGAATCACCGGAATAAGCCGCTGGATATTGAATATATGGATCGGATGAAGATGAAACTTTTCGTCGCTTGAACGGTCTAGAAATGTGATTAAAGGTCTAACAGTTTTTCATAAAAAGTGATTAAAGATTTTTATCTCTCATTTGGCCGCTTATTTAAGGTATAGTAATGTTTAGGATTTAATTCATATTCAATAGGGGTTTTCACCTGAGATATGACCTCAGCAAATAAAACTACATCCAGCCAGATCATCTTTCATTATAGCCGCAGTTGATCTTTCTTCATACGTGGTTAAATTATATTTTTATTTTTGTTTTGTGTGAAGGGTTAAATAATTCTACTTGCTGAGTGCTGACCTATTTCGGGACTTCTAGTAGTGTCTACTTGCTTGAATGGTCGTGCTAAGCTAAGTAAACGTGTATAGTGGCTCACTTGGTCTTAATGTACGACCGTATCTAATCATGCATGCATATTGACGTATGCCATGTTTATTTATACAAAGTACTCCTTTCTTGTACAAAGACCAATAGTTTATCTAGAACAAATTTCTTTTCTTCTATGCCACTGAATAGCCTAGCCACTGAATCATTACTTTTTTGGAGAGAAAATGCTCTCGAATGATATTGAATTATTTATGTACCATTAATTTTGGATTTTAATTATATCTCTCTGTCTAGAAATAAGTGACGTGGATTCGTATAAGAATCTATAAAAATCCACGTCGGTTATTTTGGGACGGAGGCGGTATGTGCCATTACCATCGAACTGTAGTTTAACTCATCCTTAATTGGTGTCTGAATAGATTGTTTTGTCCATGTTTTTTGCAACGAGCTTTTGTCCATGTTTTCGCTTGTATAGATAAGGATCCTCGTTAAAAATTGCAAACATTAATTATACTCCTCCGTCCGGGTATTGTAGATGCAACGGTCCACAACGAGAGTTTCAGGTTTTCGCTTGTGTACATAAGGCTCCAATTTTTGGGTGTGAACAGATGGGCCCACGACCTGACGTTTCTTCAGAGTGTTTGCTTTTGCACCTCCTCTTTTGTGCGGTTTTTTTTTATAACGAACAGCAGGTGGTTCTGCTGAGTTTCATTGTGCGGTCCTGTGACCTGTGTGTGCCTAAGCTTCCCTCGGCCATAAAACTTTCTGACTTCGTGATCTCCTACCGGGTTCTCCTTCCGAAAGTCTTTTCCGTCTCCTTCCTAGAAAGGGAGCACCATTTCTGTTCCCCCACCTTTCTTGGAAGGTGTCACTACCTAAGATTATAGCGATCCTGTGATAACTTTGACTCGTTGATCCCCTCACGCATGTTTTCAACGACTTGTTTCCTCGTTTCACCAGGAACCTGATGGCATGGCACCACAGTAATACTAGGGGTTTGCCTTAGCCGTTGCTTTCAGTCGACCGTATATATTCCGTAGTTATTACATACATGAAAGGTCACGCACGACGCGATAGGCGATGAACCGCCATGTACGCACACGACGAAGTCCTGGGGGCAATTGTTTACCGTGCAAAACTTCCTGACGTGTTCCTCCGTACATGCCATTTGCCATGCCAGCACACTGCACATGTTCCCTCGGCAACACGTAATCCTGAGCTTTCTCCGCAAGAAATCAAACGAAAGGAAAACAACGATAGGTAGCCTATGGCAAGCGAACCCAGCGTGATACCGAGAAGTGGATACGGACGTGCAAGGGGAAGAATTGGCTCACGCATCGGTGCCTGCCTGCAGATTTTTCTCCGCGGTGGCGGTGGAGCGGAGAAGAGCTCTCCGGGGATCAGATATTCAGAGATGCATGTTTATGCCGGCATGCCCCCGTAGCAGAGACAACAACGAAGATGCCGGTGCCAGCCGATCGAGCAATCTACGCGGATTCATCAGATACATGCACACATGCTGTCTCTTCATTGTTCATTCCCACGGGAAAGTTCAGAGCTGCGACGAACGAATTGATGGAGTTTTCTTGTCAAAATCGCTCGTCTGAAGTTTGAACCACGAACCGGTCATCGTCTTCTTCGATCAGCACATCGATCTCAGGTTTTTGTTGCCATCTTCGACGGTGCACCGGCAAGTGTTTCGGTAGTACTACTATTAGTTTCTGGTTTCTTTGTCGACGAGGAAGGTGCCGTGACCGCGTCCTCGCGTCCTGCCTGACATCGGTTTGTGATTCGGCTGCCTGCTGATAGAGGTGTTTGATCTCTGCCCTTCTCAGACAAAAACAGGTGCCTTTCTTGACTTGGATGGGATACCGAGGGTGCTTGCTGGCCGTGCCATCCTGCCGCTACCTATAACTGTATGATTGCGCAATGGATAAGGCCTGGAATGGTTCGAGGCAGCCACCAAAAGATAGTACTCCGTATCAATCAGTCAATAGTACATCTTCCGGTTCATGCTACTCCACTGTCGCTAGATTTGAACGCATCTACATGCAGTCATGTCTAAATATATCTAAATTTTGATAAACTCGAAACATCTTTTGTTGAACGTTGAGTATATTTGATTGCGCAATGGATTTTTAACCCGGAGTCTACCTACAGCTGTACCTTGACATGCACGGCCTGTCTGCAACTGAAAGTTCGAAACCTCTCTGTTTGTAAAGATGAACACTGAAACAGTCCCAACAAATGACAGCATCGATGTATTATCTGAAAATGGTGAACAGATAGTGCTACTACACATAATTACCTTATGTAGTAATTATGTTATGAATCCAGACAGATACTGTATCATACTTCATTACATATGCCCTGTAAAAAAATCCGAAGGTTGGGTTCATCCTCTAAAAGTTTTGCAGTCAAGTGAGTTAATCCAACGGGACGACACCATAGGCCCATATAGCTATCAGCAAAGAAACTACTCAGGGAGAGCCAGGAGCAGAGTAGCAGACAGTTCTATAATCTTTCTGTACTTACTAGATGTGAAGTGTAATTAGGTCCTGATATCCATGGTAAGGACTTGAACCAAAACTAACTAGCTACCTATGTGTGCTTTAGTCTTCGCCCCAGTAAGTTACTGTCTTCCCAATCTTCTGCAAAGCCTTGACCACTTCCTCTGGAGTAATATTTCCTGTCACAGTGACCTTGTTTGTCTCCTTCTCAAGTTGGTAACTCTCCATATCTGAACACAGGAGACAAAGGTTAATCATATATACAAGCATGGAGAGTGACTGTTTTGCATTGAGTGGACCAAAGGTCTTCCTTGTTCCTACCATCGATCGTTTTGATCGCCTTCTTAATCGACTTGATGCACCTGTCGCAGTGCATCCCAACCTTCAACTCCACTACCTGCAGTTGCCAGATAAGTAACATAGTTTCAGCTTCAAATTGTCAAGAAGGATATACATGATCCATTTATCAATCAGATACATATATACTGTTGCATAAACAGAAGAACTGATTAGTAACTTACAGCCATGGTTTCTCCCCTGGTAGAACAGAACAGACAACAGAGACTACTGTGCAAGAGCCACCACTTATCACACAGCTCTGAAGTAGGTCTGTTTCGTCTCTCTGTATCCTGAAGCTTATATACTGCACCTGTACCTTTCTCTTTTCTGCAAGCAATGGCAACTTTTGTTCTCCACCGTGAAAACTAAAGCACATACAGCATAAATTCGCTTTAAAGCTGTTCATGGAGGCAGGCAAATCACACTTGGAAAGGGTCTGCAGACGGCCGAAGGCTACCGTGAGATGGGTAAGAATCTCCTTTTGAACTGGCTCCAGATACTTCCCTCTGAAGTTTACTGGTATACGCGTTCCTGGTCTAGTATATTAGTCTTCCATTAGAGGATTTTAATCACATACTTAAATATTGACAATTAAGTACAGACTCGCGATGGAGTGCAGCAAATTAATTTGTTTTTCTGATCACATGCAGTATCATAGGATGTTTAGTCAGTTCTGAACTTCTGGCTGTGCATAGCGATTTAACATGGAACACCAAAAGATGACATCTGTTAGACTGTTACCACACTATACAGTTGAACTAACTAATGACTAACGGCCTAAACAGAACACGACAAACCAAGAGCATAATAATGTTAAAAAGGTGACATCGATCGCAAAAAGGAAGATCTATTCGTCAGCTTTCGCATACCATACTGCATCAATCACCATCCAACAGCTGTGGGTTAACTTTTGAGCTGGATGCTGCCATTTCCAAACAATTTGTGCATCATCGCCTTGCCTAGCTATGCCGTCCAGACTCTACCACCGGTTGGATGGGTGGTATCATCTCTCCGTCCACCGCGAGTTTGACACCAAAGGAGACTGGCGCATCCGTAGCAGCTGACAATCCCGGCCCACTCTCTGGGTCAGCACCGTCCATCAGTTTGCCATAGAAGCCACCTTCGTCCACATAGTACAGGTTCCCCGTGCGCACCTCCTGCGCAAGCGCGCACGGCCAGCAGAAAAGCCACTGCACGTAGTCCGTCAGTGACGCCGAGCCGCAGCACCACCTGCTTCTTGGCAGCCCGAACTTCTTCCTCATCTGGATCCTCCAGAAACCGCCGTACAGGAGCCCGAAGAAGCACAGAACAATCCCCGCGGTACCGAATGCATCGCTGAGGACATAGTCATGGATGTTGAGCGCCGTGATGTTGAACACCCAGAACGGTGTGACGCACAGCAGCAAGAACATGACGGTGTGCAGGTACATGTTGCCCAGCCCAAGCCGCTCCATGTTCCAGCCAAACACACAGAACGTGCACAAGAACGAGAGGTAGCATGCCGCGGGGTCCTCACTGCAGTCAAGCAGTTCCCCAGCCCACATGGGGTTGCCAACCACTGTTCTCTTTTCGTCCGACTCGACTTCAACTGTGTAGGGTTGCTTGGTTTCTTCGCATAAGGCGGCATCATCATCCCGGCCTAGAGGGCTGTACACCGTGTAAACTCCGGCAACGACCGGCGCAACAACGCCAAGGGTGTAGTAGAAGCTCTCCGCGAACTCGGAGCGTGATTTGCTATGGTAACCCCAGTACAGGCTACACTCCATGTACTGTGCAATGCAAGTGATGTGGAGGAGAGCTACCACAAAGGATATGTGTGCTCGCTCGTTGGGACGGTGGGCGCCATTCTTGCAGTAAACCTTCCGTAGTTCCAACACATCCTCTGACCGCCAGCGGCAGAGGAGAACGAGGTGATGGATGAGGTTGGGATGCTGGTATATGCTCATGAGCGTGAAGAGGGCGTTGAGGATTTGGTTGTCGATCTCTATCCAGTGGTTTCTCAAGGCCTTGGAAGGGAATGCCTTGTTCAAAAGTCCTAACAGGAGCAGTCCGAACATGGCACCAGAGGCAGCGACACAGAGCAACCAGATGAGGAGAGCAACGTTCAGAGGATGCTTCAGATGGTTCTTGCAGATGGTGAAGAGTGATCTCCAGTTGACTCTTCTGATGAAGTGGACATGGAGATAGCGGTGGACGCCAATCGAAGGTAGCTGAAATCTTTCGAGTGGCGCACAAAGGTTGATGCCCTTTAGCCAATGCACTGAAGGAGTTGCTTTGAGGAAATCCAGAAGCCGTCCCTCATTTTTGTCCGCCCCTTGCATTAATCCATCATGAAGAGTAGGGACTGTGATGTGATATTCAGTCAAAATTGGCGATTCTGCATCTGAATAGTCTTCTATGCCATCCTCAACAACATTATGAGTCATTTTTCTATGTGTAACTGAATTTTGTACTTTTGGTTGCGTCAGGACAGAGAATGATGAACTTGAAGGTGTGGCTCAAAGGAATTGCAGTATTCTGCAATGAATGTGAAAACCCAGGGTTAGAATCATGTATTCTGACTTCAAGTAGGATGAGCATACTGGTTAAACCACAAATATGCTCATGATATGAAGTTTTTTTCTATAAATCCAGTGACAGCGAGCAATTGTATCATTATATGTACTCAGGTTCTCCAAAATTATAGTTATGGGCCTTTTCGGGCACACCCATTCTTCAGGTATCGTATATTAATCAGAAGACAAGTAGTATGCATATCGGTGCATTCACTTGGCATAAAAACTTCTTCCCCTTCTGTTTTTGAAATAAAACAGAAAAACTAACCCCATTCAACTCAATCAACATATCATCGGGAGTACGAAATTTTGTTTTAAAAGATCTTCTTAGACAGTCCAACAAAAGATGTCTCAAGTTTGTCAAAATTTGGATCTATCTAGAAATGACTTAGTGTATAGATGCATTCAAATTTAGTCAAAGTTGAGACATCTATTGGACGGAGGAAGTACTCAATTTAACTACAGTTTGCAAAAATATGGGGGGATCGTCAACATCTATGAGCTCCCATGATCATAACAGATACTTCCTCATCTGAAGCTCAAAACCATCGGTACAAAAGGATCCTCACCAAATTCAACAGTAGTAATGCAGAGTGATCTTCCAATCTTTACATCTACGGACTCAGTTACGTACGAATTGGAGCAGAAAGCATACCCATGTGATAACTGAACATACCTCTAAGAGGAGAAGCCAATCGACCCGAAATCTCCATGCAAACAGAAGAGCACCCCCGAAGAATTGGAAAGAAGAGCCGCTCAATTAATCATCCGAATTAAGAACATACTCGAAGGATCCTGCAATTGAATAGGGGGGAGAACCCGGGGCTCCGCCTCCCGACGAACCAGCTAGTGCCGCGGATGACCAGAGCTAGGGGAAAGTGGCAGCCGGCAGGCAGCTAAAGTGGCCTCGGAATCTTATACGGACGAGAAAAATTTCGGGGAATTTGACCCGAACCATCGAAACGAAATCTTCTCTACTTTCCTAGGAAGTATAAAACGACTTCGTAATTGCCGGCACTGTGTTGTCGTCATCTACAGATCTACTCGAGAAATGCACCTGAAGTCCTTTTATTTAATCACTTTTTCAAGCGGCTGGAACCAGTCAACTAGTCAAGCTTGGAGGCATGGCGATATATGCATTGTTAACTTATTCTTTTCAGTTTCACGAGGTTCGTAAAATAAATAAAAAGCAATGTTTCCCCCGGTCAGACAAAATTGGCGAGCGTTGAAAGCTGGGAGTTTATCTGGAGCTCCGAATTCCCAAACCAGGTCTCGCCCCCGCTGTGCCTGCGCTGCGCGAGGGCTCGACTTGAAGGCACTGAGTGAGACGGGCGGGCGGCACCTCAAGATTGACCATCGGAGGAGAAAGCACGCGTCAGCAAGATGAGTGTAGGGGGGCTGGACTTACCGATACAATCGTGGAAGACTGGGCCAGGGGGGCGAAGCTTGTTGGCCTCTGCTCCTCGACGACGACGACCGACGAGCCGGCATGGTCGCGCGGCTCGGGCGTCGAGGGTTCGTTCCCCAGACGGCGGACCAACGAGAAGGGAAGAAAATAAGAGAAGGTCATAAAATTTCCCGTGAGCTGGTTTATCTATGGGGCTTGGCAAGATTGTTTCAGGCCCAGGATCAAGATTTACTTTCACAGACGGCTCCGGGCCGATGAGTAAGAACAATAACAGCAACAAGGAAGCCCAAACATGGGCCTAGCATCCAAAAGTTCGTATGGGCTGTCGTGTATCCAGTTTCGTTGTGTTTTTACTTTGAGAATCGAGTTTCGTAAGCGAACTGTCCGTCCCTAACGTGACGGTCCATACATGCGTAGGCACAGGCGACTCAGCTCGGCTCGCTCTCTCACCGCCGATTTACTATTTTGGGGGGCCGTTTTTGTTCGGGCTTCTTCTTTCCCGTTCAGCTCCCTCTGTATAGCTCCTCTGCAGGTTCTTTTCCGCCCCTGTTCTCCTCTGCTCGTCCCCCGGGCAGGGTCCTCTGGCTGCAGATCCAGATCCAGATTCCGGTTTAGGTAGCCACTCTCCTCTGCCTTCTGCGCGTTGCTCGGGCGTGCGGTCGTAATACACCTGGTTTCCGAGTCTCCCGTAGTGAATAATGGAGGTGGAAGGGGTTGAGGGGCTGCTGCGCTCGCTGAACTGTCGGAGGCGGAGAGGAAAAGCGTGAAGTTTGCTATCAGCCGGCCCACTGGGAAGGTTGATTCTGCCCCCCTAGCGGTGGGGAAGCTGTTCTCCGAGCACCCGGCCCTGGCGGAAGCGCTGGAACAAACTGTGGGATGGATTTGGCGCCCAAGGAAAGGAGTGACTTGCAAGGCCCTTGGGGACAACACGTTCCTGTTCACTTTCTCTCAGGTAGTGGGGAAGAGAAAGGCACTGGAAGGGGGGCCATGGAACTTCAACAATGACTTGCTGGTCCTAGAAGATTTGTTCCGACGAAGACCATTAAGGAGTATGCGTTTGAGAAATTCCCGATTTGGGTGAGAGTTTTTGATGTGCCTTTAGGGATGATGGACAGGGAAGCTGGTGTTACTATAGGAGGCTTAATTGGGGAAGTGCAGGAAATTGGCAGGGACGAGTCTGGGTCAGCTATTGGCGGTTTTCTGAGAATTAAGGTGAAGATCAGCAGGTCTGTCCCCCTAATGCGTGGAGTCTCTTTGGAAGTGGAGGATGAGGTGAGGGAGGACAAAGACGAGTTGGCCGATGCTGCGAGAGGTGACCAGGTGCTAACTGAGGAGAAGAAGAAAAAGAAGAAGGATCACTTTTGTCGCATTGAATATGAACACCTTCCGGATTTCTGCTACTCTTGCGGTATTCTGGGCCACAACAATTGAGAATGCAGCATCAAGGTGAAGGATGGGGAGGAAATAGGCTGGGGGAGATGGCTGAGAGTGGAGGCGTTGAAAAAGAAGGGGGGAGAGCAGGCGAGATCACGATCAGGCGATGGGTGAAAAAATAGTTTTTGGAGTGGTTCCCTATCTGGTAGCCGCTCAGGTTCTTGGAGGAAACAACCAGAGACAGGAGATCTTGGGAGTAAGGAGAAAGCAAGAGAGGAAAAGAAAGTCACTAGTCCGCTGAAATTACTGCCGCCTAATCACAACCAGGCAAGCGAAGAACACTGAAATGCAATTTGAGGTGTCGGCGTCAGGAGGGACATTTGCGGGTAGCTCTGAATTAGCAGGCTATGAAGATAATTTTTTTGAAGAAAACATCTCTTACTGAGACTTCAAAGGTTGTGGCTCAGGCAGAACAAAAACAAGTCCAGAACGGGAAAAAGGTGAAAAGGAAGCTGGCGACGGAGAGGGCCTCAACAAGTGGAGTTGCACCTGTGCTAGGAGGAAAGAGGGGCCTGGATTCTATGGAGGTGGACGAAGGAGAACTGAAAAAGGCCCGTTCCTACTAGAGCCGATCATCTCACCAGGCAACAACTTAATCATCTTTGTGGGGCTGTCGGGACAGCCCCACCTTGACCAATGAAGATTGTGAGCTGGAACTACCGGGGATTGGGCAATCGCCCGGCAGTTCGTGGACTTCTGGTGCTCCAGAAGTCAGAGAATCCGGACATGGTGTTCTTGAGCGAAACTAGATTGGTGAAGAGCAAGCTTGAGAGATTTCGTTGGATGCTCGGGCTGCCAAATCTCTTGGCTCGAGATTGCGACGAGACCGAGGGCAGGGGTGTAGCCCTGTTTTGGCGTAGTGATGTTGATGTGGTGCTGCATAATTATTCTAGGCACCACATCGACGTTGAGGTGACTGAATCTAGTGGTTTTGTGTGGCGTTTCACAGGTGTGTATGGAGAATCCAACTCTGATAAGAAGCATGTGATTTGGAGGCTGATGAGGGAGTTGAATATTCAGCTGGACCGGCCATGGTTGTGCGCTGGCGGTTTCAATGAAATTTTGTTCTCGCATGAGAAGGAGGGTGGGAGACCGAAGAGTCAACAAAAGATGGAACAATTCAAGGTCGCCCTGGAGCAGTGTGGGTTGCATGACTTGGGCTTTGAGGGGGACAGATTTACTTGGCGCAACAACAGCAAAACAAAGGAAGATTATATCAGACAACGGCTGGACCGTGCGGTGGCCAACAGTAGATGGTGTGCCCATTTTTCTAACTCCGCTGTCCATAATGGGGATCCTCGCTGAAAGGGCATTTCTCCCCTAAGTACTTTTGGTGGTGATGACAACGTGTTTTGTTATCTTATCTTGTGCTAAGTATTTCAGGTTTTATAAAAAACTCGACACGAGATGAATTGTGGACCCCTAAAAAGAAAAGAAGCGTAGCGGTGTTTAGCGGCTTTTTCGGTTGTTTTGAGTCGTAGGACATCCGTACTATTAAGAGGGGATCCACAAGGGGAGTTAATGGGTGAATCAATTTCACGTACACATCTACACCAAATTGCACCCACTAAACAGCCTACCCAAAAAGGTGTGAGTCGAAAACTGTTTTCAGAAGGTGTTTCTGGCATTTCAGGATTCCAGGTGGCGGAAGTTTCGGGCGAACTTCCGCCCGAACCTCCGGGTGCTCTCTGTTAGTCCCGGAGGAATTTGCGGAACTTCCGGTCAGCGGAAGTTCCGGCCTACCCCGACCTGTGCCTAACGGCTCGTTTTTTGAGAACCCACTTATATACCCCTTCGTCGAGCCATATAACCAAGCAAGCAGCCAAGAAGACCCCAACTCATCTCAAGAACACCTCAAGCTTAAATCTTCAAGATCTCCCTCCCTAGCCACTCATAACTCTTGATTCTTTGAGAATTGGAGGAGAAGATCTTGCTCTAGGTTTTCACCAAGTCAAAAAGTTGATTTCCCTTGTTTTCTTTGTGGATTTCGTTTCTCTTGGATTGTTGGTAACCCTTAGATATTCGGTTCATACCCCAAACTTTGGTTTATGATATCCTAAAGGATCAAGTTTCAAGCTCATGGGATATTCGGATTCGGATTGGATGGGAGACAAAGTTGATAGGAAGTCAACTTCCGGGACGTGCCAATTTCTTGGTAGGTCTTTGATGAGTTGGTCTTCTAAGAAGCAAAATTGTGTGTCTCTCTCCATGATGGAAGCCGGGTATATTGCCGCCGCAAGTTGTTGTGCACAATTATTATGGATGAGGCAAACATTGTTGGACTATGGAATCACTTGTGAAAGTGTGCCTCTTTTATGTGACAACGAGAGTGCAATTAAGATAGCCCACAACCCCGTGCAACATAGCAAGACAAAGCATATTGAGATTCGCCATCATTTCATTCGAGAGCACGTGGCCCGTGGTGATATTGATCTCTCTTATGTTGCCACCGGTATGCAACTAGCGGATATTTTCACGAAGCCTCTTGATGAAGCAAGATTTCGGAAGTTAATGCATGAGCTAAATATCTTAGATTCTAGTGTTGTGGTTTGATAAACTTGCACCCGTACCCACGGTTAACATTTGTTTAGTTTGGATGTGCGCATGGATGTAGGAGGAGCATAGCTCAATTCATGGGCAAATGCTACTTTTACTATGCTAACATTAATTTCATACATTGAGTTTCAATGTGAGTTTCGAGTCTTGAGCCCAAGAATCTATATTCGTGGTGTCAAGCTCATACATACTCAAATATGTTGGCCTAGGCCACCGCCCTCACTTTTGTAAGGTTGGTTCTTTTAATTCATTGCAAATCTTTATATAGTCAAATATGACATATTATGTATCTATGAAAATGCACTCATATTTGGTATTTTGACTTTGCTTCTTGCAAATTGAGTGTATAATGCCATAATATAATTCCAACTTTGTGTGATCTACCTAAGCCATCTTATCTGAAAACCATCTATTCTATATGCTCAAAAGTTCCCACTTTGAATCCATTGTCTGTGTCTGGGTTTGCCGGAACTTCCGGCTCCCGGGCGGAACTTCCGGCTTGCCCGGAACTTCCGGTGAAGAGTTTTTCCTGTTAAGTGAAGGGGGCCGACCGGGTGGGAGTTCTATTCCCCACTCCAGCCCGACCCCCCCCCCTCTCTCTAGCTCCAAGGAAGTCTCAATCTCTTTGGATTCAACCGGAAGATCCAGTTCCTCTCTTCGGATCTGCATCAAGGACGCATTTCTCTTCGATCTCCACCATGGTGAAATCAAATAATCCTTTTTTCTCTCCTTCTAGGGTTTGTTTGAATCCTTGGATGAATGTGAGAAATTAGGGCAAATTTCTTGGTGGAATTCCTTTGTTGTGTAGAATGCATGGACTAGGCCACCATATTTGAGGTTGTATGGCTTGATTGTTGAGGGATTGGAAGTTAGGGTTCGTCCCGTTTCTGCGGGACCCCGGAACTTCTGGTCGGGCGGAACTTCCGGGTTTTAGCCGGAACTTCCGGTCCCTAGACAATTTTTCTGTTTAGCCTCGGCTCCAATTAATCGATTCTTTACTTCTACAATCCTGAGCACTTACCTATTGTCCCTCGTATCACTTTTCTGTTCACAGGGAGTACTAGTTCTCGTCAAGAGAGGGGCAAGGATTCGATAGTTCCTCCTTCTCCCAAGAAGCTTACACAAAGAAGAGGGCAGAGATTGTGATGAAAGAACGCGAGCGTGAGCAGCTAGACCTCGCCAAGTCCAAGTCCTCTCGCCGAAAGTCCACTTCCAAAGCTCAGCCCAGCAAGTTTCCTATCAAGCATTGGCCCGAGCAAGTGTTTGCGGATGAGAGGTTCATTAATCCTTATTTGAAGGAGCAGGATTCAGATCTCAAGGATAGCAACCATCACTTCCATACCAACTTTCAGATTCGTATCTTTAAAGAGATATATTTGCCTCCCAAGACCAAAGTTGTTCGTCAGTGTTCTATCTATGTTGAAGCTATGCAAGCCGACAAGAAGTACTTTAGAGAAGCACATTTTCTTTGTGAGAAGCTCAATTTGTTTCCTATCATGACCTTCAATCAAGCCTATGATGAGATTCTTGTGGCTCAGTTTTATGCCACGGTGCTTCAAGAAGATCTAGATGACCAGAACATTCGCCGTGTTTCATGGATGTCGAGGAGCCAGTTTTGCACTGCCACATGGGCCGAGTTTGTGAGCCTCCTTGGATATGAGAATGCTGGACATTGCACCCCTTCAGGCTTTCGCCCCCATGACAATGATGCTGCTGGCAAGAAGGTTTTAAAGCCACTATACATGGAAGGAAGAGTAACTCTTGGAGGAACCAAATTTCTAAAGCCAACCTATGACATCTTGCAACGCATCTACAGAGAAACCATTGCTTGTAAGATGGGTAACTCGGATGAGATACATGGTTTTGGTGTCAATCTCATGTTGGAAACACATAAGAGAAAGAATTGAGATACACCTTTGGATGTGATGGACTACTTATGGCATGAGCTATATTTTGCTATTCTTCATAGGAGAGTGCCTCCCTATGCCCCGTACATCATGAAGCTTATTCTTGCCAAGGCACCTCTCATGCATGATGTAGACTTTGTGGTTCACCCCTCCAAGCAACTGAAGAAGAAGAGACACCTTCCACCACCTCGAACAACTTTCAAGCCCCCGTTGACATTGAGAAGGATAAGGATATTCCTTCAGATTTGGGTTTGGAACCCTCCTCTCACACTCGTGGTTCTAGCAAGTAAGGTGGTTGGAAGGGCATGCTAAGGAAGATATTTTACATGCAACAATCCAATGAGAGGAAGTTGTACAAGGTTGAGCAAGTTAATCATCGCATTCTTCGTCGTCAAGAGCGCATTTTGAATCATTTGGACTTCCCTAGCTCTCATGTGTCCGATGTTGAGAACTTTGAGAGTTGGAGGAGCACCCATGGATATTGGAACCGCAATGATGGTCATCTTCCTTCTCCAGTGCGTGGTGATGAAGAAGATGAGGATGATGATGAAGATGAAGTACCTGCTGCCGAGGGTAGTGAAGACGAGGATGAGGAAGAAGACACTGATGATGATTTCTCCGAGTGATTTGGTTGCTTCTCTCTTGGGACGATTCTTCCCTTTTTGGTGTCTTGATGCCAAAGGGGGAGAGTGTAGTTGTGAGGGAGAGTTTAGGGCCTCGGGGATTTGCATGGTTTAGTCACAAGCTCGTTCTTATTCATGGATTTTTTAGGTGCTTGTGCTACTTATCTAGTTTGTTGAACTATTTAAATTCAAATTCGTGGTTTGTGTAAGACTTGATAACTTTGTGTGATGTAATAGCTTTATGTGATGGATTATTTGTTCTAGATATGAATTTAATGCTTATCTCAAGTCTTACTAATCTTGTGTGGAGATGTGATATTTTTGTGCCCTTAGATATGTGCTCCATCACAAGATCTCATTGCAAAAGGTATATGCTCAATTGGTTTTGACTTATCTAACCCTTTATGCCTCTTGGAAGCCTTGCTCGATATCTTGTTGGATAAGTCACTGTAGGTTTCATTCAAAATTGTTATGCCTTGTGGAGGTATGATCTATATCTTCTTTATGAATGAATCCTACATATCTTTATAAAGCTTTTAGTGAAATACGTTTAATCCTTTGCAATTGAGTTATTGGTTTATAAAATCTAAGAGAAGTGTTGATCCTAGTGTATGGGCTCTTTGCATGTCAAGCAAATCAAATTAGTGCATACATCTAGGGGGAGCCCGTCTATACTTTATATTCCATGCTTCTAGTTTTAATTGTTTATTCGTTATGCAAATCTTTGTGTTGTCATCATTCACCAAAAATGGGAAGATTGAAAGGGCATTTCTCTCCTAAGTATTTTTGGTGGTGATGACAACGTGTTTTGTTATCTTATCTTGTGCTAAGTATTTCAGGTTTTATAATGAACTCGACACAAGATGAACT
Organism: Brachypodium distachyon; assembly: GCF_000005505.3. NCBI lineage: Eukaryota > Viridiplantae > Streptophyta > Magnoliopsida > Poales > Poaceae > Brachypodium > Brachypodium distachyon. Next base: position 52,625,855 of record NC_016132.3, on the reverse strand, counting down.
ATGGACCCCTAAAAAGGAAAGAAGCGTAGCGGTGTTTAGCGGTTTTTTCGGTTGTTTTGAGTCGTAGGACATCCGTACTATTAAGAGGGGATCCATAAGGGAAGGTAATGGGTGAATCAATTTCACGTACACATGTACACCAAATTGCACCCACTAAAAAGCCTACCCAAAAAGGTGTGAGTCGAAAACTGTTTTCAAAAGGTGTTTCTGGCATTTCAGGATTCCAGGCGGCGGAAGTTCCGGGTGAACCTCCGTCCGAACCTCCGGGTGCTCTCTGTTAGTCTCGGAGGAATTTGCGGAACTTTCGGTGAATATCCGGAACTTTCGGTCAGCCGGAAGTTCCGGCCTACCCCGACCTATGCCTAACGGCTCGTTTTTTGGGAATCCACTTATATACCCTTTCGTCCCCAACGAGCCATATAACCAAGCAAGAAGCCAAGAAGACCCCAACTCATCTCAAGAACAGCTCAAGCTTAAATCTTCAAGATCTCCCTCCCTAGCCACTCATAACTCTTGATTCTTTGAGAATTGGAGGAGGAGATCTTGCTCTAGGGTTTCACCAAGTCAAAAAGTTGATTCCCCTTGTTTTCTTTGTGGATTTCGTTTCTCTTGGATTGTTGGGAACCCTAGACGGAAGCCACTCCGATCACAGACCGGTGATCATCAATACTGAAGAGGGAGTTAAGAGAGAAAGGTGGAAGGGCATGTCGGGCAATTTCAAATTTGAAGCAAGATGTCTTGCGGAGAATGATTGTAGGGGGATTGTGGAGAAGGCATGGGAAGATGCAGCCGTGATGAGTGGGTCCTCAGTTTTGGCGACTCTTAGCAAGGTGGCAAGAGATTTAAGGTCCTGGGATCGAGATGTCCTCGGTGACCTTGAGAAAAGGCCGATCAAGGCTAAAGCTGACTTAGAGAAATGTCGCAGAAGAAACTTAAATGCTTATCATGTGAGCCAAGATGGGTTGTTAAGACGTAAGGTCGATAAGCTGGAAGAAGAGACGGACACTTTTTGGAGACAAAGATCTCACACTGATTGGCTTAAAATGGGGGACCGAAACATAGCGTACTTCCATGCAAGAGTCAAAGAGAGGTGCAGAAATAATACTATCGGCAAGCTTCAGAAAGAGGGAGGGGGCTGGGCTGTCGAGGAGGAGGAGAAGAAGGAGGTCATGGTTAGCTATTTCAACAATCTGTTTCGTTCCATAAATAATGGCCAAGCAGAAGCGATTTTGGAGACAGTTGAGACTAGAGTTACTGTTGAGATGAACTCTTTTTTGTGTACCTCATATACTGAGAAGGACGTGAGAGATGCGATTTTCTCTATTGGGGACATGAAGGCTCCCGGCCCTGACGGGATGTGTGCCATTTTCTACAAGAACTTCTGGGATATTGTGGGGGGGAAAGTTACTTGTGAGGTGTTGAGTGTTATGAATGGTGGTCAAATCCCCAAGGGTTGGAATGATACTATCATTGCGCTTATTCCAAAAGTGAAGAAGCCGAGCAATATCAAAGATCTGCGGCCGATCAGCCTTTGCAATGTCATCTACAAGATCATCGTCAAGATGATTGCGAAGCGCTTGAAGCTCATCCTTCCGAACATTATTTCTGAATCCCAAAGCGCCTTTGTTCCTGGAAGGCTCATAACGGATAACGTCCTGATTTCTTATGAAATGTCCCATTTCTTGAGAAAAAGGAGGAAAGGTAAAGAGGGCTATGTAGCTATCAAGCTCGATATGAGTAAAGCGTATGACCGGGTTGAATGGAGATTCCTAAGGGCAATGATGCTGAAACTTGGCTTTTGTGACACATTTGTGAAATTGATAATGGAGTATGTGGGCTCGGTCAGCTATCGCGTGAAAGTTAATGGGGATCTCACTAGTGAAGTTGTCCCTGGGAGGGGTTTGAGGCAGGGAGATCCTATCTCCCCCTACCTCTTTCTCCTTTGTGCGGAAGGACTCTCGGCACTGCTGTTCAAGGCTGAGAGTGATGATCTTATTCAGGGCATCAAAATATGCGCCGCTGCCCCGCATATCTCACATCTGTTTTTTGCAGACGACTCCCTTATATTGTGTCGGGCGAACGAAGGAGATGCAAGGGCCTTAAAAGCAGCGCTTCAGGTGTATGAGTGCTTCTCAGGCCAAGTGATTAACAATGATAAATCGGCTATCATGTTCAGTCCTAATACCAATGCCGCAGATAAGGGGGCTGTTATGAACACCCTTTCCATCCATCATGAGACTACAAGCGACCGCTACCTGGGCATGCCCGTTCATGTGGGGAAGTCGAAGACCAGGGTGTTTAATTTCATTAAGGACAGGGTTTTGGCTAAAATTCAGGGATGGAAAGAAAAATTGCTCTCTAGGGCTGGGAAAGAGATCATGATCAAGGCAGTGGCGCAGGCGATCCCAACTTATACTATGAGCTGTTTTGACATCTCCAAAGGCATGTGCGATCAAATCTCAACTATGATATGCCGCTACTGGTGGAACCAACAGGACAAGGACAATTCCATGCACACTGGCTAAGCTGGAAGAAGCTGAAGAAATGCAAGATGGAAGGTGGGCTCGGGTTTAGAGATGTCCATGCTTTTAACCTGAGCATGCTCGCAAAACAGGGTTGGCGCCTTGTCCAGAATCCCTATTCCCTTTGTGCTAGAATCCTCAAAGCCAGATATTTCCCTAGTTGCGATGTTTTGGAGGCGACACCAACTACGGGCATTTCATATACTTGGAGAAGCATTTTGAAAGGGATTCATACTCTGAAATTGGGCATGATTTGGTGCGTGGGAGATGGTCGAACTATAAAAATCTGGGAGGACCCATGGATTCCGAGAGACAGCACTAGGAAACCAATTACGCCGAGAGGTAATTCTAATTATTCGTCCTTGGTGTCTGATCTGATTGACCCGCGTGTGGAGTTTGGGATGAACATCTCATCAGGCATGTGTTTTAGGAGGAGGATGCTGACTTGATTCTTAAAATTCCAATCCACCTTGCCTTCAGTGATGTAGTGGCATGGCATCCTGATCCAAAAGGGCTCTTTTCTGTAAAATCCGCTTACCACTTAACTGCTGCCAACGAAGAAAAAGAGAGCACTAATGGGGGTGGCGGCTATGCTAGCGAGCCGGGGGGGTCAGATTTTTTGGAATAAGCTCTGGAATTCTTGCGTCCCTAACAAGATCAAACATTTTCTTTGGAGGCTGGCCCATAACACGATTGCAATGAGAATGAACCTGAGATATAGAGGCATGGACATCGATTCTAATTGTTTGTTCTGTAGTTGCAAGTTTGAAGACACAGGCCATCTGCTGTTCAAGTGTAAGCAAGTGAGACAGTTGTGGAGAGGTCTTGGTCTGGAGGAAGAGAGGCTTGTGTTCAGTACGAAAACCAATGCCCATGATGTTTTTGAGATCCTTCTGAATATGAATTATGGTAAGCTTGCCCTGGTTGCCTTCCTATTGTGGAACTTGTGGCTGCAAAGAAATAAAGTGCGGGATGGCGAGTCCTTGCGCCCTGTCGAAGACCTTATTTTCTCTGTCAGAAATCAAACCGGCTCCTTTTTGGAAACTTCGGAGAAAACCAACAGCAGAAGCAGCAGACTCTTAACAAAGTGGCAAAAACCTAAGATGGGGTGGATTAAAATTAACTCCGATGGATCCTTTATTGTGGATTCTAACAGTGGAGGCTGGGGTGCTGTTCTGCAAGACTGCAATGGAGATGTGGTGGCGTGCGGGGCTGGGAATCGAACTCATTTGCTGAGTGCTCTTCAGTCTGAAGCTCTGGCTGCTAATCAAGGCGTGAAGATGGCAATCGAGCTGGGCATCCAGAGAATTGTGCTGGAAACTGACTCTTTGATCCTCAAGGCAACTCTGCTCTCATCGACCACTGACAAGTCTCTTATTTCTATGGTGATTGAAGAAACCAAGGAGCTCCTGGCCTCTCTTTTTTCTGATTTCCAAGTTGATTGTTGTGGTAGGAGCTGTAACTCTGTAGCACACAGTTTGGCCTCTGTTGGCCGTAACCTCTCTGCGGGCACCGACTTGCATGTCGATGGCCCTCATGCTGCTGTAATTTCTCTTGTGGCGAGCGATCAAGCTTCGTCCACAAGTTAATGCATCTTTGCATTCCCAAAAAAAACAGAATCGAGTTTCATACATTAATTTTTCCGTCAAAGGTGTGATTATCTTTAGAGTTCATGATTCTCTCTGTCAAAAAATAAAAATAAATCTCGACTTCATGACGATTTGAGAAGACTATTACGGTTAAGCAGCCTAAAAAACGCGTCCTCTAAAAATAAAAGATAAGCTTGATTTCTGTTGTTCGTGCTGCCACGCTTACAAATTCAAGATTGGACACTATGTAACAGTGCAGAGCGAAAGCAACAGTAAATAGAAGAGGTAGTTACACCACCAGTACATAAACTTGAGGCGCGTGAGCAATTTCATACTCCGAAAAATGGGGCCAAGTGGTCAAAACTTGCTATGTGGATTCATTTTTTGTCAGATGCCTTCCGGAGCCGCCACATGTCCTGCCAGCGTGCCAAGTCACGCTCTTAGGGGTTTGGTTGCTTTACAAAAAACTCCTCATTTTGTTTAAGTTTTTACGAAACCCCCCGCACTTCTCCTTCATCCCACCACGATTCTCCTGTATGATCACGGTGGTGGTGGTCTTGGCTACCGCAGAGCGATGGCTGCCGGCGAGGAGTACTACCTCCGTTCCGGTATATGGGGCCCCAACGCATCCCTAGGTTAAAGATCTAACTATGTAAAATGATTTTTATATCATGAAAATTATACCATTAGAAAATAAAACATTTGAAGTTTCTAATGGTATGATTTTTGTAATATGAAACTCATATTACATTAGTTAAATCCTCAACCTAGGGATGCGTGGGGCCCCCATAAACCGGAACGGAGGGAGTAGACTTCTAGATATGGGAAATATGAGAGAGAAGAAGCTGAAGCGTTCGTGTAGAGAAGAAGCAGATGAAGAGACTTTACGAGGGGTACGGTAAAGAAAACGAATTGCAGAATGAACAGAGGGCTTTTTTGCATATTTTACATCGCCAGTATGTACGCTGAAGACAAATTCGGGTGGGAGGACTAAAACGCAAAATTACATGACACGTCATTGTCCACCGTGGCATCCAGCGTGCCTAATTTGGACTAATCTGGGCACTAATCGCCTGATTAGCAAGTTTTGGACCACCTGACCCCATTTTGTAAGTTGTTGTATGAAATTGCTCGCGTGTCTCAAGTTTACGTATTGCCAGTGTAATTACCTCAAAATAGAATTATCTGGGGAGCATCGTCGGCAAACGTTTATCAGGCAAAAAATGGGTAAACATCCCAAGAGAAGCTCTTCCGCTCACTATTATTCGTTGCAACTAGCCAAAAATTATGGGACAGAGGGAGTATTTTGTTTCTGCTTAAAAATAGCTACCAACAACTGCAGAAAGAAGTAATGCTCAGACTCAGTAGGGAAAATTCTGTACGATCCAGTGAAAAACATACCCATAGTAAAAAATGCAAGACTCGGAAAAGTACTGAAGAAAAAAAGTAGAGAAATGCAATAGGAACTTGTGAAAAATGTACTTCCTCCGATTCATAATAAGTGTCAGTGATTTAGTACAAAGTTACTCAAGAATCTAGTATAAAGTTACATTATTATAAATCGGAGGGAATAGTAGATTTCCACCAGTAGAAAGTAGTGCAAAATAGCAACCGAAAATATATAATGCACTAGAAACCAGTAAAAAATGCAATAGTAGGGGGAAAAACCAGAGTGAAGATCTTGTCAAAGTGAACACAAGGGTGGAAACGATTTTGATTCAGGTACTACATCTGATAAGTTCAGGACATAAAGTTGCTAAATTAGATGACGAGAACACACACAAATAGAAAATTAACAAAAGACAAAAAATATTAACTCCAAATCTTTGGGTAAGAGCTCATCCAAGCATTCTCCATTAAAGATCTCACGCAAGCACACAGTTTTAAGTTTGATTGCCCAAACTGCATACGCGTCGATCCAATGGTTTAAAAGGAGAGTCGTGTTACGACAGAGTGGTATTTGCTGCCTGCCATAAACGTCCAACAGAAATGCCAATTATTTCAGTGGGTCTTCAGGTTCAAATGCTGCTGGCCAGGGCTGCTGCAAAACGGGTCCAGCTTCGCCGTATCATTCGCAAAACATGAACCCGGGCCACATTCGCGTCTAAGTACAGCAGCCTCAAACCTCCTCTGCCTGTCCAAGTTGAGTTGCACAGCTAGCTCACGCACCGAATTACCGTGCTACACCCCCTACCAACTTCCGCTTTTCCCCTAAGTCATGCTCACCACGCAAGGGTACAAAAGTAATTCCCCGGCTGAACACGTTACAGCAGAGTACTACTGATTTAAGCGCTTCCGAGATCCGACGAACGCCATCCACACGTGACACGCCCGAAAACACCCGGAAAACGAATAAGCGAGACCGCCGCCGGTGAGCTAGCATCATGGGCAAGCAAGCTGCGGGCGGCACCGGCGGGGCGGACGAGCCGCTGCTCCCTGAGTTCTCCGGCGGGCACGCATCCGGGGCGTCGGTGTCCGGCGCGGTGTTCAACCTGTCGACGAGCATCATCGGCGCCGGCATCATGTCGATCCCGGCGGCAATGCGGGTCCTGGGTGTGCTCCCGGCGCTCGTCCTCATCGTGGCCGTCGCCGTGCTCTCCGACGTCTCCGTGGAGTTCATGCTGCGGTACACGGGCTGGGCGACCACCACGAGCGGCGGCGCGCCCTCGTACGCGGCGATCATGGGCGACGCGTTCGGCCGCGCGGGAGCCGCCGCGCTCAACGTCTTCATCGCCTTCACCACCACCGGCACCCTCGTCGTCTACCTCATCATCATCGGTAAGCTGGTGCTTAATTTGGTATTTGATTGGTTCCTGACCGCGCATTAATTAGTTATTACTCTGAGTTATCCGTCGCCGGCGGCGGTCCGCCTAATCGCGCTGAGAATTCTGGTTCTTTGCTGCAGGGGATGTGTTGTCAGGGAGCGCAGGGGCAGGAGACGAGCACGCCGGAGTGCTTCGGGAGTTGTTCGGCGCGCAGTGGTGGACGGGGAGGGAGTTCGTGATACTGGTCACGGCCGTCGTCGTTCTGCTGCCGCTCGTGCTCCTCCGCCGCGTCGGTGAGTTCCCATCCAATTAAATGGAGTACAGCACTGCAATCCTGGCTACATTATTATTTTCATTTGTTTTTGGCAATATATGCTGGAGTAGTAGTTGGTACTAGCTTCGTGGACACCCATGAGACCTGACAGATTAGTGAATTGGCGAGCAGATCTGAATCCATTTAGATTTGAGCTGGAACGATATGATCTTCCATGCATGTGCGACTGGCCGACTGGGATCTCATTCGAAGTTCTTAAAAGAGTAAGCCACTTATGAGTTGTCACTTGTGAGTTTGACAACATATGTTTGGAGTGGTGCTCGAAATGTCTCGGGGATCCACAGCACCTCGCCAAGGTACATAGGGTGTGTTTTTCTTTTGAACCAAAGTCAGCCATGTCAAACTATTGGCAACCCTTTGGTTGTCAGTGAGCATCTAGTCATTCTTCTCGCAGATTCTTTCCAAATCTTGGGTGTGTCTTTTGTGGTGCAATTGCCTGTTAACATAAAATCCAATCGTAGGTGCGCATTTTTCGTGCTACAAACATTTGTTTTGAAAAAGTAAAAGTTACAAGATATCGCTTGTCCGCACGTCCACTCAACCTCCCTCGACCACCACACTCTTCGCCATCCTTTTCACCATTTTCCACCGTTGCCACCTCTCCTTTCTCCATGCCCGATAAGTGTTAAGTTGGGGCCCACAACGCCTCGACCGGTCCTTCCACCATGCCCTAGGGATCTCGGTTACTTGCTCGATGGTAGCCTGTCGCCGCGCTTGATTGTCGGCAAACACCACATTCTCTTCATTCCCTTGTCCCTCCTTATCTTTCCTCTTCCCCCCATCTCTTTCCTTATACCACGCTCCTCCTTGCGCCGCTCATGTACTTGCACAATTGGCGATGAAGCATCTTCGTTATAAAAATGTGCAACGTCAATAAGAAAAGGATTTTGTTAAGGAAAAGATGACCGTTTGCTTGGCTGTTGGACCTTAATCCAATGGCCGCACGTGGGAGAGGAAGGAGTGGGTTTGGCATCTAGATCTTAATCCAACAAATCAGATGCATCGACTGAGTTTTAAAACTTTACTTAAAAAGCAGGCACTCCAGATAAAAGCACACCCGTAAGAAAATGTGTTCCTTTTCCTTTGGAGGCTTGCTAGTGGTTTTTCTTGTTAATTGTTATGGCATGATTAAAAATAAATACTCTTACCTCTGTACAACTAACAGTTAACCATTCATTAAAGATCCAACACTCCACAGTACTCCCCGCACAATTTCGTCATTCTGCTCCCAAGCATAGCATTTGGTTCCGGCTGCTGTTTTCATGATTCGCACGGCACTGGCGCCACGATAATTTATCGACGTCAGCCCGTAGATCACTTCCACAGTTCCACTACAGAAGAAAAGATACTCCACGCTTAACACGTTGCATCGCGGCAGATAGATGAAGGTTTTTTAAACGAAAGAGGGTCCAGGACAGCTAGGTAATGGCTTTAAATAAGAAGAAGCACGATTGCGCGGCCACCATCTCCCTTCTTGTACGTAGGGCCGTGCACAGACAGGTCCACAACTCAGCCACGCACCGATAATCAAGCCGTGTGTGGAGCTCCTCCGTTCAATCATCTGACTCGGCTCTTATCTCTCGGCACAGTCATCCCGCCGTTTTCTCACCTCTCTTTGACGCTGTCGAGTCGCCGCCGAGTACTGCAGACTAGAGAGCAAACCCGCAGTCCCGCACAAAATTAGCAACCCTCTTCTCCCGCGCGTCACATCAACCATGGCGTCCAAGAACTCACGGGGACTCGTCACGGCCGGCGTGGGCGGCGAGGCAGCGGAAGCGCCCCTGTTGCTGCCGGAACACGCCGTCGTAGGAGACGCTGAACCGCCACCTGCCGGCGCCGGGGGCGCGTCGGTGCTGGGCGCGGTGTTCAACGTGTCGACGAGCGTGGTGGGCGCCGGGATCATGTCGATCCCGGCGTCCATGCGCGTGCTGGGCGTGGCGCCCGCGGTGGCGCTCATCGTCGGCGTCGCGCTCCTCGCCAACGCGGCCGTGGAGTTCATGCTCCGGTACACCCGCGCGGGGTCGCTGGCGACGACGTCGTACGCGGCGCTGATGGGCGGCTCGTTCGGCCGGGCCGGCGCCGCGCTGCTCAACGTCTTCGTCGCCTTCAACTGCGTCGGGACCCTCACCGTCTACCTCATCATCATCGGTAATAACCCCCACACGAGAGGTGCTGCTGCACGAGCGTGCCATGGGAATATGAGATGAGTGTGATCCTAATTGAGGATGGGGACTGGGGAGGGTGTTCTTGCAGGGGACGTGATGTCCGGCCCCGCGAGCGGCGGGGAGGTGCACGCCGGGGTGCTGACGGAGTGGTTCGGGCCGCACTTGTGGACTGGCAGGGAGGCCGTGCTGGTGGCAGCCGCCGTGATTCTCCTGCCTCTTGTGCTCCGGAAGCGTGTGGGTATGTAAGCCTGTGCTCTCCTCTGCTCCCCATTCGGACCAACCAAACGCATACATCGTTAAGCTTCATCCCAAGCCCAAAACGAGTAACGGTACGAGATCGACTGACGCGTAAGAAATGGCTTGATGATTAGCCAAGCCAATCGACCATACTACGACTAGATCATGAGACTGACATTTGCTAGCGAAGGACACACACCACGTGCTGCATCTTTGCTTAACCCATTGCTTCCCTGTTTCCAACGGTTGGGATGCACAAACTTAATTGGTAGTAAATGTTTGCAGATTCACTGAGGTTCACATCGGCCGTGTCGATCCTTCTGGCCGCGGTGTTCATGCTCATCAGCATGGGGATCGCGCTGTACGCGCTCTTCAGCGGCACCGCCAAGGTGCCGCGGATGCTCCCGGACTTCTCCCGCCTCTCCTCCCCGTTCGAGCTCTTCACCGCCGTCCCCGTTATCGTCGTCGCCTTCACCTTCCACTTCAACGGTACCTATCACATCGATCCTAGCTTAATTTCCCGTGCAATACATTCATGCACGACACGCTTAAAACTCATGGGTTCTGCGTTATTGACATGGCGTGGCTTTGGCGCAACGCAGTGCACCCGATCCGGGCGGAGCTGAGCAAGACGTCGGACATGAAGGCGGCGACGCGCATCTCGCTGGTGCTCTGCTCCGTCATCTACGCGGCGGTGGGCTTCTTCGGCTTCCTCCTCTTCGGGGACGCCACCATGCCGGACGTGCTCGCCAACTTCGACAGCAGCTCCGGCTCCGGCGTCCCGCAGGCGCTCAACGACGCGGCCAGGCTCAGCTACGCGCTGCACCTCGTGCTCGTCTTCCCGCTCCTCCACTACTCGCTCCGGGTCAATGTCGACGAGCTCCTCTTCCCGGGCCGCCGCCCGCTGGCCGCCGACACGCGCCGCTTCGTGTCGCTCACGGCCGCGCTCATGGCCGCGCTCTACGCGCTCGCCATCGCCATCCCCAGCATCTGGACGCTCTTCGAGTACACGGGCTCCACCTTCGCCGTCTGCATCTCGCTGATCTTCCCCGGCGCCATTGTTCTAAGGTGCGCAATTAAGCGCTTGTTACAGTACTTTCAGAGAACACGTCGATCTCCTTCGTCCATGCTCGCTAGACAAAAAAATCTAACACCTCGAATTTGTTTTCAGGGATGCCCACGGAATAGCAAAGAGAAAGGACAAGACATTGGCGGCGACGATGATCACTCTGGCAGTGATCACGAGCAGCGTCGCCATTGCCTCCAACATCATGAGCTCCGTCAGGGGCGCCCAAGCCAAAGGGGTTTGATGTACATCGCGGTTAGCTAGCATGTGAAGTTTAGATAAAATCGAAATCATGTTACTGTTTGTACCTCAGCAGCAGTAAAGCCAGTAACATATGCTGCTCCTGCAAGTCTGTAATGTTTCCTCTGCTTTAGGTCAGGGAGATTGGCTCATGAGGCGCTATGCTGTCTGTTTAACAAGTTGTGGCCGGCCATTTGTTGTATACAAATCGGGGATTCGTTACTGTGTATAAAATATAAAATATCGAGGATAAATGCGTTTTGTCAGAAGCAGATACGACGACTATGCTCTGCTATGGAGCGAGGCACGCACGGAAATTGGAGAAATAATCTTCTCTTTTCCTCCGAAGCAACAGTTTCTTCTTCAGTTTTTTGCTTTCTTTTTGCGGGGAACAGTTTCTGCATTTGTTCCTGACCGCTTGACCAGTTTGTACTAATCATATTCCCAAGTGCTGTTTGCACACAAAAAATTACTACCTCCGTCCGGAAATTAAGCGACTTGGATTTTAGCACGGGCGATCTTTCGATGCTGCCACTGTGAACGTGAAGTGGTTAGCTCTTTATGATACTCCTACATAAACAAGGGACGGGAACACGCAATGCCAGTACGTAGGAGTGTAGGGGTTGGGTCGGTCTCAATACTATCCTGTCTGTCAGCAGTAGGGATTTAATAACTTTTTACTTAGGTACAACATTGGCAATGACGAAACGAAGCTCACATATATTTTCACTTCAGCCACGGAAAAATTAGTTTTGATCGTTTTATACAGCCTCGGTAGATGGTAAGCTGGTAAGCATGATGCTTCAAAATGGCAGGGCGGTTGCTTCCTCTTCCTGAAGGGAGAAAAAGTTTGACGCGTTGACCAAAAGCTTCCTGCTCAACTCCATTCCTCTGACCTCGGCCTGCTACGTGGGGATAGGGCCCATGAGTGATAAGTCAGGCTTTTCTTTATTTTTGACGCAAAGAGTAACGCCGAGACGGGCTAATCACGAGAGGTTGACAGATAAGTATTACGCCTTTTTGTTAAGCCACGCCTTGTTCTGCTCCGCTCGCCGTCGTCGTCAAAAGAAGGAAACGGACAACCAACAAGATTTCTCACAACAAATCCCCTTAGCTAATAACGGCACCAGCGGTATAGCTGTTGCTGGTTTCCTCGGGGGGGCCGCGGGAACCCTAGCCCTCCGGCGATGTACCCGGCGGGAGCTGTCGCGGCCGCAGCGGCGGCGCCGGCGCGGCAGGCAGCGGTGCGGGTGGAGAAGGCAACGAGTCACCTGCTACTGGGCCCCGACTGGGCCGTCAACCTCGAAATCTGCGACGTCATCAACGCCGATGTCTGGTGATCAAGCCTTAACCCCCTCTTCTGTTCCTTCGTGCGAAATTAGGTGTGGAGTTTGGAAATTTTGCCTTTTGCTTAGAAATTAGTGTGGAGTAGTAGCCTTTAGCGGGCGTTGACTGGTTCGATTGCTTTCTGTTTTGGCAAAAATTGTGGGCGATTTTGGCATTTAGGAAGAAGCTATTTCGGTATGCATATTTGAAGGGGAATGAAGATGGTTTTGAGCCCTGGTGCAGGATGAAATTCTTTCAGTGACGAAACGGATGCATTTTAAAACGTTTAGTCATGAAGTGCACTTGCTTGCGGGGAATATACTAAGAACGCAAACGAAGTGAGAAAAATCATTAAGGGCCATAGGCAAGGCGGCAATACTTAGATCGATGTTACTGCGAACTTCTTACAGTCAATCCTACTGGTGATGGAAACAAAGCATGGGTGAATTTCTGGTCATGGTAAAGACAAACGTGTTACCAACATTCATTATGCCAACTTTATCCGCCTTGCGTCGTAGATATTGGTAGTTACTGTTCTTTGTTGAGATAACTGGCAGGAGCTTTGCCAATTCATTAAGAAGAAAGAAAATTGTTATAAATGCCTTGGTTTTTTTTTTCTCGAACACGCCGAGCGGCGTGTCATTTCAATTAAGAAGAAAGCGCAAGTGCAAACAAACGCAACAAAAACAAGACCCAAAGGAGCTCAAAGAAAGGGAAAAGCCCAAGGCAACGACCAGCAAAATGTTCTATGCCACATGCATAGCACTCCCAAAATAGTAAACAACAAAACGACCAGCGCAAGCTGCCTTGCACCCACTTGGCTGCATTTCTAAAAAGACCTCTGTGCTCCTATGCTATTAAAATTGTGTTACGGACATAAGCAGCTTGAGATATCATTTTTTTAATGTATTATGGGGCTTTGCAATCGTACCTTCATCTGGTTTAGCCATTTCTTCCTGGAAGATTTTTTAACTGGAAACATATTTACACCTCTTCATTTATATTAGGTGACAGGTGAACATTTGTATTCCACTAATAATATCAAACTTAAACAATTTTACTCTTTTCCCTAGTCTAAATAGTTGTCTGCTTATGATGCTAATTTGTAAACACCTTAATCAGGCAAACAAAGGATGCAGTAAAGGCAGTGAAGAAACGGTTGCGAAACAAGGATCCGAAGGTTCAATACTATGCTTTGCTGGTATGCTTTCTATTGTGCCATTACCATGAGCCCATGATGCGCAGCCACTCTAAATTCATTTTTAGCACACTATTCCTTTTGTTACATCAGTTACCATTTAAGTTTGAATGCAATGCAAATGTTGTTACTTCTCTTATGAAAATGTTAGCATGTGATAGATCATAGGAGTATATTGTTCTGTGTGCACTAAGATTTTGAGATACTAGTGATCTTGTTCATATTAGTTTCCAAATTGTCGCAGTTGTTGGAGACAATGATGAAGAATTGTGGTGAATATGTTCAGTTTGAAGTTGCTGAACAGCATGTTCTGCAAGAAATGGTTAAAATAATCCAAAAGAAGGTTTCTTTACTTCCCTCCTTACTTTTACTTGCGCTTAAGCTTTCCTAAAACTGTGCTTAAAGTATTGTTCTTAAGCCAATTGTTTTGCCTGAATAGTACTCAATGGCATTGTATTATGTCTATGCAGTACTGGTCTGAAGCAGAACCTTGTCGGTACAATAATATTCTGCTGTTTTACTCATTGTAGTTTGTCTCACTAGTTCTCAAATACCAGTGTAGAGTACTAGGGTAATCATCCCAGATTACTTAACCTAGTCATGGTTTGTCTCGATCAAGTCCTGTTTCAATATTATGTAGCTTACCTGAATCCACCTTTTCCTATGCCATGCATATGATGGTTTGTTTCAATCAAGTCCTGTGCAGCAATAAAGAATATCTCACCCACCATTTTCACTTTTACAGTTTTTTGTCTAATTGAGTTGAGGCACCATTGTCTACCATTTTACCTCTGAATATCTTTATCTTTATCTTTACTTCTATAAAAGACTCAATTGGTGGCGACAGTCCGTCACCTCCGGGTATATCAATTCATTTTATTTGCGTCACTTGCACAAATTATCGATGGGGAATGAATGTGGATTATATAATCTTAAATAATAGCACACCGTTCCATTTAAACATATATTTTTTTACTCCGTAGCAGTGCACGGGTACTATGCTAGTTACCACTAAATGACTAGCATTTGCACTAAAATCATATGGATGATGTGGTGTATTTATTTTGTGAAAGATCCATTTCCAGTCTGTACTTGTGTTAAATACATTACAATTGTTTTGTCTGTTGGAATTCCCTTTTCAGAATGATATGCAAGTAAGGGATAAGGTATTATTACTTTTGGACTCCTGGCAAGAAGCATTTGGTGGACCTGGAGGTAAATACCCGCAATATCACTGGGCATATCTTGAAGTAAAGGTATGCAACTAATCTCTATTTGTTCCCTGGGAAGTAGAATATCTTTTCTGTCAAGTGCCATCATCTATGTACTGTTCTAACTGGACATGATGTCAGAATCATGTCATGTGCTTAGCACATGTGGTTCATGTGGTTAAGCCAAGATTTTTTTTCCTTAGAAATTAATCCTTTGAAAGTAATCATCTTTGTTGACTGAAATTTTGTTACAGAGGACAGGTGTAGTGTTCCCAAGACATCCCGTAGATGCCCCACCAATACTTACTCCTCCCGCAACACACAGTTCTCAAAACTATGGTTCACCCAGGTATGGTGCAGCAAGTTTGAATGACAGAATGTCCTCTGATGTCGATACTCTGAGGTGATGCTCTTTTTCGTAGTCCATTGGACTCATTTGACTTGTTCAATTATCACCCAGTTACCCTGTTTCACAACTTAAATATTTTCCCCTTTTTCTATGCAGTCTAGGGGACTTGAATAATATTCGAAATGTGACGGAACTACTGAATGATATGGTGCATGCTTTGAACCCATCAGATCTAAAGGTAGAAAGCTCTCTCCTCTAAATTTGTTGATTTTGTTCTAGTTCAAGATGATAAATGACCTCTTAAATTTATTTTGGACCCAGGCTGTTAAAGATGAAATCATCACTGATCTTGTGAGCAAATGTCGCTCAAATCAACAAAAGCTCATGCAGTTTGTCAGCTCGACAGGGTAATGTTATCATAATCTGTTATGTAAATATTACTGGCTCGCTGCCCTTTGCTCCTTGTACTTCAAGTCTTCAGTGATCTTGTATGATTCCCTTTGTTCTCTCATGTTCACTCCTTGCTGTAGCTTTGCTGTACATCATATATCATGACACTGCAATTAGCTTAAAGTGTTGTGTTTGATATCTTCGTATACATTGTCTAGGAACGAGCAGCTACTAAAGCAAGGGCTTGAAATAAATGATCGCCTGCAGAATGTACTGTCAAAATATGATGCCATCGCTTCTGGTACTCATTTGGCAGTTGAAGCTCCTGTGAGAGAGGCAGCTGAGTCTCCTCAGGAGGATCCATCATCAAAACCATCTGCACCTCCCATTGAACAAAATGTCATTCTCAATAACGAGGAGGATGAGTTTGCTCGGCTGGCACAAAGGTATGTCCATAGTATGCTAGCTGCACTCTCCTTCACAAATAGTAAGCTTCGCACTTTATTCATTTGCAGAAAAAACAAATCTGTCATAAGTAGCGATGAGACATCATCAAGTGCTGAGGACCTTGCCCTTGTACCTATTGATATGGCAAGTTCAGAATCGGCATCTTCTGTCGCAAGCAATGCATTGGTTCCTCTTGACCCAGTTCCTGTCAGTAATACTCAAACAAAAGAGCAGGATATGATCGACCTTTTAAGCCTCACCTTGTGCAGCCCTACTGATGAAACTTGTGCAGACTCGTCAGCATGGAATGGAAATGAGTTTCATCAACCCACAGTTACAGATGGGCAGCATAACTATACTGGTGTGCCTCAATATCCGTCGAACAACCAGCCATACTCAGTAAACGAGGGATATACTCCACAGAATAGCAACTATGTTGCACCTTGGGCACAAAGTAGAGCATATCCATCTCAACCCCCAGTATATGCAACCGGCTATCCAGTGCCGCCATGGGCTACACCTTCAACTGTCAATTCTAATCCTTTCCAGCCGCCTGCTTACCAAGAACAAGTCCCTCTTGTCGCTTCTGCTGTGTCAGCAGCCACCCATGCAGCTCCCCCAACTTCATATACCTCCCCTTCAGCCTCCCAACCAACACAACAGTACCGTTATGTGGGTTTGCCAACAGGCGATGGCCTAACCATGCCTCAAACTCAGATGATTGGTAATCAACAACCGAAGGATTCTTCAGCAGCTGCAAGCAAACCTTACTACATACTTGATAATTTATTCAGTGATTTGATTGACTTGAAGAGTTCGGGTGGTGGAAATATCGGTAGTTCAAATGGTGGCCGGTCTATGATTGATGAAAAAAAAATTAAGTTTCTCTAAATGTTAGTGGTGACCAGGGTTCGGTTCTCTTGTGGTTGTTTACTTGATTTAATGTACATTTGTTGTACATCTCCATTCCCTCTTTTACATGTTTGAATACATTGGTTAATTACACTGGGTACTGCCTTTTTCAGTTAAGTAGAGAAATCAGAACGTTGTTAACGTACATGAATGATTAATTACATTGCTCTCGAGTTGTTACTATCTTAAGGAAAGAACTTTGCATGGTTCAAATTACAGTGCAAGATGTTGCTTTAATAAAAAAGAACTACTCCTTTCGATTCATAAAAAATGTCGCTCATTTTGTACTAAGTTAGCACACACTTCTTATGGATTGGAGAGAGTAGCATCATCTTTCAAAAATAAATAAATTAGCATCTATTTCCAAAGAAGGAACACACGAGCGGCAAGGGAGGTAGTATGTAGAAGCGAACGCCACCGGTGCAATTTGATATGATTGTAAACCCAAGGTCTAGTTAGACTAACCATTCATGACATGCTTCTTCAGTAAAGCATGGTGGTTCGTTTATATTTATTAAAACCCTATGCTCCAGAAAAATGTTAATGTATTTGCTACTCTTTCCGTTTCATAATTCTTGTCTCAAATTTGATCAAGAATGGATGTACCTATTCCTAAAAAGTGTCTAGGTACATGTAAGATTTGGACAAGAATTATGGAACGGAGGGAGTAGAAAAAATGAAAAGGAAGAAATGAAAATATTTGAATCAAGAAATAAATGAATCAAAAGAAAAAGGCTATTTTTTATGTAAACGGAAAAGGAAATGAATGGTAAAAAAACCGAATTGGGCCGGCCCAAGCACACGCACGTCGCTCATGTTTCTCCTCTTTTGGATCCAACCGGGAGCCCGATGCTCGTGGGCTCGTGGCCATCCATACCAGGCACCATCGGGGACAGGCGCTATGCTCGTTTCGTCCACGTTGCCGGTGCAGTGCCAGCAGGACCTTAGCACCGTTGCTTGGTATGGTACCCGTGTCAACGACGTACTTGCACCATCTTAATCCTTTCGGTTCCGTCGCCTCGCGCGTGCAGCATCAGTCTCCTATAGCTTCGTCATGAACGTCACCGGCTCACAGTTTCGTAGTGCTGGCTATCCTGAAGCACATCAGCCAATGCTAGTCCGTAATAAACAATATGCATCTGGTATGCATGTTAGCATGCACATACAATGTATGGGCGTATATACGTGTTAGCTTATAGGAGTTCGCCATTCTTCGAATTCGTTTTTAGCGTACGCGACCCCACGCCACGATCGTAATCTCCTCTTTCTACTTTGATGCACTCCGTAAAAATGCTAATCAATGGGCAAATCTCTGCGAGCATTAAATGCCTATGAGAACGATATACTAAATTAATGTGAATTAATATTCCCCCTCAATTGAGAGTAGCAGTAAATCGTAAAAAAAAATCTTTTTAGCTATGAAAAATCTTGACCATATCAGCGAAATATTTACAAGGTCATGGAGGCATATCATGATCTTTGGAACGGGTGCTGTGAATATAGGCAATAGAACCACCCACAATAATTATTTTTATCGTAACAAAAACATTTTCGCAAGGGGCAAATTCCATAATTTCATGTTTGGTTTACACAACACCGCGTTTTTACTGAGATGAGAAATTTAGGTTCGACCAATGACTGGATGATTGCGCAATGCTCAAACGGAAAGGTGAGATGCGTCGAGTCATGAGTGAAGATCGAAGAAACAATGCAAGGAACAAAAAGAAGGAACACTTGACCATGAGCGAATGACTCTTGACCATACAATACTCGAATAGGAGGAGTAGAAGTGTCAAGACCGGGGAAGTAGAAGAAGTGACACAAGGAAGAAAAAGGAGGGGGAGGGGGTAGGGGAAGAGAAATAACTTGCCGAAGGTGTAGCAAGATGAGGAAGGTAGGCGCCAACGATGTGCGGAAGGAGACGTAGTACGTGCAGTTGTTGTTTTTGCGGGAGGCGGGAGGAGGGGGGGAGGCGGATAAATAGGGTCGGCATGGCTTCTGATGGGTAAGGCTAGGGAGTTGCCGAGGCGCCGCCCTAATCACTGAAAATCCTAAGGTGCACCCAAGAGCGTGTGCTCCCCGCCCCCGGGTGATTTTTTTTTGTTTTCCCACTGTTAACCAAAAAAATTCTACATGTTGAAGTTTGAATTTTCCAAGTACATTTTTGCAAAAAGAAAACCCCCCTTCCTTATCTGAATAATGGCATCAGGGAGATTCTACCATTTCTAGGGAAACAATAAATTTCTTTGTTTTTTTTGGCAAGGAGGGAAACAATAAATTTCGACCCTGATATTGCCACCAAATTAGTTTCAACGCCTAAATCGCCTCTCCAATTGGTCTCCACAAACTGAAGTACAAATACGAGCGCCCAGCCCAGAACGAAAACAAAACGAAATCAGTCCATTTTTTTCTCTCACCCTTCCTTCCCCGACTCAACGAAAAACCGAGATCACAATGAGCCCCACGCGCACCTGGTTTGCGCTCCTCCCGGTCACCATCCTTCTCCTCCTCCTGCAAACCGCGTTCTCGTCGTTGGATTTCCCTCGCGATACCCGCTTCGTCGTGCATCTGCCCGACGCCTACCAGCCGGGCTTCGCCCAGCGGGCCACGGTGCTCGAAGCGGCCGCCGGCGAGCCTCAGCCCCGCTTCTCCGCCGCTCTGAGCGTGCAGGCCGGCATTGGAGGCGGCTACGTGTGCTCCCTCGTCGTTCTCCTGGGCAACGTCACGGTCTGGGATTCGGGTCGTCCCCGCCATGAGTTCGCCGCGCGGTCTAATTGACAGCTCGAGCTCGCGGGCGACGGGGCGCTGCGTCTGACGGACGGCGCCGGAACCGTCGGGTGGTGGTCCGGCACGGCAGCGCAAGGCACCAAGGTCAAGGTGATGATCACGACCCTTCTTCTCTTAATTTTCACCGTTAATTTCGCGAGATCTTGCGTGGTTTAACAAACTAGAAATGCGACGATTCTTAATGCATCGGGATATACCGATATAAGTACAGTACATAGCACTGTTCTTCCAGGTTCGACACGCCTTGACGTGCATCGATCGGCATTCGAGAATAAGAATATCTTGGGGCTAAACGTGTCTGCATCTGTGTTTTCTGTTTGAGTGATCTGCCCCGTAGAACCTAAGCCATATTGCTCGTGACATGAATAGGGAATTGCTAAACATTGTGGGCTAGCTAGTTAGCTACTACCGGATCTGATTTGTTCTTTTGATGCTACAATAATCCCTGCTATGAAAAAATAATATAGTGCAAATGGGTGTGATAACAATTGCAAATATAAGTATGCAGTTGATTTTAAGGTGCAAAACTATAATAGATGTGGCTGGGCTTTAGCGACTAGCGAGTGTACGTAAAAGCGCGGGAAAACCATGATATATAAATGTCGTTACTCGGAAACGAGACTTTAATAGTATCTCGACTTCTTTTACTTTGATCGACATATAAATGTTCCGTTGTTTTAACGGTTCAGTTCGGTAAGACTACTAAATCGCGTGAATATATACAATAGATATGTTATGCAGTATTATATCTTTTAGGATCTTCTTGATCTCCCAATTAATGATTATATGAAAATCATAAATGTGATGATTTAAATTAATTTAGAAAACGTGTACTGAATTGATTGCATCTAATATCATGAAAATGCTATCTCTATTTAGGCATGAAGGGATCATCTCTCACCCAGTTTTATATAGTATGTCCTAATTAGCTAACAAACCGGTAGCACTGATGCTACAATGTGTGCACGATCCAAAAAAAATGAATTTTATTTTGTAC
Source organism: Brachypodium distachyon (assembly GCF_000005505.3). NCBI lineage: Eukaryota > Viridiplantae > Streptophyta > Magnoliopsida > Poales > Poaceae > Brachypodium > Brachypodium distachyon. The sequence continues at coordinate 52,605,320 of NC_016132.3, read as the reverse complement.
TAGAATTTTTCTATAAGTGTACGGTTGATTTTAAGGTACAAAACTATAATAGATGTGGTTGAAACTGGCTTTAGAGAGTGTACGTAAAAGCGCAGGAAAACCTTGACATATAAATGTTACTCGGAAACAAGACTTCAATAGTTTCTCGACTTTTTTTACTTTGATCGACATTTAAATGTTCCGCTGATTTAACGGTTCGGTTCGGTAAGACTACTAAATCGCGTGAATATATATATATATATATATATATATATATATATATATATATAGATATATAGATATATAGATATATAGATATAGATATGTTATGCAGTATTATATCTTTTCGGATCATCTTGATCTCCCAATTAATGATTATATGAAAATCATAAATGATGATTTAAATTAATTTAGAAAACGTGCACTGAATTGATTGCATCTAACATAATGAAAATGCTATCTCTATTTAGCCATGAAGGGATCATCTCTCACCCAATTATATATACTCCAGTATGTCCTAATTAGCTAGCAACCCGGTAGCACTGATGCTACAATGTGTGCACGATCCCAAAAAACTGAATTTTATTTTGTACTAGAAATTTTCTAGAAGTGATTTTTTATTCTAGTAGAAATAAGTTTCGTTTCGTTTCGTTACAAATAAATGCACAGGTGTGCCCTTATTGTCTCGTGGAATGAGCTTTTTTTTTCTTGCGCAAAAATGAGCTCCTTTTTAACACCTCTTAACTAACTGAACGTTCAAATCTTGTTCGTTTCCCATGTGTACAGGCTCTGCACTTGGATTCCACGACCGGCAACCTCCTTCTCCTGGGACACAACAGCAAAATGCCGCCGGCATGGCAAAGCTTCGACAGACCGACGGCCGTACTTCTGCAGGGCCAGCGGCTTCACGTGCCCAGCCCGGTCGCCTTGCGCCTGACAAGGACCTCTCCGGCGTCCTACCAACTCGAGTTCTATGCCGAAAGGATCACCGCGTATCTCGCCTTCGGAGACCGCCGGTACACCTACTGGGAGGTGGCTCCTCGCAACGGCAACGAGACCATGGCGTTCGCACGGATGGACGAGTCGGGCCTAACAATGCTCGACTCTTCCGGGCGGCCAGTGGTGCGAATCCCGCCGGCAGCAGAGAAATCGGCCGGCGCCGGACGGCAGGCGGTCAGGTTCTTCGAGCTGGGGGACGACGGCAACCTGGGGTTGTACTCCTTCGACCAAGGCCCCGGCAAGTTCAGAGCCTCGTACAAGGCGCTGGCGTTCTGCGAGCTTCCCCTGGCCTGCGGCGTCCGCCGGGTCTGCGCCTCCTCCGGGCGCTGCGAAGACTTCTCTCTATACGGCGTGGACTTGCCGCCGCCCCTGGCCTGCAACACGACGTCGCCGCCGTACGACATGGTGGAGGGGAAAGGAGTGACCACGGTGCTGAAGGCAGACTCGCCGCTGACAAACGTGTCAGTGCAGCAGTGCGTGGACCAGTGCCTTCAAGGCTGCTCCTGCGCTGCCGCGCTCCACGTCAGGGACGGCGACGACGCCGGCATCGTCGACGACACGGCCGGCGGCGGCGGCATTGGCGTGTGCTACCAGTACGGGATGACAGGCGGGGCCAGGGAGGTGATCGGCGGAAGCCCCCGGTCCAGCTACTGGGTGAAGATAGCCAAGCCGAGTACAGATTACAAGAAGCTTGAAGAGCAAGAAGAAGAGTACGGGGCCAGAATTGCGATGCACAACAAGCTGCTCATCATCTTTGGCGTCGTCGATGCGGTGGCCATATCCTTGTCTGTGGGGCTCGGTGTGTACTATGTTCGTCAGCGCGCGGTCGACGCTGAGGGAGAAGCAGCAGAGGACGACGAAGGAGTCGCGGAGCCAGATAGAGATAGTAATCGTACTGATACTGCAGGAGCTGTACAAGGGTCATAAACCTGACAGATGATTTTGTACCAATTCAGTGTCACAGAAAATTTAGATGTTCAGAGAAAAATAATTTTTTTATTCAGCATATCAGTATTACCGACATCAGTACAAGTATAGTATTTCTTCCAACATAAGCAGAGTTTTCTCTTTCAGTAATCCCGAGTTTGAACCTCTTTCCAATTATAGGTTCCGAGTCTGAGTAATTGAGGACTTTCTCGCTAGTCGCTAGAGAAACTTTTAAGACGAAATATTAACTCAGACTTAAAGATTCGAAATCATGTTGAAACCTTAGATGCAAACAGTTCCTATTGTTTCATTTTCGAAAAAAGTTCCTATTGTTTGATAGTCGATGCCTGTTTTTTCTCAAGATGGGCTTTTGACAGCTTAATAAAAAGGCCTAAATCTCAACGGAAAATGGAACTTGGGGCTACCGGGGCGTGGGCACGTTATGTTCAGCCCGTATCCGTATCTCTGGTAGAAAGGCCTAGCGGGAAAAGAAATCAGGCCCATTCTATTTGTGCGTTTTCCTTGAAAGCCCAACTCGTGTATTATTACCCAACCTGGATCGAATTTAGCTTATCCCACATCGTCGATTCGGGCCGAGTTCTAAGAAGTGGACCCACGGGAGGTTTTATGGCCTAGTAGCCTACACTTGTAGAACAGTAGAAGACGACTGGTCCTGGCTTCAGCGATCCGCCGCAAAACCGAACCAATACTGAGGAAGAACCCTGCCCGAGCCCCTAGGATAAGAACGTCTTAAACCCGCCGTCCGCTGCCGGCATCCGGAAAGAGCTTCCCCTCCTCGACCGCACAGTAACGGCGCTCGGTGATCCTTGTCCGCAGGCGAGGTCGAGATGGGCAGTTTCTCTTGCTCGCCGTGCCGCCAGGGATGTCAACATCTCATTACGCCCACAGGCACTGAGGCACACGTTTTGCCCCAGTGGATAGCTTAATTTTTCGAGACACAGAGAGGCTACTGAATTCGTCTGGTAGTACAATGCTTAGGACTTAGAAAAGATCAATAGAAACGCATCGCATACATGGATTTGCAGGAGGGCAACCTATGTATACTTCCTCTCCATAATTGTCACAGCCAGGGATAATGGGCAGCGCAAAAGTAGTTAAAAATCACGAGAAGTATATATGCAAGACCTAAACCTTGAGCAGTGAGCACAAACAAATAAATGATCTAAATCTTGGCCGCACCTTTGACATGTCACAACAGAAATCATGATCCCTTTGTGTGGCTTTGTCCAGAAGCAACTGCCTTTGACCTTCAGATTCCATACACCTAACTGGCTTCTGAAAAAATGTATCTTCATGCCATTAGCATGCATGTAGATGGTACTTGGTTAAACATTCGCCTGTTACCTGTGGCTAAGCTAACTACCGAAGATCTTACCAATTTCCCCACTCGTCAGACCTAAATTCTGAATTCTGAATGTCCTATGTCCTAAGGTCGCACATGGATCCTCCTTAGAGGGTTAGACATTCAACCGTTAAGACTGTGACATAGTGCTTCAAATGACAGCACAACCGAATATGTAGTTGCTTTTGGAGGCTGATCATGTGGTTTGCTTTCTTATATTCTAACGGTGGGGACTCAAAGTCTTTTCAAGCTTACTGCCCCAGTTTTCCTTTCCATGCACCGAAGGAAAAAAGGCAGCACATGAGTAAAGTAATGAATTTCATCTACTAACACATGAGATCAGCATTTGCTCAGAGTGATCTTAGCTTGTCTTTTTCCTTTTTCTAGGAACCTTTTTTTTGGCTTTGGGAGTGATGATTTCAGTGTATCTGAACCTGAACCTGAAGGCTAGATGTGATTTTAATGCCAACCGTAGCTTCTGGATATCTCGAAAAAATCATGTTGGACATGAGTATACGTTTCAATTTGTTCGTCCAGTCCAACAAAATGCCACCATTTAGCGGTCGACAAAGGCAATTCAGTCCCAACTCGAGGATCGTGTCTGAATGCAGAAAGGCGAGAATTATTAGGCCTCAGAGTATGGTCAGGCTGCACTCCGAAAAGGAGCCCCAGATATCTGCTCTGTTCACTGTCGTATACCATGACGTCACCGTTACCAACTGGCAAGGGTAATTAATTTTTTTGAAGCTTCAGTTTGAAGAAGCTGGTCTTGAGGCCTGAACCTGAATGCGAGGCTAGATTCATGCTGCTCGCAGACATGGTTAGAAACCAGTACACGAGTTCAGGGCCTGGTTCTTACACGGGGCCTGACATCACCGATGCCGGCCGATCGTGGAGATCTGGTCTCGTTTTAATGGTGCCATGGCGAGCCGACAGTAACCCTAGCCGCGAGCGTGGCCAGACATGGATGAGCAGCAACACCGGCCGGAGAGGCCGAGACTTAAGTAACCGCACCTGCGTGCGGCGTGACGGCGACATGGCATAACTGCTCCGTGTCCGTGGCAACAATGGCGATGCGTTCTTCAAGAGGGTGAAAGTAGCCGGCCGGCCGCGGCCTGAGTGTGACCATTGGGAGAGAACGCGCCATGGATTGATCATTCCAGGCCACAGCTCGCCGTCGGTTCAATGTATTTAGAAGGGAAACGGGGTTGAATTGGTCCCTGTGGCGGGAAACGCTTTCACGTCGACGCTAAGCTGAATCTCCAAGAAATGGTCTTGCGCTCTCAGGTGAAACTGAATCCATCCTCTGTCGCGGCAGGACCGATGGCCTCCCGTAGTCCCGTCTCCTCTCTGGAAACTGAATCCCAACAGGATTTAAAACTTCCCCTTTTTTTTGCGACGAAAAAAGGAAGTTCCTAAAAACCTTTTTTTGTTAGGAAAAAAGAAAGTATTTCGACAGGACCTATGGCCTCTCGTCTCCTCTCTGGAAATCGAATCCGGACAGGATTAAAAACTTCCTTCTTTTTGCGGCGAAAAAGGAAAAAAGGAAAGTTTTAAAAGCTTCCTTTTTTGCGACGAAAAAAGGGAGTTTCCAAAACTTTTTTTTTGGCAATTGCCTCCAGTTTCCTCTCTGGAAACTGAATCCAGACCTCCTTTTACGACGAAAACAGTAAAGTTTCTAAAACTTCCTTTTTGTTGGCGACGAAAAAAGAAGTTTCTTGCAGGAACTGTATACAACTAGGATTCGTATTCCTTTATTTCCTCTGTTCTTGTTTCCAACTCGGATTAAGCCCTCCACAGCAAGCCCCTGTATATATGCGTTATATGTTAGGCCAAAGCACACGACCCACATTAGCAGGATCAGCGGCACGCAATTTGAGAACTTCAAATTTTTCTCACCAATGGCCACCATAGGGTTCGGTTTCGTTTTAGCTTCCGGTGACGGGCAGAATTATTTTTAGGGGAGTTTGACTCCAGGAGCAAGGCAAGCCCCGTTTGGTTGATCCGTCGTGGCTGCCCAGTAAACCGTAACCAGCTCCGAGTAATCACGACCAGGAACTGGATACGGCCACCACAAGCCCACAAGTCATTTGTTCATTACTACCCCTTGTCCTGTCAGCAAAGAACAGCAACAGGTGTCAGGCCGCAGGAGAAGCGAGAAATCTTGCAAGCAACCGACTGCGGTCTGAAGTCTCAAGTCTGAACCCAACTCGGTTGCGATCGCACCGGCGTGAAAGTTACGCCTCCTGGGAACCCTGCCACTGTTGCCTTCGATCCGCCGTGTTGGCTCAATGGCCTAAACTGTCCGATTTCTATACTGGCTAGCAACAAACCACATAGGACTAGGAGTATCTAGCCATCGGAATCGGGCGTTTAATTGCCGGTGATTTACAGCCACAGCAATCCGAATTGGACAATTAGTCGCCGATTAGTTTACCATCAGAGCTGCATAAATAGGTAGCAGGCACCGGGCCATTATTATAGCTCAAGTGCCACCACCACCCTACCGCCCCGGACGAAACGACTCCTCGGCGGCATGTCTTCTCCTTCCTCAGCCCATTGGCTGAGCCTCGTCGGCAGCATCTGGCTCCAGACCATCAACGGCCCCAACTCCGACTTCCCGGTCTACTCGTCGCAGCTCAAGGAGCTCAAGAACATCTCCCAGGTGCAGCTCAACTTCCTCGCCTTCGCGTCCGACGCCGGGAAGCTCTTCGGCTGGTTCTCCGGGGTGGCGGCGCTGCACGTGCCCCTCTGGCTCGTTGCCTTCGTGGGCGCCGCGTTCGGCCTCGTCGGCTACGGCGTCCAATACCTTTTCTTGGACAGCTCCGGCCTCAAGTTCTGGCACCTGTTCCTGCTCACCGCCCTCGCCGGGAACGGCATCTGCTGGATCAACACCGTCTGCTACCTGCTCTGCATCAAGAACTTCGCGTCCAGGAGCCGCGTCGCGGTGAGCCTCGCCACCAGCTACCTCGGCCTGAGCGCCAAGGTGTACACGAGCCTGGCCGAGACGATGCCGTGGCTGGCCAACTCCAAGGCAAAGACGTACCTGCTCCTCAATGCCGTCGTGCCGATGCTCGTCACCCTGGCCGTGGCGCCGTCGCTCAGGGTGTTCGACCTCAAGAGCGGCTCCAGCACGGACACGGCATTCCTCGTCATGTTCGCCATCACGCTCGCCACCGGCGCCTGCGCCGTGGTCGGCAGCATCGGATCCACGTCCAGCGGGCTGTCCTCCGGCGAGCACATGGTCAGCCTCAGCGTTCTGCTGGCCATCCCCATGCTCATCCCGGCGGCTCTCAAGATCCGGGAGAGCTTGAACGAGATATGGGAGGCGAAGCGGGAGAGCAGGATCCATGATCTCGGCACCGACGAGGCTGTCGTCGTCATCGAGGTCTTGGAAGTCGAGACCAAGGAAGAAGAGATCGTCGTAGCGGAGGAGAAGGCCCCCCAAGAGGAGGTCGGGGGCCTCCAGCTGCTCAAGAAACCGGACTTCTGGCTCTACTTCTTCAGCTACATGTTCAGTGGCACCCTGGGTCTGGTCTTCCTCAACAATCTGGGGCAGATTGCCGAGTCGCGAGGTCTCGGGCAGACTTCCACTCTGGTCTCACTGTCGTCTTCGTTTGGTTTCTTCGGTCGCCTTCTTCCTTCCTTCTTGGACTACTACTCTGCAAAGTAAGCCAACATTCTTATCACACACTTCCACAATTAAATACTGAAAACCATCATGCTTATTTTGTTTCATTAGCTAGTAGTGGTACATACTATGTCAAGATCTTGGATTCTCGATGATCCACATGCGCGGTCTTTCTTAACTGAAAACTTGCTAACTATACCAACTTTTTGCTATACACAGTTGTATCATCTCTGCTTTTGTCCAACTAAACTAAATCCACGAGCCAGCCGCTAACTGAATTTGTTCGTTTGTGCAGAAGTGGCTACTCCATATCAAGGACGGGGTCCATGGCGTCGCTGATGGCGCCCATGGCGGGCGCCTTCTTCCTGCTGCTCCACCCGAGCAACTTCTTCCTGTACGCGAGCACGGCCATCGTCGGCACGTGCACGGGCGCCATCACGTCGGTGGCGGTGTCGGCGACGAGCGAGCTGTTCGGCACCAAGCACTTCGGCGTGAACCACAACATCCTGGTGTCCAACATCCCCGTGGGATCGCTCTGCTTCGGCTACTTCGCCGCGTTCCTCTACCAGCGGGAGGCCGGGGCGCGTGGGAGCCAGACCTGCAAGGGCGCTAGCTGCTACCAGGAGACCTTCACCGTCTGGGGCATCACCTGCGTCCTCGGCACGCTGCTCTGCGTCGTCCTCTACCTGCGGTCCCGCTCCAGCAGCTTCGCCGGGAGGCTACCAGTAAGGTTACAGTGCCTTGCAGCCCGCTTAGCTAGCTTTGTGCGTGGTGGTAACAACAGCACCAAAGCCCCAGAAGTTTCTAATCAGGAGGCTTGACATATACAGTCCATGGTTAACTTAGTGAATGATCACACCACACGAAGCATCGATCGGTTTGCCTCGATGTGATGTAGCTTTTGTTTTCTTGACTGATCATCCCATGGGGGATACACGGTTCAAGCTGGACGTACTCTGAGTAGTTATTGTGCAGGTTGATCACCTTTTTGCTGCATATGTATATATGGATATAAAGAGTGGTTGAAGAAAATCAAGCCGGTTTTCATCTTGGCTTTAATTTGCTTCCGGTGCTTGTTCATTTCTTTTTCTTTTTTTTCCTGTTTTAGTACTGGAATATAGGAGTACTGGGCTAGTGTTGGTACGTTGTTCTAGTGGTAGTAATAGTGTGTACGTGCCTGGAGCTGCAATTTGCATTCAGTGCATGAAAGCAACTTAACTACCCACCAGTCCCCCATCCAAGAGTATCTTAGATCTTTTGTTTATTTATTTTTTCTTTCAGCAGAAAATTATTTTTTTGGTATTTAGTACTCCCTCCGTCGCATATTAAGCGTCGAAATATTACATGTATTTAGACGTATTTACTCTATAAATACGTTCATATTTAGACAAATTTGCTTCACTTAATATAAGACGGAGGAAGTACATAATTTTAGGTATTTAGTGGTCTGGCTTGGTGTACTGGAGTGCTGGCAGGCACCTGGCAGATGGTTTAGCTATACGTGTAGTCGTGTACAAAAGAATTTGTTAGGCACAAGGTCCATTTTGATTGGCAGGCCTTCCAAATTCCAATAACCGGCTATGAAAACAAATTTCGCGAGTATGTTCGTTCGTAGCATCTCGTGTGTGAAGGTGGTTAATCCGTCAAAGATAGCCAAAATCGTTGATGACCATAGCTTTATAATCCAACCAGACAATAGGGTTTAGGGATTCGGTTGGTGACGGGGCTCCGTAGGTCATGAAGCCGAACAGTCTACTAGTAGTCCAACTCCGAAATGGTCCAGATTCAAGTTCAAAAACGAAATTGTAGCCTCTATGCGTGGTGCCCAGCTCGTTTACCGATTTATGTGGACCCATCCCTTCCGACAATAACATCACTCATCATGCGTCCAATCCATATCATATCACAAATAAACAAGAACTGAGCATGTATCGTCCCTATGTTTACCATCATACAGTCATAAAGATCGGACATATACGTGCATTCGGGGCAGAGGCAGACATTAAAGGATGTGCACAAGGTAGGTCGATCCAACATCAGCCTCGTGGTCCTCTCACATCACATCCCTGTTTCTGTGCGATGGCGCCACACTCCAATGCAATGCAATGCAATGAAACGCAAAGTTCAGTTCCATCCTCCTCTGCTATTTATTCGCCGAAAGCTTTCAGAGCCATCACTCTGCTAGCTAGCGAGACTGGACGGACGGACGGACAGACCTCCAATCTTTCTGGTGAGCTTAATGCATTTATGGCTGTATGTGGTTGGATGGCCCGCGCCGCGCACCGGTGAGAAGAGAGAATGCAGCAATTTTCAGTGATTTGTATGATCCTGTCGCAACAACACAATGGCTGATCAATGATCCATACTATGAGTAATTTTCAGTGGCGATTCCCTCTTTACCTAGAAAAACAATTAGATAGGTGAAAAATGCATGTGGAGTAGCTGATGCACGGGCTCAAATTAATTAATTAAGCTCACATCTTCAGCTGTGCCCCATTGGTGTTCGATCCGTAGCTGCTCGCTAGTACAGTATATGTGGTTGTGTGTGATTGTGAGGAGGAATGATGGACGAAGCTTGGTGCAGTGGATTGTAGTTATTGTGGTGGATGGTGGAGGGGTAATGGCGGTGGTTGTTGGGAAGGCAGATGCGCGAACGCCATGGCATGTCTCCTGTGCGTGCACATGCCTGGCACAAAGACAAAGGGCAAGCGCGAAGCTAAGCTAGCCAGCCGGGAAAAGAAGCGAAAGGTTGGAGACGAAGTGAAAGTGCGCGCTGTTTTGTCCATTTGTAAATACAGATTTGCCATCGGTCGCTAGTTGGACATGGTAGTTTGTTGTGGATGCAATGATTATACTCGTCCCTTGTTGTTGCTTGCTAATGGTCGGATCAGATTCGCTGATGTTTGCTGCTAAAAGCAAGTCGTCAGCATACCAAAAATATCCGATGACACTTGCGCTTCGTTGGAGATGCAATGCAACAAATTAGAACATGGTTTAACTAAAAAAAACTAGATGAAATACTGGGCGGGTTTGCAGAAATCTAGCGAAAAGGAGAAACTTCTTTCAGGGGCACAGCTGATCCAGCGCGTGGCGTTGGAAGTTCTCAGTCCACGGCATGGCTGGAGTCTGTACCAGAGGAGAATGGGGACTGTTTGAGTGTTTTCTGCCTTTAACTGCTGTTCGGTTGGCCTACGTGCCATGTAATTGAAGTTTTAGTTCGCCTGTGTAGTCAGGTTGGAGGCCTGGCTATACCTTGTTTTCTTTGCTTCTGCTGGAGGCTAAAGACTTTGAACCTCGTAACTCTGAACCTTTGTAGTTCGATTTCATTAAGGAAATCGGGAGCTGTGCTCCTTCTTCTTCTAAAAAAAAAAAACTAGATGCATCAGACGATTGCAACTGATTTCGGGGAGCGACGAGGCAATTCGGAGATGAACCGAAAACCGATCTCACCTCGCATTTCTATTGCATAGCCTGTGATGTAGCAGGACGTATAGGATCGTGTTCTTTCTTTCAGTCTAGATTTTTTTTTTTTTGAAACTTTTTCTTTCAGTCTAGATAATACATACCCCAAGCTTGATATTTCCAGTTTGATTTCACGTAGCAGGGTGCGTTGGCCCGGACCGTGGCCTCACACGTATGATCACATCAGCTGATGCATATCTGTCATTCGTTTTCGCCCGAGAGGCATCGATCCCTTTCGCCCGTTAATTTCTCGGCCGGATATATCGGAGACGTCACTCGGAGCAATTTGATGCAAATTTTGCTACCAGCGACGTCAGATAAATAAATGTGCGTGTACGTAGTTGGACGGAGGGTCGCCTGCGGGCGGCGATCGATGCTTTGTTTCTAGGAGTAGAGTATACGACGAATATAACGAACGGCAGTGCCGGTTATGTACGGTTTCGCCCGCCTCGCCGGGACAGGCCAGGAAACAGAGTCCCCGAGATGTTAATTGTTAGATGTGTGATGCTGACTCGCCGATCCACAAGTTCAACCGCGTAGGGCCGTACGGGCTAAACTAGCTAATTAGGCCTCGTCCTAGAGTAATTAATTAATAGATCTGTTTTAAGTTAGACGTGTGTGTGTGAGAGAGAGGGTGGCAATTTGAAGAAGGCCGTGCAACGTTAATCAGTCGTGCATTGCACGGTGGCTGGCAAAGGGCGCCTCCGCGTCGGCTTGGGATGCCGCACTAGCGGCACGTCGGCTGTCAGCTAGCGGCATCAGGCAGGCTCTGCTTGGCACATGGGACCAAACCCCAAACGTTGGAGTCGAATCCACCGTCTGATCCTGATAGGCACACCTGGATCCGGCTATGGGGCCTAGGACGTGACGCAGGCGATGACCGCTGTGGGGCTTTCTGATTCTTCTCCCCCGTAAGGGCTCGATCGCATGTGGCCGGCCAGGGTGGTCCAGCTCCAGCGCCACGCGGACTATATAGCGGAGAGAAACTCCAAAAGCAACGCCCTGAAACCCTGCTGGGTCCGTCGGTAGTAGCTCGAGGGAAAGCCGGGAAAGAGACTGCACGGCACGGCGGCATGCACGGGTGGCGCGTGCGTCATGTATACTGGAGTAGCTCGTTGGTAATAAGAAGATAATCAGATACCATGAAGTTAACGTACGTGATCGTCACACGCTACTGTGTACACGCTTTTAACTTAGCATGATTGTTGCTTATGTTTAGTGCAGACGAGATGAGTGAACGCCTCAACCTTTTGCAGGAGTGTGGTGTATCAGCCGTTGATCTGTTTGTCTTTTCACTTTCTAGTGCTCGTAGCTAGCTTAATTAGCTTTTCGCATGTAAAGTGACTGACTGACTGCATGCGTTGTGTGGATGTAACCGGTGCGTTTGTGCATGCATGCATGCACTTTATTTATATTTATTCTATGTTACGGGCCGTTGAAGATGATCCTAGCTAGAAGGAAAAAGATCAGATTCAGAAGGCGTTCGATTTAGATAAGGGAGGGAAGAACATTGTGTGGTGGCCGGATCAGCCAGTGGAAATGCCGCACCCTTTGAGAGTACCGGGGAGGAGGGAAAGGGACTTGCATGAGTACATGGCAAGGAAAGGCGGTATGAACTCCGATCACTTGTGAGGCATAAAGGAAAGTTAAAGGGAAAGGCCCGAAGAAACGAAACGAGCTGAGAATAGAATGGAGCTAGCGCGCACTCACTCGCCGCAGCATTGCCATCATGCATGCGCGCAAGGAGAGGGAGAGATCAGAGATGGATAGAGGAGCAGGGGAACGAAAGCAACGGCCGGCCGCGGCCTCAACTCTGATGGCGCTGCAGCCCCGGGGCGGCCGACCTGACACAGTTAGTCATGGACCCGTTCTTCCCATGATTGACCCGAGAGCGGGGCACCGGCCGGGGCGCCGATCTAGTCCGAGGGGGCATGCACCGCCCGTGCCGTCCATCGCAAAGCGTCCTTTCGTGCATGGATCGCTTCTCGATCAGGCCGGCTCGTACTACGTTTCGATTTAGTGGGGGCGTGCGCCGGCTTTGCGAGAAAAATGCGTCCGGACCGTGCAGGCGTGCGCGGTGGGTTGGAGTACTTGGTACTAGTACTAGTTTAATTGGGACGTCTTTCCTTTGGAGATTCTGTGCCAATAAACGACTTGTTTCATTCACGTTTGTGTATCCATCTCTGTTGCGAGAGACATTCAGAAGAAAGCTGACTCCGGTCCGCGCGCGCCTTTATTAACCCCTTTCTGTTTGTTTGAAAACGGTGGCAGATCAACCTCTGTTGCGAACTGCAGATTAATTAAGCACGGAGACGAGGCCGGGGAGTACGTACATTTACACCGTGGAGCATTTGGCTCGCAATCAAGCCCGGGCACGGTGCCATATGCTGGTACAGGGCCTGCAGCTGCTGGCTCTGGGTCAAGCATTTAGGCGAGACATTGAATTTTGGAATAAACCGGACGCCGACGTACGTACGTACGTGGCGTCGTGGCCCCATTGCACAGCAGCCGTCGTGGGGCCCGCCCGCGCTTGCTCGATCGGGCTGTGACGCCTCCATGACGCCATGATCACGTCCATGACTTGATCGTCGCTAGCGCAAGAAAAAAAGAACACGGAATTAGCATACCGCAATCACGGAGAACTGCATCTGCATGCTCCGGAGACGTGTGTTCTGTGTTCCCGTGTGCGTGTTCCTGCTCAGTTTGATGGAGTAGTATAGTATATCGTAGGCCCATTAATCCTTAGCACATCGACGGGACTGATCCGTCCAACCGATCGCCCTGATTAAACAAGGCCTTGATTGCAACGGTTCTGAAGCGATATATACATGCAGATGCGCTAATAGTATAGAGTATACTGTACTGTCTAAATACTTGGATTTGCTAATTGCTATATGGGCGTAGCTAGCTATCTGTCTCACTGTTCTGTTCCCAAACAGGTCGTCTTTGAACGTAACCATACATGCATCACGCTGATGCAGATGTGATGCTATGTATATATGTACAGCTGTGTGTGTTCTTCCTTTCGGGACAAGAAAAGATTGATCGAAGTGGCCTTTTGCCGATCCAGTAGGTGCTGTCTCCACAAAATCATCTGATGTGGCTCCTTTTTGACTTGTACCCTTTCCCGGTCGTAGACAGTAACTTCTGTACTCTGGAGTGTCCAAAGTATTAGCGAGACCGCCTGTAACGTATGCAGATCGTCAGCAGTGCATCCCGCTTTCTATTACTCCGGTGTCACGGCAAAAAAATTGTGTATATCCTTTAGCTAGCGTATGAGTAGACGTGATGCCGTCATGGATAATAATGGTGAGTTCCGCAGCCGAATGCGGCCATGTATATGCACGACATTGCATAGTCCATCTACGTCAGACAAAAAGAAGAAAGACGAAGATCATAAGTTATGATCTTCTTTCGCTTACGTGGATTTTATTGGAGTGTCCAAAGTGCCTTTTTTTATAGGAACGACCAAAGCTTTATTAGCTTGAAAACTTTACATGGATACAACTATGTGCGGGAGGAGAATCCAGCCAAAATGCCTCGGGCCTACAAAGTGAGAGGCGTGGTATTGGATTGCGTCGTCCAAAAGGCCTTGGGGCCTATGTCATGTTGGATCTTGTTGGGCTGGGCTTAATCGGACTTAGACATCCATAAGTCATCAAGGTCATTTAGGATTAGACAGGCTTTGGACCATGGACCATCGGGCCCAGCGTCCTGTAACGTAAAGACACTTTTTTCATCGGAAAATATAAGTAGGCCAGGAAAGATATATCAGGCTCAGTTCATTAGGGCCTTTGCTAATGAGCCTGCATACCATTTTCTTCTACAAATGTTGAGATGGCCGAGTTGGTCGAAGACGCTATGATGAGGTCCTGTCCGAAAGGGCTGTGGGCTCCAAATCCCACTCTCAATAGAAATATACTCTTCGCAAAAAAGGAAAGAAAACGCGTCTGGCCCGTCTGGCCGTAACAGAACATTTTTCCTTCAGGATTAGGTGATTGGGCCAGAATGACTCAGTTTCAGGCCCATATTGTTAACGTTTTTGGTTCCTGGTTCCTGGACGATCAGTTAGCACTTAGCACGATGGGCAGCATGCTAAAATCATGTATACAATGACGCTGCACTGTGGCAGCCATTTGGTTTATGTCTAGAATTGATACAGGAGAGAGAGATCTCTGTTGACATCAGAGCGCCTGGCTCCAAATCGTGAGCTACCTCATTGCAATCTCTAAGGACATGCTTAACTTGAGTGGAGCTATACATCTCCTGATGCAGAATGTCGAGCTGCTGACTTGATCAGGGGCGGAGCTAGGAAATTTCACCAATGGATTCGCTCAAGATTTAAACATAAACTAACTATAGTACTTTATGATTTTGGGCCATCTTGCAACAAAACTATAGCACTCAAAAGAACTTTAAAAAACTAAAATAGCATATCATGTATAACCGTCGCACCAAAACTAAAGGATGAATACGTGCTGGTTCAATGAAATGCTAAATCCACTTTTACATATATGAGGAATAGTAAGAAACAACTGTGTAGCTTTATGGGCCACTTTTCTCTACTTGAAAAAAATTGAACAAAAATGACATGTTAATTTCATAACTTTTAAAAGAAGTCTAATTAGTACATGAAAAATGTGAAGCCAGGCTTGTGTAAAGCACTTGCATTTCAAAGTTTCCCTTGTCTATTTTCATCTTCTAGAATCATTTCGGATTAAATCTCGTTTCTATACCGATAATCAAAATCGGGTCATCAGGTGGTGGTCTATAAGGTCCCCTGGTTAATTAGCTTTCCCTAACCTCATCTTAGTTCTTAGGATTTCTCATGTACTTTGAAATTCTCTTTTGATCGGCTAGATCATAAAGAAGTTCATCTAAATTATTTTTATCTGAACAAAGGCTATGTCAGACACTCAGGATCATGAACACACACAAATCTTGCTTGATATTAAGTAGGAGTAATTGTTTTCTTCATTACCAGCATCTAGTTAACCACACTAGCTAGGTTACATTATCATATGAATAAAATAAAATGATCGTACTCGCATTTCGTGCCGCCGTGCCAGGGTTTCGAGGTTAGCAAAGAGAAGAAGACTTTTAAGCATCGGCATTGGTGTTGAGTGCAGACAAGCAGCGATGGCCGCCATCTCAAGCAAGCGGACCACGACGGTGGACCAAATCCCATCACATCCCACGCAGCGCGCACACGCCAAGCCAGCTTAATTGCCAGCTAGCCTTGCTGGCCGCATATCGGAAATAAACAAACCAACTTTCTTCCCCAAAACAAACAAAACACAGCAAGGAGGCTCTTCCCCTCTCGGAAACAGAGAACTTAGCGCTCGCATACGCATGGATGCATCCTGGAGCGAGAGGCCATGCGATGCATCCTATGACAAATTTAACGTGACCGATCGAGCGTTCCTAACTAGCTAAGCTACTTTGCCGTCTTGGAACTCAACTCGTAGTACGAGATGCAAACTCTGCACGCCAAGGAAAGGTTTTTCTTTTTCAGTAATGCACACTGGCGCGCTAGCTGCTGGCTCCTGTGCTTAGCCATTGACATTTGACAGCCAATCCACGACGAAAGAGCCATATATATACATGCAAAGACGCGATGATGACATTGCTTCGTATTGGGACAACGCATGAATTTGAGGCAAAACAGAACAGGTTAATTAAACGGATGCGTGCATGCATATACCTCGATCGTTAGGTTGAAACAGCTACCAGACTAGCACTGGTTGTAACGAACAAGTACTTGGTCCTGCAATAAGCTCAGACTGCATATTCATTCAAGGGCCATTCAACCGACGAAGATCAAGATTTATTTGGTCAATCTCACAAAATTCTTACTGAAATGCACGCACATGTGTGTTAAACGTGAGTACCTTGCTGGGTCTCAATGGATGTCATCTTACCAAATAATGATGAAAGCTGTGCATGTCACAATGCTATTCATTTCGTAAAAAAAAAAACCCTTAGCAATGAAAAAAAAAACAGCCAGCGAGCAGGACGAAAAATCCTGGATCATTTTAGCGCTACAGGGAAATGAAATCTTACGATGATATGCTCGTTAGAAACGCTATTTTACGTCCACTGATCATGCATATTGCATAATCTATTCATGCAATACTATAGTAACACGAAATATGCAGTGTTGAAATGTATGTGCTACAGCAGTTTCTTGTGTCGTTTCCTTGGCAAGATCTGTATAGACTGATTTGAATCCTATCGATAAACAGTTACACTTGTGATAGAAATGACGAATTACCAAAACTATCTCGATTAGACAAGAACAAGAAAATGAACAATAATAAAGAATGTGACTTAACTGTCAGATTAGTACGTACGCAAGCATATGCACACACGCCGACACGCAATGCCATATCAACACCGCGTCAGACAAACAGTATTTCTCTTTTGGTCTCATTTCCAAGCTAATCAGTTGAGGGTATATAAACACATCAAGCATTCGCGTTAGTATTACAGATCATCAGAAGGTAATAAAGCTCTGTAGTGCTCTAACACGCAAATTCAAATCAAGACAAATTCATTGAATCAAGTAGACAGAAAACGATTGATCGTATAGAGTTTCTTTTTTCAGGCAGCAATCGGGAACTCTGTCTGTTCATTAAGCAGAAAAAGAATCTGTCCAGCTGCATCAAAGATTAATTATGCGCACAACAAAAAAATATTACTGAGTATTCGAGTCCTGTGTTTTGACAAAATAAATTTATGAGTTTTTTTGCGTAGCGATTCTCTGCAACATTATAGCTCTACTAGTCTATATCGGACAACATATATGCCAACATCCCCTCCTTTACCTCCAAATATAACTATTTCGGACAACATATATGCCAACAAATCTCACGCATAAGGCAGTAAACAAGCCAACCTCACGTCGAAGGAAACAAACAGGCTAAAAAAATATAGGATTTCGCTACGCAATGACAGAGCTCTGGTCTTTTTCGTCAAAAATAATGCTCCCTCCGTTCCAAAATAAGTGACGTGGATTTGTATAAATTCTTATGCAAATCCACGTCACTTATTTCAGTACGGAGGGAGTAATATAGGATTTCCGTGATTTCTCTCTTGTTTTCTGCATAGCACCATTTTCAAAACTTGTGAGTAAAGCACATAAGAATTTCTACAATTAATTTCTTATAATGCTTGATTGATTACTGCATGAATATGTGACATCCATTCTTATTATACGGTGTTATGGCTATTATATTCTCTTCTCTAACACCAAAATCTTACTCCTCAAAACAACGAAGAATTGTTTTTTGTTGGATATTCACGGGCACGGAAGGTTCTCTCTATTGTAGTTTTGTTTCATGACACATTGCGTGGGAAGTTGAAATTACTCTACTAAAAGGGTGAAAGGTGTTACAAGTAAAAGGTGTTAGGTTCTAAAAGGGTAACTGTCAGTCTAATTTTTTTTCTTTAAAAAGGAGCATAACCCCCGGCCTTATATTACCAATCTGAATAGCATTGTTTAAAGCATAAATGAATTGGTGAAGTCTGTAGCAAAATATGGGTACTTAGATAGTATCCTACTACAGTCAACAAAGCAAGAGTTCTAGGCTAAAGAATAAGCACACACAAACCAATTAATCAAGTTAATGGAGCAAGCACAAATGGACACTTACAAGGAAATCAAGGACAGATACATCACTAAACAATTTTTTCCACCCAAGTTATCCACAGCCATATCTATTTCTAGACAAGAGATATATAGAGAGTTAAACTTGCACGCAGTTTAATTATTCCCGGGTTAATTAATTTCGCGATCGATCTCAACCACCAAAACGTCAAACAAATCCATGCATATGTCGATCAACCAAAGTATGCACCATGCTCACTTGTGTTGAGGGAGCCGTAGTCATCAGCAGCAGTACTGCTTGATGGCTGTTGTCCGGTCGCCGCATACACCGTGGGCGGCGTCCCCGGAATGCCGGCCACTATTACATCTTGGCCTTGGCCAGCCGCCGCCGCCACGGACACCACGTCGTCGTCCGCGGCGTGCACCGGCGGCATCGCCATGGCAGGGGCCTGCATGAAACCTGCGTCGTCTCCGCCGGCCATGAGGCTGCTGGCCTGGCGGTACCTGTGCTTGAAGATCTCTGCCCTGACGGCCTCCAGCTCGGCCTCCAGCGCGCTCACCTGCTGCTGCAGCACCGAGATGGCGCCCATGCAGCCGTACACCGGGTCCCGCAGCCGCAGGTTCGCCTCGTACACCAGGCTGTTCGCCGCGTCGCCTCTCTCCGCCTCCGGCACCTCCTGAACGAGACATTAATTGAGATTTATTTGGAGGAGAAATTAACAGAATTCAGTTGTTGGAAGTGTTTGGTCGTACGTACCAGGAGCATCTTGGAGACGTTGCTGGCGCCGAAGACCTTGTGGACGGCGGCGAACTTGTTGGGCTCGTGCGGGGAGAAGTAGGGCGCGAAGGGGCACTCGTGGGCGCAGCGCCGGCGGAGGAGCTTGCACGCGGCGCACGGGGTCGCGGTGTTGGGGGCGCCGCCGAGGACCATGCGCCGGGACACGTGGTGGTCGACCGGTGAGGATGAGGAGGCCACTACAAAACCTCCGGCGGCGGCGGCGGCGCCGTCCGGCTCTCGCTTGATCTTCTTGCCGATCTCATCGAGTCTCTCCCTGGTGGAAGTCCAAAAGAAACAAGTTAATTTGTTACTTGTGTCAAATAAATTAGCGTGAAATTAAGTAGAGGGAATCTAATCTTAAAGGGTGCGATGCAAACTGCAATATTGATTAAAATTGTAACCATAAGAACAAGAAAAGGTAGGAGTACCTACCTTTATTCATTTTCGAAAAACTTTTCAAGCAAAAAGTACACTAGATTCTTTCCAAGACAAATAGAACACTGAGAACTTTCGAAAAGAAAATACAAGCTGCATGCATGGAACAAAAATAGGAGGATGGATTAACTGGAAACAGCCGAAGGATGTCTCTTACCTCTCTGTGGACATAGAGGCATGCTCTCCTCGCTTGGGAGATGGAGAGTGAGATATGGGCTAGAGGATGAGAGGAAGAACCGAAGAAAGAAGGGGAGAGAGACAGACCGGCGGCAGGTGTAGAAGTGTAAAGTTCGGAATTGCAAGCAAGGAAAGAGTGCTTAAAAGGCAAGGTATTAATGAGGGGGATGGGCGTAAAGCATGCACACAATTGGTGGTAAGTAAATTGGGCTCAGGAGAGCTAGGAAGAAATGTTGGCAAGCCAGGGAGGCACGTTGACTCGATTTAGTTGGCCAGGAGGCCTCCCTCCTGCCTCGTGTCCCTGCAGGTGTTTCTGCTCATGTCAAGGGAATGAAATGCTGTTGAAAACAAGAAGCTACTACCTGGCCGGCGATCTAGCGCAACCACTACAACGTTTTTCCTTGGCAACTCATCCTTACTTCTCCAAAAGATCTCCAGCTCCCATGTTTCCTGTGCGGTGTGCCGTTCGGGAAGCCCATGCTCGATCGGACCTCGAGATTCTTCCCCATTAGTTTTCTGTTTCCAGGCACATTTTTCGTTTCAGTCGGGAGTCAAGATTTCGTCCATCAGATTAGTTGAGGCACATGCATCTTGATGGCTGGCACATCTAATCTAAAAATTCAACTTGCGTTAAACGAACAATGAGGTGTCTGATAACTAGGAAAACAATGTTTTTTTGAAGGTTATATTAATTTATTTTCCCCTTCTTCTTTTTTCTGAGGATATTTTACCCGTTCTGTTTCTGAAAAATATTTTCAAATTTGAGCTATTCATTCCTCTAAACCGACACAAATTTTGTACTGGTCTGCAACAAATGATTCTTTAAGATTTTTGCAAGGCAAAAAATGCGAAAGTTTCAAAAAGTTTGCAAACTGAAAAAATAAATACTAGGAACGTTATTCGGCTATTTTGAAAGGAAGGAACAGTATTGGGCTGAGTTTCAAGTATTGGGCCAAATGTGGCGAACTGTAGTTTCCTTGTATAGCACGACCATTTCAGTTTGGGCTATTTGTCAATATTCTACCTACAAGTAGGTCAGGCCGCTACTTTTATGGGCCAGGCCGTCAATTAAAACATCGAACATTACCTGAAGCTTTCGAAATCTGTAGTGTGTAAAGAAACTGATACATAGAGTAAAAAAAAAACTGATACATAGATGCAACTGAATAAGGAGAATAACCTTGAGAATTCGAGTGAATGCCAGTATGCAAGAAAACATCCGTATTGATCCTCCCACTTTTTCGGTACCTGCTATATATACTTCTGAAACTTAAACTATGACTACGCAGTCTCTGACCGAAGGTTTTTGCCGGGTTTTATAAAAAAGACATTCGCACTTAGCATCTAGAAAACTCGCCTGTTGATCTTTTGGTTTGAACTCTGTAGTTCTGTTGGCCATCGGCAGAAGATCGAGCATTAGTTTTGCACAAATCCAGAAATTCTTGAAATTTTTGTAGTGTCCCTGAAGAACCTGATACAGAAATGGAACTGAATAAGGAGAATAACCGTCCTCAAGCACACAAGACTCGTAAATATAGCCGAGCAAATGAGTAATTAAATTTTATGAGTACGCACTCACGCATAGCACGCGCTTACCATCTCAGGAAATTCACCTGTTATTTCAGCTTCAAACAATCTGTCTGTTTAAACTCTGTAGTTCTGTTGGCGGTTTGCTAATTGTTGTGTACGTTTTCCCAAATACTCTCTCCGTCCCGAATTAACTGACGTGTATTTGTATAAATTCTTATGCAAATTCAAATCAGTTAATTTGGGACGAAGGAAGTAGTGGATACAGTATTACGATACCTTTTTTTCGCAACAAAAAGGTGCTTAATTTGACATGACGCCTTACTAGTTACTAGAGCTGTGCTCTGAATTAAAGAAACGTGTGCTAGCCAGATCCAAGTCTTTGGGGTGTTAATGCTGCCTTGCTCCTGCATAGTACATAGGTGGTTGCTGGACGACCTGAGAGTACCTGACAGACAAGAGCCAAAGTATAACAGGTGGCGATCGATCTTATGCGTCAGCTTAATATCGACCTAGTTTAGGTGCACACGGACATGCACGTACGGAGAAGAAATACGTATGACACGGAGAACAAATACACTTCGTGTCCAGCTAACAGCTGATCACTTTAGTTGATGGAAAAACGTGGATCTGAAGGTAACCCATTTCAGTGAAACAAATAAGGAGTGTAGTCGTCCGCAAGCATGTGCCCTTCTTGCACACAAGTCGCGTTCCTGTCGGAAGGACACTTTTGCATACTAGTCCTCTACCTTTTTTTTTTGGACAGCTGCATAGTCCTTCCACCTCATTGAGGTTTTATTATTTATTATTTCAGTTTAATTAAGATTTTACAGATTTTTTTTATAAAAGCCTCATTATTTTATTCTGGTTTATTTCCTTCTTGGTTTTACAAAAAGATAAATCGCATTAAGGTTTTGTTCTGTTTTATTAAGGTTTTATTTTGATTTAACGGTTTTATTTTGATTTAACAAGAGTTAAATCAAAATAAAACCTTAATAAAACAATCTGAGATGGGACCTCACGTCCTCACGTAGAAAAACGTAGGACCATGTCTCAGATAATCTGTTTCCGCACTTACCTAACCTAGGTTAGTACACAACTCCCTAGCAGGCCAGGACACGTGACCAAGCGGTACATCTATGACTCTTAACTCCTGTCACAGTCAACTTAGCCAATGGTGACCAAACCTTAAAGCTAATTCGTTGGCCATTTGACCCGTACAAGACAAGCAAATGCACTGTCATGATCTGTGAATGTATAGCACTACTACGATCCAGCTAGCAGATTTGCCCGGGCGGGAGATGAATACATGGAGTGCCTATAATTCAAGGTTGATTATAGATACTCACACTAGTCATCTGTGCTTAATAATACTCCAATAATACAAGAATAAGGTACTATAATATAACAAATCAATAAAAGGATAGATTGATCCTTGAGCTCTCATCGTATAGCCTTATGGGGAATTTACGTGGGAGTAAAACTTATTAACTTCATCGCCTTTCTCGGGAGGATTTTTTTTCATGGTTCCCTCAATCCTTACATTTATCCTTATATTTTTTGATGGAGTGAGTAGATTATTGCCCTTTGAAGCTCGTGGTCAAATAGGGGCTGCCAGACATTGGCACAAAAGGCCGATCGTGTGGCATGCAGTTGTTGCGGTAGAGGCTTTGTTTTTGGTACTGTGAACCTAGAGTCGCTAGCCTGGAAGGAATGATGTATAGTGACGATGACACACGCAACAATCTAAACATCGGTCCTTTGCGCGGCGGCAAAATCGGCTAATGGTGTCATGGACGCTGCCATGTTCATCATGATGGCTTTGTGGACGTGTTGTAACAGTTTTCGTCCAATTTTTCACTAATTAACTGTACAGTTCGTTTATGCTTTACTAATAGACCGAGGTCATTGGATTTTGAATAAAAATATGTTTTGTCCTAGCAAGATTTTTCTGACCGTCCAAGCAACCCATGAAGAAGCAACGTCGGCTCTCGTCTTCAACACCTTTCCTTACCCTCGATCTCTCCCATCTGCTGCCACCCCCTCTTGCTTCGTGCAGCACGCAATCCCACCTTGTCGGTGCCGCTTAACCACCGATGAGACCCTCCTACCCCCTTCTCTTCTCTCGGTGACTGCCGAAATTTTCTCTTGCAAACACCACTCTTGTTTTCTTCTCGTCCTCTGCCTGCATATATTGCCTCCTAATTGTATTAGACGTGCCCCATCTCCTCTTTCCATCGACATCAGACCACCCTCTTTCCCTACTCGATCAGTTGTCCTAAGATTTTCGTCATGCCTCTCCTAACCAAATGGCAACATCGGCATTTTTTTAATAAGCAACATTATATTACATCATCAAGATGATATAAAAACGCCACTGGTTTGTCACCTCTTCCTGTTGAAACACTTATATCCTAATTTCCGAACTCTAACCCGTCGACAAAGATCGTGCTTGAAATATAGACAACGGGGAGCGAGTGTAAGAATATTTATGTGGCCAATGTAAATTATGGAGTGATTCTGATAAGAAAAGATTAGTGTGATGGATGCTAATATGACTGATTAGAATTATGGGTTTTAATTCTCTCTTTTCTCCCTCTATTAATCTTCACAATTGGTGGTGTGTAAGTGTATGTGTTAAAGAAATGGCTGCATGTAATCAATCAAGTGCATGTGATTAAGGTGAGTGTTGGAGAATACAATGCAAGTTTCTAGAGTGTTTTCAATATTACAAGAAAGAAGACATTACTATGGAATACTCTAAAATATAAAATAAATAAAGAGGGAACCTTCTAGTGTTTAGATATGCATGAAGAATTATGTAGAAGCTTTGGAATACTCTAGAATAGGAGTTTAAAATAAATAAATAGGAAACCTTCTAATACCTAAATATTTATGTAGAAGTGTGTGGAAAGCTTTAGATATTTTGTATCAATGGCTAAGATTTTGACACATGTCAAAGATCCAATGGCCATGTAGTCCTATAAATAGAGGCCCTTGCCTCACACCTTGTGTAGTAGAGAATAAGGAAGTGAAGAAGGTGGAGAACAAGGTGTGAGCAAGTGTAAGGTGTGTATGCTCTCTCTTGTACTAATATTCCTAAAGCAATATAGTACTACTTTGTTCATATAAGTCTCTCGGTTAGGCCTTGTTATTTCTAAGTACTTAGTGCATATAAGTTGTGATTTAACGTGAGCGGATTCGCCCGGAATCACAACGGTCTTGTTTCAACGTGAGTGGCATAGCCGTCCGGATTCAAGACTTGCTTTAACGTGAGTGGCTCTGCCGCCCGGAAGCTTGCACTAAGTAAGTAGAAATAAAAAGGGACTAATCAACTACACCAAAGTAGTTGGTATAGGTGAATAGGCCCTCTCGTAGTGTGTTAGGTCCACCTCGAATTCTCTACAGTGAGCATGTTCGGCTGCATGCAGAAGCCCGGCTGCGGCTGCATGCAGGCTGCCAAGCATCGCGTCTGTATTTTGAGCGATACCGCACGAGGAAATTGTGCGTTAGCGCCAAGCGACGGATGCCAGACAATTATAGCGACGCTCGCCGTATTACCTGCGGAAGCGCTGCCGTAATAAAACATCAGAGTACAACGCAAGCATATGTAGGAAGGCTGTTCTTCGTCCATTGGAGGAACACGTGAAGGGAAGAGGTAGAGAGAAGAAAAACGTACGACGACGATGACGTTAATCTCGCAAGGCCTCGCAATGGAGCAAGGTACACTCGGATCATCATTGTTAAAGTCTCTAGGATGTTTTTGTTGAATCATTTGTATTGCAAAGATCCGCAAATAAAAGTCTATTCTGCTTACAGCGAGACAATCGATAACTTCACAGGGGTGGAGGAGGGGAAAAACAATGAGCACTATTTTGATAATTAAAAGATTAAGCGGTGAAAAAGTTTGACTATAAATTAACATACATAAAAATGATTTTATTTAGTTTTCAAAAAAATGATTTTATTCACCCCGAAACACCGGTGTTCGCCATCATCCACCCGCATAGTCCTAGCCAAAGTTAAATCTCTAATTATCATTGCATATATATCATTGTTGTCATCACGTATCCACCGGCTGCACGTACAGAGGGTTTCTGCCGATCCAAAGCCTTCAACGCCAATGGGCACACCTTGAATTGCCATGGCGACGTCGTGGCGACCTCTTTAATGTTTCGGCTACTGGTGATCTGGCCGTTGGGCTTCCGTTTACGACTGCAGAATCCAGTTCGCGCGAAATCTTCACTGGGACCGTATAAGAACTTACGTGCATATACTGCCGCCACGCCAAGACCTGGCTACGTTCAAGGCCTGCTAGAGTAGATGCGATACGATAGGCTAAACAGGTAAAATTAAAGCACAAGCTACATATTTCTGTTCCCTAAAAAGGTAAAATTCGAATACAAGTTTTCTGCAATATGGCGCTGTCAAGACTGATTCCGTCAGGGGACAGTGTTGGACTGTACTGTAGCTCGTGTGCCGGTGCATCAGAAATTCAGAAGTGGTAGTCTTTCACTACAGCGCTTGTAGACTGGATCCGTCCCTTAATGGTCTAACATGCAGGAGCAGTAGTGTCTACAAGCTGCGTTCCCTTTCAATGAAAGCAGATAGTACCGAGTTGGACCAGTACGGCGTGATGTGATGGGATTTGTAGAACGAGCATAGGCCCGTTCCTGAAGTGGGAGGCTGGACATTGAGCTATTTGTAGCTCTGTAATCTTATGACCTTAAGGTTTCCTCTCCGCAACAACTAATCATATGCATTGCTAAGATGTACTAGGCCGGGCATTAAGCTATTTGGAGTACTACACTTGTATTTTAGTTTAGTTATATACTATACATGTGGACATTGCACTTACATCTACTAGGCCGGTCTGCATCAAATTGTGGGAGACGTGCCACTTGGGTGATCTTTGACATACGTTTAGGAGGCAAGATCTGTTTTGGACTGTGGAGTGATAGCCACCATTACCACTCGTTTAGTTTGTAGTAAATTGTTTTGTTTAGCATTGCTCGATTCCATATATTTGGCTAAATGCTCCTTTCTGTCTTTCTTTTTTTCTTCCTGAAATTAAGTTTTGAGGTGAAAGCATCCCTTTAAATTAGAGCATCAACAAAAGCGCAACATCATGATTTCAACTGGCTCTTCATTCTGCCGCCTATGACAATTGTTGATGTAGAGAGAGAAAAAGATTAATAGAATTGCTTCTACTTTTTGTCAAGAGTTAGACTATGCAAATATGAAATATCAATAGTGGGCATCATTGTTTTTTACACCGTCACGGATAGTTCTAATTTCCCATGTAGAGTTTGCTCAAGACGCAACCATTGTACAAGTTGATTGAAGAGTACTGAACTCTCTCTTGATACACGTCTTTGGGAAATTGATTTTGTAATGCAAATTGGTAGTGGGGACTGGGGAGGGACGTGATTGCACGTTTTGGGTATTAATTTTGGAGGACGAATTAAACGACAAATAGAGCTTTAAAGAAAAAAAAATCGATCCATATACGATTGAGGACCTACTGTAGTTAGTAACTACTCCCTCCGATGCTAAATTGTTGTCGAAATATTACATATATCTAGACACATTTTACAAATAGATACATTCATATTTGGGCAAATTTAAGTCAAGAATTTAGAATCAGAGGGAGTACCAGTAAATACTACCAGCAAGACACTCCTAAATGGATACGGAGTATTTTCTTAGAAACAATATACTACCAGGCGCGTATTCAACTAGCCAAAGCGTACTGACTCAATACACTTAAACTCCCATCCGAAACATGCATGCACCATCAGCAAAACAAACAACAAGTTCCGTAACAGTAGGCAGCAAAAAGAAACTAAGCAAGTGCCAAACCTGAAAGCGATCCACGGGTGGTCACAGTAGGCCAATAATAACAAATTAACGGAACGGCCTGCTGACAAAGGAGGGGTAATCAAACAAGTCGATCTGCGCGCAGCAGACGCATAACAATCTGCTGACATCTTTCGCAACCATAACAAATTATAAGTAAGTAGTAACAAACCACACTTATATCATGCTTTTAGTCCCCTTCGATGGCACCACCGCACCTGAAAAGGAAGCGATCAGATCCAGGGCTAGCTTAGTCGTTGTAGTCGCGGTTCCGCTTCCCCGTGCCGCGAAACGGCATCATCCACGAGCTCAGCTGACGCGCCGACCCGGAGCACAGCACGGCGGGGTCCTGACCACGGTGTTGCCGTTGCTGCTTCTGCTTATGCTGATGCTCGGCCTGCTTGTCTGTCGCCACGAGCCAGCGGCTGGACGAGGAGACCTGGACCGGGGACAGCACGGCCGGCCGCCACCACGCCTTGCCGACGGCCAGCCTACGGAACATGTCGGCCACGAAGCCACCGATCTTGACACGCTTGAACCTGTACCGCTTCTTGCCACCCTTAGCCTTGTTGTTGGTCCCGCCGCTCTTGGCCTTGGCACGATCACGAGAGGCTGCCGCGGCCTTCACCTTGGCGCCGCCGGGGCCGGCGCAGTGCCGGTCCAGCAGGTAGGACGGGGGCGGGGTGATGGCCGGGAGCGCGCAGCCCGGGTGCATCCGGGACGCGTCGTCCCGGGGCGTGCCGGGCTGCGTCTCCCAGACGAACGGCACCGAGCCAGGCTCCGCCCAGTAGTAGCGGAACGACGGGTTGGCCGCGGAGCTCTCCTTGGTGAGGAGCCGCTCGTAGAACTTGCCGCCCTGCTTGATCCGGAGCGGGCTCTGCGGCATCATGCCACGGAGCGGGCTCTGCGGCCGCGGCGCCGGCTGCTCTCCGGCGTTTGGAGGAGGCATCGGTCTCTCTACTTACTCTGCTTCTGGTCTACCGGGGATTATTGGTCTCTGCTCGTGTAGTGCATTCGTGTTGTAGTTCTTCTGCACACTTGCTGGGAGTATGTAGAGGATAGTGGAAAGGACGCAACGTCCTATGTAACGGCTTCGGCTTCAGCTTCAGCTTCAGCTTCCATGAACTTTGCATTGCTTGGTGCATAGTTTGGTTGGCGGTCACTTTTCGTACTTACGCACGTACGCCTGCTATTTAATTGGAGCGCCACATGTCGAGACCACTGCACGATGGACCGGCGTACTTGCAGAATGGACTCCGTTTCGCTACCTAGTCCTCAATACTGCCACACGCTCTTCGTCCGTCCGTCGTTTCTGGCAAAAGGAAGCACACATTATCTGTCGCGTAAGTGCTGTCAAAACAGCTCCAATTTCGGCACTTTGATATAAGCCCGTGTTTACAATTCCGGATTCCCCCTCCATTCGACACATGGCGAGGTCTAATTCGTGAATTTCAGTTCACGCGCGCGTATTATATCTATAAATATGAGCACCCTGAATTTAAAGCTTTGTGGATAGAGACATTGTCATACGACTATGCCGCCCATTAAAAGGTGCTTTTTCTAGATAGCTAACAACGTCTGCCATACGGTTTTAAAAGGTGGTTCTTGATTGTTGTTTTATACTACTAGTACACAAATGGCTATATTATCTGGTATTTTAGTGTGCATGCTGTTCTCTAACAAGTTATACACCGCATGCATGTGGTGTATTTTCTCAAATACACACGCAACTATCTGTGCGTTTAAATTGCGCTAGCATGGCAGTTTCCTTTCTATTTATATATCCTGTAGAAATAGATGAAGCCGACAACTCAACCGAAATACTCCTATCAAGTACTGTACTGTAATAGGGTCATCGTAAAGAAAAGAAACAGAGTTGGAGTATATATCAGTAGAAGCCAAGTCAGCAACTTGTTAACTATTGACGCAGTAGTAGTATACTCATAAAAGATAATATGAGTATTAGTTTTGGTTAAATTACATTGACAGACAATTGTGTCGGTTTGCAGGTTCCAATCATAAAAATATTTATTGAAAGTGCAGGCGGGGAGGATATCATTGTTTTCCAGGTATTTCAAACTGCATTGCAAGTTTATAACGGTCAGACTTCGCTAGAATTCCCCTTTGCATAAGTAGAGTATTCGAAAGTCTGCGTCATGTTCGGGGTTCGATACAAAATGTATAGCTGACAGCCTGCCACGGATTAGAACAGTAATGCCTCACCTTACGGCTATCATTTCTATTCTCTTTGCATGGACCTGATCAGCTGAAAACGATTAATGTGATTGTTCATCATTGCTTGACAAGTTCTGGACGTAGATGGCACAGTGAGGTGTGCGAGAGGGAAATGGAGACACCGGATGGGAAGTTAATGCACAGTGTTGGTCTTCTTAATTCCCTTGCTAAACAAACTCGACATTTTTTTTTCATTTGGTTTGAGGCGAAGAAAGTTCCATTCTGTTTATATTTTCTAATGAGTAAAATACACCGCTAGTCCATGAACTCGGCAAACATGAACACTTTAGTCCACAAACTCAAAAAATACACACTTAAACTCCTAAACTGGAACTACTGTGTCAATTTAGTCCAAAAACGGTTTGGCGAGGCTTAAATGCGCCATGTGACCACCACGTCGGGTTCGGCGACCCCTTCACCGACGTACTCTCGTCAACATTGAGCGTTGTGGACTTGATAACAACCTTAGGCGACGCGGCGGCGGCAACGACGTGGTTCTCAGGCCCCAGGATCCTGTATGGGCGCGGCCGCCTTGCCCCTCGTGGGCGGTTCAGGCATGGTGATTTTGCAAAAAAAAAATCCTAAGAAAATCTAGCAGCAGCCCGCAGTCCTGGCCAAAGCCGACGTGGTGGCGACATGGCGTGTTTAAACCTCGCCGGACTGTTTTTGGACTAAAGTGACACAGTAGTCTCAGTTTAAGGGTTTAAGTGTGCGTTTTCCGAGTTCGTGTACTAAAGTGTTCATTTTTGCCGAGTTCATGAAGTGTATTTTACTCTTTTCTAATAATTTTCGTCTTGCTCAATCCTTAGCCCCCTTCGTATGCTCCATACGGGTTGCGGGTTTGCGGTATGGCATTTTCTCCGTTCCTAAGTATAAGAAGTCAAGTTTAAGATCTACAAATATCAGATGAATATACTTTGAAAACAATGTAATAAAGCTAATTTGGAGTTCTAGATGTTGGTAGATTTGTTTTATAAAATTGACCAAACTTGAAAAATTGAGTTATGACAAAATTAAGATTTATTGTATTTAGTAACAGAGGTAGTAATAGAGATCTGTATATGCCAAGCTCACGCCGCACGGGCTGCCTATCCATGGTCGTTTTCAACCTCGGGGCAGTGACGATGAATAACGAGGCAGAGTCGATGCAAGGAGCACTGTAGGCCAAGCTGAGACCTATGATCTCATCAGAGATATGGTGGTTGTGATTCTGAACGAGGTCATGGCTGCTCCCCTCAGCAAAAAGAAAAACAATTCATGACACCGTTGCAGTAAAGAACGAATGTGGTCAGAAAGATCAGAAACTAAAAAAAAGAAATATCAGCATAGACAATTTTATGTTCACAAAAGAATTCATCCATCTGGATACCCAAGAAAAGAGGCAAAAACAGTGTCTGTCTAAATAGAAAATTTTATTTACCAGCCAGCCATACTCAGAATTTTACTGACCGTCTAAATACAAAAGAAATATTTCTAAAATATGCCATAACTATAAATTGCTTGCCAACCAGAAAAGAAGAGAGCATTCTAACTTCATACGCAAGAAAATTCAGAAAATAACCATAACAAGCATCAAGTGATATACTTAGCATGAAGTACTCTCAACAGTCATACAAAAGCCATCACGGTTTGACAATAATCATCATACAACAGTAGACATTGACTAAGACCGTTGCACAATCTCCCAGCTGAACCATTCCACCAAACAAGTATCTTGAAAATGGGATAGCAAAATGATTATCAAGCTGATATGCCCAGCTATATAGTAGCACCAGAATCAGAAGATGGCCTTGAAAAGGTCATACCTTTGCAGGTGCATTCCCCTTTGCATCTACAATCTGTTTGTCCTGGCAGCTCCATTCTTCTCCTAGATAACTCCAGATTTCTCCTTTCCTGCTCCTATTCTGGTAACATAGTGATGGCACAAAAGGTTGCTTTGAAGTGCTATGTTGGGAGCTCCAAGACAAAGAGATAGCCATAGCTGTCAATGTCTTGTGTGTACCACCTGTTGGGAACTCATATCATCACTACTGAACCAGACCTCTTTTGCATAAAAAATGCTGAACCAGACCTCATTTTTCAATTGTTCATTCCTTGAACCAAAAGTAGAAGACAATGCAGGGCCCAAACATAAACAAAGGAACGAATAACATACTGTACTATAAAAAAAAGCAACCTGTTCGAGAAAAAAAAAATGCAACCTGGCACAACTGTATCAACCTCACGATGGTGTGATCCTCCAGCCAGTTCTCTGTTGAAATCTTGAAGACCTCAGAGAATACAGTTCAAATTTCTAGCCGTGTTATGATGCACTCTTTGCATTTTGCTCGCCATGGGCACGACGGAGCGAATGCACATCTTGCAGTTTGCTCGCCATAGGCACTATGGAGCGGCCAACACCATCGATTAGCAGCATGGGAGTACAAGGATCAAGAGCATCTATGAGGAGAAATAATCATACAAGACCGCATGTTTTTCATCAAAAATCAAACTTAACAAAACCTGTCTGAAAATCTACAGGGCCATCTATAACGAACTATGATCAAATCCCCCGGACATGATTCCACCACCAAAATTGCAGCCCTCTCCAGCAGTCCAACCCAAGAAACCGTGCATGCCTCCCCTGAAAAAGAGGAAAGGAAAGTGCTCATGTCCCCATTAGCGACTCTTCAATACCCGGCTGAGATCCCCACCTGCTATTGTTTGTAGCCGGGTGTACACAGTTCACTCTTCAGCCGCGGGCACAGATTTGCCTTCGACGGCCATGAGCTGCTTCAGATGCCAATGGCTTGTCCAGTGGGTAAGGCGGGTCTGTCTGCTTTGGCCGCAAAAGACTACATGGGCTGCCGCGGGCACCGCAAGTGCACATAAGTGGCACTGCGCCACAAGTCCACATGCACATAGATATTTCAAAAGAGAAAATTCAAAGATCAATGCACTATTTCCATACAAATAAGTCTGCACATTTGCAATCCAGAGATCAATCAGACTTATGCTAACTAACACTATCCTAATGGGACTAGGTCTTAAACAAACCCCAGTTGAATCCATGCAAGCTATATATATTGATTGTTCACAAAGAAGTCATACATACCATAACAAACTGTTTGTTGAATGATTCCACTGTAGTTACTACCAATGGAGCCAACACAAGACCCTGGTACACAATCTGCAGCTAGTTAGTCTGAACAGCTAAGAAACAGTAAACCCAACAACGGCTGAACTACTTTGCCCTCTGCTCGAAACTGAAGCCCGTTGAACAAAGAAAGACACAGCAAGCACAGAAAAAATCCGGACTAGCATTAAAATGCAGGGGATCCTTTCAATTCACTTGATCAAATTATGGCAAAGCTCTAAGGATGTGCGACTAGCATAACCCTTACCCAACTTTGGACTTTTTGTTATTTGATATACATGCAGCGCCATGAGGATTTTTTTTTGTCATCTCCAGTTAGGCTTTTATGGTTCTGAACTGATTTCTTAAGCAGCCACAAGAAAAGAAGCTACTCCCTCCGATCCATATTAATTGTCTCAAATTTGCCCAAATATGGATGTATCTATGCCTAAAGAGCGTCTAGATACATGTAATATTTCGACAACTAATATGGATCGGAGGGAGTACAAAAAGTTTATCACTCTACTGGTAAATCAAATTAAATGTAGATGAATTATGTTAATAAGGATTGACTCGTTTTCCCTTTTACGTATCATCTCATATATGTTCTGGAATGAAAAAAAAAATTATCTTTTCAACTTGATTAATCAAAAAGTAGGTAGCATTAATTGATTTTCAGTCATCTCATTGTTGTTACATGCATGGTATGGTTAATTGATTCAGCCTGCCCATATGATCAGTATCATTAGCGGCACTTCACCGATCTTGTTAAGTTCAGCATTCAATTCAGAGATAACAACTTGACCATGAGGGACTGAGGGCACCCAGTGTACATACTATCCTGATAGATAACTATGGCAGCTGGGGTTGTGTTTCTGGAGTACAATTTAGATGACATCAAAGGTAAAGTATGCTTCAGAACCGACAGACCCTGTTAGAAGTGGTTCAAGTCTCAGTTTTCAGAAATGTTCCAGCTAAGAAAGAAGTCTTCAGACCTGTCAGCGACACGAATACTACTCTTCCAGTAATGAATGTCGTTTTAAAATCTTCCGATCAATCAGTAGACTTGAACACAGCTAAAGATTCGCTTTAAGTTTAGCACATACGTAAATATGGACACTGATTCCTGAAACATGCAATCTTGAGCAACCATGCAGTCACAGTTTTGAGATTTTTTTTATAAAGATAATATGACAACAAAACAGAGAATGACTAAAGAATGGTGTTACGCATGTTTATGCATATTCCAAACCTAAAGCAGAAATGAAATGAAACCAAACCTGAAGCGGTAAGCATACTTGTAGCTACTCTAAAGCAAATCATCATAGCTTTTTATCATATGAAAATGGAGCCAAATTTTCTTGCAGAATTAGTACAGTAATATGCTCTGAATTAACTCATGACAGGTTTACCTGTACAAGGCATTAGTAATATGCTCCTGTACTCATACCTTTGTAAGATATAACATATAGGTTAGTTTACCCAGCGCGAAAGATCCAGTTTACCCAAATTCCAGAATTTCAAGCAAAATAACTCCTCAACTGTCTCTAAAGCTATTTTTAATTTCAAGTAACTGTACTCTTATCCAAACAAGTAACTGCATCTAAAGCTATTTTTAATTTCGAGAATGAATCATTCTCAAAAACTAAAGCATGAACATGCCAGGTACCAAGATAATTTATTTAGGCGAATAGGGAACCAAAGAAACTAGGACCCTTCCAAATGCCAGTCATTAGAAACTTACATAACTCACAGTGCTGGTCAATGGTAATTTTGTTTCCAACATTCTGGAACATAATCAAGAATTATTTTTCCTATAGTTTGCAAAACTGAATTACTGAACTACATATTCACTTGTGCGATGCACGCAAGCTTTACAGTTCAGGAGGAACTAGGACCATGTAAAGAAAAGAGGGGGAAAGGCATATATAAGTAATAGTTGACAAAAACATATGAAATTAACGGGAAAGGTTACAAATGATGTACTTTTACCCGGCAGCATGTATATCTGGCTGTTTTTTTTTGACTGAATACAGTAGGAGCGGCTCCTACTGTGGTATATCTGGCTGTTTCAAAACCATTCTGTGCTGGCAATGGCGGTTCCTGCAAGTCCTGCTGTTCTTATTGCACTACAGATGGATGCAGCTGATCCTGTCTTTCTTGTTGTTGCAATGGTGGTATAAGCTGATCATGTGGCTCCTGTGTTGGCAGTGCTGACTGGTTCTGATCCCCCTGCCATACCCATACAATATCTTTGAGCGCTGGCCTTACTTCCTCTTTAACCAGCTTTTGATACTCCATAGTGTCTCCATTGATCTTTCTCAATTCAACTAAGAGAAACGAAGGGGCTACCTCAAAAATCTCTGCATCAAGCTCAAGAAAACCCTTCCTTCCTTCCTTTGGAGCTGCCAATTTCAAGACTCCATTTTCTTTCTTCTTAACTTTTAGCTTCAAGCGTTTAGCCAGTTCCTTCAACTTTGAAAGTACTGTTGTTACAGGCTGTCTAGTGGTAAATCGTTCTTCTCTGCGACCATACTCATCCTCAAAGAATCCAGAGAGATTAAACCCTGTTGAGAGAGAGATTATGTCAAATGCATTAAGGTTTGGGAGGCTTAACGACACTTGATTCCCCTCAGAAGTGCTGCATTCTGTCAAACCTGAGGTTGCCGTTTCACCTGAAAAGGTATTGGGTGTTGATTCAGGCTCATGCTTCTTTGCATTTACATCCACTGGTCCTTTGTACCAAGCACTTCTCTTTATCCTTGAGATAGAAATCCTAGTAGTGGGATCTGGATCAAGGATTTTATGTAGAAGCTCCTTCAGCTCAGCTGATAAATACCGAGGGCATCTAAAGTCCGCTTTGGAAATCTTTCTATACATCTCTATCAGATTCGCTTCATGGAAAGGAAGGTAACCAGCCACAAGCACAAATAGAATTACTCCACTAGACCATATATCTGCTTTTGCACCATCATAGCCTTTCCTGCTAAGCACTTCAGGGGCAACATAAGCTGGAGTTCCACATGTAGTGTGGAGAAGACCATCCTGCCTCTTAGACCCAGCCAGGGCACTCAAACCAAAATCTGAGACTTTAAGGTTTTCGTTCTCATCCAGAAGTAGGTTTTCAGGCTTCAAGTCACGGTGATAAACACCCCGGCTGTGGCAATAGTCAACAGCGCTGATCAATTGGTGGAAATACCTCCTTGCAGCATCCTCACTAAGCTTCCCCCCTTTTGCTATTTTGTTGAAAAGCTCACCACCTTTAGCATACTCTAAAACAAAATAAATCCTGCTCTTGGTAGCCATAACCTCAAAAAGCTGCAGGACGTTCGGATGCTTCACCAATCTCATTATTGAAATCTCCCTCTTTATCTGTTCCATAAGCCCAACCTTTGTGACCCTGTCCTTGTTGATCATCTTAATGGCAACAGCTTGGCCGGTTCTAAGATTTCGTGCATAATACACCTTCGCAAAAGTTCCTTGTCCCAACTGTTTTCCGATTTCATAACGGCCCATCAAGATAGTCCTCCTCTCATCCATCATATCAAGATATGTGAATGGATTAAAACGAATGAACACTCCAGTTATATAACAGCATATAGAGTGTCCACCTAATGACTGGACCAGATGCTAGTTGTTTTCGCAAAGATTGTGTTCTACAAAGTAACAACCCCTCGATCTACTGTGCTTCACACCGCAGAGCTGAGGAACAGTCTCACTCTCAGTGTGCAGCACACTGTCATGACAACCCCACAATATGAGCTTGAACAAAGATCCGATCTCTTCTGCTCGAAATAAGAACTTGTTGGTGCGCAAGCACATCTTTCTGCATTCCCAAGTCTTCTATCGATCAACAACTGTCAGATGGACTAAATTAGAACACATACATGTAATGCAGAATGGGATTGACCAAATTGATAAATAAAAACAAATTCAGCTGTCTTGGAGAAAAATAGGGGAAAATCTTCGTTGACAGGCAAACAAGTGCAGCCAACACATCGCTGAAATCAGAGAAAGGGGCAGAGCTACAGCGCTACAAGGGTGTACATACCCACTAGTTTTGGCAAACAGAATTGATTATGCATGTATAATACACAGATATGCTACTATAGGATACGTTCAACAAAAAATCGAAAAAGATTTTCCGCTTCAAAAAAAAATCGATAAGGATTTCTACCAAGCAGCCGACTCCTTATTCTCTAGCTCCATCCTCGTTTTCTACCCCAAATTCCAATTCATTCGTGCCAGCGGCCAGTATGCAAGTGGACAACTGGCTCCTATTCGATCGATGCTCCCCAATCGGGAATCAATCAGAGGCAGTACTGAAATGAACTTGCGTTCTACTCTGGTGACCGCCGCCGCTGCGCAACCGGCCAATTTTGGGGCTAATCGCTGGATAAAAAAACCTCATACCTGAAAACCCAAATTCGACTGCGGAGTGCGGACGGGGTGGAAGGAACTCCGCGAGGAAGAATGGGAACGGCGATGGCGGCGACGCGCGTTAGGCCGACGCGTCGGCAGTGATGCTAGGGGCACGGCGACGGCTGTAGCCTTTCTTTTAGATGGCGGCGGCTGCAGGTGGGTGGTTTTCTTATTTTCCTTTTGAGCGATGAGCGAAGCTGGTCGGTGGCGTGCACCCAAAAATTGTCGACGTCTCTTGAGTCTTGACGGCTGAAACTCCTCTGAAACAAATCGCTAACCCAACTGAGGGGAACGTGCTGTGGTGTGGTGACGTGAGGGGCTTAACTGAGCACGCTCGTCCAGCTATTTTGGCCCGCTCGGTAGGGCAGGGCTAGACGTTTGGTTGGAACTACTCCACTTTGGTTACTTTTAGGAAAAGCAAAGAAATTATCGTATTTGTGATGTATAGAAAGTTGTTTTTATATAACGATTCATATGTCATACCAAATAATATACTCCCTCCGGCCGCTAGAGGCAACATATCTCATTTTTGCAGTCTAAAAAACGAGGAAATTGATAATTTTCTTTCTAAAATAAAATTAAAATATATTTCTTTCTTTGTATTTGCATGATTTCTGTCTTTTTTGTGTGAGTTAATTGTCATCATGTTTTGGTCGTTACCTTGTTATTTCGCACAACTTAAAAAAACACATTGCGGATAAGTTTTTCAAACAAGTATTTTTTTCCGTCATGTGGGCTTCCGCATAAGTTTTTTTACAAGCAATGCGGATTTATCGTTAAATGGCTATTATCTCTTTATTTCTTATCGTTGCTCGTATTTGTGGTGTGTTCTCCCGCGTGGCCATGGATTTTCGATGGCTGTCGCCACTTTTCCACATCTAAGTCGCTGACCTCTCCTCCATAACGGCGCTCACCGTTGTTGTTGATGCGGTAAGACATGTCGTCGAGTACGTTGAGAGGTGCTTACTTGATGAAGTCGGGTATCTCGTTCATGTCGAGCCACAGCCCGTTGATGGGGTAGTATGTCCACCGCTGCAAAATAAAAAATGAGGGTAGTATATCTAAACAACATTTAACCTGATTCATCTATTCCTTGAAGCACGATCAGGAATATCACCGATGCAACAAACGGAAGCTATTTTTTTTAACATAATACGTTTTTTCATCAAATTTTAAAATAATATGTAGTTTGAATTTTTTTCAAAATAACACAGCCTCGGCTTGGGCCAAACCGACAGGCACTAGTCAGCCTGATCCAAGCCGACTGGCCTCTCTCGGCCTCAAGCAGGCCGACCACAGGCCACGCGCGCTGGGGCAGGAACTAATCCAAGCCGACTGCCCCTATCGGCGTCGATGAAGCCGACCAGGCCATGGCACGTTCGTGTGCATGTGTAGTAGGCTAGTAGCCATGCTTATTTCCGTATATAATATATGTATTGCCCCATGCATGCATGTTTAGCTGCAAATTAGTGGAAAGATATTTTACGTATCCAACAAATTGCTTGTTTGCCTGCCTACGTACTTGCACGTATATTGCCTGGTCGAGCCAGCTAGGAGATATATATTATTTTGCTGATCTTGACGATACATAAATGTATGTATCTTCTTTCACACGCGTACTTTCAATCCAAACCAGCATGGTAAGAGTAGCTGCATGCAGACAGACTGGACTGGGGCTTGTCCCGGGAGGATTTTTAAATTTCTGAAAATTTCGCAAACTGCATATTATTTTTAAATTTGATGAAAAAATGTATTATTTTTTAAAAAATAGCCAAACGGAAAGCAAAGAGCAAACTTGTTTTTAAAGGCAAACTGAAGCGGAAGAGTACTGAACTAAGCTGTCCCGAACGGCCGGACCCCAGCTCACCTGGACTGGACGAGGGAGGCCGGCACTTTCTTGTGAGCTTCGAGCCCTATCATTGCGCGCGAACTGCTGGACCTACCATAGGCCGCCAGCGCGAGCGCGCCAAGATCGTCATCCTTCGCGAGCGCCATGCACGTTCGGTTGGAGAGACGACAGCTGCATCTGGAAGGATGCTCGTTTGGTAAAGTGGCCCCTCGCCTTTCCTTGGCCAGTTTTGTCCTGCGGCGTCCACGTATCTCCGGTAGGCACGACGCCAGACATCTTTTTGTCGTGTGCTCCTCGCCGCTGCCTTGTTCGCTCGCACGCGTGTGATTGCGTCTGACTTTTTTTTTTTGAGGGGAAAAACCAGCTTTATTCAACTCTAACTGGTACGTGTGGAGCGTGCATTTATTAATGACCATGGCCTGGCAAAATGGGTTCAAGCCCACCAGGCCTCGCGGAGAGGGCAAGCCCACACAGGGTAACGGGCTGAAGATGCAACATCCACGGTCCACGGATACACCGTACCGGTCAGACGTTGCTGAAGATGAAACCTTTGTCTTCTTCTCTATTTTCTCGTGAGCAAATGCAAAAATGATTGCACGTGGTGACGTGAACATAACCCTGGAAACTAACACGCATGTGTGTCACATTTCCATATGTACAAAACAAGCTGGACTCGCGACTGTATGATTCATGCTGCAACACGCATCATCGCATAGCATGTGGCCGTGACCGTCGTCGCCAGAAAGCACAAAGGGGGACAGGGAAAAAAAATCAAAAATTCTAAAACCGAACAGAATAGACAGGGTACTACAAAAAAAAAAGACACGTCAACCGATGATCTGGACACGTGCAGGAGCGGGAATCTCAGCTGCTGGATCTCCTCCTCTTCGCCTCCGTCCCAGAACGCGCCGTACAAGCCCATGCCTGGGCTCCTCGTGGTAGGGCCGTGCAAATTCCAGTGCCACAGAGGAGACACGCTCAGGAACAAGAACAGAGCCCTGCCACCAGCCCAGCAGGCCGGCTCCACCCATGCAGCACTGCCGCCCCAGCCCGGCCCGGAGAGCAATAATTCAGCGGGGCCAGCCGTTCCGTTACTTAACCGCGCGACGGCCGATGAACGACAGTCGCCGCCCGTGGTTTCACTTTCACTTTCACGGCGGCTCAGATCGATTAACATGTGGAGGAGCCGTTTAACATCGCCATCTTGCGTGTGCGTCTCCTATGGCATGTAGAGCCGGTTGCCGCACCTGCACCGCCAGGCCTCCGGGTAGTACTCGGCGGTCACCGGCACGCCCGGCGGCACGGCCACGTGCACCGGGTAGCACGGGTTGCAGCTGCCGCACTTGGACGTGCACCGTGGCGGGTACGACCCCGGCCCGTCCACCAGCAGCCGCCGCCGCCGCCATTGCCGGCCGCCTCTTGAACGGTCCTCCTGCCAGCACGAAATAATAATCAAGGGGTGAGATCGACGGAGCAGCATAGTATGGTGAAAAGGAGAGACGGGGCCCGTAGGCGTTGAAAGGACTGGCAAGCTAGTGGAGATTGCAGCGGGGCACCTGCTTTGCCGGGCCCTCAATTTGCTGTGTTGCCCTAGCAGCCTAGCTGTGACTAGACTACTTTGGCTTGGTTATGGGGCGTGTGGATGAAGAGCATATGAAGAAAAAAAAGAATTAAACCGCAAATCGCGCCATTTGATCATTTCGCGCTTGTATTGCAGTGGTCTTAATTAAAAGTACGCTGAGGGTGAGGCCAAGCATTTTCTCATGGACGTGCGTTAGCGGTTTGCGCAGTAAATCGGTAAGTAAGAGGAGACATTTAGCAAGAGGATGGGGATGTTGACGCACCTGATTAGCGCAAGATGCTGCTGGTCGTCTCCCGAAGCCTGGAAAGGAGGTCCACACTGAGGTTATGAATTTCATGGTGATTATAACACTAAACCGCCACATAGTCTAAACTAAAAGATGATGATGCAACAAAACGACAGGCGTTCAGGCGTGGTTCGAGAAAAGAACATGTCGATGCAGTGTAAAAAGAACCCACTTATGTTGTTTTTTTCTGCTTTACGCCGGTACACTGAATATGTACATTCCAGTTGCATCGCAGGTAAAAAGAACTTGCACCAGAATGCAAACAGAGCATACATGATGAACATCTCCATGACAAACAAGCAGCAGAGAATTCAAATGGTACGATGACAAGTGGGAAAAAAAACCCAAGGCAAGTGATCACTGAACCCACTCAAAAATTACCAAAACGAGGGAAACAAGTGCAGGACGCAGGTCGCATATCCCAGTCAGAATTCATTACCTGAACGGGCCACCACAGTACTCCACCCGCCGCAGTCACTTCCACTGCAAGCCCAGGAGCGAGCGCAGCACAGCGAGATGGCCGCCACGACGAAGAAGAAGAACAAGGCCACCACCATTAGCACGGACCTGCATCTCCGCCTCCCCCGGGAGCTCTCCATGAGCGCTTCTCCCGGTAGAACAGCTCGATCTCTTTTTGAGCAAGCCCCCGGAAGCCGCAGCAATAGTGTAGCCGCTGCTGACCAAGCGGGCAAATTTGGGAAGCGGAAGGCAGGCAGAGGCAGAGCGCGCCGGCACGGAGAGAGACGAACGATGTCTTGTAGTTGTAGCCCTCCGCCCAAGTCGCGACTGTAGCAGCGTCAGATCTCTCGGAATGAATCGAGCCCGGCTCGCTCCCTTGCACAGGACCCGACTGCTACTACGAGTACTAGACTAGATCGGTCGATGGATCGAAATAAATAAATACATCGGCGAGAAAGAGAAAGAGCAGTGCACAGACGCATAAAAGAACGAGCAGGCATGAACAGTGCCAACGTACGTACCCGTGCGTCTACTGCATTCTGCTTTGCATTTGCGTACGTCCTCCTGCTAGTCGTAGCTAGCTCGCCGCAGTCGTCACTTCAGTTCTCGTTCCTGTGTGAGTGATTGCTCGGTGCCTGCTGGAGATCAGCGTCGATTGGTCTCACCAAATATTGGGTATTCTCACCGATGGGGAAACAGAGGACAATGGCAGCAGCGGCAGCTTGCATGTGCCGTGTGCGTCCCCGGAAAGCCTGTGTGGACTGTGGTCTTGGCAGAAGTTTAACACACCCGAGGGGTGTCCCCAAGGTGAGCTAGTGGTCCAACAGCGAGGGAGGTTGCAGGTATGGGGCAGTGACAGTATCGTGACATGCATCTTATCCTACTACTTATCTTTCTTGTGTGAGACATGGTGAGAGGGGCATGTTAGATTCGACTAAGATTTGACAGAAGCATGATGTGAGATGGATGTGTTTGTGTGCGCGCATTGTGGTGTATCCATGGATCTGCTTCTTAGAAAAGGTAAACTAGCGCGAAAGGTAAACTGGCGCATTAAGGAACAAAAATCAACAAGATAGAGCACAAATGTTTGCTGATAAAAAAAGACAGAGCCCAAATGCTTAGCGGCGACTAGAGGTGCAACATGGTGACCTTCAGGATACCTTTGACCCTTCCTAGTTCAACAAATGAACTAGATTTTTAAAAAGATATGCCATTTTGAAAGGAGGATCAAACAGTATCACAATTTTGCAGCTCTAGGGCCCACCAAGTGCCACGAGCGCGCGTCCATTTTAATTCAACTGACGATGATGAATCTGGTAGCTCATAAACAATTAAACTTCTCTCTAATATTCCAAACCACCATAGGTGGAATTGGGAACTCCATAGGCAAATAATTGACTCCAAACTTTTTCCAAAGGCATACGAATTCAAGCTTGCGTGAGGAATGCAAAGAAAGGACACGCATTGGCTAGTGGACTCTGCAGTCAGGTACAGGCATTCCAAGACAGTTTGTCTCCTCATCTTTCATCGCTCCATTCTTACTGTTGCTTTTCACTGATCTCATTCTATGCTTTAATACCCAGACCGTTAAAACAAGTAGGGCTATGCAACAGGCGCATACGTGGTCCATGATACATGTAAGTATGCGAGTAGTAAAAGAAGGGGTAAATTAGGCAATGTCAAGATTCCAATGACATCGTACCTGCTTGTACAAATGTTTCTATTTTCTAACGCCTACAGTGAAAATATTACGTGCATCCTTCACGTATAGAAACCGAGGGTTAAAATCTTGTCTGAACTCTGTGTGAAAAGAGCAATGTAGTCCACGCGGCACGGCACAATAATACGCACAGTTGCGTCAAAACACAATGCGCACAGTTGCGGGAAAAGAGCAATATATAGTCCACGGCACGTCCTTGCAAATTAGGAGTCGTGTGCTCTCCGGTACAGACTACAGACAGTAGAGCCCCGTCATCACACGTCGATATTCCTATCGGTTTCCGGCCCGATTCCATGATCCCGACGCTGTACCCATCCTCTATGGGCCTACTGGTCGTTGGCCGTCCTATCACGCTCGGGGGAGCGGGCACCCATCGCATCGGGGGAAACAAGGGCGCGGCGAGATGCCAAGCTAGCACGTACGCACGGTGCGGACACAACAGCTCGATCTCGATCGAGCTCCGGCGTCCGTACGCTGCGTGCATTTGACCCGTCCACTCTCCGGCAGGCCACCGCGTCCTGCGTTTGGGTGGGTATACACACGTACACATCGACCAACGGGAGCGAGAAGCGACGGAACCTCCAAGCTGCGTCCCATCAGAGACTAGCTATAGCTAACGAGGATGGGAAAGGAAAACGCAGAGCGCGCCATCTCGATCTATCGTCTGCTTTCGATCGCCTGCTGGCCCTATATGGCCCGGAGCCATGTGGTTTAAGAGTGGGCGCGCTCCATGCAGCAGATGGTTGTTCTGCTTTTCTACCCAAGAACAAGAATCACCTCTGGCCAGCAAGAACTCGAAAGAAACGTGTACCGGCCAGATGAGGAAATACCAAGTCACGGAGGAGAAATTACTTCATCGTTTCTGCACGTCACTTTCTTGTCCAGTGGCCATCTTCATGTGAGGGGCTGGTTGGCCGCCACCACAAAAGTTGACGGACGATTTTAACAGTTTGGAAGTTTTTTTCTTCTTCTTGGGCCTACTCTTAATTTTCATTTCATGGATTTTGATTTTATTCACTTTAAATTTTGATTTTCACTTTATCCCAAATTTTATTTTATTTTACTTTTGCTTTTTTTAACTTAATTTTTATCTTTAGTTTTAATTTTCATTCCGAGGAGTTTTGAGTATATATAGCTGCTTCAACTTGCATAATCACGCTACTTGGCTCATGTTCAGTGTCCCGGCTTGCAGGTTTCGTAAGAAATTTATTTCCAATGTGCAGGACTTGTACTCGGTGATGCTTAGAGGTCTGAAGACACACACGGGCAAAAGAGCTTGTCACAGAATAAGGAGAGAGAGGCCCAGAATAAGGAAGTAGGAGTATACATTTGGGCCCGCCTGCGTGTGCTACCTGCCGCGCGAGTACGGCCCGATGAACCTGTCTGGACGTGTGAGATTTGGGCTGCCAATTTACCCAGGATTCTCCTACCTTCTTGCTTTATTCTGAACGCCTTCCCGAGTTTAACCGACTGAAACAATGTTTTTCTCAGCCCAACGACGCCCGACGCTGAACAACAAGCCTCCCTTTGCTCTTGGTCCGAAAAAAAAAAGCCTCCCTTTGCTTTTTTTGACGGGGAAAAGAAGAAGCAAAGGGAGGCTTGTCTTTCTTTGAGATCGAGCGTAAGCCTGCCTGGACTGGATTGATTAGATTGTGGGCTTGTGTTCGTCCTTCTTGATTCATCTTTGGGCTAATAGGCGTATCATCTTGGTCGTGCTCGAATTGACCTACTTGCAGTGACGGAGCGGGCCTAAATGAAAAGCCTACGCAGTAGGGCCCAAGCCCGTGAAGGAATATGGAGAATGGTCCAGCCCAACAGGCAAAGTTGGCCCAAATTAAATTTTGCAGCCCTTCTTCTTCTTCTTCCAAACTCCTCTCTCTCTCAAATTTTTTTTTCTTCTCCTTCCAAATCGTGACTTCTTCCTGTTAAACGCCATTGGTAACCAGCCGAACTCCATTGGACGCGATAGGATAGCCTGGGCAGATGTCCTAGCGCTCCAACTGGCCACAAACTACCAACAACAACTCTCAATCCTCGAGTCTTTGAAGCATAGATCAGGGCTACGGAGCAGCACACGTGTGCATCAGTATATAACATGTAGTGTAGATGACGACTTACTTTTCTTGTCAACAAAAACCACGCGTTTTTCCAGCCCAAAAAAGAACATGCGTTTTCTTGTGTGCCTACACATGG
Source organism: Brachypodium distachyon (assembly GCF_000005505.3). Taxonomy (NCBI): domain Eukaryota; kingdom Viridiplantae; phylum Streptophyta; class Magnoliopsida; order Poales; family Poaceae; genus Brachypodium; species Brachypodium distachyon. Next base: position 52,560,713 of record NC_016132.3, on the reverse strand, counting down.
ATGGCAGTTCTTTTTCCTATATGCATGCGTTTTTACCTAGGGGAGTGGTTGGTTTGGCGGCTGTTGCCTGGGCATTGTGGAATTGCCGTAATAAAGTGACTTTTGACAAGTATGTCCTTCATTCGCCATTTGAGATTGTGTTCGCCGCTTGCTCGTTTCTTCTCATGGGCAGGATTGCAGAAACGGGTTGACGCGGGAGATGCTGAAAGAGGGGGCCAAGACACTGGTAGCAAATGCTCAGAAGTTGATGCGTCGGCTAGGCGAGGGGACAATGAACGTGGTTCTTCCTACAATCCTACTGATCTGCTGGCGTTTGCGCGGCTTGCTGATGTTTGATGGTGGCAAGGATGAATGCCTTGATGGTCTAGTGTGCTTTGTTGTGGGAGGCGTTGTTCTATAACTGTATGTTTTTGTTTCCTGTGTTGTTAAACTGGGGTTTGGGTTGTAGGTTAGGAACAGGTTTTCGTCTCATAGGCAGTATTGATTGCAGGTGCTTGATCAGCAGATTTCCTGTCCAGTTAGGAGTAGTTTGCCCTACCTCTTCCTCGTGCCTTTCCCTCGTTCTCAATTTCTGGTCAACGAACGGTTGTATTTCAAGGGGAGATGTCCTTGGTTTAAAAACCATGTGTTTTTGCATAGACAGAGTGTCAAACAAAGGGCCAGCAGTGTACAGCCGCCATCGTCCGATTAGCAGTAGTGCCGATTAGGACGGATGTGGGTTCTCACTTCTTAGACGGGGAACTAGACTAGCAGCTGGCACGATAGGGGTGTGTTTGATTGGAAGCCAACACTATACATGTCAAATAATTGACAACCAATGATTCTTTGGCTTTTGTGTGGTTTGTTGTCAAAAAATTTGGTTGTCAATGTGTCAATGTGATGTATTACTTCTCTCTCACAAATTCTTGCCAAAAAGTTGAAAAGTGAGGGTTGGAAACTTGTTGGCCAAAAACTTTGCAAACCAATTCTTGCCCACGTTTGGTAAGGCTAGTTGTGGCACAAAGCAAACACACCCTAGTTTTTTTTTCCGAAATGGGGTTCTCCCTAGCCTTTGCATCAAAACGATGCACACATCCAATTTATTGCAAAATTGTATCATCTCAATACACAAATCATGGATCGCACAAAGTTGATACAAAAAGAAGCCAAATAAAGTAAAGATCCTGAAGAAAATTTCTATACATCTTGCAATCTAGCAACAGGCCGTCAGCCAGCCGGGTTAGAGATATCCCAAGCGACCGTCTCCAAGCGTGTGCACTCAGAAGCCCGAAGCTCCCGTTTGTCCATAGGGAGGAGGAGTGACCAAAGACGGATTAAGGCGGTGGCCCTGAAGATAACCTACAAAAAAAGTGAATATCTCTGGACCGTTTAAAAATTATATCATTACGACAATAGTCCAACAAACACCCAAATGCCCTTCACACTCAAGTTGTTGCCATGGCGCGTACTCATTTCACGGAAAAAAAAAGTGTTACCAATACGCACAAAAAGATGAAAGATATGTTGGAGTACTAGCTAGTGCTAACTTCATCTTTGTTTAGAGGAGTTAACTTCAATTTTTTGTCTTGCACATGTTAGGTTACTGGTACCGTCTTCACTTTCTTCCACAAAACTTCACCAATTAATTACCACGGTGCTGGTACTCAATCCACAGATAGACAGGTTTCCCTTCCGGAAAATCAAATGAAGAGCTTCAATGCACGTAATCAAGCGACATCATGTCGCTAATAAAGACTCCAGATGAGTACTCATAACAAACTTTCGGACGACCCAGACAGACAATTAAAAAGCAATGTCATGTCCTGGGCGCTTTACCAGGGAGATGGACCTGCTACGTGCATGCGAGGTCGTTGGTGGCACGTCGCCGCCGGAATGATCGAAAGTGGTCGCTTCTCTCGGTTCCCGACCCAACCCCAAGCTGGATGGATCCTTCTTTATCTTTCAAAACGAACAACCCCAAGTCCCTCCAAGTGCGGTGCCAAAGCAATCGGCCGGTGAGCCGTTGATCTTTCGCAATCGCGGCTAAATTTGCAAGCTGATCGAACGGAACGAGCTTCTTTCACAATGTAAGATCGAGCGCCATTTTAAGGCGTATCCTTTTGCGCATCAACTTGTCGTCCGACGCATCCTTGTCGTAGGCCGTAGGCTAGCTAACCATGCCATTAAGATGCTCCTGCAATGGCAGGACAGGGTTAAGTTAACTAACTAACTAACGGGGACCTTCTAGAAGCATTGTGTATGTGGGTGGTAGCTGATCAGGTTTGGTCCTTGCTCTGCAATTTGCTGCGTTTGCGTGCTAACTAATCCGGCAAAGAAGGAAAGGTGGATTTGTTGTTCGTGCTAAACCCACCTATATGTACTAGCACCGAGTACACGCCATTGGATTAAACTGTCATCTCCCTTTTGGGGCTCCAGAAATCGAAGTAGTGCAGCACTTGAGCTAGCTTGGCACTCAACTAATCCGCGTTACTACTGATTGGATCGAGTATGGTATGCTCCTTTCCGTGAGTAGACAGGTTTTTTTTCTTCTTATACTGAGAATCACGGGCAGTTTTGTTCAATCAAAATGTCCATGGAGACAAGTACGTAAGTTGTTACAAGCATGTCTGAGTCTTGCCCGTGTACTGGCTAACTAGCAGCTCTGCGCGCCTTGGCCAGGTTGTGATCTTTTACGCTTTCTGATCCGTGAGTCGGTAAACTTTTGCTAAACTTCTCAATTTCTCATGGCCGATGAGAGCCGATGAGCTTTGCTTCGTTGTGAGTACTTCGCGAGTTTCCCTGCAAAAAGAAACAGAAAAAAGAGTACTTCGCGAGTTTCCAGGGCCTTCACCACCGCGCGCGAGGCCATCAACCAGCACCTCCAAAATGGAGCTTGTAGATCGAGCGCTAGAGACAGCGCTCCCAGCGAGTCCTTTCCAATCCGTGGCAAAGCTCAACGGCTCCACTCCCGCTGCCTGCTCCCCCGTCCCATCGATCGTCGCAGCCATATCCTCATATCCATCCCGTCTCTGTCGTCTAGCCTCGGCGTCGCCGGACGCCGGTGCTCCTCGGCTTTGATGGGCGATCATGCGTACCCTTGCCCTCTGCATCTGCAACCACCACTGCGAGCTGCTCGGGTACTGTGTCCGTGCCGGATGCTTCTGCTACTAAACCAAAAGTGCACATATTCTTTTTAGCAGTCTGACGAACGTCCCGTCCGTGATCTCCTCTTCTAATTGGCTTGTCGGTTGCCGTGGATGACCTCGGATAGGGTCATGACGACAAAACTCTAGCCGAGATAACGGAGGTAAGGCCGGCGTAGTTACGTATGCCGGTATCACAGAGTACAACTAATGCTAAACCGGCATGCCGAGCGTATGCCGGCAGGGCTATCTTATCTTATGAGTTTGCAGGATAAAGATGAGCACGTTGGTCTTGGCAGCAGCCGAGATCCCTCAACGGTTTTATCCTGACCGCGCGGTGCAAAGTAAAGCAGCGCCATCATCACTCCAGGAAAAGCGGTCAGCGCCTGCACGCCGGTGTCAGGTGACCACGCAAAAGAAGCACCGAAAGGGAATTTATGACGGAAGCCGGCAGAGGATAGCTGTATCCGCTGCCGGCTGGCAGGAAAAGTAAAGTTGCCTTATCCCCTGCGGTGCTGCTTGGGGGGAACCAAGCCGCGTGCCCAGTGGAGCCCAATAATGGTGACGTTAGAGTCGGCCCACATGGCAGTGTACCATGTGCGGTCTATAAATAGAACATTACCCCTCTGTAGGAAAATAGAGCATTCTAGGGTTTCCCCTTTCTTTTTCTTCTTCCTCAACAATACAGCTCAATGAGCGCCATTGTAGATCTCGGTATCTCGGCTTATACAACAAAGCAGGAGTAAGAGTCTTACCTCGACAAGAGGCTCCGAAGCTGGGTAAATCGGTGTGTTCTCGTGTGAATTGTGCGTGTTCTTCTTCACGTCCTTCCTCCTCCATCGGTCCCAAGTTAAGCCATCATATGGCATCTGCCGTGACACCACCACGACAGTTGGCGCCCACCGTGGGGCCAGCAGCGGCGCTGGCTGGAGTTTTCATCCGGACGGGAAGTTTCCTCGTCACCGGAGAACGCGTGGCCTTCGGTTTGGTCCAGAGATTCGGTTCTCTAGGCTTCGTCGACAACAACGTGGGCTGCTTCAACAACGCTCCGCTTCCCTGTGCAGACCGCTTCATCAATTTCGGCATGCACGAGGTCTATGTTGCTATTGACAGCCCTTGCAGGTACCCAGAGCAGGTGGTGATGGCTGAAGAACCTCCCGCCCTTCGCACGGCTCGCGGTCGGCATATCGACTGCCCCGCTGACCGTGTGGAGGTCATGGTGACGGCTCATGGCGCTGACGCTGGAAGGGACGCTGCGGGAAGAGGCGTGGTCCCAACCAAATCCAGCAGAACGGCGAAGCTCCCCCTGGAGAAGCCGGAGAACATCGTTGCTCAAGCCGGCACGTCAGCCCTGCCGCCGAAGCCGACCCAGCTCCAGGCCTCCATCGAGCGGTTAACTGCGCCGGTAGCATCGAACGCTAACCCGGCCCAGTTGCAGGCGGAGTTAGAGTTGGAGAGACAGAAGCTGCTAAAAGAGGCAGTCGATGTCCCTAGCGCTCGACAACAGCTCGAGATCTCGCTTCGTGAGTATAACAGAGCTCATGGTCTTAGTTCTACTGCGTTTACTAACCCTAGCAGAGTTGGAGAGGTGCGCAACCGTGGCAAGAACTTGAATGCCGAGATGGCAAGAGATGGCAGGGGTGTGCCAGCTGTGTCGGCAAGTTTTGCCTCGAGACTTAAGCCGAAGTACAGTACCCCAGCCAAAAATCTCAGGGCTGCCGAGGCTGCGGCCGAAGAGTTGCCGAATGTTACGGGAGAGGCACTTCGGCAACAGCAGCTGCGCGTAAAAGAGTTGCTACGAACAGTAAATGAGCAGAATGAGGCATACATGAGAGTGCACGGTAAACCTGGTGCATCGCAGGTCATTCATTCGGCTGCAGACGCTGGTGGCCGGGTTGACAAACAAGCGTCCTCACCTGGTGGCAAACGGGACAAAAGCGTTAACTCTGGCCGGGATAAGCAGTTGGAATGCTATGGCCTGGCCCTAGCCGAGAAACAAATAGTCAGAAGGGTTGATGACAGCCAAAGTGGTCTGTGTCCCGGCGGCAACCGCCGAGATCAGCAGGAGCGTTACTCATATGATCGTGGGCACCGACCTCAGGATCCGGCACCCAATACTGCTGCGGGACAGCAGGGTGTCGGGCGCAACCCCATGCAACGAGGTGAAGATCGCCGTTATGACCGTTACAATGACAGATACTCGGCCATGGCTGACGAGGGTTATATCAGGCGAGAGCGCGACAATCTCGATCCACTCAGACGCCGAATTGGGAACATGCAGGTTTCGCCCCTGGATGCTCGACACCGGCTTGATAGAATTTATCTATCCGAGCTTCTGGAGGAGCAAGGCCCTCCGAGACTGCATTGTTTCGCGCATCGGATCATGAGGGAAAGACCAACCCCGGGTTTCCAGCTGCCCAGGGGCACGAGAACGTATGACGACAGTACTAAGCCGGAAAATTGGCTGGAAGACTATGTTACGGCAGTACGTGGTAGGTGGCAATCGCAGATGGGCAGTGCGTTACGTACCCCGGATGCTTGTAGGACCGGCAAGGATATGGTTGAACAACTTGTCGGAGAGCAGCATCAACTGCTGGATTGATTTTGAGGAAGTCTTTGTCAGCAACTTCACCAGCACTTACAAGAGGCTGAACCGCCCTCAACAGTTGTCCATGTGTAAGCAAAGAGACAACGAAACCGACCGGGATTACCTAACAAGATGGAACAATCTCCGCAACTCCTGTGAGGAGATAGTGGAATAGCAAGCCATAGCGTGGTTCGCCCAAGGATGTCGGCACGGTAGCATGCTATGGCAGAGACTGCAAAGAGAGATGCCGACCACTCTATCTGAAATGATCAGGATCGCCGACATGTATGCACTTGGCGATCTGACTCAGCCATCGCTGATGCCGGCGAAACTACAAAGGGAGCAGCCGACATATAATCCTACAGGGGCGTTCCGGAGAAACGATCATCAAGATCATCGCAACAAGAGAAGGGATGATAGGTCGGATTATCGGTATGGGCCAGCCCATGTCACCGCAATTCAGGATCAACCTGATGCCGGTTCCAACCAGCGTCAAAAAACAGGAAATCAACAATGGGTTAAGAAGGGGGAGCAAAAGAAGCCTTGGCAGGATAAGCCGAAGTATACTTTCGAGGTGATGCTGGATCAGCCTTGTCGTTTTCACACGACTAACCCCAACAAGCCGGCGAATCACACAACGCGGCAATGCAGCTGGATGCAACGGGCCGAGAACGGCGAGGCAAGCCGGTTACCCCCTACCTCCACCCCTCACAGGCGCAAACGCACAGATCCAATGACCCCTCAGGCAAACAATGTAGTCAACCAGGTGGAGGACAAGGAATCCCAGGGTACGCCGGAAGAAACGAGTACAAGGAGCCGCACCAGAGCTACATGATTTTCATCACTGAGCCCACTGACAAGCAAAGTCAGCGCAGGCGAGAAATGGAAGTCAATGCTGTTATGCCGGCAGTTCCAAAGTTCATGTATTGGTCCGAGCAGAAGGTCAACTAGAACCGGGCAGACCATCCTAAGGTTATGCCCAACCCTGGTGGATATGCCTTGGTGGTCGACCCGACGCTCATTGGGTCCGACATTAACGCCAAATTCACTCGGGTTCTCATTGACAATTGGAGCAGCATCAATATCCTATACCGGGACACGATGCTTAAGCTCGGCATTACAGATAACATGCTTGAGCCCAGCCAGATTACCTTTCATGGTATTGTGCCGGGAGTGTCTTGTGCCCCGGTAGATCCTAGTGGACGTCTTATTCGGCACCAGGGAGAACTGTCGGACCGAGAATCTAATGTTTGAGGTGGTGGACCTTAGCAGCCCGTATCATGCACTGTTGGGTAGGCCGGCACTTGCCAAGTTCATGGCTACTACTCACATTGGTTATTTGAAGATGAAGACGCCGGAACCAAATGGTACCATAACTATCACGGGCAACTACAAACGTTCAATGGAATGCGCGGCAGCCGAGTCTGCTTTGGCCGAGTCGCTGGTCATCGTTGGCGAGAAGAAGAAATTACAAGAAGCTGTTGCGATGGCGCAGGCGGCACAAGTTGGTCTGCCGGCAATGACCAATCCTCATGGAAGTGTGGTTTTTCAGGCAGCCAAAGAGACAAAGAAGATCCAGGTCGACAGTGAGTTCCTAGACCGCACTGTCATCATCGGTGCCGGCCTAGGGGAAAAATAGGAAGGCGAGCTCAGCAGGTTCCTCCGTGAGAATCGGGATATCTTCGCATGGTCAACTCAAGACCTGCCAGGTGTGCCGAGGGAGTTAGCTGAGCACTCATTACATGTCAGACCAGACGCAAGACCGATGAAGCAGCCCCTTCAACGCTTCGCCGATGACAGAAGGAAAATCATATCGGAAGAGGTATCCCGGCTTCTAGCTGCCGGCTTCATCATGGAGGTGTTGCATTCTGACTGGCTGGCAAACCCGGTCATGGTCGAGAAGAAGAAAGACGACCCAACTGCTGCCAAGGTATGGCGCATGTGTATCGACTACACCAGCCTAAACAAGGCATGTCCCAAAGACCCATTTCCATTACCTCGGATCGATCAAGTGATTGATTCCACTGCCGGGTGTGAGTTGTTGTCTTTTGTGGATGCGTATTCTGGTTTTCATCAGATACCACTGAACCCTAATGATCAAATAAATACATCATTTATCACCCCATTCGGGGCTTATTGCTATCGCACTATGCCGTTTGGTTTGAGAAATGCAGGAGCTACTTATCAAAGTTGCATGCAGAAGTGCTTACATGATCAACTCGGCAAAAATGTACAGGTATATGTCGAAGATGTCGTCATAAAAACCAAACAGAGCGCCACGCTGCTGGATGATATCCGGGAAACATTCGCAAATCTGCGGAGGTTCCGAATGAAACTGAACCCGCCCAAGTGCACATTCGGTGTGCCGGCAGGAAAGTTGCTCAGTTTCCTGGTATCAAGCCGAGGAATAGAAACGAACCATGTCAAAATTGCTGCTATAGAAAGAATGAAACTATCAAAGTGCCTCAAAGACGTGCAGAAATTCACGGGATGCCTAGCGTCGCTGAGTTGTTTCGTTAGTCGGTTAGGTGAAAAGGCTATGCCCTTATACCAGCTGATGAAGAAAACCGGCAAATTAGTGTGGACACCACAGGCGGACCTAGCTTTTCAAGAGCTGAAAAAGATGATTGCTATGTTGTTATAGAGTGACAAATCGGGTTGTCAGTGCTGTCATTGTAGTGGAAAGGGATGAAAATGGCAAGTCCGTGCAGAGGCCGGTATATTACTTGAGCGAGGTGTTATCATCATGCAAGCAAAATTATCCCGACTACCAAAAGATGGCATATGGGTGTATATGGCGGCAAAGAAACTAAAGCATTACTTTGAGGCACATCAGATCCGAGTTATATGTGAGGCACCCGTCTCGGAAATCATGAGTAACAAAGACTCGAGTGGCCGAATCGCAAAATGGGCTGTCGAGTTGGCACCCTATGCACTGCAGTACGACAGACAAGATGCCGTCAAATCTCAGGCTTTGGCGGATTTCTTGGTAGATTGGGCCGAGATGGAGTATGAACCACCGCCCCCGGAAACTAACTACTGGAAGTTACATTGTGATGGCTCTAAGATGAAAAGCGGGCTGGGTGCCGGCATAGTTCTGACTTCGCCCAAGCATGATCAGCTCAAGTACGTATTGCAGATTCACTTTGCAGCATCCAACAATGTTGCCGAGTATGAAGCGCTGGTGCATGGACTGAAAATGACAAAGGAAATTGGAGTTCGACGTATTCAATGTTTTGGTGATTCCGATCTAGTCGTCCAGCAAGCTTCCGGCAACTGGGACGCATTGGATGCCAACATGGCGCTATACCGGTTCCATGTTCAGAAGATCAGTGGCCATTTTGAAGGATGTGAATTTCACCACATACCTCGGGCGGAAAATGAAGCAGCCAACACGTTATCGAAACTCGATTCAACACGACAAGCCATTCCGACTGGGGTAGCACTAGAGCATTTACGCAGGCCATCTATCAAACCATCGCGAGAATTGGAGTCCATATTTATCCCGGCGAGTTCAGAGGCCAGCGCCACTCCCATGGACATTGACGGTGGCAACGGTTCCGGTAACCCGGGGACTGAGTGCCTTAACTCGGCGGAAGCAATGGCAGTTGAGCCAATGGAGATAGACGAGTCGGATGAGCCGATCTTCACTACTCGTCCTGTGCCGGCCTGGGCGCAACCGATAATGTCTTACCTCAAAGATGGGAGCCTCCCGGAAGAAGAACTGTCGACAAGACAAATCTAGAGAAGAGCAAAGGCATACACCATCATCAATGGTGATCTTTACAAGAGGAGCGTTGCTAACGTCCTACAGAGGTGCGTCGAGCCGGAAGAAGGGCAGAAGATACTCCGGGATATTCACCAAGGAGAGTGTGGCCATCATGCATCTTCAAGAACGCTAGTGGGCAAAGCTTTCCGACATGGTTTTTACTGGCCGAGTGCATTACAGGAAGCAGAAGACATAGTCAGGAAGTGCAACGGCTGTCGGAGATATGCCAGCAAAATTCATATGCCGGCTTCCGAACTCAAAACCATTCCAATCACTTGGCCGTTTGCCGTCTGGTGTTTAGATATGGTAGGACCGTTCAAGCGGGCGCGAGGGAGGCATGACGCATATCCTGGTCATGGTTGACAAGTTCACCAAATGGATTGAGGCCAAGCCGATAAAGAAGTGTGACGGCAAAACCGCGGAGTCATTTCTGAAGGATATCATCTTGAGATATGGGTACCCACACAGTATTGTCACGGATAACGGAACGAACTTCGCGGAGGGACCTTTTGCCCAATTTTGTGCTGAAAAGAAAATCTGATTGGATGTTACTTCTGTAGCACATCCTCAATCCAATGGGCAAGTGGAAAGAGCAAACGGCATGGTTTTGGCTGGCATAAAACCCCGGCTAATCGAACCATTGGAGCGCACTTCAGGATGCTGGCTGGATGAACTCCCGACTGTGCTATGGAGTCTCGGGACGACTCCCAATCGCTCTACATGCTACACGCCATTCTTCCTCGTATACGGGGCGGAAGCTGTCCTACCAGCCGACTTTGAACATGACTCTCCACGAGTAATCATGTATACGGAGGCCGAGGTAAAACAGGCCCGAGAAAACGATGTCGACCTGCTCGAAGAAGCACGAGAATTGGCTCTATCTCGGTCGGCCATCTATCAACAGCACCTAAGACGTTATCACAGTCGAAAGGTCAGCCCGCGAGTATTCCGGAAAGGAGATCTTGTCCTCCGGCTTGTGCAGCGCATAGCCGGCATGCACAAATTATCACCTCCATGGGAAGGACCTTTTATTGTGAGCAAAGCACTCCACAATGATTCCTACTATCTTATAGATGCACAAGATCCCAAGGCGAATAGGGTGGACCGGTCAGGCGAGGAGACCAAGAGGCCATGGAATGTAGCGTTGCTCCGTCCGTTCTATACCTGAAAGCTGAGTATTTGTATCATTTTTTACTTATGTTGAATGTTTCAATTAACACAATGAAATTATCCGCCGGGTTCTTAAAGGAAACTCGGGGACTTCCATGTCGTTTAAATGCTGTCTTGCAGTTTTCTTTTGTATGCCGGCATGGCTTAATTACATAACCTTACGTTAATCTAGTAGTGTGTCAGTATTAATAAAATCCCTCTATGACTTCGCTGTTGTCCGCAACCCAGCTTCATGGCAAGCTAGAGACGGGTATAAGATAACCGAGCACACGAAAAATGACTAAGGGAACAAGCAAAGAGGCGATCCGAGATACACGTTATCTTAACTCGGCATTTCCTTTTACTTGGTTGTTGCCGAGCGAACTCTTCGAGATACCTTTTTCGAAAGAGTGGTTTTATGACTTTGCGATTCATACGTCGAACGCTGGCAAGGCAGACAAAAGAACCGAAGTTGTAAAATTTCACTTAGAGAAAAAATGCACTTGGGGACTTGGTCGGGAATTTGATAAATAAAAAGACTTTATTAAGATTAAGAACATAGTACTTGGCAAACAAAGTATGTCGGCTAAATGATGCACAAGTGAGTTCACTAAAACAGGCAGTTAACGAGGAATAAGTGTTTGGAGCTTTTAAGCTTCAGGCCGACTATTCTATACCCGACCAGAATCTCGGGGAATAAGTGTTTGAAGCTTCTAAGATTCAGGCCGACTATTCTAAACTTGACCAGAATCTCGGGGAATAAGTGTTCGAAGTTTCTAAGCTTCAGGCCGACTATTCTAAACTCGACCTGAATCTCGGGAAATAAGTGTTCGAAGCTTCTAAGCTTCAGGCCGAATATTCTAAACTCAGCCTGCATCTCGGGGAATAGATGTTTGAAATTCTATGAGATAAGATTCAGGCCGACTAATCCTTACTCGCCCTAAACCTCGGGACTAGCAGTATGGATACTATACTGGAATACTGGAATTGAGAGTTAAATTTCTTAAGAATTTCGGCGTACCTCGGTAGCTCGGCTCGTTTCGAACAAGGTCACCCGAGCTTGGTACATCCGAGCTGCCACCGACTCCGGAGTCGTTGCCGGTGGTGGCCCCACCAAGGGGCTCTGCCGCGCCGACTGCACGGAGCTGGAGGTCTCTTCGTAGTGATCAGCGTTGTTCCAGTCCATGACGGACTAGCCTAGAGATCCCCAGCTTTGCCCGCTGGATGTCCGGAGTGGAATCTCCTGTTGCCGGCCGGAGCGACGCGGGGCAGCAGATCCCGGAACCGTTGACCCTGCTGCAGCAACAGGGCCTTTAGCCTTCGCAGCTCGGGCAGCAACAGCATGGGCGCTCTCCTTCGGCTGCGACGAAGATGGCGGAGGAGTCAGAGTCAGCTGCTGCGGCGTTTCGGAGGCTGGCGGCTCCACTGGTGTCTCGACTGCGGCCGAGGAAGGGGCTGCCTCGGTGGCAGCCTCGGGGACCGAGACCTCGCCCGCAAGGGTCTCGGACTGGCCGACGACGGTGGCGTCAGCACCTGGACCAACATCCCGGGCCGGGGATGTCAGATCTGCGGCAGTCTTTGTCCCGCCCACGACCGGGTCAGAGGCCTCGGCGCGGGAAGGACGACCCGCCGGAATCTCAGACGCGATGCACGTCTGAGACTGGGTGGCCTCCAATGCCTCCCTGCAGAAGTAAAGTTTGACTACTTACTGGCTCAACAACAAAAGAAGAGTGCCGGCGTAAGCAGTTGAGCTGAGCTAGGCCTTACCCGACGACCAGGAGCTTGGGCTTGGGGCCACGAGCCGCTGCCTTCTTCCGCTTTACGTTCTGCGGAAGCTCCATCTCGGCGGCACGCTTCTTCTTTATGACGGCGCGTTTCTCCCGAGTCGGCACTTCCGCAGTGGGCTCGCCCGAGTCAGCTGCACCCGGGAAAGAATGAACAAAATCACCTCACTGACAGATGTTGAGAAATCACAGAAGAATGTCGGAGATTCTTACATTCGATGCGGCGAGGTCCGGCATGCGGAATGGGCATGAAGTCCTCCGAGTCGGGATCTTCCGCGTCGGCAGACTTGCACGGGGGAGCGAAGCGCTTGTCGGGGGAACCCCCGTCTTCCTTGCGCTGAATAGCGAACTCCTGCACAAAGGAGTTGAGTTGAACCGAAATGGATACGTATTGGACAAGTGCCGGCATAGCTGTATGTCGGATATAAACGTGAAGTAACTATGAGTTAAGGTTTACCGGAGGAGTGCGGCGATCCCGGGCATATGCCGGCATACCCCATGCCCACTTCTCCGACATGCTGGTCTTGGCGATCGCCTTGACCCGGCGCCGAACCTTAGCATGTGAGAGCTTGATGGTCGACACCCTATCTGGGTCAAACTGGCCGCCGTAGTAGCACATCTTGTGAATCCGGCGCTAGAGCGGGCACAAGCGCCGGTATACGAAGGTTGCCAGCAGATCGTCAGTCGACATCCCCTTCTCTTTGAGCTCGAGGAGCCTGGAATGGATCTCGGCAGCCTCCGGGAAGGAATCCTTCGAGTCGAAGGACCAGTTCCTCTTCTCCTCCGGGGGGGCGACTTCGAATCCCGGGAGATTGATTTAGTTGGCGGAGGTGGTGTTCTTGACATAAAAGTAGGTCTTGTGCCATCTCTTGCATAACTCAAGACCCTGAACTCTCGGAAAATCCGAGTTGCGGCGAGGGACGATGGTGGCAGCCCCGCACTGGGTCATTGTCTTCGGCGCGCCGGGATCCTCCTTGTCGGGAAGAATCTGTGGCCGGAACATGAAGTACCAAAACCATAGGTCAATGGATGGCCAGAGGCCGAGATAACCCTCACAGCAGGTAACGAATGCTGAGAGGGTGAGAATGGCGTTCGCCGAGAGATGGTGCGGCTGGAGGCCAAAGAAATCGAGGAAAGTGTGGAAGAAATCGCTAGCGGGGAGCGCGAAGCCGCGCTCAAAGTGAGAAAGGAAGACGACTCACTCACCGTCTTCCAGAGCCGGAATGGTTTCTTCGCCAGGAACCCAGCACTGGACCTCCTCCGGGATTTGCCGGGAGCGGCGGAGCCACTCAACGTCCGCCAGAGTTACCTCGGAGCCATCCCACACAGCCCGCTCGGAGCTGGCCCTCTCCTCCGCCTGAGCAGCAGAGTCGACGGCCGGAGCGCGGGAAGAAGAGACCATCGAGGAAAAAGTAGATCTAGGGTTTCGAAGATTTCGGTGGAGATGGTGATTGCGGAGGGCTCGAGCGAGCAAATGCGCGGAGGCCTAAGCGATTGCGGGCGAAGCGGCGAAGTCTTCGAGCTCAAAGACGAGAAACCGCGGTGGCGGAGTTGCTCGAAGCAGGCGGCGGCGAGATGCGCGAGAAGCAGAGGGGAGCGAAGTGCGTGAGGAGCACGAAGAGGCGAGGAGAGCGAGGAGTGCGAAGGGTTTTCCGCCCACGCCCTCCTCCTCCTTTTATACCCAAGGCGAAGTAGTGGGTGCGCGTTTCCCGTGCAATCCCCTTAGTGGCTAATGGGAAGATTGCCCGTGGTTTGAGCAGTTATGCCCATCAAGGCGCATGCTCGGTTACTGCACGGCGTGCCGCCGAGAATGCCGCGAGATCCGGAGAATGTGTGTTCACGTGGGAACCGAAGTCCTATCCTTAATGGCTCGGTCAGTTTTACTGTCCGATGAGACGGCACGCTCGGCTCAAAAAACGCAAAGGCAGTAACTCGAGCCTTATCCTCCCGTTGGGATAAAGAGGTGAAGAGTCTGAATCACAGCCGACGGTTACGTCGGCAGAAGCAAGCTTTTAATTGTCGGTCACGAATAGGAAAGAATCTCAGCTAAAAGCAGGATGAGTATGACAACCCGGAGCCCTGGATTAAATCGATCTCGGCTAACAGAACCAGGAGTTGACCCGGCATCCTTCTCGACCGAACCCGAGTAAGCGTTGGTGGTCTGTCTATGGGAAACGGTCGCAGCCCGACATCTTTCTATGCCGGACCACAACATCTTCGGGGACTAGTGTCAGGGGGATGACCCCGGGTAGGGTCATGATGACACAACTCTAGCCGAGATAACGGAGGCAAGGCCGGCATAGTTACGTATGCCGGCATCACAGAGTACAACTAGTGCTAAGCCGGCACGCCGAGCGTACGCCGGCAGGGCTATCTTATCTTATGAGTTTGCAGGATAAAGATGAGCACGTTGGTCTCGGCAGCAGCCGAGATCCCTCAACGGTCTTATCCTGACCGCACGGTGCAAAGTAAAGCAGCGTCATCATCACTCCAGGAAAAGCGGTCAGCGCCTGCACGCCGGTGTTAGGTGACCACGCAAAAGAAGCACCGAAAGAGAATCTATGACGGAAGCCGGCAGAGGATAGCTGTATCCGCTGCCGGCTGGCAGGAAAAGTAAAGTTGCCTTATCTCCTGCGGTGCTGTCTGGGGGGAACCAAGCCGCGTGCTCAGTGGAGCCCAATGATGGTGACGTTAGAGTCGGCCCACATGGCAGTGTAACATGTGCGGCCTATAAATAGAACATTACCCCTCTGTAGGAAAATAGAGCATTCTAGGGTTTTCCCTTTCTTTTTCTTCTTCCTCAAGAATACAGCTCAATGACCGCCATTGTAGATCTCGGTATCTCGGCTTATACAACAAAGCAGGAGTAGGAGTCTTACCTCGACAAGAGGGCTCCGAAGCTGGGTATCGGTGTGTTCTCGTGTGAATTGTGCGTGTTCTTCTTCACGTCCTCTCTCCTCCGGTTTCTCCATCGTCCATCGGTCCTCTCTCCTCCGGTTTTTCCATCGTCCATCGGTCTCAAGTTAAACCATCGTATAGCATCTACCGTGACACCACCACGACATGGCTAATTGCTGTGTACCTAACAGTGGTGTTAGCGTGTGCATTACACCCTGGCAACCGATACCTGGCCGGGTGGCTGCAAAAGCGTTGTGCCATCAAGGAGTGAGGACCTGTCACTGGCTAGCTAGTGCGGCACCGACGTCGGTCCGTGCCCAGCTTCTTCTTCCGTTCATACGCCCGTCAGGCCTCAGAAACGTATTCCTCTCGGGTACTTTAATTCGCTGTTTGCCGACGTGAAATTTTGTCAAGAAAAAATACTCACTTTTTTAATGGACGATCTTTCAAACCTTAATTTTTCTATGATGTTACTATCCAATAAAGGGCCTGCTTTAGCTAGGAGTTCTGTTTATCGGCGGGATCTTAAATATGACTAAATGCATGCGCCCATTAGTCATGATTAGGTGTTCAATTGATTATTATTAACTAGTCTTGATGGTACATTTGGCAAAACGTTGCATGAACCTGGCCAAGCGTATTCTATCTGCTAAATTCCTGTTGAATGAACATGTGAGAATCAGATTAATGCATGCTTCCATAATTTCACCACCCCACCAGGGGTTTCATATTATTCTTGACTTCGATTCGATAATATCAATGTATACACGACCAGTATATCATTTCCAAAGAACTAAAAAAAATGGGTAATTTGGAGTACTCTAGAACCACCTCTCGGTACATGGGGTTATAGTATTAGAAAGTAAATGCATCCACGGTCCTATTATTATTGATCTGGTGTCAGTTGTGTTCTAAAATTATAAAATTGCACACTTGGGTATTAATTTTATTTTAACTGACGCACGTGAGGTCCTAAGCTGGTTTTGGTCCGTTTGACCTGCCAAGTGGCAAGTTGACCCTGCAAACGTTGCCGGGGGTCACATTCAAAAACAGTTTCATTTCAAATATGGCTTTGACCTTTGAATGAATGGCCGTACTGTTTATTTTTGCGGGAGAGTGAAAGTTTCCTTTCAACGATAAAGTAGCTACTCGACAACATATTTGGAAAACTCTCTAACAGAACAACCACCCAATAAACTTCAGCGTGGTGCATATCAGACCAAGAATCACTGTACTTTACGAATTTGTAATGGCCTTCCTTCCACAAAAATAGATCGGTTAGCTACCCCTGGCAAAGTTCTCCACAAAAAAAAATTTGTCGATCATCAGTGTATGCTGCCGCCTGGTAAAGTTAGAAGGAGACCCTGCCATCATCCATCCTTAACTCATACTCCTTGCCCGTTTAGATTGACTAGGAATGTCAGGTCAAACAGAAATCAGTGAGACCACCAAATATCGTCCAAGATGCACGCGGCGTGCCGGCCGGCCGGCGTAAAGTTTGCCCACCGCGGCGGGCAGCCGGTCACTTTCTGCTTCGGTCCGTAGTGCTCGGTAGAATCAGGCGAAGCAGTCGCCTTCCCTGCCGCCGATTAATGAAAGAAAAGAACGCGCACGTGAGCTACAGGCAGGTTCCCGGAATGAATTGACCTGACCCCGTAGCGCAAATTAACGTTCCTTGCACTTGCCCAAAATCTTGTCAATTCTTTCTCTTTTTCGCGAGAAAATCTTGTCAAATCCTTCGTCAACCTTGTGTATTTTCACATAGACGGTCAGCGTGGCGCCTTCAGAGCTTTGCACTTTGCCAAATTCGTGCACGTTGCACGCAGACTGTCGTCTCCGGAGCTTTGCACTTTTGCACGCAGATTGTCGTCGTGTTTGTGAACACGTTGCTATATTTTGCGAGTTGGAGATTGCCGAACTCACCGCGGTGTCAATACTCAAGTGTCAAAACTCAAAAGACTTCGTCCGGCCGGCAGGTGGGTCAGCCGTGGCCTGTTCCGTATGGCATCGAGCACAATTGGATCCCGATGCAGTCAAATGGTCTAATTTGCTCCATATGGCACTAGCTGCTCCAGCATGCATGAGTGACGTGCATAGCAGCTAGCGGTCGGAGGATTTCGAGTTAGCCTGCTGGCTGCTGCGACTTTGGGTTGTTGCATGTTTGTTTCGTCGGCCAAGGCGATTTGGATTGCATGCGGAAGCGTGTACGCAGCACAAATTCAAACTCGTAGCAGTTGACCTCTGACGGCAGTACCTTTCATCAATGTGGAAGCACGTGATTGTGTGCTTGTGTTGGATGCGACGAGGTCGAATACACCAAGTTGCGCTGATCAACCCGCAAAAGAAAAAAGGTCATCTTTGAGAAATACAGACATTTGCCATGAGGTACTGCTTTTCTGCGGATTAAAAGAGTGAAAATATGCCTTTGAATGAACGGTAGTAATGTTTTCTAAGTATACTACACAGTTGAGAAAAGGGTTGCAACATCTAGCACCAGCAGCTTGTTTGGATTCCTGGGAGGCCCACGTCCTGATCACACTAGGCGTACGTAGCAAAGGAAACGGCATTCTCGTGTGCTCATCCATTACCGCCGGCAGTCAACACACTGTTCCAAGCTCTTATCCAGCCGCCGCCGCACCCGACGGGCCACGATGCGATCCGATCAAAACACCCACAGGCTGACTCATCATCATCACTCATCCAAGTGGATCATTCCAACCCGGTGCTTCCCATCCCTGCCGTCCATCGGGTCGTATCTGACGGCCAGCAGACGACGACTCCTCCATCTTCTTTCCAGTCATCTTCCCCAGACATATAAAAACCAGAGCATCACCATCATCATCACCACTGTTAAACTAAGCACATGTTGCACAACAATCACAATTGATAAGCCAAAAAGGGAAGCGGAGTCCCGGACGGGGAGAGGATTCCTTCCAGCTCTCAGGTCTCAACCAACTTAGGCAGTGCACGCCCACCGGCTAGCTGCAGCTTATCTTACACAGACACTCAAACATTTATAAGCCAGACTCTTCCTCGCTCTGCCCGCCCGCGTATACCATTCCCGTCCGGTTGTTCCGCTAAACCAAACCAGTGGGCACCCTCTTCTTTAGCCTCGAGTTGCTGCTGGCGCCGATGGCTGCTAATGACCCGAGAGCGGTGGTAACCACCGCGCCGTCGTCTTCCGGGTCCTATTCCTCGGCGTTCCTGCCGCCGCCGTCGCCGTCCGACGGGGACCTGCTCCGCTCGCTGCACCGCCTGGCGCGCGACCTCTCCGCCGTCGAGACGCCCGCGCCGTTCCTGCGCGCGGCGTTCGCGTCCATATCCCGGCGGTCGAAGCTCCTCGCCGCCGCCTTTGACGACCTGCTGCTGTGCGCCGCCGCCGCGGGGGATGGCCTGCCGCGGTCCGCGTCGCTGTGCCTGCGGGAGGTGCTCCTGGTGCTGCAGCGGTTCAAGGCCGTCGTGGCGGACTGCGGCGCGCGGAGCCGGATGCGGCTGCTGCTGCAGTCGGACGAGACGGGCGCCGAGCTGCGGGACCTGCACCACGACCTCGCCACGATGCTCGACCTCTTGCCCGTCGCCGAGCTCGGGCTCGCCGACGACGTCGCGGACCTCGTCGCCCTCGCGTCGCGCCAGTGCCGCCGCTGCTCGTCCTCGTCCCCCGCCGAGGCGGAGCCGCTCAAGACGAGCATCCTCTCGCTGATCGAAGAAATCGAGCGCGAGATCGTGCCGGAGCGGGAGCGGCTGGAGGAGATCCTGGAGGAGGTGGGCATCAACGACCCGGCGAGCTGCAGCGACGAGATCGAGAGCCTGGAGCGCGAGATCGGCGACCGGGCGTCGGAGAGATGGACTTCCTCCATGATCGCCCTCGTCGGGCTCCTCCGCTACTCCAAGTGCGTCCTGTTCAGTGTTGCCACGCCCCGGCCTTCAGATTCCAAGGCGGACATCGAGCTCGAAGACGGGGAAGAGTCACCGGCGCCTCCTCCGGACCTCCGGTGCCCCATCTCTCTCGATCTAATGCGCGACCCAGTCGTCGCCGCGAGCGGCCAGACCTACGACCGCGAGTCGATCGGCCGGTGGTTCGGCTCCGGCAAGTCAACGTGCCCCAAGACGGGGCAAGTCTTGGCCAATCTGGAGCTCGTGCCCAACAAGTCCCTCAAGAATCTCATCTCCAAGTGGTGCCGGGAGAACGGCGTGGCCATGGAAACCTGCGAGGCCGGCAAGGGCGAGCAGGCCCAGGCGGTGGCCGCGAACAAGGCGGCGCTCGAGGTGGCGCGCATGACGGCGTCGTTCCTCGTGAAGAAGCTCTCCGTCTCCTTCTCCCCCGAGGCGGCCAACCGCGTCGTGCACGAGATCCGGCTGCTCTCCAAGTCCGGCCCGGAGAACCGCGCGTTCGTCGGCGAGGCCGGAGCCGTGCCTCTGCTCGTGCCCCTGCTCTACTCCGAGGACGCCGGGCTCCAGCTCAACGCCGTGACCGCGCTGCTCAAGCTCTCTGCCCTCGAGGCCAACAAGAAGCGCATCATGCACGCCGAGGGCGCCGTGGAGGCGGTCACACACATCATGGGTTCCGGCACGACGTGGCGCGCCAAGGAGACCGCCGCCGCCACCGTGGTCAGCTTGGCGTCCGTGCATTCGTACCGCCGCAGGCTCGGCCGGAACCCGGCTGTCGTGGAAAAGCTTGTGCATCTCGCGCGCGCCGGCCCGCTGAGCACGAAGAAAGATGCGCTGGCCGCGCTGCTGTTGCTCGCGGGCGAGAGGGAGAACGTCGGGAAGCTCGTGGACGCTGGCGTCACCGAGGTGGCGCTGTCCGCCATTAGCGACGAGGAGACGGCCGCGGCGGTGCTGCAGGCATTGGCCAAGCGAGGAGGCGCGGACGCCATCGTCAGCATCGACGGCGCCGTGGCACGCCTCGTGGTGGAGATGAGGCGCGGGACGGAGTGGGCCAGGGAGTGCGCCGCCGCTGCGCTTGTGCTGCTGTGCCGGCGCCTGGGCGCGCGAGCGGTGACCCAGGTCATGGCCGTGCCCGGCGTCGAGTGGGCGATATGGGAGCTCATGGGCACCGGCACGGATCGCGCGAGGCGGAAGGCCGCGTCGCTCGGCAGGATATGCCGGCGGTGGGCGGCCGCTTCTGCTGCCGACGGGGAGCGAAGCGCCGAGTGCCCCGCGTCCAGCCTGGTGCCTCCGGCAATGATGGCTTCGTAAAATTTTACACGCATTGCCTCCTAGGACTATAAGATTTCTTCCCCACTTCTTCCTGTACAAAGTTTGATTTAGGCTGTCACGATTCTTTGGTCAGGGAGATAGATAATGGTGAGTGGTTGATCAACTGTGTATATTGAGCTCTACATCGATGTAATTCCTTCTGTTTCTACCAAAATTAAACTCTTTCTATGCTGGAAAGACATACATACAGAAAGTATACAAGCGGCAAATTTGATCCTCCATTTGCTCATTTCCGGATAAATACTCTTCCATAGCAAAGGATAGTCAGTTCGCCTTGTCTTTCCGACGTCCCAGCTATTTTGATTTAGAAAGGAAAACAATGGATTTGTTGCGATTCACTTACTGACAGGCGCAGTCTCCGTCGGCTCCATGATCCAACGTGAACAGGAACAAGCAACTGGGATGCACCGGCGCTTTTAGTTTTTGTTATCATTGAGGTGGTTGATGGGTCCATCCAGTCCAGCTCGAGTGATTGCGATGATTGGGACCAGCGGCCAGCTTCGCCCCCTCCTGCTGTCCGGAAAACATGATTCGGGACAGAAAGAGAGCAAGAATAGGCGGAGGGTGCACTGCACGTCTGCACGCAGCACGGCAAGGAAACGCCTCCGCCGCGGCGTCCAGGCGTAGGCGGGCGCAAGTGTTCGATCGGTTCGTCGAGTAGACGCCAAGATGCCGTTAAGTTCAACTCTCAACCGACGCGCAGAGCAGAACTGCGGCGCCTTTTTTTTTTTGGCTCCGGCGGAAATGGACAGTCGGATTCATATCTCACGTGGTGTTTCTCGGCGCACGCGCGCGCGCTTGGGTTCCTTTTGGAGAAAAAGTACGGAATTTTGCTAGTGTCTCTGCCTGAATTTGACCTCTCCGTCTCGATCAAGTTGGACGCCCCGGGGACACGATGAAAGACTGTCTCACATTATCTTACTGAAGGAGGAAGCAGCACCTTGCTTCCCCCGTGGAAAGATGCACGGATGGCGTTCCCTCTCATGCCCCATTCGAGCCATGCTTGTTTTTCTAATCGATAGATGTGGCTGACAGGCTCTCTTCTGGCGTTGCCTTGCATCGGGTGTTCCTGTCGTGCTCAAAATCGCTTCCCTGACTGACAGCAGCAAAGGGTAGAGGTCAGTCGATTTTGAAGCCATGTGTTCCTTGATTCTGGAACAGCTAGCTCCCTTGTTTCAACTTTTCTAAACCAGCACAATTCACCGCATAGTTTTCTGTTTGACCCAGCCGCTATTGGCAATTTGGCATCAAGGCTGTGCCGACCGAGACAGATTCCGAATGCTTCCATAGTTAAACGAAGATAAGTGCAAGTGGCCGTAGAAAAGAACGGAATCAGAAAAAGGCAGAGAAGAAATGGAGTCATGCACGAAACCGCTGTCCATAGTCTGGACGGGAAAAGAACTATCCTGTCGCACAGCTAACTTGTAGACTGCACACATGTTCGACAGTCACCGTGGCAGCCTAGTCACACTCATCAATCATGGATTCATTGTACTGATGACCATTTGACTGGCCAGACACACTGCCGCGCTGCGGAGATCTGGAGCAAAAACCTGTCGATTTTTGCAGCCGCAAAGCGGACCACGGGTGCCAGAGGTGGGGTTTATCTGTGGCGAGTGCAGTGGCCACCCGAACCTGTGTGCGTCCACAGAAATGGCAATGTCCTGTTTTAGTGCCGGGCTGAGAAATGTCCTGGCCGTCCCCTTCAGTCACCTTCACGTTCCTCTACGGGGTAGCGATCGTGATGGCATGTTCGGCGACGATGGCGGGGGAGCTGGCACGCCGGTGAACAGCTACATCAGAGAGGTTGGAACCACGTGGTCCTGGAGCATGGGCTTCGGTTCTGAATCTGATCTGATCGTGTCAATTTTTGTGTAAAAGCTACCAAATGCAATGAAGCGGAACTTCTTGTCATTCACAAGGATCCTTCGTCAGACGGCGCCACATGTTTGTGACTTGTCATTCACAAGGATCCTTATTGGGCTTGCACGGTTCCTAGATTTACACTTGATTTACCGAATAGATAGGAGCTATCCCTGACCCTGCAAGTTTTTTTTTTCGTCACGTCATTTTCTGAATCAGAATGAAAAGGCCCTTATTCATCGAGCCCGGTCTTGGACTCTTGGTACTATCTAGAGTACTCAAATGGTTTAATGCGAGTAACAGCGAATTTGTCAACTTGAGTCTGTGTCAAACAATACTGCAAAATGAATGTCACCATCTTATCCCCCGAGACATATCAACAGGAGCTTCTTCTTTCTTTTTTTTAATAAGGAGTACGGAGTATATCAATACGTACGAGCCTCCGTCGTCTTTCGGGCTAATTCAAATGCAGACAAGTGACGATTTGCATTCACTAAACTACAACTACTCCGTACTAACGAAGTTAGACTTTGGAACTTAAATACAAGCACTCATGCGCCGTGTTATTCAGGACGATACGTTAGTTGGTTGGTTTGTTTCTGCTGTGACATCGGGTCGTCTGACATTTTGTTTGTTAACAGAAACAAAGAAGATACGGACATCATGGGTATACTTAATTAACATGCCAGTCATGCACATGCGTCACTTTGTTGACAGAAAATTAAGAAAAATCATAAACAAAAGTAAACGGGCCGAGAAGAGTAGATGAATGAAGCTCCAGCCTATATTCGAGAAAAAATTCTCGCAAAAAAAAATATTCGAGAAAAATTAAGAGTTCATAAAATGGCCAATGTAGCGAGAGCAATTGATTGCTTAACACCCTTTTTGGGAGCTACTCGAGTTAACTAAGACCAAATGATCATGACAGCAGCAATAGTACCGGGAGTACTAACTTCCGGTAATCCGGTTCGTACATATGTTCTGTTTTCTGCATCCCTTTCGCCTGTACGATGGGAAGGAATGCGGCGGTTCCTTCCCTCTCGTAGGCCCAATGACCCGTGTGCCCAGTGCCATGGAGAGAGGTACTGCCATCTTTTTTTCAGAGAAACGACCGAAGCTTTATTAATCAACAAAAAACATAGGGATACAAAGGTTCGCTGGGGAATGACCCAGCCAAATATATTGACCTGTTCGATCATGTTTTTTATCGATTCATATAAATAAGAACAATAGATCGAAACATGCTAAACGAATATAAGGAACGAAAATCCACTGTAGAACTAAAAGCTTCATCGTGGTCTTTCGAAATTAACATCTCTGGATGGATCTTGGAACTACGATCTAGGAGGCGGAAGGAAATAAGAGAGGCTTGCCGGCCCTCGTTGGGCCTTCTTTTGGGTGGTCTATCAGTACTCGCTGGCCCTACCAAACTACCCATCATAATTACGGGTGGGCTAAGAACCTAACAATAAGGCCCGATAATGGGCCCGAACTCTCAGGCAACCTCTCGGCCGGTCCAGGGAGGGGAGCAGAACAAGCATAAACCCTGTTCCTAACTCTGAAGTGCGTGCAGATACTACAAGATATACAAACTAACAAAACGTAACACGTTTGTTACGTTAACACACACAAAAAAAACGTTACACGTAACACACAGACGCAGATGACGGTAATACAACGGCGCGTGCACGGCCTCTACCCGTGCACCGCACCGAGAGCCAACCTCACATCACACGACGGCGTCGACGATGTCCGTCCGCGAGACGACGACGCTGGCCCGGCACAGCGGGCAGATGGTCTTCCTTTGCAGCCACAGGTCGACGCACTCCGCGTGGTACACGTGCCCGCACGCCCGCAGCCGCCGGCACGGCCCCGCGCCCGCCGCCGCCAGCGGCCCCTTGCATATCGCGCACGGCCGCTCCTCCTCGCGCTTGTTGATCTGCCCAGCGGCCGGGACGTCGACGGCCGCCTCTTTGTTCAACAACCCTTCGCGCCGGCCAACGACGGCGGCATCCTCCTCCTTGGCCGGATCGCCACCCGCCTTGGCGCGGCAGCACACTACGCAGCCTATCGCGAACAGGATCACCGCGACCAGCGCGACCACGCCGAGGATTATCCCGATGCTGGCGAACTCGACCATGGATCGGCTCGATCAACTCTCTTTCAGCGCGTTTGTGGCACGTGTAGATCCAAGTATATACTCCTGTATCAGATCTCTGCGTATCGTGATTAGGCCTACTGGGGGTGCTTCTAATAAGTTTGTTACTAGTTTGTTTCCAATGCTGACCAACCCCCTGACACGTTTGTTTCGGGAGGGAAACATATTTGGATAAGTATTTTTGTTCCAATTCCACAACAATTTCGAGTTCGTTTTTGCGTACGTGCATAACCACAGGAGAAACAAATCAGAGCTAGCGTACCCCGAAGAGGAATACTAGTACGATCATGACACGACCCAAAATAGAAGTAAATCCTGCTAGTTCATGCCGTCTGCCTGCCTGCCTGTTTCTGCTTATCAATGACAGGGAAGCAGAGTGGCCTCACGTGCAACCATGCGCTAATTGGCCACATAGATATATAATTAATCTGAGTGGTTAATCACGAGCGTTTCGTGTTCGATTTACACGTAGACCACGCACATATCGCATTGCTTTACCTCGCATCGTGAGGTGTTTAGCGAAACTTTATTACGCGAAAGCTTAAGCACATTTGGGCTTTGATGGGCTGTTTACTTGTTTTATACACGTATACGTGCAAAGTTGCTCCATCATGGAATACATAATCTAGCCTCTGGACCAAGTGTATGGGGGGTGAGCACAATTAATCGGGTCGTTCAAGACGAGACCTTAAATTTATCGTCGGCATAGAGACTTTGAATGAAGACACTGAACGCCTATTCTTTTTTATACAGGGCATTGATCAGGAAAGGCTGAACGCATATATTCAAGCATTGTACGTGTCCAAAAACCAAATTTCACCAACCAAAAAACTTTTGTTTATTGATTGCAACGTGACGCGCCCCCTCTGAATATTCCCCTTCTATCCCCCACGGTAAGATCTGGAATAGAAGGCAAGAAGTCAGAGCTGCAGTTACAGAGTCTAAATTAAAAGGGCAGTCTTACGGACAGTCAGGTAGAGCCAAGGCGGGCGCTAAGCAGCGAGATTAGGGCCGCTTCCTTCGGTCGGCCGCATCCTCTCATCAAATCCTCAGCGTCTGGGGATTACAAAAGAAGTCCAGTCCCCCCAAGTGGTTCCCACTCCCCCTTCTCGATCCACCCCTTTTTCTTGTTCGAATCCATTGGAGCCCACGACGTCTCTGCCTCCCATAACCTCTCGGCCCTCCACTCACCCGGAAGATTCTGCGCCGACTGCCTCACTCCCGCTGCAGCCTTCTCTTGCAGGCTTTTCGATTCTTCGACGATCCGTGCAAGAACGGCTGCCGATCCTGGAGCTTCCGGGGCCGGCCACCCAAGAAAGGTACCGCACTCGCACTGTACCACTCAACTTAGAACTTAGTGTACGATTAAGTGACCGGGTTCTTGTTCTGATCTTCTCTCCTGTTTGGCAATCGGCTAAAACGCAAAACCCATACCAATTTCTTTTCTGAGGTACTCCTAGCAGTACGTTCTTGGCATTGATCCAGTAGAAGTGCTAGAACCCAACATAATCTCGTCGAAAGCCGCGATCTTTATTCTTGGAATTCGTGCCTGTTTGACTTCTTGTCTCAAACAGCCTGAAGAAAGAACTCTCGGTGTCCGAACCGAAGCTGCCCCGTCGCGCTCGCCTTGCACGACGGACGGAATTCTGCGATATGGATCCGACAGCGAGGAAGACGAAGAGGACGCCTTCCAGTCTGCTATTCCGCATCTCGGATATCTGCAAGGTGCATTCCGTCGGTGTCGCGCCGACCGTCCGTGAGAAGCCCAAGGCCGACAGCACCGCCACCGGCGGGAGCAGCAAAGACGGAGCACACCTGAAAGTGCACCCACACCAGGTGTCTGACAGCGAGTGCCTCTCTGAAAGTTCCCCTGCCCGTTGCCAGGGAGCGGTCGTCGACCAGCTCCTCGACGCAATCTCTGGCCTTAAAGTGGCTTATGTCAACCTTCAACAAGCTCATGTGCCGTATGATCCTGAAAAGATCACGATTGCCGACGAGCGTTTCGTGTCGGAACTTGAAGAGACTGCTGTGTTGAAGAATCTGTATGTTAATGTGAACGAATGGAGCAACCCAAGGTACCTGCGTCACATCAGCTCTAGGATTCAGGAGCATCAGAAGTTGGTGATGGAGTTGCAGGCGAACATCTGCAAGAAAGAATCTCAAATTGGTTGGCTTCGACCGGAGTTGGACGAACTGGAAAGGAAGAACATGGCACTGGAAGATAAGATTGGTCCGGATGCATTGCACAGAGAGGGATACTTCACAATCAGGAAGGGGATGTCGACTGAAATATTCATGCATCTATACGAGCGTTCGTCGAAGGGTATCCAAGATTTTGCAAAATTCATCATTAGTTGGACAAAAGTTTCTGGATGGAACCTCGACCAATCCACATTTCCAATCGACAATCATGTTGTGTATCAGAAAAGGGCTGACAAGAAGTATGCTGTGGAGGCCTATTTTGCTTGCGTGATGCTTATGGGGGACAGAGAGGACTGTTTTCCCCTGGATTCTTTTGATCGTGTTATGAGTTTCAAAGATCCATTTGATGCTCTCATGAATGCTCCTGATTCAAGTTTCGGTAGATACTGTAAAGCAAAGTATCTAATGGCTGTGCCCCAGAGCATGGAGGATTCATTCTTCGGAAATTTGGATCATAGAACATTTGTCGAGAGCGGTGGTCATCCAAGGACAACATTTTACCAGAAATTTGTGACAATGGCAAGAAATACATGGGCACTACTCACAGTTGCTCGTTCTTCAAATCCTAGAGCTGAAATGTTTTATGTCAAGGCAGGTGTTCAGTTTCGAAAGGAACACATGGAGAGTACGGCAGCCAGTATGATCACAGAAGAAGAGAATATTAGTGTTGGGTTTACAGTCATGCCAGGATTTAAGATTGGATACGCTGTCATCAGGTGCAGGGTTTATTTGTCTACGGTTAAAGCAAAGGACTTCTGAACACATCATATAACAACCATTGGGTAAGCAGAACCAATCAGCTCTATAGTAATTCTGATTTGAATTTCTGCTAAGTTCCTCATGTATTCACCCCAGGAATTTAGGAGCATTAGCTGGTAGATAATAGCCCATAATGTTAGCTCGTAGAATATTGTGTTGATCTACATATGACATCTTCAGTGTTTTGTTCAGTTTTTCCTTAATCATGGCTTTGTTCATGTGCTAATTTGATTCATCAAAGAAATGGAATTATAGAATGTGCATATGCTCCTTAAATAGGATTTCAAATGGCACATAATACTGTTCTAATCCCTTGAGGCTATAACACCCATCTATTTATCTAACCACGACACAAAACGATGCGTTTGGTAGTACAAAAGAAGTTCATCCGCCGAAGAGTTTGGCGAAGAAGTTTGTCGGTTTTGAGTTCTCCGCGCAAGCGACATGAACATATCTTCCTAGCTTGTCAACTTGCCGTGGCTCCCCCCTTGTGTCTTTCTTGCAAACTTTGCAGGTCTTATCCACCCAACCTTCCTCCACATATTCCCCATCAACTGCATTCAGAAACAAATTTGGTCGGTCGGTAGTGCTAAAATAAAAGATAACTACCAAGATGTTGTGCGGACAAAATAATTTTGAAAAGTAGTCATATTAATTCTAACAGCTTGTTCTGCCTAGCAGTACGCAGTACATATTGCACTGTCTGAGAAGTCAAAAGTAGACAAAACATGCAGATATTCACTTGATGCAGAGTTACTGGCCTACTGAAATGAGAAGTATAGGTAAGGTACCATCAACATATGACTTGAAGAAATCCTTGTAGGTGCCACCAATCTTCCTCCGAAGGGCAGCATACTAAATTACAAATCCAACCAGAAGAAATTCATCAGCATAACGAAAATTTCAGATCATACCAAGAACTTATTCACGTCTGCTGATCATCGCTGGTTCAAAATGTATACCTGCTCCCTTGTCATCTTCCCTTCTTCTTTAATGGAATCCCTGGCTTCATACAGCAGCTCCGCATCCTTCTCCGAGCGGACCTGCGAGAAGTCCAGCGCCTCTGTGATGCTCCCAAACAAGGACTGCTTGGGCACCTTCTCCTCCTCTTCATCTGATTTTGCATAGGCCCTGACTGATCTTGTACTGGCGCTGCTTGGCTTGAAGGATGGCAAGCTCTGGTGAAGCCCAAATGTGGAGCTTTGTGAGTGGGGCAGTGCGAGAGCCCTCATGGCCATGGCTTGATCAGCTGGGACCGGGATTCAGTTTTCCTTCACCACAAAGTAGAAGAAGCTATAACTGGTGAGTGATCCACGTCCAGGCCTTATATATGTAGGGGCATTTGGTGTGTGCAACCAACGGCACGCCATGGCAGTTTTGTGGCGGTTAGCAAGGCTGCGTGGTGCAAGGCGAGCCTGACAAAACGAGAGGGAATGGAGTCCCGGTCGTCTGCTACGCTGAGTGTTTGGCCAGGAAGAGTTGCAGCGGCGTGGACTGCGTAGCTGGTTTAGTTGATTGGTAATGTATGGACAGGGAAGATTTCTGGCGGGCTGTTATTCTGATGGAAAGCCATTTAAAAGCCCAAATATATATTAGCTCAATGCGGCCCATCTCTAGTGTGTTCCGCTGCAATCTTTCGTTGCTTTCTGTCCTGCTTCGAATTGCCGATCTGAAGAAGAATTTGAATTCCAGATTGAGATTTGCCTTCGGCCCACTGCGGCCCCACGGCCCACATGCTCTCACATGGAAGTTCTAGGCTTCTAGCACATGCACCAGTAATTATAGCCACGGTTGTTTAACCTTCTTGCTTGACTTGATGACTTCCACTAATAAGTACAACACATAGAGCCCCGAGCAGACCTGAATTTAACCCGTACCGAGTTGGATTAAGGTCCAGTAGCAAATTCTAGCATGATCGATCTACCACGTACCACGGTACCTACTATAGGCTTACTCTAATGCTTGAACCTCCAATTATCTGCTTGAAATGAAGTCCTTTTTCGGGCGCTGAGTGTTGGACAGAACACTTGTAGAGTTGTAGTGCTACATCTCGCCGAGTCCAGTTGATGCCAGCAAGTTGTTTTAAAACTGGACACTGGCCGGGAGTATCTTCAGACTGAGCCTTGAAGGCACCTGAAAAGAGGCAACGTTGGGAACAGTGGACATTGGTTCGGTCGCCGAACATGCCATATCATATTGC
Organism: Brachypodium distachyon; assembly: GCF_000005505.3. Taxonomy (NCBI): domain Eukaryota; kingdom Viridiplantae; phylum Streptophyta; class Magnoliopsida; order Poales; family Poaceae; genus Brachypodium; species Brachypodium distachyon. The sequence goes on along the minus strand of NC_016132.3, from coordinate 52,531,002 downwards.
TGTCATAACGCGAGCGGTACTCCGAGTAGATGGATTGATCCAACAAGGCAACAACCACGTGGACCTGATCTATCAGCTGCCGCATTGTTCTCTATCATCATCATCAGGTTCAGGGTAACTGCAAGGGTAATAACAAGCCAGTAAAACAAACATAGAGATTAATCAGTCACAAGAGGTCGATAACCTTTCCAATTAAGGACAAGTAACCTGCCCAAACTAAGCACGAATTAATGAATGGCCGCGACCAAGAAGAGATTGCGGCCTACGTAGAATGGGGCGGAGCCAGTGGACCACTGGGGCGCATGGCATGATGGCCGGATTATGCATGAGCTGGATTGGGAGCCAATCAAAGGAAAGAAAGAATTAGCGGGAGCTTCAGGTTTCGCTGCGGCGTCCTTGTCATTGGATCGCCAGAACCCAGAGTCTGATCGGCCGCCGAGACCACAGCTCCTTCATTCTCTCCTTGCCTCTCCGGCCACGCCTTGGCAATCTATATCCCACTCTGGCAAGTCTCCAAGTTCAAGCTTTTATGAGCCTAGCTTGCACGTGTATTGTATTGTCACGTCAGGCAATGGCCTCAAACAGGGCTTATCCTCGCCTAAGCACATTTCGGTACACACACGCATGCCACACGTATATATACGAGGTGTACTATCATGTTCACCGTCCGGTGAGAACTTCAGACATGAAAAGATCCGTATTCTGCAGCGAGAGACTATGTCCGTATATTTGCTTACCAGAAAGCATTCACCGTACCCAGTACTGTGCGTAACCACCGGTGCATTAGGCCGCACAAAACATGATTAAAACCTACGGAGCACTACTTCACTAACTGATCACCAGGACCATCACTCATGAGGAGCTCAGTTTCAGGACAGTAGCTAGCTAGCTAAGCCAATTGTTGCTTTCCGTCACCCAGAAGCATCCGTATTTATTTATTTGTTGTGTATCGCGGCAGGTATTCGATCATGTCAGCAACCGGGACCAATACACAAATAATACCAAACCCGATGACCCGAGACGCGTACGTGCGCGTGCATTTGAATATCGCTCCCCCAACGACCGTGCTGTCTCAACCTGCTCGGTTACTCTGGCAGCACTCGCTCGGTACGCTCGTCGATTGATTAGATCTGAACCTTGATTGGTACTAGCGGGAATGCGGGAAGCAACATCGATCATTCAGCATTTTGCCGAATTGTTCTGAATCCCCGGACGGTTGATGAAGCTTGCAAGTTGCAATGTAGATGAAGCCTACTTTGTCAAAGGAGGACAGCCGTACTACGCATATCCTAATCCGGATTCGCTGACTAACGAGCAAAGCCAGCGAGCGACACTGTCTAGTAAAGAATCGGGAGTCCGCAAAAGAAGGCAGGCCGGCCTCTCTCTCTAATCTGCCAGCATTGTTTCAACGCGATTAACAATTCGGCGGGGAAGATTAGTAGTCGGTGAAAGGCGGCGGCGGTGCTCGATCACCGCAACGCCCGACAGCCCCGGAGAAAACTAAAATCGCTGCCCCCGGCGACGAACCGTGCGGGCTGGACTTTGAAGGGATAATCCCATTATCTTATGCGTCCGTGCGCTAAGTGAGGCGTAGTCGTTTGCCTGCTTGTGCTTGTGTGCCTAGTGGAGTAGAATCCAGGGGGAAGACGCGGTTTGCCGATCTAGGAGCACAATATTACGGACACGGTAGCTGATGATGTATTATTTGCCCGTAAAAAGATGTATTTTGCTTGGCGTGCACACGTGGATTCGATCGATTTTTTTTTTTTGCAGGCTTGTGCTTGTCCACGGGACAAAGCAGTGCACGCGCGGCGTGTGTATCTACCTAAGGACTGGAGCCACAGGACCACACTTGCACATTTTACCTTCCGAGCGCTAAGCACAATGAAACCGTCATCAATCTTCTCAGACGCTACTCGATCTCCTATGTAAAGTCATACAGCATAGGATTGAGGACTCGGTTCAGTAGGTTGCCTGGAGTCGCCGCCAAACCGGGTAACCTTACAGAGGCTCTGTTCTTTGTAGGAGTCTGACCCTTCACTTAAAGGGATAGTTTAGCCTTCTTCTCTCTCTGTTCGACCAGATGGTAAACTTCCGGCTAAAAACAACGGGATGTGCTAAGAAGTGTCCACACCTGCAGTCCGATCTGACTTGAATCGCAATTTTAAAGGCATTTGATTGTTGCAGCAAACAAAATGCCCAATGCAACATGAAAAAAAATTCACGTACACAACATTTCAGAGCATTCCACTATCCAACAAAAAGTGCAAAAGACAATATTTCAAACACATCATCGCAACATTATTTTTATCCATACAACTAATCTCTATCGTTTGCAAGTTTTTTTTGTAGAAGATGAGGTTCAACATATCCAACATGAAACGTGACAAAACATATGCAGCTTTCACTGCTGCAGCATGATTGAACATTTGCAAAGGAATCCCAGAATCATCCAGCATGTTGCGTACCATAGACTACATGAGCTTGTAGCACGTCAAAACAACATATGCAACATAATAAACCCTGAAATGTCACAAATCTCCCACCATCGTGCGCGGGGGAATACAAAGGAGGAAGGGGCTGATGCAATCTGGTCGATAGATAAGTTGGTCAAGAAAATCATCTCCTAAAAGAAATAAAATGGTATTATGGACTTCCAATCCTATCGCTGCTATAGTGCTATGTCAACGCTCGTGTTCACCTCTTTGTCTCTTTCGAGAGATGGAGCACATTGTCGCTCTGTCTCCCCGTCAAGCGCCCATAGCTTATGCTTGTCACATCTCCTTTACCATCCAGTCTAGTTCTAATATTAACCCGTCCCCACTAACTAATGCCATCATGCGTGGTTGTGTGCATCGATTGATGCAGAGGCCGGGGCTTCCACCTCTTTTCCAGACAAAACTAACTAATCCCATCATTGTAGTACTCAGGATGTTTCTTCTTACAAGACATCTTAGTTCTTGACATGAGCGCCGCCAATTCTCTTCTCCGTCATATCTTTCAGCAAGCACCAATGCAACCAATGCTAGCTTCGATGGGGCCAACAGACATCGTTTCCTCCTTGGATCAGCAAAGTACCTGTTCATAGCTCACTCCGGGGTTCTCTCTTGATCTTTTATGGCTCATTCGATTCAAAGGAAACCAAAACATAGGAAAAAAGAAAAACTTAGAATTGCCATAGGAATTGTCCAATTTCATTCATATGGTAAAAAAGATGTTGGACCTAATGTTCAATTTCTCCAAAAACAAACAATGGAATTCAATGAGATTCCTAAGGAATCATTTTGCTTGTTTCTTACGAAACAAATGCAATGCACGGTGAACCTTTCTTTGGAATCCAGAATGCTTTAAATTTCCTACAAAATTCCTGTGAAACGAATGAGAACCTTAAGCAACCGGGATTTGTATGATTTTCTGCCTAGTTTTTCCATAGACTTGTATATAAACGTGACTCTTGACAATCCTTAACAGCGTGTCATTAACATATTGTCCACAATCAAAATAAAATAAAACTGCAAATTCTTTTTTTAGAGATTGAGTTCTACGACATGTCAGGGAGAATCTGGACGCAGCTCCTCTGACGTGCCCGAGGTGCCGTGGCGTTCGCTGACATGCGGGGCCTGGACCCGGGTGTCAGCCACCACAGCGGCATGCACCGCAGCTCCTCTAACGGAGCCGAGGTGCCTGCGTCTCCGCGCGCCAAGTCATTCAGCCGGCCGGGCAGCTTACGTGACACGCCATGCAACCCAAGGTCGCACTGCATTGCAGCGCAAGATTTGACCGTTGCCCCAAAAGCCGCGCACGACAAACTTTTTTAGATTTACACGATCAACGTGGATCGTCTTTACGCGCCTGGATCACCTGAACCCAGGATCTCAGTCACTAGTACTCTCGCGCTGTTCTGAACGCGAGCAACAATGGCTCACCCCACAGAGTCCCAGACTGACCGATCATAGCGAAAAAAGTTGCTGAATTAGTACTGCTCATTATCTTGCAGGCGATGGAAAATAAAAGGATTAAACAACAGCTCCCGGACAAAACCGCTTTCAACGCGCCATAGTTAAAAAGGCCTGATGGGAAAGAAGGTCAGGGGAAAACAAACAAACAAACAAAGCCATTCATGTCAATCCTTTTTTTTAAAATAAAATAAAATTGAACAGGCCATAGGCCATTCGTGTCAATCCTATTTCCTACGTGCAGGTCCGTCCGTCTCCGACCAACACTCCCTGCCACCTCCCATTCCCCTATCTAATCCTGGCAACCCATTCGCAAATTTTAAACGCTTTCACGTCAAACAAATCACCGCCAGAAGTTGAGCTGAGCCCTTGGGATAAAACCGTAAAACCCGCAACGTGATGACAATCTGAGACGTCCATGACTCGACTCTCGATCGAGCGAACGCAGAGAGGTGGAACGACGAAAATTGATTCTTCTGATTCTCTCGAGCCGTGACTTCCCGGAATCGGCCATCCGAGGTGGGGGGCCACGGCGCATAGAGAGGAGCGAGGACAAAAGGCGCCTCGCGTCCCCTCCTCTCCTCCTCCTTCGCCCCACTCTATTACCCGCCCTTTTCTGCCCTCTTCACACATACTCCTCTGCTCAGCGCCATCTCCTCCGTTCCCTTCCCCTGCACCTCTCTCTGAGCTTTGCTCTGCTCCTCGTGCAGACCAGGCTAACGCGAAAGCCACCAGAAATACCCGCACAAACATAGCATAGGCAAGGCACAAGGATTTTACTCCATGCCCGTCTTCTTCTAACCGCATATACTCATACTGTTGTCATACCGGAGCTCGACATTCCTCTGTAAGAAAGAAAGCAGCACGAGGAGGGCCGCTGGCCATGGGGAGGCACAAGTTTCGACTGTCCGGCATGATCCCCAACGCGTGGTTCTTCAAGCTCCGCGACATGCGCGGCGCCGCCCCCGCCAGGGCGGGCCAAGGCGCGGGCTCCCCCGGCGGCGCGGCGCGGGCGAGGCCGCCGACGCCGAGCACGCCGCACAGGGCGTCCTACTACTACACGCCGCGCGCGGGCGACCTGCTGCTTGTGGGCTCCTCCCCGCTCCAGCACCGCCCGAGGGCCTCGGACACGCAGTTCCCGCCGCTGCCGCTGTCGCCGCCGAGGCGGTCCAGGTCGTCCACCAGGCGGCGGCCCGTCAAGCTGGCGGCGCCGCCGTCGGCCAGCGGCAGCAGCGCCATGTCCTCGCCCGTGTCCACCGGGTGCCGCCGCTGCCGGCGCAAGCCAGAGCTCGTGGCCGTCGAGGCGCCCGTCACTCCGCCGCCCTGCCGCCGCGACAAGTTCGTCGGCTACAACGACGACGATTCCGACTCTGTGGAGATACTGAAGACGAAGCCGACGGTTGCCATATTGCCCGAGGACGACGAGCTCCAGGGCAAGCTGATCACCTCCGCCACGGACATCATCATCGACCTGCGGACCAACAACAAGACGAGGCCCGACCACGACACCGACAAGCTGCCGCTCCCGCCGATCGTGACCAAGCCCGCCAGGAGGAAAACGCCGGACGCCGGCTGCGATCCTGAAGACAAGCACGTCGACATCAAACCGAGGCGGTCTGTGTCGTCATCGGCGCGCCGGCTCAAGACGCGCGCGAACACGCCGCGCGTGTCCAAGAAGTCCTCCAGCAGGCCGCCGGCGCCTGCAACGACGAACACGAAACCGCAGGCGCAGCCGCCTCTGGCGGAGAGCTTCGCGGTGGTGAAGACGTCGCGGGACCCGAGGAGGGACTTCCGGGAGTCGATGGAGGAGATGATCGCGGAGAACGGCATCTGCACCGCCGCCGACCTCGAGGACCTCCTCGCCTGCTACCTCTCCCTCAACGCCGCCGAGTACCACGACCTCATCGTCGACGTCTTCGAGCATATCTGGGCCAGCCTCGCGGACATCAAGTTGTAGCTAGTAGAAATCCAGGGCAATGCAGTGCGCGGCTCTTGCTTGCATGCATGTTGAAATCCCCTGCGTGAACAAGAGCTGTCCTTCTTACTTAATTAGCTCTTGTTAATGATCCTAAATTGGGTACGATATATATTCCCCCAAGCCTGTGAAGCCATGCTGTTCTTTCCTCCCTAGTGTACCAGCACCACAGTGCTACTTTGTTCGATCGAGACCAAACCTGTGATAAGGTTCGGGCGTACAAGTAAACAGTAGAGTAACTGATGGGTTGTACTACTCCGTAGAAGTAGACTAGAAATGTACGATCGTAAAGACAACTGTTGAGAATATTAATTCCTAGTAGTCTGATTAAGCTTGAACAGTTAATATTCTGCAAGTTGTTGATTTTAGTGGTGCTAGGTGGCCTCGTATAGCTAGGCTCATATGTCCAGTGACCACTATTACTTGTACTCATTGTAAACACGTTTTATTAGCTCCAGTTGAAAACTTATTGAGTATCTGATGGTGATGTACTGACTCTGTTAATTACTTTAAAAAAACTCTGTTAATGAGTCCCACATTATTTGACGAGCAACTAATCGCTTTTATTATTTTTCGAAAGGGGGGCAAAATATTTGCCTCAGATTCATTAATTAAGAGAGAGTAACAGAACAACAAGCCAAAGCAAGACAAGAAAAAAGACGCGAAAAAAGCACGCTCCGAATCAAAGCCCTCTCCCTACATCAAGGAGGCCAAATGTCGAGCACCTGCAATCACCTAGTTGGCGGCGCCAAGTTTAATCTTCGCTAGGATAGCCGACAGCAAAGACGAGTGCCCCCTGAAGATAAGGGCATTTCTCTTGTTCCAAATCTCCAAGGACACAAGCATTGTCAAGGAGGCTAAGGATCTTGAATGGTTATTCATTTTGGTCCATCGACTTTTAACCGAGGTCTCCGCGCTCCATTGAGAGGTAAGAACGGAGGAGAGACCAAGCAAATTGATCAGCATGTCCCAAAACTGGTCTGAAAACCTGCACTTTAGAAATAAGTGGGTCGCTGACTCTTGGACTTGCTTACATAGTGACCTGCTCGAGTGGCACTGATAAGGGTTGGGCAACTTGGGCAGGTGACCCTTTTCGGCGGCATCGACGATCGTCCTCTTCTTTGCTTGGATTAGGGGGATGAGTGGTTCAGGTCAAGATGCGACCTGTGCAGTTTCACTCTCTTCAAGCATTTTTCTCCCACAACACAAGTAGGCCGAAGGTGCCCATTGTATCAGGAGACGGCTAGCATGAGTGTAGGTGCCAACCGGTAGAGATGATGGATGGTGACATGGTGGATTCAACAACAAGTGCATTTAATTTCTCTAAGGTGAAAACCCATTATCTTGTCTTTTGGTTAGATCAGGCGGCCCATGTCCTTGTTGATGGTGTTAACTTGACGTTAGGCATGTTAATCCTAGTTTGACCCGTTTGGTCAGAGGAACGAACGGCCGTCCCTTCTTGATGACCGTCATTTATGTTTATTCATGTTATTTCAGTTGGTGGATTTGGTCCTTGGCAATTGGTTTGTGGTAGAGGTGGCGGAAAATTACATGGTTATTGCCTCTGAATTTTTCTTTTCCATTTGGCAAGCTGATTTATTCGGCCTCTGATATTGATGCTGGGCATCTTGCTAATAAAACACGGCTGTGTGCATTCAAGAACGCAGAGTATGGGAGATTTTGTCGTCCTTGTGGGAAGAAAAATCCTTGAAATTCTGACATGATAGAATTAACTGTGACTTTCGAGTTCCTGGTATTTTCTCTTTAACTGCTACGAGTAATTTGGTACAGCCTTTATTCCTCCATCAACAAGGTTTACTTTACCTCGCGGCATACGAGGTTAGCATTTCTTTCGAACAAACAAGGTTTACTTTATTCTTCGTAATCCGATAGAAGCTTCTTCTCTTTATATTTTGGGGTAGGCTATCCCTTGGTTCTTGTTCTTCAATGCTTACGCACATAGGGACCTTCTTGAGCCAGCTGTGTAACTAGTTAGGGGACAGCAGTAACAGCAGTGGCAGACAAAAAGCCTAGCGAGTAAAACACTGAGCAATCCTACTGCTCTTGAGGGAGACTGGGGGTACCGTGGTTTGGAGATTCCACTCCCCAGCAATGAGAAGCGTGCATGCAGATCTCAAGGCAAAGAATTCACTTCTGGGCAGTACTAGTAGGACGCTAGTACTTTGGACTTGCTAGGCTATAGGTTATGTAGCGGAAAATGCCTGTTTCTCTTAGCACAGATATATACAATCTGAGACCAAACAATATTGTGCTTATATTACCAATGTCACTATACAACAATGAGAGTCGTGCGACTAATTTCTCACCTGCGGGCCTGCGGCGCCCTTCCTGCATCCATGCGTGGTAGACGTCATGACAAGAAAAAGGATACACGAACACCTGAAAATAGATAAACTGAATCGACTTCGCTCTCGAAACGGAGTTGGATTCAGCTTGAGCTCACCTGGAACGTGAGACTGTCTCTAGGGATCAACGGGTCAAGGACGGATTAGTATCGGATCACTGCGGAATTCGTCCTCTTCCTTCCACTCACAAGAACATGGGGATACCCCTCTGCATTAGTCCATTTGTCCCCATGCAGCAGCTAGCGTCGAGTCCCAAACGAGGGTCCCGTTCCATCTCGTGGCCGTTAGCTACTCCTCGCTATCGCCTTTGCTAATGTTCCGGGATAACAACAACACGGCATGATTACATGCAACCACCGCCTTCACATCAAGCGACTATGGGACTACAGCCGTTGGATTCTCGCAGCATATCTGGTGTCGGGTTAATTAGAGGCCGAGGATCAAACTTCAAACGCGCCCCGAATGTCGTCTGTTGCATTCTTCTTAACATTACCGCATTTAATTAGAGTTAGACTAATGGCAATTTTCTGTATAACTCCTACACTTTGAAAGGGCCTCCCGTTTCTCCTCGAATACCCGATAACAGTATTAATTCAGACGGCCCTTGGCCCTACTGCACCACCTGAATCTGCACGAAGGATTCGTACGGGTGCGTCCCATTCCTTCAGTACGAGCGGTTCGCGAGTCAACATACATGTGCATGCACAGGGCTGCTGAACAGTTGAAGCTTTCCCCCTGAATCGATCGGTCCCTCGGACCTATCTTCTACTATCTCGCGCATACAAGAAATCCAGTGTTTACTGTTGCAAGAAGCTTCGACTTTTGCCCCGTCGTCAGAGGTGACAGGATCCGAAGCCAATCAACGGTGATGGGCACGTCCCAATCTGTCTCCCGATTTACAGCTTCAACGCAACGCCGCAGACGATAGACATAATGAACTTACCATATGGCCCGTTTGTTCCATGAACAACAAGCATGGCGATGTCCTGCAATTGCTGCTCCTCGCCGTTATGATTTTCCGCAGTTCTTGCCGCCCAAGATCGAGCCATCGACTGGGTTGGGTTTAGAGGGTTTTTGGGGTACCCCGGTACTCCAATACGAAAACAGAAGTACCAAACAAATCTGACCGCCCAAGTGAATGGCAAACTTGATATTTGCCAAAGGGTAGAACGGTACTTTCAGTTATCCCGGTAATTACAGGCGAAAGAAAGGGAAAATTGCATCGATTTGGGCCGGCGGCAGCAATGGAGGTCCCGTCAGCAACCTGATCGATGATTCTCGCGGTGGAGGACGTGGAGGGGAGGACGCCGGAACGTAGACGAGACAGGAGCAGAGGCGGAGTTGGAGCTAGTCAGAAGAATTAATATTGAGCTAGCAGATGTATTCGTTGCAAGAACAAAAAAGCTATAGATCGATTCATGGAGTCATCTCCTCATCTAGCTCCGACAGAAAGAGCGCCCATGGCTGATTAGCTAGATCCATTGTGGCGTCATCTCTCTCTCTGCTCCGCCCGCGCAGCGCCCAGCCCAGCGGCACCACCCCGCGACTACAGAGGTCATGTCCAGCAACGTCCCGCTGTGCCCGACAACGTCTATGTCCGCAACTGCGGCGAGCGACGGCGGCGCCGTTCGGGCCGCCCGCGGGCTTTCGTCTATTTGTCCGGTTAGCAGGCGCGGCGGGCTCGTCTGCGCAGGCAAACACGCACGATGCCTTTTTCTTTCTTAATTACGATTTTGCCCTCCGAATCAAGATACTCCGGTGGTTTTCGACTCGGTACTCCGTGCGATTGACGAGGGAGTACCAGATAATACTGGTCACCAGATCAAGGCAAACAAACGGTTTATATTAAATCCGGGGTACCGTAAAAGAACTCTGGCTTTAAGCTCACGCACGAGAACGCCTGCCAACTACCTGAACTATGACTTCATTGGATCGAGATTCAACAGGGCAATGGCATGGCAAGCGCCAGAGGCCAGCTCTGCAGATCCGGCCAGTGTGAAATGTTTACTCAAGAAGCTAGTCGCAGATCGCAGCAGCTTCCTACAAGCATCTACGCAAACCTGACAAAAGGCACTGCAGCTGCAAGCTGCAGCTATACACATCGGGCATTTACGACGCTCTCGGATCAGAGGTCTTCAATGGTGCAGTGCCGCACTGCCGCCCAGTGATTAGCCAGTGAGGGGCTTTAACTTTGAGGCATCACATCCGAGAGCCCAGAGCAGAAAAAAGGCAGCAGCAACAAAGCATGCCCGGAGCTTAATTAACTAACTGGAACAAAATGATTTCGACGGTGAAATTCACAACAGATAAAATGACTGAAATGTGAAGATAAAATGACCGAAATGTGAAGAGATTGACACAACGGACAACACACCAGTCACCAGGGCTTCGTGATTCATGTCACAGTTGGATGACTAGGGTCCTTAAAAGGATTTACAATGTGCATTGTCACTACGGCCCTTTACAGAAAGAATTCAATGGTGTCCCTTTTGGTACTGTCTAGATCGAAATGTTTACCACACACACACACACAAGTCGCAGAGTGAGCGCCATCAACGTGACGGTGCAAAAGTAACCTGACGGTCGTGCTTTCGCTGCAAAAGTGAGCAGCCCACTGTACCAGATTGACATAGACAGTAGAGTTTACTTAAATTCATGACACGCCACGTACTTGCTACAAAATGTGTATTGCCCAAAGCTTTGCTTCTTTTTATCAGAAAAAGGAAGAAGAAACGCTTTGCTTCTTTGCTCCTTGATTTGACACGGTCCTTAAAATAATCAGAGGTTTACATTTCAAAAGGATACTGCTAATAATTTTGGATCAGGAAGGCATGACAAAACATGCAAACGGAAGGTAAGCGGAGGACGGTGGGGTAGACAGAGGAAGGAACAAAGGATCCTGAGAAGCAAAGATGGCGCCAATGATTGCAATGATTAGCAAGGCACTACTACTCTCCGTACTACAATAACAAACAACTACTAGTACGAGAACGCATCATCATGCATGAAGCCATGAACAGAATGGAGTGGGGGTTGAGAGATTGGCATCAGGTGTGGGGGCTTGTGGGGAAAGGCCTCTTGTACCATGGCCACCTTGGCCCTAGCAGATTGCTCGAGAGATCGACGGATGGACACATTTATGAATGAAGGCCCCAGGCACTACAGAACGCGGAGACGAAGGTACTCGCCGGTGCTTGGTCGCACGTCGTGCGCGCGGTTCACTCATTCAGGTGATCGCTTCCCGGGCCGGCCTGCGGTGGAAGTGGAATCACTCGTGAGAAAAGGCCGGCCGCGAACGCGAAGGGATAACACAAAATCTGAAGGGAAACGCATCTTTCTCCTTAGGCGTGCGGGCTAGCTGCTGCGCACAGCGTATCTGCTGTTTTCCATGTTTGCAGGGAATGCTTTTGGCTTGCCGTTTTGTATTCTCGTGGCAGTGGCGCGAGGTCACACGATTCACGGGTACGTTACGTACGAAGCAGCAGTTTGGCGACCAGTGAAGGCTTACTTCTCTGCAGTTCGAGGGGCAGCGCTGCGGGTGGGCTTTCAATTCGCTCGGACGGCCTCCCACGTTTTGTCACGATCCCGTTACAGGGAGGACGACGGTGGTGGTTACAACAGTACAGTCGGCACAGAACGCCGGCCTCTCTTTTTTTTTGTATATTTGACAATACCATCGTCACGTAGTAATTTTGTTCCTTGTCAATGAGGAATGAGTGCAGATTTTAACACTTGTCAGATGTGGCTGGATGGTGTTTAAAATCAAAATATAAAAGGAAGGTGCCAAAAGGACGTCCAGTTGAAGCAGTAGGCACTAGGCAGTAGTGCACCGTAAAACTATGAAATGGGACCGAACACAAATAGCACAAGACGTGACAAGACAGTTAGTTTGAGACTATTTTTCGAAATCCATCGCCATTGAGAAACTCTAGACAAAGAATCAGGTAGACTACAGAATCTGTAGCATTATCATTTCAGTTTCAGGTCACAATAAGCCACAAGACAACAGGGAGCAGTAGGCAATCGAAAACTGTAGTTTAAATACAATGTTCCTTTCAGGTATAGTACAACGAATAGTTTTACACTGCAATCAGGAGACAGTTTCCTCAACTTCAATGCGACATGCATGAACAAAGCTCGTATGCAAGGCTGCTACATACATATTGCAGAAATGTACAAGAACAACCCTCACTCAGCTTCAAACACAAACACCTCAATCTGAAAAATCAAGCCTCAACCTGCAAACCAATCAACCAAAATCCCCGTTCAGAAAATCTATCAAAATCCACTTCATGTCAGGTGGTGTCTTCCCCCTGGTCTTGAAAATCCACTCCATGTCTCCATCCCACTCTCCTTAATTGGGATGAGCTACCAGAAGTTGTATGTATCTCGCTTTATTCTGTGTTTTCTTCATCCTATAAACAAATCAATCCCAACAAAGCCAGACTCAAACCACCCGTCATCACCGCCAACCACGGCAGTGCTTGTCCATTATCAATTAGTGGATAAGGGCAGGCAGTTAGGTCCATGGTTTGTTCCAAGAAAGCTGTAAAAACAAGCCTTCTTGGACATCTAAGCTCACACCATGAAAAAGGAGGTACCGGACATGCTTAGCTCCAGAAGAGGTAGAACAAAATCAGCGCAACCAGCGCAAACAAAATCTGGTCCCTGAAAGAAACCGTCTTGGGACGGTCAATGCACCTAGCGTGCCGACCAACCTCACAAAGAGGAAGGTCTCCTGGAGAATACAAGAGTTCCAGAGAAATGAACGGGCTTGGTTCATCGGTCAGCTCAAATAGTATCTCGCCAACGGCGCTCTTGAATTCCCCATTGGACCATTCCTGAATTCAGAGCAGACAATGTCATACTCCACAGTTTAAGTTGGAACAGAACATACTTCAAGGGCAAACATGGGCCAAACTATTCAAGCACTGATCTTGCTTCACACTTGGTGCAGAAGAATAGAAGATTATAGCATAAATGAGCCAAATTTTGCAGTATGGAAAATATTTTGTTTTGATCCTCCTAACAAGTTCAGTTAATGGAAAGTATATAACTAATTTGCATGATACCTGAATCTGCTTGCCAACTGTAACAAGCATAGAGCCAGCTGGTAAACTGAAAAAGGTTGACCCGACATGGTTCCGGAGGCAAATTTCCTGATCTCGTCCGGAGAGGTGGACGCTCAAAGCGTACGATTTTGGACGATCGGTGCTGCCAAACTCTGCCCAACACGTTCTCGACTTGTTACAGTTATACAGTGTTAGACACAGAACCGATGGGGCTTCTCTAGGCAGAGCAGAATCTTTCTGATCTCTGACGTTATCAGATAGAACTCTGACCACACATCTTGCAAGATCCTCCATTTTCGATGCAACAACCTCCATCTTCTCCCTAGCAGCAACGGAAGACCTCATGTCAGGAGTCAGGGCATAGATAAATTTTGAAAATCATAGCCTAACACGCTTATCAGGGAATTTATTACGTGTTCTTGTCATGAGTGGCTAGTGGAGATCGGAACAAGAAACATACGTGTGCATACATCTTAAAGATAGCCTGATGGTTTACGTATTATGAAACCACGATTGCTAAACCTGCATTTGGGGATTAGTAACTACTTCTAGCAGGTTTCTTGAATAATTTGGTCTCGGCCGAAGGAGAGACTATGGCACCAAAAAGTTCATTTCTGTTTAACTAATAGAGAAGCTATATTTAGCTCATCATTTTGTTTGTAGTGTTACTTTACAGGACATCCTTATGGGCCTTCCTCCCGTTTCATGTTTGAGGCCTTTGGCAGTCCAGACAAGCTCCATATTCTTTCTAGTCCTAAGTCAAATTGTTTGGCAATTGGCAGAACCATTCTTCCATCCCCGTGAAATGTTTCAGTTAAACGAGCAAGGCACCAAACAGTTCGGAGGTTTTTCCATTAATCGATCTCACCTCTTGATCATACATCATTATCAGGATGAATACAGATCTAACATCACACTGAAAATCTAGTACGCTCATATAGTTGGATTTTTCTGAATCTTTTCTGAATTCTGATCAAACCCAGCTTGCAAAAAAGGGCCTCTAAAACACTCATTTAATTTATTTGCAGTCTGGCCAGTCTATCTACCAAACACACTGGCGTCTAGCGCGGTAGCTCCAAATGCGGGAGACAACAAAGAGACAGCACTTACTACTACAAAGGTAGTAGCACAAATCACCTGAACACTTGATACGTTGAGCCGGGCAGTGCCGCCTGCAGAAGCCGATCCACGTCCGAGCTCACCGGCCAGAACAAGTAGAACTCCTCCCCGACCACCCGATCCCTCCTCCGGAACCACCTCCCCAGCTCCCGCTTCGCCTGCTCCGGCGCCCCGAACACCTCCCGCGCAGCGTCCACGGCATCAAGCACTTCGCCGGCCTCGATCCCCCCGGCTACGCGGAACGCGCCGGCTTCCGCGGCGGCACCAACCGCCGTTCGCGCTGCCGTCGGATCACCCGAAATTAAGGCCTTCACGGAGATTTCCGGCGCCGGAGGAGGAGCGGGGAAGTTGAAGCGCTTCTTCCGGGGCAGGGTGAGGTTGGGGACGCGCTGGGAGGCCTCGAGGAACTCGGCGAGGACCAACTCGTCGGCCGCGGCGGAGCGCACGCCGCGAGCCGTCCGGATCGGCGTCGGCGGCGGCGCGCGGGACCGGATTCGGGGCCGCCGCGGGGCCTTGGACGTCGCCGTCATACTGCAGCGCCGGTCGGTGAGGGGCCGTGAATCCTTGGAAGGTGCCTGATCGAGCTTGATCATCCAGGCTGGTGAAGGTTGCGTGGGGTTTAAAGGAAGAGTGGGGTCGCGGTGTCGTGGGCAAATTGCTGCCGTCGGATGGGGGTTGCATCGACCATCTGATGGCGGGCGTGGTTTTGAACCGTGTGGGGACGACGTGGTGGGAGGAAAGTGGAGGCAGGCAGCACGACGACTGATGACTTCTGTGAGACTGCCAGGATAGGTGGCGGTGGGGTAAGGGTGACACCATGATATTCTAATTTTACAGAATTTCAATAAGATCTTCAAATTATTTCGCTTTTGAAACAGGGATGACACTTGAAACAAGCTAGTTGAAGAGTGAAACCGTAGTGAAATTTGACCAACACTCCAGTTGTAAAATATTTGAGCAATTTGGGAGGGGCAGCACGGCCGTCACAGACAAATTCTTTCCGTTTCAAACGTAACTAAGTGCCAGTTTAATTAGACCTTCCATGGAAGAACACTTGTGTGCAACAGCGTTCGGTAGGATCCTGAATTGCATGGAAGAACACTGCAGTTATTAAGGATAAAAACTACTCCCTCCTCCGATCCATATTAATTGTCTCAAATTTGTCCAAATATGAATGTATCTATGCCTAAAAATCATCTAGATACGTGAAATATTTCACCAACAAATATGTATTGGAGGGAGCACCTCTCATCCTAAATTCTTGTTATTTTTTTAGTTCAAATTTTAAACTTGAACTAAAAAAGACAAGAATTTAAGAACGGAGCCACTCAAAAACAAGATCTCATAAATGTCAACAATCTAGAAGAAATAACAGATCCTCGAGATCAAAAAGCAGAGCATTCATCCAGAGCCAGAACGCCTGATGGAAGTTAACCAGGAAAATGCAATTTGGTTCATTCTAGGCAGTAAAAGTTCGATGAGTACGAAACCAGATGGCCATGCAAGTCTAGATCCTAGATAAAGATCAACATATTGGCAACTTGATAGGTATTTCTATGTAATAGACCGATCAAAAGCAGGACTCTAGGAAGCGACTTCAGGTGCTAGCAACATTGGGAGCTGGAGCACCAGGGATGAAACCACCAGGAGCACCACCGGGAGCACCAGCACCAGGAGCACCACCGGCAGCACCAGGACGAGGACCTTGGCCCCCAGGTCTGTCCTCCTGTAAAATAAGACATAACAGGTATCAGGCATGGCGTTTTTTAAGGTATACGATGTTCCAACAGTTGAGTGCAGCAAGAAACAGATTTCACTAGAGCGAACTAAAAACAGACATCCAAACTACACACACCCATGCCTTTTTCCAAGCATCAATTCCACAATTGAAACAGGTGACAATCCAGTGTATGACTAAAGTGATTTCAATTACACATACATCACAATTGACTTGATCAATCTATGGGCTCATCAAAGACTGCTAAACATGGGGGTTAACAAAATTAAAAGGAATTACTAGGCTTCCCAGGCACAGGTTGAAAGGCTTGTAAAGTTGTAATGTACTACCTCCGTTCCATAATTCTTGTCAAAATATTACATGTATCTAGACGCTTTTTAGGAATTGATACATCCATTTTTAGGCAAATTTGAGACAAGAATTATGGAACAAAGGGAGTAGCTGTCAAGTACAGTTAAACAAAAATGTAGAGGTGATAATAATAATCATCGGCGAATACAGTATCAAAATGAAGTCAGTAATAGTTTGACAACAAAATAATGTAAGTACTACTGGTAGAGGGTTAATACGATATTGGATAACCAACAAGAATATGCAAGGTCACAGCTCTTCTAGGAATAGCCAGGGATCGCACAAGCAAAGCTAGTGTTTCACCACTGCTGACACCTATTAGGTGAACGCCCTGTCATGAATGACCATATACAAAATACATTTCTCATCCTTAGGGACTGACTCACCGAAAACAGACAATGTATGGCAATCAGCTCCTAAGCATAAGCATGTGGTGCTAAAGATGCTACATTGTTTTACTACATAAAGTTGGCAGAATGCGATATAAACAAACCATGTTGGCAAAGTTCATAACTAATGAAAGGTTAGCACTTAGCACAAGCAGATATCCAGGCCAATGTTTGCAAGGAAGACACAGCTATAAATAACAAACACAGGAAGCTGACCAACAACTGTGCCAGCAAAACTACATGCTACTAATTAAGAACTACAATTGGAACATAAGAAAGAAGATGGATATGAATCAAGATCGAGAACCCACCCTGCGGCGGAAACGTTCAGGCGGCGCACGGTTCCTCCTGTTGGTGCGAGAGCGGACACGGACGATGTGGGCATGGATGGCGCAGGACACGCAGTGATGCACCTTGGCATAGAGCTTGGGCAGAACGTACCCTGCAAGAAACAATATTAGATGATGCCTCGAGGGCTCGATGCACGAAACTCTCATCAATTATGCAACAAACAGAACTCGACACATCTAACTCCGAAGATGACCATAGAAAACGCAAGACATTAATATCTCCAAGTTGAATCCTTGTAAGAGAACACCATGATCGGCGAACAGATCCAGCAGTTAATAGCATAAAGAAGAAATTAAGTGGTTGGGGGCAGAAACCGGACCGTCATAGACGCAGGCCTCCTGGAGATCTCTGATGGCAGCCTGCTCCACGATGTTCCTCACCTGAAACCTCTTGATTGCCTTGTCCTGACAAATCAAAGGAACCATCCATAATCAACAGATTGCTACAGCAATTCGCTCAAACGTGAGGGTACTGGAGTAGGCTATATCGATTGCTAAGGCGATCCGCACACAAGGAGAAAACATGGAACGTCGGCAACATGATCCCACTTACCTTAGGGCAGCACTTGGCGCAGTTGGAGCATCGGATGTACTTGACGTGCCCGCGGCCGTGCTTGTTGCGGCCGCCGTTGCGGCGCTTGAAGGTCTGGACCACGCAGAGATCGAACAGGTCAGAGGATCAGATAACCCAGTAGAGAGAGGTTCGATTACGGGCGGTTGGTTCTTACCATGGCGGCGGAGGCTTCGAGCTCAGAGGTCTCCTCGTCCTCCTGTTGACGGCGGCTGGGGCGGGCGTGCGCGGCGGCGGCTCTGAGGTCTCCTTCTGTAGGGTTTGGGCCCTCGAGGGGATTGCCTTATATATCCTGTAGCACGAAGCCGTAAGGAATCCTGGCTGTTCGTTCGAGATCGACGGTCGATGCTGTCAGCTGGGAAAATATAAGAGGAAGCGAAGACGCATTTTCTTTTTCTGTTTTCCTAGTTGCAAGACGGTGCGAAGAATCCATCAGTGAACCGAACAAAGAGCCGAACGGTTGCAATTGCAACATAGCGCCTTGTTTTTTCAGATTCCATAAAACCTACTGCCTCCGTTTGTATTAAAATAACGTTAAATTTCTTGAAAAATATAAATACGGCATCAATCGTCAATCACACATGCCTCATTATCGGTGAACATGTGGCCCCCTTTGTAGTATTAAAATAACACAAAAATATTAGCTTGTTTGCGATTGATAAACTCACCACGGATTATTCGCTATCGATGGCATGCCTGTCCCAAACACATCTAAATTTTTCAGTAAAATGATTAAATTTTCAACTAGAATATATAGGCATATGTTTCACCTCATAAACACATGTTTCTTTTCTTCAAAATTTGCTCAACAATATACTTTTAGCGGATGTCGTCCAAACAAAACAAAACCGCAAGTATTGCAAATGCCACAGACAAGTGGCAAGCTACCCTATGCAAAATGCAGTTTACAGTACAGTATTAGTTTTTGACTTTTTTTTTAGAACAAGCTTCAGGACTCTTCGACTGGTCAAAAAAAAAAAGCTTGAGGACTCTCCTGGGAGAGGGAGGCTTTAGAGTACCGTGGACATAGAGGGCCGCAGTACTAATGGGCTGAAAATCTAAGCCCTAAAGTTCTTGTTCGGAATAAGCTGGTCCAGCGTTGGCTGCTTCAAGCTGGGCCAGGAGTACTACTCCATGTTCAAAAAAAAAAAAGTGATTGGGGATGTGATTGCCGTTCGCTCAAAGAAAGAGGTGAAAGTGATTGCCGAAACTTGTGCTATCGGCTTGGTAAGCTTCCTAATTTTAGAAGCTCAGAACAACTCAGCCAAAGAACAACGGATAATCAGATGACACTGTATGATATACGTAAACCATAAACTAGTACTGTAGTGTTCATGGTCCCAAAAATAACAAGTTTATCCCCCACAAACATCTCCCACACATGTGGCCTGATTCGGGGATTACAACGTAACAACAAAAGGTTACAAGACACACGCACACACACCACCCTACAAATCCATAATTAATAAATCGCCTTGCCATTTTTTGCTTCACGCAAGGCTACGGCACTAAACAATGCAGAAAATGCTCAAGAACTCCATATGTAACTTATTTATCGCTACTGTCCTAGTATGAGAGAAGGGAAAGGCCTAAGCGGGTGCTAAATAATTAAGCAGCCTCGGAATGGCCGGAGGCCTCTTCTTTACTATAACGAAGAGGGTTTCCTTCTCTTGCGCAAGCTCCAAACGCAATCCATGAATCCATCCACAGACAAGAACTCCTCGATCATAACCCCCCCTGGACTGGAACAGAAGGCTAGAACTGGCCTCCTTCGAAGGTCTGTCCGAACTGCCATCCGGCGGGCGCGACGCCGTCGCTGGTTAGGGTGCGGCCGTCGCTGAGGGTGACCCTGAAGGAGAGGCTCTGGCCGTCGAGGTCGGAGTTGCTCTGCCAGTTCTGGCCCCAATTGCGCGACATGGGCTGCCAGCCGGTGCTTGAGCCCTTGATGGACACGGACTGCACGTCGCCGGCGCCGGCCACGTTGGTCACCAGCACCAGGTTGAAGTAGGAGTGGCCGTTGATGGTGAACCTGATCCCGCCCTTCTTCACGCAGGGCACCCTGCAATTCAACACCGTCAGTGAAACGGCAAAAGTTCAGTACATAAAAAAAACTGCACAGGTTTACAAGTTCAGTAACGTGGAGCCGGCCGGCCTAAACTGTTCTAAAACAAGCAAGGCGTGTCGCTGTCAGGCCATAATCACGCGGCATGGTTCTGCTACAGCGTGAACAAACACCAAATCTGCAGACTGGCCCACCTAACATGGAGCGAGACGATCGATCGACCATGCGGTGGTTCCGTTTAAGTGCCCCCAACCGACACCGACACGTACGGTGTCAAAAGTTTCAGTTTCACATGTTGTCAGGCTCTCATACCTCCTGTAGGAGACGGGGACGATGCCGGCGCGGTAGACGCCGATCTGGAGGTATGCCGGCTCGGCCATGTCGAAGTGCGCGCGCGGCGGGTTGCACCAGCCGCCGTCGTCGTTGGGCAGCGCGTAGTTTGGCGGGCAGAGGTTGGTGGCCGTGATGGTGATGCTGCCGGGACGGCAGTAGGACGGGCCGGCGTTGTCGCACTTGAGCTCGTAGCACGACCCGCACGCCGCGCCGTCGTTGAACAGCGCCGTGCTCAGCGCCGCCGTGTTCGTGCCGTACCCGGTGCTGTACAGGTTCCCGTACCCGCACGCGCCCCCTGCAGTACGGAGACACTTTCAGTTAGATATAATCGCATCGCAGATTTATGTCCGTGACTTTCAACGGTGCTGTGAGCAGCTCATTTACCCATCGTGCCGGACGCGTCGTCGCCGCCGTAGAACGTGGCGTGGGCGCTCTGCCAGGAGCCGTAGTCGGCGGCGGCTCGCCGGGCAAGGAAGCAGAAGGCGGCAGACAAGAGCAGGAGCAGAGCATTGGAGGAGGCCATTGCGATCGAAGAGCAGAGCACTGGCTTTTCCAAAAGCGGCCGGCCAAACTTACTCAAGAGGGAACCGATGGTTGCTTGGCTGTGAAGGGAAGTGTGCGCTCCCGGCGACGTATTTATAGGTGAAGCGTCAGTGCTCCTGGCCGTTGGAATCGTTAAGTGACTTTGAGGAGAAAGAAGAGGGGGACAAGAGTAGAGAGAAGCAAAGTGGGGACTGCGTATCTCCCCATCCCCCCGGCTGGGCCCTGAACCACAGCCGACCACGAGGAGCCACGACGGCGGTTAGCACATACGAATCGCTGGAACCAGGCGCACATGCAGGTGCTCGTCCGACGCTGCAACACAAATCAGACAGCAACCGGTCTCGTGCGTCTACAGGCCGGGGCCGGGGTCCAATTAGGCGGCAGACTCGAGCTTTGCACGCCCACATGGCTCTCACGAGCCATAGCCTATAGGCCACGCATGAATTTCGCGAGTCGATCGGAAACAGAAATAAAATGGATAGATAGATCGGCCCTGCTGATAAGCACAAGCCATGTGGTCGTGTGAACCTGATGGGCATGTATATCACGAACATCAATCAGGATGCCGCCGATGAATTATTTCGCATCCAGTGATCGATTTAGAAGCATCCAGTGACCTGGTCGTCAAGTTGCCAGTAGATTAATGTGAGAAGCGGAAAGAGGGCGAAATGAAATGACAACCATTCCGATCGTTCCAGAGTGTGAAGCATGTTCCTGGATGCCTAGCTTCCCCTTTCCAGCGCTGCTGAGAGCTGCTACGTACGTACAGGGATTATTCGAAACTTGCATTCTTCAGTTAACTTTCCGCTGGCTATCCTCCGATCACGCAGAACCGGTCGGTTAAATCAACCATGTTCCCGCTAAAGTAAACCTGAGATCTGCCCTGTCGGTTGCATGTGAAAACTACGGAAGGAACATCGGATTAGACAACGCAAATCAGGAAGAAGTTCTGGGGCGGGTGAATTAAAACGAGGTTTCATACTATACCCAACATGCATGCATGTCCAACGCTACCAGCCCAACACCCGGTTCTCAAATGATTAGTTCAGAGTTTAAAAACTTATGGTTGGCTGATAAGATTCTCAACTTCACATGCGTCAACATGGCCACGTCGGTGGGGCGCCTGGCCGGACAAAACTGTACTATGCAAGATTGCAAGTCGAACTCTTCAGACAAGAGCTGCAGCATGCTGCAGGCACTGAGGCACGTATGTACAAGATCTATCATTTGCTCTGACAGACCTCGATCGGCGGCATTATATATCTTTCGTCCCGCGCCATGTGTCAAACGCACCATATCTCTTGGTCCAGATCTACTTCTGATTCTGACATGTCAATTTTCGTAACCTATTGCACCTTCATGTGAGGACGAGGGATTGGGGTGTGCAGGAAACGTTGGTTAGTGGCTCATCAAACGGAAGAGACTTTGGTGCCTTGCACCAGTTCACTTGCTAGTTGCTACTCATGTGGTCTGCACGTTGTAATGCATTTTTTTAGCTTCTTTTAGTTTTAGCATCTTTTCTTAATTTGGAAGCTAGTTAGACACACTATGTTGTGTTTCATTCTTTATGCTCCACGCGGCATGTACAGGTCGTTGAACCGTATCAAATATTTGTCTCGTGCTCAAATTGTTTCATCTTCACCGTGATTAAATTGCTGGTAGATAATTAACCCGGAGAAATCACGTAGACTGCTGATCATTTCTTCTTTCGAAAAAAAAAACGACTGCTGATGATCATTCTGTTCCGGGCCAACTAAAAGAAGAGAAGAGGTAAACAATTGAGAACAGTCGACGTCTCATCATCACATATCTGTAAAGGATAACAGGATTGCGGTTAGCGTTCCTGTCATAATCTGTGCCTTTCAAAGGTAACATGCGTGCGAAGCTTCACGCTTTCGAGAAAAGCAACAGTCTCCCGGCCGAGACTAATTTAAACTAGCCCGTCTATTTCGTGACCCCACGACGCCATGTTACCTGGCACATGGCCGCCCGGGCATTACGGCCAATCTCCTGTCATTAGCGGATTCGCCTTGTCTTGGAAGCATTCTATAATTCCAAACATCATCAGCAGCTTCATGCTTTAAAAATATGTTTCTCTATTGATCGGAGCAAAGCCCATGCACAGATGTTCTGTTTGTGATGAGGCAGAGCAAAGTTGTGTCTTCTGACAAAACAAACAACTACTGCACCGTGTTCAGTTTTACTCCAGTGAGCTAAAAAGGAAAAAAATACCTGAAACCTTCAACGTTATCGCGAAAGTATGATTCAACTATCTGAACCAGGAATCGTACTACTGACCGTTTGATTCACGTTTCTCTTTATATGGAGTACTCCAGCTGGATTTCATTCTTGATTAGTTTCTTTTCTTTTTTGCGGGTGAGAACAAGATGGTTTGGAAACTATTCATGGCATGCAGCGAAGAGATGTGAGAAGTGCTGGGACGAGGAGGAGATGGAGAAAGCCCATGTGGGGAGCACACACCAAACCAGATGAGCAAATCTTGGCGTGACGGCGACATGAGCTCGGGAACTCATCGTCAAGCGTCAGCCCGAACAAAAAGAGATTTTCTGTAAATCCCGAAAGAAGGAAGCATCATGCATGCATGCCTACTCTAGATAGAATCTCGCAGTAGTACCATACTACCATGCGTATCTTCTTCCTTCTCCAACCGGCAACGGCCTCGGCGCCATCATAGGGCTGTTGCGTGCTTTACGCTGTCTAATACTACTCCTGAGATGTTTCAGGCCTAAAAGTTTGGTGTGGTTGGTTGTTCATGGCCGGTGTCCTGCACGGCAGAATCATGAGCGCGTAGACATGCCGTGGAACGCCAGGGATCAGATCATACGGCAGGGAGTAGTCAGTTAGCACATTATGCACCCAGATGCAGACGAAACGTCTGAAAGGAAAGGAGGAAGGACTGACGGCGAGAGGGAGAGGGAAGTAACAAACCGGAGAAGAAGAAGAAGAGGAGGAGACCGACTGGCGCGCGCGGCCACGCATGTGGGTGGTGGGCCGTCTGGCTAACGACCGTGGCTTCCGTTCATTGATGGCCCGATGGCGCCAGGCCCAACCGAATCGATGGCGCCCGCGTCGCTTTCCTGCCGTGCGAAATCCTGCCTAGCTCTGGAGCCTGCTGCACGGGCGCGTGCTCCCGGCCGCGCGGCTGCGTAGTGCAGCCATGTGCCTGCGCGGCGTGCCGAAGCGACGCGGCGTCGTCGGGTCACCAGGTATCGGTAGCTCTGGGCAATAGGGAGGTGAGGCGTCGGCCGTACGTACGTGCAGCGAGTGGTTTCCATCGCTTGCTGTTGTGGCGCTGAAGAAACAGGGCATCGTTGTACCGCCATGGTTTGGCACGGTGCTGCCGTACGGCGCCCAAACGTGGGTGTGGACGGGGGTTTTTTTCGAGGCGAGCTGACCGATCGTCAAGGAGCTAGGGGCGAGCGGTACGCTTTCGGCTGGTTGGGCCGACCGCCGACGGAAAGATATCGCACGGGAGCTTTTGGTGGGTGCTCCCTGCACACCGTGCTTCGTGGCTTGATTCGTGCAACTTCTCAGACCGTCGGTAAACCTAAAAAAGGGCGTCAAAACCTCTCGTTAGAGTCCTCCTGCTCTGCTTCTTACCACTCCACCATAGCATCGTTTGACTGCCGAGTCTGGCCATTGCACTGCTGGTGGTGTGGCGATGACGCTCCAATCATGCAGGTTGAGGAGTACCGGTTTCGCACTACTTTCACTTGTGCGGAGGTCGTGAGTGGTGAGCCTTCGGAGGGTGGTGGCCTATCTCGATTTCAGCGGCGGGTGAACAAAGTCGCAAACCTATCCACTAAAGTCTACCTCGATTTCAAAAGGGTTCTACCAGCTCGAACTTTCAAATTAAGAGCATCCGGAATACTCCTTGCATTTTGTGTGTAGCTTAGAAGAGTAAAACTAATTATCTCATATTAACAAAAAAAAAATTACTCCCTCCAATTCTAAATTTAAATTCGTAAGTTTTGGATCACTGCATGAATTGCCCAACATAAAGGGTGGAAATTGAAAATGTTGAACGCACCATGGTTACGGGGGCACCTTTCAAAGTGACAAAATACAAACAGTGAGTTCTATCTACTCCTCGCGCTGACTTCTTTGGGGCGGTAATAGACACCTTTATACTCGGAGTAATTCGTATGGCGCCGCATCCACCGTCAACGACACAAAATCTTCCTGACTCATGGTTCCTCTCACTTCCTGACTCCGACACATGACTCATGGTTTCTCTCACTTCCTGACTCCGAGTCAAAGTATGGATGGCAATGCGGACCCGAAACCCGATAACCCGACGGGTCTAGACCCGATTAGATTAGATGCGGGTCTGAGGAAAAATCAGAACCCCAGATCTGACGAGTCTGGGTCTGGTAGTGGCTTACCCGATCCCGAAAACCCGAAGACCCGGTTGGTCATTGCACAAAGAAATTCGGCCTGGCCTAAATTCCCAATCACGCCCAACTAAAACCGTAGCATATCCCGCGGGAGCGCCCGATGCCCCCGTTCTCTCCCTCGATCGTAACTCCCTGCGGCCCGTTCCCCTCTCCCCCACGTAACTCTCTCCCTCGTAGTAACTCCCTGCGGCAACAGCAGCACACCAACAAGGAACCCTAGCCGTCGGCCTCCCAAGGAGTCCTAGCCGCCGCTGCCGCCTCGCGCGGAAACCCTATCGTGCCTCGCCACTGCCAGTCGGTACAGATCTCGACGACTGCCTGGCCAGCCACCATGGAGGACTGGGGTGAGCGCCTAACTTCCCTTCCTTTGCCGGTCTGCCCCCTTCCCCTACCCTCTCGCTCGCCTTCCCGATCAGTGGCGTTCTCTCCTCGCCGAAGGATTCGTGTCCCGACGCGAACAGTTGATCCTTCACGACCGAAACTCCTCCTTGCCTCTGCGTGTGAGGCGGGTCGAGTTTACCCGCGGGTACCTGAGACCCGTCTCGGGTCCGGGTCTAAGAAATTTTTAGACCCGACATCGGGTCCGGGTCCGGGTTCAGGTCACGGGGCAGGCGGCCGGGTCTAGGTCTGGTATGGCCTCACACGGCCCCGAACCCGGCGGGTGCCATCCAAAGGCAGGGGAGGCAGATTGAAACTTTCCAGGCTATGGTCCTGTTTCTTTCCGTTGACTGGGGCACGGGACAGCTAGATTTTCTTATGCTATAGTTTTAGGAATTTCTTTTGTAATGTTTTTGTAAGCATTTTTTTTTAGAGGTGAAGCATAATTTCTTATGTAAATGATGTAGACAACAAAAATGGGAAACGGAAGCCCAACAAAAAGAATGTCTTCGGCCCAACATATTCTCGCAAAATGACCACGTACCAGAATTAAAAGCCTGTAACCCTTTAGCCCAACAAGCATTAGGCTATAGGACTGTAGTTATTTTTCAGCTTCCAACATATTTTTGGGCCACAGTTGCGGGAAGAAAATCTTTGATCTAATATACTTTCTTATTCATTATTTCGTCAACCAGAACTAGTTGCTCCCAACAAAGCTAATCCACAATTAGTCAATTACAGGACAATTTTGTTTACTAACTCTATGTGTTCTTATTATACTGCAGTCCTCTGTTTAGATATTAAGGAATGTCAGTTTCTCCGTCGGCTTAAATTAAATATTTCCCAGTTAACGATCATAGTCATCCGATAATTTTTTTCTCATCATTTGTATGTGTATGATCTCAGCGATTAAATCAAACAGATGTTAGCATCAAATTAGATATAGTTATTTTTCAATCGTCGAATAACAAAACCGAAAAATATTATTGCAGACCTACAGTAGTGTTCAAAGTCACTGCTGGTTACGTGATGCCGTAAATGTAAAAAACCCGGGCACGCAGAGCTACATGATCTGAGCAGCTGGCAGTACCGTAGTGCTACAGGGATCGGCGAGCAGAGGTTTCCGGAGGCATTTACGCCCCCTGCCGCGCGCCTTGCAGACCGCGCAGCAGCCGCTGTAAATGTGATCAAGTGCCTCTCACATGGCCGCTGGGCGTAGGTTCATAAATTCCCCTGGCCATGATCTACACGAAACAGGGGCTACTCCTTCGCGCACAGTGTTTAGCTCTGGAGATCTGGAGTAGTAACTCTGAATTGAGAATGCACGTCTGGAGCAGGCCGGCCAGCAGCCCTTGCCTGCAGCTCCATTTACGCTCGATCGCAGAGGCGCAAATGCGAAACAAGGCCGCGGCCCGAGCCAGGCACGCAGAGGAGCCAGCTTTAGATGTTGAAACGAACGTCGGACGGACTCTGAATGAGAGCTCCGTGCTCCGTCTTGATAGCTCGTAGAATTTTGTCGGGCCATGATTCCGGGTAGGATCATAGCGGCACAACCCTAATCGAGATGATGAAGGCAAAGTCGGCAGAATTACGTATGTCGGCATCATAAAATTAAACTAACACTAAGCCGGCATCCCGGACGTATGCCGGCATGTCTATCTTGTCTTATGAGTTTGTAAGATAAAGACGAGCATTTTGATCTCGGCATCCTCAACGGTCTTATCCTGACCACGCGGTGCAAAGTAAAACAGCGCCATCATCATTTTAGAAAAGCAGTCAGCGTTTGCGTATCGGTGTCAAGTGACCACGCTAGAGAAGCATCGAAAGATAATCTATGACGGAAGCCGGTAGAGGATAGCTGTACCCGTTGCAGACCGGTAGGGAAAAGTAAAGTTGTCTTGTCCCCTACGGTACTGCCTGGAGGGAACCAAGCCGCGTGCCCGGTGGGCCTAAGAAAGATGACGTTAGACTCGGCCCGCATGTCAGTGTGACATGTGCGGCCTATAAATAGAACCTTACTCCCATGTGGAGAAAAGGGGCACTTAGGAGACAAGCACTTAGGCTTTTAGGATTTTCTCCTTTTTCTTTTTCCTCAAGAATACAGCTCGAAGAGCATCATTGTAGAGCTTGCCGAGATCCTATCTCGGCTAATACAACAAATTAGGAGTAGGAGTCTTACCTCAACAAGAAGGCTCCGAATCTGAGTAAATCTGTGTGTGCTTGTGTGTTTTGTGCGTGTTTCCTTTCACGTCCTCCCTCATACGGATCCTCATGCATCCATCGGTCTCAAGTTAAGCCATCTTATGACATCTGCCGTGACACCACCACGACAAATTTACACACGCCAAATTGGTTTCATGTCAAACCTTGTAAGTACAGCAGATATCACAGAATAGAGTACGTGGGGGCATGTGGCGCAGATTAATGCAAAGCTATCTCTACGCTTCTAGTCCAACGGAGTGAACATGGTAACATGTCACGGCGGCGTACGTGCAGTTTTTTCCTGTTCCTCTTTGAAGGCTCCTTTATGCATGCGCTGGTTACTCGCCACGGTGCGCGGCCAGGCTTCTTTGCCACCGTCCACTAACCAGACCTGAAATGGCTAATCAAGTACTCCTAATCGACTCAGACCTCTTCAGCACATGGTAAGTCTCTTGCATGGCTAATTATGAAGTGATCGGTCGACTGTGGTGCAGAGGAAGGCTGCAAGCGCCTGCGACATGCTACCCACATGCTAGCTTTTACCCCCGAAATAATACCACAGGCCAAGCTTTCTGAAAAAAAGTGTAAAACACCAGGTGCGCGCGGCACTATTTCAGATTCAGAGAAGGATTAAAAACACGTCAGGCAGAAACATAAACTGAAAAGCTCACTGATACAACCACACGGCCATCTACCATCCCGCGGTATTAACTCTCCTCCTAAATGCGCTCAACACACAACTACCCCCAGTAGAAGTAAACCTCGTTTCCCCTCTATATAAACCCTCCTAGAGCCCCTCACTCTCTCCAAGCAATCAGCCAAACCCCGCTAGCGCCACGCAAAGCACTATCACCCCTAAAACACACAACAGAGAGACCATCCATCGACCGGCACACATGGCTCCGAGGACGTCCGCGACGCTGGTGCTGGCCATGGTGCTCGCGGCGACCGTGTTGGCGCCGCCGGCGATGGTGCGCGCGGCCATATCGTGCTCGGCGGTGTACAGCACGCTGATGCCGTGCCTGCAGTTCGTGCAGGGGGGCGGGGCGCCGTCCAGGGGCTGCTGCAGCGGCATCCAGAGCCTGCTGGCCGAGGCCAACAACACCCCGGACCGCCGCACCATCTGCGGCTGCCTCAAGAACGTCGCCAACGGCGCCTCGGGCGGGCCCTACATCACCCGCGCCGCCGCCCTGCCCTCCAAGTGCAACGTCGCGCTGCCCTACAAGATCAGCCCCGACGTCAACTGCGACTCGTAAGTGTCTCCATGCTAACCAGCTAGCTAGGAGGGTTTACGGTTGATCGTTGATGTTTACATTGATCCACCTTCATCTTTCGTTTTCTTTGCGCAGGATACACTGAGGTCTGCCTTGGACGCGCGTCGACGTCTTCCCTGCCGTGGATTCGATCATGTCGGAGAATAAATTGGTGCTGGCATTGAAGCTTAGCTTGCTAGGCTTGGCGGCCAGATCTGTGTCGTTTTAGTCGTCGTCGTCGTTTGTGGTTTAGGATCTGAGCTAGTCTCGAAATTAAGTGACTCGTGTTGCAGCCTGCGCGCCGGTATGTTCCGCGAGCAGAGTGTGGTGAGGCTCGAGTATATTTGTGCTTCGTAATGCATGTGCGTGTGGCTAATAATGTAATTGTTATTCGTGATTTGATCCGTATGGGTTAATTTCCTAGTGAACTGGAGTAGTATCTGTTTTCAGTTTATGTACCTGAAGTCCTGAACACGGCTCTGAATGTTGGCCAGTCTATCAATCGTGCTTCCGTTGTTGGGCGCATCAACTCGTGGGCAAAACTGAACATCCTTTTTTTAGAGGAAAAAAATCATCTATGAGGCCGTGATTCGGTAGATACGTGTGCTTGCACGTGCTTTCTCTAAAGTCCAAATGATTTCCTCGTGAACTATCTGTTCCTTTCAGTTTGTGGCGTGATTTTCCCTCACTTTTCACTGAAAAAGCTGGCGTTTCAAAATATGTTTTTTTTCTTTATAATATTGCCAAACAAATATTAAAACCACCAGTCCACCACAACGCTAAAATCACACAAGGGTGTGGGATTTAAACATGAAAATCGGATGAAAATAGAGTTCAATCGTCCCTCGGTGAAATATCAACTTTTGTCAGCTAAAGAATAAAAACCTTTTGTCAATTTTTTGTAATGGGCCCACGAATTATCCCCGAAACTTGAAGTACGAACAAAACAGGCCGTGATTGTGATCACAGTTCAAATAACGGCCCAACTAAGGCTCGTCGCGCTGACCCACCGGGCTAGCCTAGCCCAAGCAATCGGGCTCCCATGATCTGCTCACGTCTCGGTGCACCCTTGTTGGGCTGAGGGCTCCACGTTCGGCGCCCTCTCCTGGTCCCAACGAGGCAACGACCGGCCACACAGGCCGAGCACCTGTTTCTTCCACAGTTCCACAGCGACTCCTGATAGGGCCACGGGTATGTGAGGTGAGCAGTGAGCTCTACCGATTTGTTCCTGGCGAAAGAATCTTTGGAGAAGCGCGAAAGCGGGATGGCGAAAACTGCCCGCAAAACTTGCGCCCCCCTTCTACGCCTCACTACGGACAAGGATCTCTCGGATCCCGAGAGTGACGCGCGCTTTGAAGAACAGGGGAACGCTAATACAGTAACCAGCAATATTTCTTGTTCCTAGCTCCCTCCGTTACACGGGAGAATTTGACAGCGTCGTCATGGCCGGTCTTATGGCACAGACTAGTGCATAAGCAAGCTGAAGGTATGCTGATCAGTAATGTTTTTCTTTTACAGTGCGTGAGTGTGAGAGAGCGCTGAGTAGGAATTTGCCTTGGATGATCCGAAAAGAAGAACTGGCCGACTACCGAGGAGCGGAGAGGAGGAGCGGGGCTTCCCTTCCTCTGTCGGCCGTGCCAGTGCGAAGTTGACACTGCGAAGGCAGCGACTGATTTCTTTCATCCTTCTCGAGGAGATGGAGAACTTTTAAGAGGATAAGTTTGACATGACATGACTCGTACTTAAGAGAAGATGGACGGGTACATGCATCTGCATGGCTGCATGCAATAGAGATCCAAGTGAAGTTTCTCAACACAACTGAGAATAAGACATCCATCGACTCCATCCAATGGGCGCAGTGTGTCGTCCGTTCAGTAGTTACGCTAGAAATCCAGCGGCCGGATTTGTGTCTGATCCAAACGGATAGCTGCAAGTTGAGCCTCTTTGTCCCCGGTACGGGTGCAGTATATCTGAAAAGTTCGCAAAGATTATATTCGTCGGAAGTGCATCCCCATTGGCGCAGAATATTCTGCAAAGAGCGCGCCCTCGAGCGTGATCCTTAAAGACCGCTCGTTCCTATCGGGAGCTAGTGGATTCATCCATGGAAGAGCCGCTGCTTTGTGCTTTGTTCTATTTAGCTGTTGATGATGCCAACATGTCTTTGTCGTACACAAGATTAACTGACAACCTATCCGATCACCGTCGCTCTCCGTCCCGCTAGACTGTCACTAAGTTTCAGTTCAATCAGGAAGCCGTGAAACAAGTTGATGGGTCTTTAATTTCGGCTTGTTTTGTAGACGAGTTCTTCACCTCTGACAGACTCTTATTTTTTAGATGTTTTTTTGGCATCCAGATGTTTTTGATCCGGTCATCCTCTCTGTGTCGTGGTCTCGTGGACGCATCAGGTTAGTAGTAATAAAGGTGCAGAGGCTCGTCGTCCCTCCGAGACTAGGTTAGGTTTCTCTCGATTCGACCCCGTCTCGCTGGCGCTTCCTCTGTCGCTGATGCGATCCCGACGATCTTATGCAAGTACAAGAGGCTGTGTGCCACCAGGTGCAGTTCGAAATGGCAGCGTAGGACGTGGCTTTTTTTTAATAATACGAATTTTTTAATCATTTCCGAAAATAATACGCATTTTTTAAAAATCTCAAAAATAATACGGCCTCGGGCTGGGCTAGGCCGATTGGGCCCAGTCGGCCTGGCCGAGGCCGGCTGCCGAGCACGCGGGGCCCACTGGAGCCAGTCGGCATGGCCCAGGCCGACTGAGCCCAATCCGCCCAGGCCGACTGGCCACTCGGCCTGGCCTTGGCCGACAGGCCTCCCGGGGAATCTCCTTTCCTCTTTTTTCTTTTTCTCTTTTTCCTTTCCTTTCCTCACTTCCCATCGCGCGAGCCCAGTCCACCGAGCCCTGTTCTTCTTCCTGCTGGCTGCACCTTGTGTTCTTCTTCTCCTCTTCTTCTTCCTCAAAAATGCCCCCAAATTCTTGCCAAAATGAGTGAGTTTTGATCCCGTTTAACCCACAAAACTGCATCCCATTGCTATTTAGCACCCAATGACACCTTGATCTAATCTTTTCGTTGAACATTTTGAGCTAATTTCGTGTTCCTAAGTTGGGGCAATGGTGGTGGTTTGGAGGAGTTTGGAGGTGGTGGTGGTGCTCATCCGGTGACTGTGAGGCTGCTCGAGGTTGGGGTTCACACGCTTCAAGGTTAATCCTAATCTCTCACGTATTTATCCTATAATGTATATGTTTATGAGGATACGTGTGTATGTATATATAGAAGTATGTTTTAGCGTTTTGTAGAGCTTATTATTTTGAACAACTTTTAATGTCGTACTGCTTAGTATTTGATGCGTCTAAATATTATGGCCGGTAGTAATATATTTTGATAGAATAGATTTTTTCTGATGCCGTACTGCTTAGTATTTGATGCGTATTAATATTTTTAATATGCCGTACTGCTTAGTATTTGACGCGTATTAATATTTTTAATATGTCGTACTGCTTAGTATTTGACGCGTTCTAATATTTTTTATATGCCGTACTGCTTAGTATTTGACACGTCTAAACAATTTTTATAGGCCGTACTGCTTAGTATTTGACGCGTCTAAACATTTTTTATATGCCGTACTGCTTAGTATTTGACGCGCATTAATATTTTTAATATGCCATACTGCTTAGTATTTGACGGTCTTAATATTTTTTATATGCCGTACTGCTTAGTATTTGACACGTCTAAACATTTTTTATATGCCGTACTGCTTAGTATTTGACGCGCATTAATATTTTTAATATGCCATACTGCTTAGTATTTGACGGTCTTAATATTTTTTATATGCCGTACTGCTTAGTATTTGACACGTCTAAACATTTTTTATATGCCGTATTGTTTAGTATTTGTCGCGTATTAAAAATTTTAATATGCCGTACTGCTTAGTATTTGACGGTCTTAATATTTTTTATATGCCGTACTGCTTAGTATTTGACGCGTCTAAACATTTTTTATATGCCATATTGTTTAGTATTTGTCGCGTATTAATATTTTTAATATGCCGTACTGCTTAGTATTTGACGCGTCTAAACATTTTTTTAGGCATCAGAGATGTCCGGTGTAGTGAAGTTTGTTTTTTACTACGATTCCGGTACTGTCTTAACTACCGAGCACGGAGGTGATCTCAGTCAGTTTAAGTATGTGAAGTTGGATCTAACAGCCCCTCAAACATGGACGTTTAGTCAGCTGCAGGAATGGTTGGCAGGATGTTTAGCGATCAATCCTGAAACATACACCGTCCTTGTGCAAGCATTGTGGACCAAGTCAAGTTCGAATATTTTCTGGGTTTTGAGGCCGATAGACCGGACATCAAAGTGGGTGCGCTGGTTAGAAAGTTGCGAGAAAAGGGGAACTACACCTGTCGCCTTAATCCAGGTTGTCGCTCATGAGACCAATCCAGCTGAAGGCGAGGGTGAATCAAGTTATGACTTGTCCAATGCAAATTCTGTGTCGAATGCTGGAGGTGGTGGTTATGAATCAGGCCAGAGCTCCAGGGCAGTAGGAGAGGATGAGTACACTGGCGAGGCAGATGCGGACGAAGAAGATGGTCACTTGCAGAACGAGATGGAGGATGAAGATACAGATGGTCGTAGTTCTTATGACGATGAGTCTCTGAGTCAGACGAAGAGGAGGTGCCGATTCCTGCATCATGGAATCAGCACTTCTCTTCAGCTATGACCGTGGACGATGGGCATGACTCTGCATGGCAATATCATCAGAACAACATTGCGAAAAGTGCCAGATTTCGTGACAAGAAACATCTGCAGGATGCCATAGTTGCTTGGGCAATGTCCACGCAAAGGGTTTTGAAAACAACAGTCTCTTCACAAAAATATCTGACAATGGAGTGCGAACAAATAGATTGTTCCGGGAGAGTGCATGGCTATGTTCCCAAGTATGACACAGATTGGGTTGTGAGTGACTTGGTGTTGCACACATGTGTCATTCCCAGTATCCCTCAAGACCATCGTAACCTCTCGTCGACGCTTCTTGCTCGGTTGCTTTACACGGAGATAGTGGAGAGCAAAGCAATGGAAGTGAAGGCCATCATGCATAAGGTCAGGGTAAGGTTTAAGTACAACATTTCGTATGGCAAGGCTTGGAGGGCTAAGCAGAGGGCTCTTGAGGAAAGATTTGGTTCATTTTTTGACTCGTACGACTCTGTTGTCCGCCTCCTCCATACACTGCAAGCCCGTAATCCAGGCACCTATGTCGACATCCAACACTTTCTGCACCCAGAGTATTCAACTGTGAGGGTGCTGCAACGACTGTTCTTCACTTTCGGTGTATGCGTCCAAGCTTTCCATCATTGTCGACCCGTGTTATGCGTAGATGGCACTTCTCTCACTGGCAAATGCAGGGGGCAGATCTTGACCGCCATTGGTCAAGACGGCAACAATCAAATCGTTCCGCTCGCATTTGCTTTCGTGGAGGGTGAGAACACTTAAAGTTGGTTATGGTTTTTCAGGCAGCTCAAGAGAGCAGTTGTGCATGATAAGCCGAATGTGTGCATCCTTCATGACAGACATGCAGGCATACTCAGTGCGATAAGGACACTGACAAACCCTGGGCCTGATGAACAGACTCCATGGCAGGACATGCAGAGTCGTTGGTGCATGCGACATTTGGGGGCCAACTTCTTCTCGCAGTTCAGGAACAAGTCACTTATGAATCTATTCAAAAAACTCTGCAAACAGAACCAACAATGGAAGTACACTACGATACGTGGTTATCTTGATGAGTTCACGAAGAAACATGTTAGGGAGAGGACAGCGGCACGAAACGCGGCGGTAGCAGCACACGTAGCAGCAGTGGCTGCACAGACAACAGTTGGAATAGGACCATCTGAGGAAGAACCTGTTGGGCTTTGTGACTTGCCAGGGTTTGACCCACCCGGCACTAGGAGAAGGGTTGGGAGGCAGATTAAAAACTTTCAGCAGTGGATAGAGCACGAGCCTCTGGAGCGGTGGTCTTTGCTGCACGACACACATGGCGCTAGGTACGGCGTCATGACTACTAACCTGGCAGAGACATACAACTTTGTCCTGAGGGGAAATAGGGCTTTACCACTTACAGCCATCGTCGAGGGTATTTTCCATGGCACGGTGAAGTATTTCAGAGAAAGACGACAGAGAGCTGAAATGCATATCATGAACAACCCAAATACACCGTACTGTGAAAAGATTATGAAGTACATGGATGAGAAGATGGAAAAAGCTAGGTCTCATACTGTCGTCGCCATCGGTAATCAAGAACACAGGTTTGAAGTGCGCTTGCCAACTGACAAGTTCGGCGTTGGAAATGAGTTGAGAACACAGGAGGTGAAGATTGGAAATGAAGCGTGGCCAACGTGTGAGTGCACCTGCAACAAACCAAAGTTGCTTCACCTTTCTTGCTCACATGTACTTGCTGCTTGCGGGCAGCTAGGGATGGATGCAATCTCATTTGTGTCTCCGTATTACCTGAAAGAGTCTGTACTTAGCACATGGACGGGTGAGATGCTAGGGTTTCGTGCAATGGGCAATTTCAACAAGGTAACCCCTGGTGAAAGGCGGTACATCCCTGACCCCGGGCTACTACGGACAGGCACAGGTAGACGCCCGTCTAGGCGCATCCGAAATGATATGGATGAATCTAAAGCGGAGGACCGTTACGACAATGTTTTCTATGCAACCATTTTGGCCACAGGGACACTTATTGTCCAACTTTCGGTACTGGTGGAGCTACTGCCCGTGGAAGAGGGAGACGTGGACGACGAGGGTGAGGAAGAAACTAGGCTTATCATGCATATGTGAAACTATGTTTTAATTTGTACCCTATGTTTTAATTTGTACTATATGTGAAACTTTGTGTTAATTTGTACTCCGTGAAACTATGTGTTAATTTGTACTCTATGTGGAACTAAGTTTTATTTAGTACTCTGTGAAACTAAGTGTTAATTTGTGCCCTATGTTTTAATTTGTACTCTGTGTGGAACTGTGTGTTAATTTTACGCTTGGTTCAACTATGTTTTAATATGTACTCTCGGTTTAACTATGCTTAACTTTAATTTGTATGTCTTACTATGTTTATAAATGTTGCAGACACAAAATGGAGAGAGTATCATTGCTATCTCCAGAGATTGAGAGTAAGCATCGGGCTGCTCGATTGGTGGCGCATCCTGGGAGTGTCGAGCCCCTTGTCACGCGCACTCCGAAGGAAAATTGGATGATACACCCTGCCTGGATTCAGCGGTATTTATTCAATCATCCCTTGCATGTCTATTTTATTTATTCATCCCTTGCCTGTACATTTCATTCAATAATCCTTTGCATGTCCATTTTATTTATTCATCCCTTGCATGTCCATTTTATTTATGCGGTTTGAGTGGGCTGGCTTTTTACCCTTTTCACGACTTGTTGAGGCAACTCGTGCGGAAATGGTAGAGCGCGAGCGACGAGGCTTCAACTCTACACGGGTACAAATTGACCACTCGCTGCTGAGCTGCTTAGTGGACAGATGGAGACCCGAGACACACACGTTTCACTTTCGCTGGGGAGAGATGGCTCCTACTCTCCAGGATGTGTCGATGCTGCTAGGACTACCATTGGTGGGTGAGCCCATAGGACCGTTGCAGGCACCAGCTGATTGACAGGAGGGTATGGCACTACGCTTTCAAGGTATGTGTTCATTCGTGCCCTGTGTTTTAATTTGTATGCATATGTGGAACTATGTGTTAATTTGTGCTCTACGTTTTCAAGGTATTCTTGCCGGAGCTGGGCCACTCACCTCGGAGGCTCACGGACCTAAGCTAGATTGGTTGCTCAATTACCAGGTTAGATCGATGTGTTTTAAGTTAATATATCTAAGAGCATAGCTCATATACTTGCATGGGTTTACTAACACTTGGTTTTTGTTGTATGCAGATTCAGAAGTTTGGGTATCTAGAGACCCAAATGACCGAGTCTCAGATCACTCGGAGCCTTGAGGAATATATAATGTGGCTTCTCGGGAAGGTGATGTTCACCGAGAACCACGTCACCACCATTAGCGCACGCTACATCCCTATTGCAGTGGAGATCGCGAATGCAACTTGTGGTGACGACATCACACAGAGGAGTTGGGGTTCGGCCGTCTTAGCTGCTACGTACCGAGGTATGTGCAACGCTTGCCAGCTTGCGTCGCCCAAGTCAGCCCTGCTTGGATGTCCTTTATTGTTGCAGCTCTGGTCATGGGAGAGGTTTTCTATCGGCCGACTAGACGTTACGGGTGATCACCCTAACCCTGAGCAGGAGTTGTTTGACTTAGAACACATCGACCTGCCTACTTTCGCGACAATTTGGACACGTAGCAAGGTATGTCGAATGTGAAATTCATACATTAATTTACATAAACCATGAATGAAGCTAACTTTTTTTTTACAGAGACGCTTTGCACACGATTAGGTCAGGAATTGCTACCCATCATTCAACGAGCAGTTCGACGTGTTGCACTCTGAGGCGGTTGTCTGGGAGCCGTACACATAGGACGCCATCGAGGATAGATACCCTGGCGGGATGTCCACGGTCTGCACGAGAGATTACGCTTACTGGATGACAAAATCAAAGATCGTCTTCGACGTCTGCGTGGAGAAGATGGCCCAGCAGAGGGTCATGAGGCAGTTTGGGGCACGCCAGTTGGTCGTTCCTCCACCGACGGAGGATCCACTTCCACAGGTCGTCCACAGGTATGTG
The DNA here is from genome assembly GCF_000005505.3 of Brachypodium distachyon. Classification (NCBI taxonomy): domain Eukaryota; kingdom Viridiplantae; phylum Streptophyta; class Magnoliopsida; order Poales; family Poaceae; genus Brachypodium; species Brachypodium distachyon. The sequence continues at coordinate 52,493,162 of NC_016132.3, read as the reverse complement.
CAGTTCTCCAATTTATGATTGTCGTCTAGAATTGTCCATGATTTAATTGTTCAACTTTCTATTGCGATCTCAGATTTACCAGGAAGGGAAGTACCAGGACCCAGACTCAGTGGCTGCAGAGGGTTCAGTCGTACGTCACAGAGTGGGAGACTGCGACGACACGGGTTTGTCCATTGGCGGCCTTTGATCTCGATCTATTCAACGGATATTTGCAGAGGTACATGACAGCTACCCGATTGACCATCATTCAGCACTCTCACCCCCAGGAGATAGTCGAGCCGGGTTTGCAAGATATGTACCCTAGCCAGTCTACTTCAGGCTCTAGACAGCACGCGGTAAGTATCTTCTCTTAACATAATGCATGTGTTTGTTACGTACTTTGCCATATATATGTAATACTCTTCGTGCCAATTGCAGGCTCAGTTGACAGAGGATTTACAGGCCGAGTTCGCTGCGTATGGACGTTCGCTTTCGACCGGTCCACTTCTACTACCACGGGAGCCGCACCGGTCCTGGCTTAGACGAATGGAGGAGAAGCTACGCTCTGTTTACGTGGCTATCACGTGCACCCGCACTTCGGACGTCGTTCACCACCAGGCGTCCGTACGGCCCCCTCGTCACTCCACGCACCAGCAGCGGCCACGTCAGCAGGAAGCACCGCACCCCCGACACCACCCGCGTCCACGTCTACCAGAGCAGTCGACGCCCAGGCCACCACCTCCTGAGCAGGCCGGAGGTTCGTCGTGGCACCAGCCGCAGTCTTCTTTCGACTATTGGCACCAGCAGCAGCCCTCTTTTGAGGCTGGAGATTCGGCGTGGCACCAGCATCAGCCCTCTTTTGAGGCTGGAGGTTCGTCGTGGCAGCACCAGCAGAGTCCCAGAATGAACTTCGAGTTTCGTCCACAGACCCAGCCACAGGGTATGTATATTTCTATCTATTGTGTTCATTACCGTGTCCAGGCGCAATTGTAATGCTAAGTACTTTCCCACATGCAGGAGCCTACGGGCATCAGTCGTCATTGTCCGAACCCTCGTGGGGTAGTGAGCAGGATCACGCTCAAGGAGAGGACTATTCTGTCCAACACAGCTGGATGTTCAGTACTCCGCCACCAGACCCCACACAGAGGATACACAGTATCGTGAGGATGGGTCCGTGATTCCTCTGCGCAACGTAGTGCCACCTCATAGGTATGGCTGGACCACGCCACAGGCACCCTCGGAACGCCGTCCCAGACGCCGTGCCTAATATTTGGATGTAGGTCCTATGTGTGAGAGAGATATGTTACTAATTTTCGCATTCTTATTCAAGTTACATTTGCATATAAATAACGGCAGGACTGAAATACATATGCAATAGAAAGACTGAAATTAAAACCGACAACTTAAAATAGACGGGAAATGGTGGCGGTAAAAGGAGGCGGGAAACGGTGGCGCAAAAAGGAGGCGGGAAACGATGGCGCAAAAAGGAGGCGGGAAACGGTGGCGCGAAAAGGAGGCGGGAAAACCAGACGGGAAAAAGAGGAGGGAAACGGTGGCGGGAGAATGAGTTTGAGAGCCTATAAATACCTCATCTCTGGTAGTCATCCAAGTATCCTTCCCACTACTGTTTTTTCCAATATTTCAGTGTCCCCAAATGAGTTTGCCTTGCTCGGACCAGGGCGAGAGGCCGAGGAGGATGAAAGATGCGATGTTGCCTCGGGGGGTGGAACATCTCAGGTGTTGGTGCGGCAATCTATGCAAGGTGAAGGAGGTGACAGATTTTTCAGATAAGCTGGGCATGAGGTTTTTCATGTGCGCGAACTATGAGTATGAACCACCTGTCCCGGTTTCGCCATACGACAAACCTCCGGTAAGCACATTTAGGTGTTCTAAAACATGTTTTCTATGTCATAGCAGATTTGTAACAGTAGGCTTTTTTGTAGTCTCCTCCGCCCCTATGCATGTGGTATCGTTGGATTGACACGGAGATGCCGGATTGTGCGGTGGAAGAGATCAAAACAAGGTCCGAAAATGCATGGCGGCGTTTCCACGCGGAGGAGCGTGCGGAAAAAGCTACAGCCCAGGAGAAGGAGGAGCAAGAGAGAGAGATGAAAGAGCATAGGGAGGAACAACGTCGTTGGATTGACGAAGCACTAAGGAAAAACAGGGAGAAAGCGCTTGAGATGCAAGAGGAGGAACGAAGGCACAAGGATGCTCGTGAGGCAGAAAGGGAGAGGCAAAGAGAAAGGGCCGCCGTGGCAAAGGCTGCAGAAGAATGTGGCGATACGAGCGGAAAATGGCCTAAGTGGACTCAGTAGTGTTTATGTTTCTAATGTATTTGCTATCTTTAATTATGTCCAATTGCGGTATTACCAATGTATGTTAATTTAGTTGTGCCTTGGTTCCGTAACCAGCACATTATCGATGTATGTTAATTTCTCCAAATGTCAAGTCTTTCAGTTCAAACAAATCACAAAGAATCGACACGGAAATTGTCCAGCAAATTATCGATATATGTTACTCTTTATAAAAAACCCGCAAGAATTCGAGACAAAAAATGGGCCTCGGTCGTGTATGCGTTGCTCATGCAACGAACTAGCGGCGAAGACTAATTACTTCCAATCGGATTTGGTGTGTTACTTTTATCCATGTCGTCGAGTATTTTAGTTCAAAAGACCGTAAGGGTGCGAGAAAAAAAAAACTGAATCCAGTTGGCCTGGCCCAAACCAACTGGGCCAGTCGGCCTGGGCGAAGCCAACTGGGCTTCAGTCGGCCTCGGCCAGGCCGACTGGAGCGAGTGGGCCGCCGGCGGCCTGCAGTCGGCCTGGCCGAGGCCGACTGGGCCTACTCGGCTTGGGCCAGGCCGAATGGGCCCAATCGGCGTGGCCCAGCCCGAGGCCGTATTATTTTTGAGATTTTTGAAAAACGCGTATTATTTTCGGAAATGATTAAAAAATTCGTATTATTTAAAAAAAAATAGCTAGGACGTGGATCGAAGGCTTCAAGCAATCCAGCCCATGGACCGTGGTCTTTATGACATTTCGTCCACGGCCAACAACGGTAGGTTGGCTCCCACATCCGAGTGGCGGTAGTTGCACACCATCGGCTCGTGCTCGTACGTGGACAAAAGCGAAGAGTGTCACAACGAGCTGGTTGTATTTTCATGTTTTTTAAATGGGTGTGGTTTTATCTCAAGCGTCTTTAAGAAAAAGGTCTTAAATCTTAGTTAATGTATCAGAGCCGTTGTATCAAAATCTGAGTGTCATCTCCACTCACTCATCTTCCACGTGTTGTCGTACGATTAATACAAGAGCCAAACATATCGACTTATCTCTAAGTAAAAACAAACGACTTCTCAGTAGCTATCCCGTGTTTAAATATAATATATTTATCGGTTTTGCTATTGAGAAGTCGCTTGTTTTTTAGTCAGAGACCAGTTGACAAATTGGGCCATCGAATCTTAATCCAACGATAGCAAGCAGGAGAGAGTGGAATGACCCTTAGATCTTAATCCAACTAATCGGAAACGTCAACTGAGATTTAAGGCAAAAAATTTAAAAATCGGACGATTTAGAAATAGCCACTCCCCATATTTATTTAGACAGTCCATGGATACGATGCAAATATGAAGAGAAACCTAAGTAGCACTTTTACGCGGGGTTTTGCCACTCCAGTTTTGTACAAGAGGATTACAAGGCAACACAGCATGTGGCGCTCTCAGAACCGTCGGTGCATATGCGCCCTTTACCTCTGAACATCCATGCTTTGGATCATGTGGAGTGGGATCGTTATCGCCTTGATTACATGACTCTACATCATGTCCTACCACCTGATGGGACATGCATTTCTGTATATACGCAGGCTAATTTCTCTTGCTTAGCAGGTTTTTCAGATGAGCACTACCAGTGGCCCACGGGTGCGTAGTTAAGCGTCCCATCATTTTGTATTGGTTCTTTACGTGTTTAGAGCGTGACAGCCGGTTTTAATTAAGAGATAAGGTTGCGATTCCCGTGCTTTGCATCGAGAAAAAGTACGCAACCTGTACACTCGATCTGTCACCGGCATATTGGTAAGTGAATAAAGGGGAGCTTTTCTTAGTGCATCTTATGAGAGCACAGATAGATTAGACTAACATTGTTGCGGATCTGCCTGGTGTCAGGAGCTGATACAATGATGCATGCGCACTGATCTGAGCAATAACATTCGACTAAACGAACTGCACGACGATGCATGTACATTTAAAAATTGGCAAAGACTGCGCACCCCCCGTTAGTTTTAGGGACGCAGGGGAAGATATTTCCACTTGTCTGGTTGGACACTTTGTGGGCACACACATGTCCTTTTCAAAATCGAGGCAGATTAGAACAAAAATATCCAAAAGGGGAGAATGGCCTCTCTTTTCTGCAGCACGGAAAGGAAACTTCCATTAACCATCTCGCTCAGTTAAAGATGAGTTGATTGGCTGCCCAGCCAGTGTAGATCGAAACTTTGTTTTGTTTCTTTAAGAACGGCTAGTCCAATGTGAGCAATCCACGCTCAAGAACAACTTTCGGAGATCACTAGAGTAGCAATTTTTAAAGGGTGTGTCTATTTGTAAATCGCCTGATTTTCAAGAAATGAACCTTAAATCTCAGTCGAAATTTTAGAACCGTTGAATTAAGATCTGAGGGTCATCCTAATATCTAATTAAGAAACATGTGACTTCCAAACGGCAAAACCGATTTTAAAAAGGAAGTTGAAAGTCATTTCATTAAATAAGTAGGAAAAATTATGTACTCCCTCCGTCAAACAAAGGATGTCTCAACTTGGACCAAATTTGAATGCATCTATACACTAAGTGTCATATCTAGATACATTCAAATTTTGACAAACTTGAAACATCTTTTGTTAGACGGAGGAAGTATATAAGAATCTAAACACCAAATACAACGCGACTATTCTCACAACATGATTCCACTCAGTCCATATCTTCCAAATACCGGCGTCAAGAGAGAGTGGCATGAGACTTCCTCCGTGAAGATTGATCGCAAAAGAAGAAAAAGAAGCTGTAAACCAAACATGTTCGCCCAACGTACCTCTGCGTTCTGAGGTACTCTGGGTGTGAACTTGTGTGCATCCGAACAAAGGAGAACTCCACGTAGGACTTTGCACTCTCGCAGAGCAAAACTCTCTGCATCGACTCTGCTCACTGCAGTACTGCAGTTTGGTTCCTCTTTTGGCTCCATCCGGCCGCTGGCTATCCCCTAAAATAAAATAGCTACTCCAGCACAAAAGCACACGGCTAGTTTGCATCAGCGCGCAACGCGCGTGGCTATCTCATTTGTAGCCTTGTACCAACCAGCACAACCGTACAACCAACAAGTGCGTGGCAAAGGCAAAGGCAAGCGGGCCGGGTAGATATTTCTCAGGCCGAAGTCATGCGTGCGTGCGTGCGTGACCCTTTTGGTTTGGGAGTACACTCAGTAGATGAGTGACCCGCAACCGAACGCCCTATGATATCCCTGCTCTAGTGAGTGCCCTGCCCCCTGGTCCAAGACCATGGATTCCCATTATATATCCTCACTTGGCCGTTCCGCGGCAAGATCTTTCAATCAGGACTGCTCGTACGGCGCTATCTGCCCGATCAAGCTTCCAGCTTCTTTGAACCGAAACAGATAGGAGCTGGTATAAAGCAAGCGCTCCACACGCCACATTTAGCAGCAGCAGGAGGAGCAGTGAGAGCCGCTACCACGTCTCCGTCCCTGTGCAACACATACCCGTACCTGTACCGCCGGCGCATAATTGCCGGGCGGAAAGCGTGGTGGTGGTTACTAAGCTCGATCGAGACTTCGAGAGAGGGTCTCGTCATCTCGAGGAGGAAGAAGAAGTTGCAAGCAAGTATGGGCACGCACGCCAGGTCCATGAGCTGGTACATGGGCGGCCCGCCGGGCTCGCCCGCGCCACCGGGGAGCAGCGGCGGCGGCGAGGCGCAGCGCGCGCTGAGCAGCAGCAGCGGCAGCGCCGGCGGGGGCAGCGACGCGAGCTTCGACACCAACATGGTGATCATCCTCGCGGCCCTTCTCTTCGCCCTGCTCTTCGCGCTCGGGCTCAACTCGCTCGCGCGGTGCGTCATCCGGTGGGCGCGGCGCGCGGCGTCGTCCGGCGAAGGCGGCGTCGACGAGGAGGCTGCGGCGGTGCAGGGCGGCGGCGGCGGCGGCGGCGGAGGGATGAGCAGCGGCAAGAAGAAGCGCACGCTGAGGAGCCTCCCCATCGAGGTGTACGGCGCGTCCGGCGGGTCCGCGGGCGCGTCGGACGTGTGCGCCATCTGCCTGGGCGAGTTCGCCGACGGCGACAAGGTGCGCGTGCTGCCCCGGTGCGGCCACGAGTTCCACGTCCGCTGCGTCGACGCCTGGCTCGTCTCGCACGACTCCTGCCCCACGTGCCGGGGCTCCGTGCTCACCGGCGCCGCCGCAGCCGCGCCCAAGACCGCCTCGGCCGCCGCTCCGGGAGGCAGCTGGCGGCCCGGGAGCGTCGACGCCGCCGCCGTCACGGTGATCATCGCGTGACGACGCGGGCGGGCGCGGGGATACTGGCGGGCCCCGCGTGCAGTCAGATATGCTTGTTTGAAGAATCCTGGCCGTGGCCGTGTCTGTGAGATATTTTTCGACGCTGCTGCGGTGAGAGAAGGCCCGCTGGTCTCTGTTCACCGCTGAGTCGTCACGGTCAAGCTTTTGCCTGCCGTCGACAGCAAGTACCGCTGGCCTCCATGTATATACTCCTCTCGACGCTGTATAATACTAGTCTCATACTGCTAGTAGATATTTGACTGCAAATAAGACGGTGTATTTCTTTTTTCCTTTTTGTACATGCTGGATTTTCCACGATTTTTTTGCGCGCTGCTGAGCTCAGATAGATTCTGGGATATTTGTACCTGCTGAGGTCATTACGTCTAAATACCGGAATTCTCTCTGGCTCTCCATCGTCAATCGTGTCCTCCTAAATGGTTTTAACACTGTGACAGAACCGGCCTGTTTTTCTTTTTTTCCGTGGTAAAGATGAACCGATCCTTCTCCGGATATTATTTGACACTTGCCGCTTCCGTTGGGTGTTACGGTCGTACAGTGCTCGTTGTTATGGACTAAATATGCAGACGGTCACCACCAATTCAGTCTTTCATAGAGGTAACAATACATCGCCCATGCATTGATACGGACTAAATATACTGCATATTTAAAAAGAATATCATATTATTAAATATTATCTTCGATCATATACTAATATTTGTTTTTACTGTTTTGTGCCAAATCAACAATAGATGTTGTGGATGTAACAGACCCCGCCACCAATTCTTTTTTTTATAGAAATAATAAATCTTCGACCATACTAATATTTGTTTTTATTTATTCGTGTCAAATCAACAAGAGAGGTTGCAGATCTAATGGACCCTCGCCACCAATTATGTCTTTTATAAGAATAAAGTCATAAAGAACTTCAGAATTCCAAGACACTAAAAATTGCTTTTATCCTACTGCTCAATTGCTCTCCACGAAGATTGATCTTAAATTTGTAGCGGTTAGTAAATGAAATGTGCAGCAAATAATATTTGTCACCTAATAATTTGAACAGGTGATCGTACCATTGCATGTTACAGGAATTACTCTGGTAGTTCCCTTTCAAGGTTTTTATTTTATTTTAGGGAAAGTTCCTTTTTTAGAATTGTGATTAATCAAAGAGAATCAAAACAAGAACGGAAATATGGGCCCAGCCTAACATTGCTTGTTTCTTAAGAAATTAATTTCTCATTTCGAGACAGGCCCAGTACAATTCAACGAAAAATATGAGCTTGTTTGCTATCTGGGCTCATCGAGCTCTTCGTTTCAAGATCAGCCCATTGTCAAGCCTTGGAACTGAGCCAATGGCCCATTTCAGCTATCCCATGAGTTTTGATTGGCCCATTGTCAAGATTTTTGGTTGCTCGTTGCTTCGTCATGAAAAAGTTGTACTCCACTATTTCTCAAACAAAAGAGGTTCCTATGCGGCTATGCCGAAGCGTGGTTTGCAATCTTCATCCATCTTCAGTCAAGGTCCGCCAATCGTGCTGTTCTCCAACGAGCAAGGGAAGAAGGAAGAAAATACTGTACGTTCTTCCATCGAGACTTATCTTCTGCACCGTTCTCCATGACGAGGAGAAATTGTATCCTTTTCGGGCGAGTCATAAGTCTGGTTTTGATCGCCGCATATGTCGCAGACTGAAGCATTGCAATTCCAGCTGACCAAACTTTACATTGCCGTTCGCGGCACTATACGGACAATTTGCCTTCACAAACAAAACATTGTATACCGACAATTTGCCACGCCTCTTGTACCGAGCCGCCTCTTTGGCCACAGCGTGGCAGCGTGCTCACAGTTTCACACCGTACAATGGTATACGTGCAAAACATTGGCAAACAACCCTACCAAGTGCCATGTTTGATGGTCAACCTAATTAATGTTTGAATGACAAATACGCAAGGAAAGGGCAAGCGTCCAACAGGATGAACAGACGTTTTACTTGTCCTTTTGACCAAAAGCACTGTGCGTTCATGTCGTTGTCTGTGTGAGAGGTGATTGGGGGGTTTCGCTTCAAAGTTTCCGTCGGGATAAATTGGTATATCGGGCGGTTTGGTTTGCTAAACTGCCGTCTGTTGACCAAAGGACTGGAGTTAAATTTTTTTAGAGTAAGATTTGGGCCCTGGGTTTCTGCGTGCGTGCTTATCCTATCGCCACGCTCTTGTTTGTGGCGCTGGTCCGCTGTTTCGATTCAATATTTGCATTATAATTTAGGAAGGGTAGAAGACTCTAATTCAACGTGGCACCTGGTTAAGTACTTGTCTGCAAGCACGTCAGACTGTTCAAGCCGCATGGTACTACTACGAATAATATATTTTTGAAGGAGTTTTTTTAATTTTTTTTGAAGGAAACTACGAATAATATATAGCTGGGGTTTTGTTTGATTAGGGGGTGTCTGACTGACTCTTCGGCGGCTGGGAATTGAATCGGCAGAGATCTGTCTCATTGTTTCTAGCATGATTTTTCTGGCTTTTACAAGCAACGGCTGTGAAACAGTCGAACACATACTGGAAGTAAAACAAAAGGTAAATTATTGAGTGCAACGAGACGTGAGATACGTCATACGTGCATGGACCAAACACCAAAGACAGGGACCCCGTTGGAATAGTAGTGCCCAGAATGCAGAGAAAAATGGTCGAGCAAATCAGTTAAGTTACCAACGCTGAGTGACCGCTGTTCAGCAAGCATTGCTGTCCAGTGCGTACTTTACATCCCCGTTCTCTACGTGCTGTGCTACAGTACGCACTGATGCATCGGGGACAAGGCCAAGCAACCTGTTTTCAGACAACACGGGAATTCTTCAGTTCACAGCGGTCAGGTCAAATTGTCCAGAAAATCCATGTTATCACAATTTTTCCCAATGGAAGGCATACTCCAGGCGAGTACCGGGTGTACGTACGTGCACCTAGGCAGAGGGCGATCTCACGAATACACACGCAGGAACCTGACAGAGCTCCTCCTGCGGAAAAACACTCTCTCTTGGTCTTTGGCATGTCCATCCAAGCCACTCGTAAGTCGTAAGTAGAGTGCGTGGCAGCACGGCCGCATGGGTGGCCAGCGACGGAGAAAGCGACCCGGAAACGGGGAGCCACATGTCGAAAGCCAACGGCGTAACGAATCATTCGCTGCACACTCGTTCCATCCGTCCCTTCTGCCTCTGCAAAGCGAAAACACGTATGTGGCTCGCGTTGGTTTAATTCCGAGGCTCTGAAGTACCGAAACGGTTGGAATTTCATGGGAGAAGCGGCAGGCGGCGGGAGGAGAGGTGTGAATTCGATCGAGCACGGCCTGGGGTGCGCCAGACACGGACACGCTCGTGAGTACATGCCCAACCGAACGAGAGGTCCAGCGCAGTGGGATCGATCTGCTTATTTGACTCCTAATTGAACACACGTCTAACACGACAAATCCTACATTAGATATTCGGTGCCTATGTGAAAACGAAGAGGACAGCGGGAAACAAACTCCTTTGGACGTACGGCAGTTTTAACATGAGAAGCACGTAACGTACTGTACCTTTTTTGTTTGGACACGTATTGCACGTACTGGCGTGCCTACTAGTTCATGCTACGTAGCCCTCACATTCCTCGCTTACTGCTAACCATGCAATGCCTCAGGATTCGTGCGTCCGGGAAGCACGTATGATTGGCCAATCATACACCCACCCAGGCAACTCCATCAATGCGCGCGGTGTGGTCCTCCCGAACTTTACTCGTGACCGACCGCTGGACCGTCCACAGCACTGCCGCCGACAGCCGGACGGGCGCGATGCGGTCAAGGGCACATCCCGTAGCCCCTATTCCCGTTATTTGACTAATCGGAAACCTCACGGATTTGTTTTTTTTCCATCTTTGACCGAGCTGTCAGCCTCGTAGCAGGCCCCACTGGAACCACGCTATCCTGCTTGGAATTGGATATTCTCTCGGTCTCTCCCTTGGTCATTCTCTCCGAATAATTTAACTGCAGAAGAGCCCTTCAATCGTTTTACTTCCACATGCTCACAATTGTATACTACTCCGTAGTATACACGTATACATGTCCATATTGCTATTTCCACTCGAGCTTTGAACCGTGGGAGTACAACCCAAATCTACCTTCCACTTGCTTTCGTCTAGACGGACGTAAATTTTAAAGTATACTGATATGGGGCACATGCATATCTCATGCTTACGCGACCTAGCCGGCAAGGTACTGTAGTTCCTGGGATTAGAAATTTAGAATCCAATCCACAAATGGCCATGGATTGTGGATTGCATCATCTACATCTAGCAACTCGTGTGGAACACTCGATGGGATTATCTTGCTTCGGGCGTACGGTTAGTTGCCATCATTCAGCACCCTAGTACGCGTGCTATATACTGCAGGACTAACCTATGTACTGGCAGCCGGTCAAGCTGAATAATTCCATGCAAAAGATCACCCTAAATCGTACTCCAGCGTTACTGTCGGACTAGGATCATCCATCCATCCATTCAAACCTAAGAAGAACAGGACAACAGTCGTACGTACCGATCTTTTTTTTTCCGCAGGGAGTACGTGTGTAACGATCTTTGAATTCACGCCGTTTTGGTATTTTAAGTGTACATTGAAAAGTGTTGCAGACCCAGGGCGTTGATTCTGAATATGATTTCTAGAAGTGGAATTTGTGTTGCGGAGATTCTTCCGTTCAATTAAAAAAGGAGGCAAAGCCAACATGTACAATAACTTCAACAAGAGATGCCGATCCTTCCCGTGGATGGCGAAGTTATCTCATTTTATGGATGTGAACAATTCAGTGTTCACACTCGTCACGTAGAGAAGCATGGAAAAAAAGAAAGTAGAAGAACAACTAGGCAGGCAAATTGTTTGATTTCTTTCATTTTAGGATCGGAGGGAGTACATATTAAAAATTAGCCTCCATAAATAGTTATAATATAATTCATTGAATACTAATTTTAGACCCTGAATTGTTCTTGTGTGTTTCCTAGGGTGCGATGAGCGGTGGGAGCAAGAAGAGTGAACGGGACAAAGGAAGTTTAACTTTCCCCAGTCGCTTAGGAGAGTGGTGAAGATAGAGGTGAAAGAGAGTGGAACAGGGAAAAGATAGCGGACGCGAGGAGGAAGATGATAGTCAAGGGGGAAGAGTCTACGCCCAAACCCTAAAACACAACAGAACATTTTGATTTGCGCCCATCACTAGAAGGCACTCGCCTTGCTCGAGAGTCGCCCAAGAGGTGTGAGGTATTGTCATATTGTCCCGTTTTCAAGTCATGTCCAAAAATTTACTGCATTATTTTTCTTCGTCATTCTAGGGCCACTCCATTTTTTCGGAATGTCTCAAGGCAAAGGATCCATTAATCCTTTTATATAGACTATACTTAGCATAGAAATCGCATAAAAACATAAAGCCTTGAGACCTAATTTTTGTTGGGTCCCGAGCCGTCACACATATCGCTTGTTGGCCTTGGCCTAGGATAGATCCTGCTTCATTCCAACTCAAATCATGAAAGCACTCTGGATTTTGTCATGCGAAGATAAGGGACGAGAGTACGACACAACATCACCCCATCCATCGTTCAAATTTATATTAAATATTTACGAGGGAAGGGTCTTCTAGTCATTAGCAAACATCGACAAATAGTCATTAATATCTGCTAGTACAAAACGTAGACAACATGCTTACATGATACAACAAGAAAAGCATCATATGTAAATCATCTGTGCAATTTTTAGGCCGTATAAAACTACACTCTGTATGGCGAGTTACAGAACTCCTTTATCTTTATTTTTTCTCTCTTCCCACTAAAATTCTACTCGCATATGTTATTTTCTCTCAAAAATATCTATCAAATATGTGTAGTCTTAGAAAAAGAAGCATTTTTGACAATTTGTGTATATTTGGTTGTCTATATTTGTACACAGAGCGTGCTCCAAAAAATCCTGCTTCCTCAATCCTACTCATCCGACTCATATTAAGGGTCGCAACTCTGTCTAAATACGCATGTGAGACAATATATATTGATTCTATCTTATAACTATCATTTTAACAACTAGTATATTGCAGTCAAGTGTTTTAAACATGTAACAGTCGATTCCAATATTGTAGTCTAATTAAAAAAGTGAGTATCGCGTACTCATACATGGTACTAATCCAGTCAATGTTAATACTGCAGTACTACTGTAAAATCTATTCTTCCGTTTTCATAATCTTATCTCAAATTTGCTTAAAAATAGATGTATTTATTTCGAAAAACGTCTAGATACACGTAATATTTGGACGAAAACATGAGACGGAGTGAGGTACGAAGGAGAAAGTCCATCAGCTCTCTCCTGCAAAGATGAGATGGAGTATCCGGGTTTTCTTTTGCCCTTTTTTTTTCCAATGAATACATTGAATGGATCTTAATATAAAATCCATTGAATCTGACCGTGTTTCCTTTCCCCTGACCCCCGTGTCCCCTTCTCCATCTTCCCCAATCCCCAGCACAGCACCTACTACCCTCCTCTTCCATGATTCCCTCCCTTCCAGCGCCGGCCACCCCATTCGACAACCAGGCCAAGCTCCCTCTCTGCCCGCCTCCTCTCCCTCATGACCTCATCTTCGTCACGCGACGCCCCCCCCGAACTCCCTCGCCGGCAGCAGCGTCTTTCCCATGCGAGGGCGTCGCCCCTCCCCTGTGCTCAACCTATGACGGGTACTAGTAGGGCCTAAATAAAAATGCGGCATTTTACAGGGTGGAATATAAAACGCTGCCTCGGAGTTGCTATCGCAATATCTCCGGCTTTGACCAGGGCCGCTCTCTCTCCTTCTTCCTACTCCATCCCCTCTCCTCTCTAACCTTTCATTTACTTTTCTCCCCATTCTCTCTCTCGCTCCTGCTAGTATATCCTTGCCCTACCATTTGCTTTCCTCCTCCCACCCCGTCCTCCTCCCGTCCTAGACGCCAATAGCCACCTGAGCAGCGGACAAATCTCCTCCCATTCGCCGGCCCCGGAGCGGTTCTCCCTGCAAAGTGTTTCGTCCAGGTGCGATCTCGCGTTCTTGGTTCCACTTTTTCCTCTTTACTCTGTTGCTGTTTTTCCGGTGGATGCTTGAGCGCGTTCATGGTTGGTTCTGCTGCGAGTTATACTGCCGGCTGGATCTTTCTCCATTTGGCTAATCCCGAGCGGGGTTGTTTATTTCACCATTTATTTGTCCGCCGCCCTGCATTGTAGATTTCGGCGAGTGGAAACTTAGGATTCGGCATATATGTCGGAGTAAACGAGAGATATGACGCTCTGTGCGTTTTAGCCGTGCTCCTTTGGCAAATTGTTAGTTTGTCGGCAATGAACTGCAGTTCATTACTACTTCATTATGATCGCATACTGGTCAAAATTTCCGGTTAGTATGGGCGTGGTTCTTGGTTGGTGGGGTCAATTACTGAGTCGAGCAAGGTTGCTTATTTTAGTTGGTCTCTTGACCCAAAATTGTTAAATTGGCTAGATTAGGTGAGAGTTCTGACTATTCAACTCCGTCTGGTAGTAGTTGCAGCCATGCACAATTTCTGTGAAGCTGTATCGGAGACGAACTAATAATGTGTTTAAAAATTATTGTGGCGTCTGTGGACCTATGGATCAAATTAAGCGGTTCCTGTATCTTTGGTCATAGTTTACGTCTGTATAGATTGGCGAGCTGGTTGAATTGTTCAATCCAGAGGTGTTGAACTGAATCGGCTAAATCATAGTTAAGTTGATCTCTCATCCAAGGCCGTGGCGCTTTTTGCACCTTCGATGCACTGGTTTTTGCTTTAAGCAACAGATGCAGTACACCACAACTTTTGTGTTGCCAACGACTAACAGCTGTAATGCAATGCAGGACCAGTTACTTTTGTGCTATGTGCTAATTCAGTAATCTATTTTGAATTCTGCAGCAGCCTTTGCTCGGTGTACATATGATGGGCTGCTTCACTGCCCTGAGATCCAAGAAGAAGAAAAGCGCTCTTGTTGCAAGCACGAAACAGGATGATGCAAGGGATTCATCTTTGAGACTCCCGGAGCCAGAAGCTCATGTTCCATCTCTGCAATCAGCTCCTCCTAGTTTTAGGAATAGGGCAAAAATCTGCCAATCGGCAAATAAAGTTCCTTATAGCAGAGCACGTGTGTTGTCTGCTCCTTCAAGCCTAATTCTGGTTGATCAGGATGGCCTCCCATATGCTGAATTTGATGATCAGGATGACTCTAGGGGTAAAGGAGGTCCTATTAATCCGCATCGTTTTTCAAATCCACTGCCCCTTCCACTTCCCTCACCTGAAGGAAGTTCTTTGAGGAACTTTGGTAGCTTCAAAGCTATCAATGCAAGTGGACCACTTGACACTTCAGGTCCTCTCCCACTGCCCCCAAAGAGGTGCGATGGGCTTAAAAACTTCTCTTATGATGAGGTTTCATCTGCTTGCCAGTGGTTTTCTGGTGATCAATGTGTCTCAGAATCTCTGACTTCAACAACATACAAGGCATCCTTCAGGGATGATTTTATTGACCCAAAGACGATGGAAGCAATGGTGGCTCGACTAGTCCCTTCCAATCAGGTACTGTTTTCTGTTAAGTTCAACGGTATATTTTCTCTTCCTTTTGGATGTAAGATGGTAGGTTAGCAAATGGCTTCCTAGAGCAATTTTAAGGCATTTCTACCAGTTTGGCAACACATTTTGTGTTACTTATTAATTCATTTCTCTATATGAATTGGAGAAACCCACTTAGGCTAGAGCAGCCTGCTATTTACATCTGGGCCTTAGATCTATGCTTATTGGTATACAGTAATAGATGATGCGACTCTGTCCCCGGTAGACATAACTGAATTGCAAATACAACATAGGACCATGGCATCGGTGGGTTAGGTAGCATGCTTTGAAGGCAGACCATGTTGTTTGTCTTCTCTGTTCTCTTTACTAGGAGATATTTGTACTCCATGATCTATCTTAGGACCAAGAACTCAATGATCTGTCTTGACTTTATATTTTGTGATCTATTCGTTCACTGTTGATGTTATCTCGGGAGGGTTCTTTCATGTAATTTAGACAGTGGACTTTCTCTGAGCTAGATGACTTTGTCTAACGATCCTTCGTAATGTCCTGTCCAGCTTTCTTGGAAGTTGATATTCAAGGAATCTCCAAAAACACCAGTAGTACATCATAGTTCTGAGCCTGAAATGGATGGTTAGAACTTATAGAATGTTCGTGGCTCAATTATTTTTCACCATTTTAGAGAAATTACTACCTGACGTTAGCCGCTATGTTTCTTGAATCATCCAGACGTAATACTGATGCTAGATTTTTTTTGTATCGCTCTGCAGAGTTTCAAAGAGTTTAAAACACAAGTCGGGACATTCGCATCGCTTCAACATCCAAATTTATGTAAACTAATCGGCTTTCATGCAAGAGAAGAATCCACTGAAAGGATGTTGGTCTATGAGCGGCTCCACCATGGCAGTTTAGACAGGTTACTCTTTGGAAGACCAGATGGTCGTTTCATGGACTGGTCTACACGTTTGAAAGTTGCCCTGGGTGCTGCGAAAGGTCTAGCTTTCTTACACGACGAAGGACCCTTTCAGGTGATTGCTTGTTAAACTATTTTGACATGGCCAAAAAGTTACGGACTAAATTTTACCATGACTTCTTGCACTTTGCTTGGTAGTTATTGTTAAAACTTTAATATGTGCTTCTGTTTTTCACAGGCAATGTATAACGAGTTCTCAACTTCAAACATCCAAATAGACAAAGATTTCACTGCAAAGCTATCAGGATATGGTTGTGTTGGCTTCAATTCGGAGGAGGAGAGATCTAATGCATCTGTGGTGAGTTTTGAAATTTTATTTTTGTAGAAGTTTAAGCTATCCTTCGAGTGGAGCGCAAGTCGTTTTATCATTTCATTGGTTCGCATAAAGTTTACATGGATTCCGCCTTGCATGCTAACTCGAAATAAAACATGAAGCATGACATTAATACCTCTCATCATATTCATTTAGTGATGTTATTCTTGGTCAGGCGGCTGCAAATATCTCGGTAGAAACTTTGGAGAAAGGTGTACTGACTCCCAAGAGCAATGTTTGGAGCTTTGGAGTTGTCTTGCTCGAGCTAATAACAGGAAGGAAGAACCTTGATGTACGTTCTTCTTTGGAAGAACATAATATTGTTAAGTGGAGTAGACCTTTCCTTACTGATGATAGCCGTCTATCCCTCATCATGGATCCCCGTATAAAAGGGCGTTTTCCTACCAAGGCTGCTCGGACTGTAGCAGACATCATTCTAAAGTGCCTTCATCGGGATCCATCAGAAAGGCCGACGATGAGGGCCGTCGTGGATTCCCTAGCAAGCGTCCAGGACATAAAGGTTCCCTGCCGATATCCTTTACAAGAACCATCGGCTGCACCAAGAAAAGTGATGTTAAAATCTACGAGTCTTAATGGCATTGTTCCACAGCATCCTGTTATGACCTTATCGCCATCTCCTCCTTCACAAAACCAACACTTGCTCTCACCAAGATCATCCACATCTGCACTGCTTCCCCCAAGGACATGTTCGTCAACTATTACCCTTGAATATCCTAGGGTAAACTCAGTTAAGAAATCACCTCCGAATATTATGCGGAGGCCCGGTGTGGAAGGTTTTTGATTGTCCATATCTTTGATATCTTGATTTATTTGTTGTTTTTTGTTAGCTTAGTGGTTTTATGCTATCTGGTATATGGCCTTCTGTAGTACTAACCCTTCAGTAATACCCACTGAGGGGCAGAGTGAACTGTAGATAGAACCAGGTTGTAGATACTTTTCGTTCTCATCTGATGGAAACAGTGTGTTCAGTGGGCCTTGTAACCTCATTATGCAATAAACGTGAGTTACTCGGTTTTTGTTTGCCTTAAAGCAGTTCAGCTATTTCTGTTGGACGCCAGTTGTTGTTGTTGTCGGCAACAATAGTTTTACTTAATGGTGTGTCTACATGATGATGCAGCGATACAAGGACCCAGTCATAATACTTGTTTCGGCTGTTAGAGATGTTGAATTCCTTCCTGTGGAAAGTTAATTCTTTGCAATTGCTGACTATGACCAGCCTGTTCTGCTTGATTATCCGTCCAGTCAATCTTATCTCCCGCTTGAGTTGCGTTGCATTCTTAACTTTTTACTCAAGAATCTTTTACAATTGTCTGCTTTCAATTGGGAAGTTTTAGTGATGTTCAGTTATGACGATGTAATGTAGGCAGAATGGACTGCTACGGTTACCTCGTTAAAAAGGTACTCATCAATGGCAAAAATATTAGTTCAGCTATTTCCCACTTGATCATTTGTCCTTGTTGTAAGCTGCATTTTTTTAAAAAAAAATTCTGTGTATGAGGTAGAAAGCTTTTGAAGTCATCTTTATGTTTTGGTGAGCAGAATACTAGTGAAGTTCTGAAATTCGTAGCTGTTACCGCTCCAGTTCTTTGCTATCCCTTTTGTTCAGAACCGTTACGGCTATTGCTCTGTTTCTTCTAGCAAACGCCTTTCTCCTCCTGTCTACTTTTCGTCAGTGGTCACCATTGAGCCGCCGCCGGCTAATATGCTCTTTTTGACTGTTCTGTTTCGGATCGGGACGCGACGACGAGAACTTGGCTGTAATTCTGTGAATCCAACGTATATGACTGAGCGCAGAATGGCCTAATCCAGAGTACCGGCTGTACGTGAGATGGCTTGAATTTTCAACCAACCGAAGCCTTGGTACTTTTCGCAGGCCGGTCGTAAAAGGGCACGACCGCACGGGAAGATCACCATGATTTTCTCCAACCTAACCAGATCCAGACATCAGACAGGGATGATTGATCGGGTCGGTCGATCAGGTCGGGCGGCTTTATCAGATCCACAAAAACATTGCGCATGCAGGGCATTCGTACTCTTATCTTAAGTCACCATTTTTCATCTTCTTTCAACGCCCTAGTCCACCTGCCGTGCCGTGCCGTGCCGTGCCGTGCCCCGATCGTTGCAACAGCTCGTCGCGTGGTGGCCTAGTTAGTTTGGGCACGCGTGCTAAGAATTCATGTCATGTCAATGCGATATTATACGGGCACACCACACGGCTGTTTTTGACATATCACACACAACCAAGAACTTACTAGCGAAGGTAGTCAAGCAGGCACACCCTGGTTGCCGGCGTGGGCGGCTGCGGCACCGGCATTGCCCGCTCCTGGTTCCGGCCGTGCCCGGCCCACGCGCCGCCCAGGCCCAGGCCCAGCCAGCACCACACCCGCTTCAACGCCTCCAGCAGCCAAAGCCTCCGCGCCCGAGGCTCGCACGGCGCCGGTTGCCCCTGTCCCCTCTCAACGTTCTCGGCGCGACGAGCAGCCGGCGCCTGTATTTCCTCCGGCTGCAGCGCGGCGGTGCGGGACGGGCTCGGCTCGGAGTAGCTCCGGCGCAGGACGGCTCGGCTGAGCTGGGCCTCGATGGCTAGCCGCTCGTAGTCGTCCAGGAGCGTGCCTGGGCGGATCACGCTGCCGCTGCCGCTCAGGTCGAGGCTGAGCCGCGCCAGCTCCGTGGCAATGCTGCTGCTGCTGCTGAGTCGTGGCACCGGCTCCAGCGACATTGCCTTCGACTAGTACACGCTCACACGAAGAGGTGGATCGGTGTTGGACTGGTGGTGTTTGGGCGTGCGGTGTCCATGGCGCGGCTCCAGGGTTGATGCCCTTTAACGCGATCGTTTTCTGTTCAAAAGATGCGCGGCAAGGTGGGAGAGTTTGACGTGCCGCACGGGACAAGCATCAGGGCAGAGCTTTAAACGTTCTTCAGGCACAGCAGGCGTTCTTTTTACCTGACGCAGAAACGCAGGATTCGAAATTCTTCTAGTACTACGATTTACGTGCACACCGCCGCACGGTTACAGAATCGACCTGGTTCAAACATAGATAAAACGAATAGATAAAATCTCCATCTGCAGTCAGAATCCTACGAGGGTTACACGAATGCTTGCTCAGCTTATCGAAATAGCACTAGTACTATGAAACCTGACTAAGATTTGACTTCTACAGTGTGTGTAAATGTAATCCACGAGAGCTGAGACAGCGAAGCCCCACCGTCCCTCTGATCCAAACAGGACAAACCCCCAACGATTCGAGAGAAAAAAAATCACCCCTAAAAAATTTCAGAAACCAAATAGCGCTTCGTATCCTGTCGAAGCAGTGAGAAGGCGTATAAAATATCTGATACGAATAACCCGGCCTTCGTCTCCCAGACTCCCAGACTTGTGCTAGATAAGGAGGATTCAATTGGATCACGCTAATTTTGGGCGGGGTTTAAGACGGAGGTGGTACATGTCCTGCGCCAACCGCCGCATCCAGCCGGGCGGGGCACGTAGGGTGCAGGAGTCTCTCGCCGTACAGCATCCGAAGGTGAAAGAGCACCGGGGCTCGAAGGTGGCAACGCCGGCGATAGGCCACCGCCAGCCGACCACCTCCGCGACTCATGAGAGACGGGGCCGCCTCCGACGAATACGGGTGGGTTTCAAGGAGCAGGCCTCTCCCTTATCCAAACCCAGCGGCACCGGCGATGTGACCTAACTCGGAGGCAAAGGGCGAAGTGCAGATTAGTGGCAATGTGGTGGAGAATCCGGCTTTCCAAATTCAGTCGGAGGCGGAGAAGTGCCGCGCCGGGTCTTAAGGCATGCCATATTGGGGAGAAGTTAATCACGCGCCTTCATGATTCCCAGAATGGTAATTCCTCATTTTCTTGCAATTGATTAGCTCAGTATCTACTCAATTACTCCCTCCGTTCCATAATTCTTGTTGAAATATTACATGTATCTAGACACTTTTTAGAAATAGATACATCCATTTTGGGACAAATTTGAGACAAGAATTATGAAACAGAGTGAGTACCATTCTGGGAATTGTTCCTCAATTACACCTAGCTTAGTTTTCAGAGATTGTTTATGCAACCAAAATATTAGGTTTTCGGATCTGTGTTCATCAAAATGATGTTTGAGTTGTAAAGCTTGGTGCACATGTATGGAAGTTTTCTGCATTCCATATAGTGCTGGCCACATTATGCAGTTCAATATTGGTGATATTTTAACTGTAAATGGGTGAAATTGTGTTAGTACATGTCTGATAGTTCATGAGTTCTGCGATAATTTACACGGTAATAGCATTTTGTTCCTTGCTTATATGAAGGGTGATGTTAAATTATAAAATGATTATCTAGCATCTGTATTCTCTGCAGTTTCATGTCCGGATGTACCTGGAAGGCTTTTGTCTTGTCATTGCAATTTCAGTTGGATTCTTTGTTATAGTCTAAATTAAGGGCCTTGATTACATATCTGTTAACTGTTAACTGAAATAGATGTTCACAAAATGAAGCTAGAAGTTCCTCAGCTCTAAGAAGGTACTCCCTCCGTCCCATATTAAATGACTCAAATTTGTCTATGTACTAAAATATGTCTAGATACATGTAATAGAAAGTCACTTAATATGGGACGGATGGAGTATATCTGTTAGCTGTCACCTAAAATAGATGTTCACAAGATGAGCTACAAGTTTCTCGGCTCTAACAAGGTATCCACACTAGATTGTTCTGGTACTCCTCCTCTAATATTCTTGGTGTGGTACCGTATTAGAAGTATGAGCATCTTGTCACATGCCCGTGAGTCCAGTTCACAATCATCTATGAGTATTTCCTGGATTTCTTTGTTGACTACAAGAGTCACAAGATGAGTTTTGCTTGGTGATTGGGCATTATATATGACCCCAAAGCAGGACTACTGGGTTTGAACGAGGTCAGTGTGCAGAAGAACAGTCTTTCTGTTGAGTTTACATAAGACAAAGAGATAACCACACAGGTGAACTCTAGAATTGCAGGTATGTACTGAAGTCAGTTCCGCATCCCTGTTGGTATTTCAGTCTTAAAATAATTGACTAATCTGTATGGATTTTGAACATGACAAAAACAATCCAGAACATTTTGTTAACGTGATACTCCAGGTTTAACGAGACTACGTTTATAGATCAGAATGAATTAGCAGGTTATAGTGTCTTTCAAATGACATCCGTATGTAGACTCCATCAGTCTACCAATGAGTTTATTGTCATTTCCTCCTCTGTGGCTTTGATGCTATGACGAGCTTCATGGACCAATCGGTGAACCTTAAGTGTTAATTTGTTCAGAAAGGCGCATAAGCTAATCATGCTTGTACGCAGGACATAGCCGGTTCTTCTAGAAATCTCTACATTGAACTACTCTTTAGCGCGTGGTGCAATTAATATGGTGCTGCACTGGAGCACCGGCCTGTTAGCTATACACCTATTTCTGTTTATACTATTGTTTCCACCGAATAATTGTTGCAGATGTAAACATCAACTTTCCTTTCTTAGGTCAAGTTCCACATGGTCAACGTTGTTCTCATTTGACAGCATAAAGTGCTAATGTTGTCTGCAATTTGCATATCGGATGAGACATGAACAGCCAGCATGGGACATATTCCTCTTCCTGTGTTGCACTCATGGAACTAACATTCTTTTATTAGGCTTTTAAATTTATGTGGGTTGTGCCATGTCTCTGAAATTATATTGGGAATGTACACTTTCTTGAACTTACTTCATTTAAGTACCTTCAATGAGGCTTTCATGTTCGATTTCAAAGTTTTTCCCTAAGAACGTGAGATCTAAGCTCCAAGCTGTTTGAAATATCATCTAAAAAAATGGTGAGCTTACAGAACTGAAAAGTGGAAACAATATATGTTAGGTACTTAGGTTGCTCGAGCTAAGATAATAATTTAAGCATGCAGACGCTCAGGAAATTGGGTTATCATTTATTCTCGCGACTTACCATGTTAATATATGCTCTGGAGCAGAAGTACAGAGTTGGCATGTCCTCTACAGTCATTTCTTAACGGTGTATGCCTATGATGATTTTATAGTTTAATTTATGTCCTTGTTTTCTGCAGTAAGCATTGCTATATTCTTATTCTGGGATACATATTTGTATTCTTAAGTTGTCATACTTGAATGGTCATACTGGTTTTTGTGTTCTCTAATGTCTATTACCAGGTGAAGCTACAATTGAGCAATAAAATGCTAAGAGGGGCTTTATCCTAGATGCGGTGCATCGAGGTTCTAATTGAAAACAACAATTTCAGTAGATCACGCTGCATGGACACCTGCATGAAATCATACCTCCTCAGAGTAATGCTTTTAAATGGTCTTCCTGCAAGATCAAATCATAACGATGATGGTTGACATGTAGATGCAATTAGTTTGCAGTGAAATATGACAAATTTATTGTTGGTTGTTGTGAAATTTGAGAGATGCTAGCCACTCCAGGTTAATAATACCCTTGTACAGTGAGCCATAGATATATAATTTTACAAAGTGAGACATCAAAGTGCGATCTTCGAGGATCGAACTCTGGTGGGCTGCCAGCATACCTCGATGGCTGACCACCCAAGCTATGCTTGGTTCTCTGCATTCGAAGTGTTGTATAACAATTTCCATCTTTGATGGACTCCTGAACTTCAGATGGCAAGGTTTATCATCCTGTCTTTCTATTAATCTTCTGGTCGATACTGACTGGTCTTTTCTTTACTGAATTTGTTAGCAAAGAAATTAATCAGAATTTATATACTTAAGTATAAGCAGAATAGCAGGTCTCTAATGTGTGGTTGGACTTTGACCCTATCGAGCACATCATTACAGCTTGGGCATTACAGCGTGGAATTCACTACTGCTATTTTTTTTTTCAGGTTACTGGGTTGGCATGCTAGTGGGACCTACTAATATAATTCTGGATTGGAGTCTTGCCCGATCCCCATCCCCATGTGCTCGATAAAGCTTGTGAGAATGTGTATGATACTGTCACTTGAGAGGTGAGGTGAAACAATGCTGGCCCTCCTACTCTGTTGGTCACCACAGGTCCACACATTCCTTTCCCCTTTTTCCTTTATGTCTGTTTCTCCTTTGCATGATTCCTTCCTCTATCGTTTTTCTGTTGGGATTTTTGTGGACATTGTTACTTCAGAATTGTTAGCATGAACTAGACTTACGTATTGCCAATGTTATCTCGCAACCCACCTTATATCTTTGCTTTTTACGCATGTCACAATCCCCATGGACACCTGCATGTAATTGATCTCTTTTTCTGCTAGTAGAAGGGCACTGTTCCTGCCGGTCTCTGGATGAAAAAAGAAAACCATGCACACTCTATCTCGTTGTGTCACACTGAAGTTTTGAGATTTATGGTGTCACATTGATGCAATTGACCCTAAGATTGGTAGTATTTGCATAGATGAATTCTGCAGTTGCATTTGTACTCATATGTGACAAACTAAACATTCAATTCAGCTGTAAAATTTCTAGAGTTGCGTGATGTAGCTTTTTTCTTGTTTTTTCTATCTATATTCTATCAAATACTATTTGAGAATTGGGAATTTTATTAGTATTAAAATTTCAATCAAGTTCTGTTGTGTGGATTGCCCTTTTGAGAATTTCAGATTTGCATGGGTGTCCGCCATCACTTCGTAACACCATGCCAATCATAGTGGTTGCTGGGTGCTGGGGCAATATGTTTCTATTTTTCTTTTTTTTTGTTACATGATTTTCCCAAACTACTGGAAATTCTGGAACTATGGAACATTAGAGAATCTAAGGTATGGTAAAGGGCATGACCCTGTCTGTATTATATATAGTAGGTGGCCTTCTTGCGGGGAGCATGTTCCTTCTTCAGTAAAGAATGTGATGTACAGTTAACAATGCAATTATTCTACATACTCATTGTCATTTGGCTTGTAGTTCACTGGCCACCAGGCTGTTTTAAGATGGTTCACAATAGTTTTTTCTTTTCTTTCGGAAGGACGATAGTCAAATATACTGCTTGGCATTAATTGAATAATTCTGCAGTATTATTTGGAAAGGTGCTAGGCTGATGCGGGTATTGTCTGTTTCTTGTTCCTGTCTTCTGCATGACAAGTTGCAAGATCTCTCTTGGGAGAGGCTTCTGGTTAAAATTCCTTCACTATCATCTTGCTTTGCTGATGAAAGATGCCAAAGGTGCAATCTGTCACGAGGATCAAAGCATTGCCAGGTGAGCTTGTATTGTGATTTGCTTTTATCCATGGTAAGACTGGCAGGGATTGATATGCTTTTGCTACGAGAAATCATTGTGTTCACTTTTGCATGTTGTGTAGAGAGTACCCTTGTGTAGACGAACTTTGGGGCAGGTAAACCATGTGCCTGGAAAAGGAATTTGACCCTTCAAATTCAAGTGGTAGGAATGCAGTGATATGCTCTGAATATGACCCAAATAATTTTAAAACGACAAAAGAATAACAACACAACCAGATGATATATCCGTTTTATGCTGCCCAGAATTCTTACAGTTGCCCATACTTAGCCGGTGTTCTTTTCCCTGCTGTCTCTCCTGTCACAACTTGAGAAAGACTTGTCGAGTGGATCTACCAAATTTGAGCAAACATTATCGGTTCAAGCTACAAAGTGCGAAACAAATTTGTACATGCACATGCTCACAGAGAACAGCTAAAGAGAGTGTTCTGTAAAGCGAATCGATAGAAAATCTAACAATTAACATCATGCATTGTTTAAACCAAGAGTGCAGAGTATACTAATCTCAAGTATGATTCTTTGGAAGAAAAAAGAAAGGCTGCGTGCATCTGCATGTGGCTGTGGATCCAGAAGGTAACTTGTGGACAAAGACTAATTGATACTGCATTATGAAAGGCAGCAGTAACACAAGCTGCCTGTGGGGAACAGCATCAGCAAAGAACAGCAAGCTGCCATGATTCGTCCTCCTTCCTCCCCGCCACGAGGCATTGCGGTTTGCGCGACTGCTTCCGTTATATATATCTCAGCCTTTCTCCCTTAATGTACCTTAAACTATTGTATCACAGCTACATCAAGGACACCGTATCTGGTATCCACAGTAACAAAGGGTCATTGCGTGAAGCCCTTTGTTTATAAAATGTTTACTGCTGGGACTGGAACTTTTCAATGGCACATTGGCAATGACATGATCACAGGAGTGAGGCGATCAGCAAAAATGATCTGCTTTTTTATTTCGAAATCACGATGAGACAGAGTCACTGTTTAAAATAAGGAGACCGGCAGTGTCAACACGAAAGTAGTATCGCGGTAAATTGTACCCAAATTTTTTGAAGTTGTGCTGCGCAGTGCACGTTGTTCACTGGCCGGACCGGACCAGTGTGGCTGTGTACGCGTTTGCCGTGCTGCGGTGCCACTCCTCCCATTGCTCCAGATCGCAATAAATCCGCCATAAATGCTGCCATTCGGATGAAAGGTGGCCGGTGTACATGAGGGTTGTTGGCAAGCATTGAATACAAGCAGCCTTCAGAAACTACAGGCACGCGTCAGGAGCCTTAAAACCCCGGACCCTTCTTTTGGCGACCTACTTGGACATATGGTAGCTTGCTAAACACAAAGATTTCCACGTGTCAGATTTTTTTTTCTTAATCTCGGTACAGGTAAATAAGCACTCCAGCTATAAATCCGAGTAATACCCATGCTATAAATCCGAGCAATAAAACACAGTGTGCGAATTATGCCACTATTTATACTCATAAAGAGGTGAATACAAACATCATAAATTCCTTGGTTGTCATCGGTTCAGAGATGGATCTGTACAATTCTACGTGACCGTTTTATCTGCAACTCCACTGTAAACTGCGAAAACCAGTTGTCACCAGGGTGGATTTTTGTTCTTCCAAACAACGTATCGCAACGAGGACACAGGAGGATTTTCTATTCGATCAGTATGGCTGACGGAAACCATCAACAAAATAAGGTGGGCAATTGAGTTAAGCTACTAGCGATTGTTTCTTTTGAAATGAAGAGAGAAATCGAATCATTTTGTCTATTCGTGTTTGTTCTACCCGCATAGCACATTAATAGCGCAAAGGGAGCCCCCCACTGCTCCAGAGGGGTGACAGTTCACATCCTCGCCGCTGCACCACCCTACCTCTGACCTCTCCAAAGCCTGCTCCGCGCATATGGACAAAGCTCCGGCGTGATCCCACCACCCTCACGCTTCCCTTCCCCTCCCCTCCCGCGCCGTCGCGATGGCGGCCGCCACCTCCGCCGCTCCCGCGCTGCTCCTCGGCGCCCTCCTCCTCGTGGCGGCCGCGACCACCGCCGCTCTCACCGACGACGTGCTCGCGCTGGTGGTCTTCAAGACCGGCGTCGCGGACCCGCTGGGCCGCCTCGCCGCGTGGACGGAGGACGACGACCGCCCCTGCTCCTGGCCGGGCGTCGGCTGCGACGCGCGCACAGGCCGCGTGACCTCGCTCTCGCTCGCGGCCGAGTCGCTCTCGGGCCGCCTCCCCCGCGCGCTCCTCCGCCTCGACGCGCTCCTCACCCTCTCCCTCCCCGGCAACAACCTCTCTGGTCCCGTGCTCCCCTCCCTCCTCGGCTCCCTCACCCGCCTCCGCTCCCTCGACCTCTCCTCCAATCGCCTCGCGGCGGCCGTGCCCGCCGACCTCTTCGCCCAATGCCGTGAAATCCGCAGCCTATCCCTCGCCCACAACGAACTCTCCGGCTACATTCCCACCGATGTCGCGTCCTGCTCGTCGCTCGTCTCCCTCAACCTCTCCTCCAACCGCCTTGCGGGTCCCATCCCTGATGGTCTCTGGTCCTTGCCTTCGCTCCGCTCTCTGGACCTCTCCGGCAATGCGCTGTCCGGCAGTGTTCCTGGTGGATTCCCCCGCAGCAGCTCGTTGCGGGCGGTGGATTTGAGCCATAACCTCTTTGCTGGGGAAATTCCGGCTGATATCGGGGAGGCGGCGCTGCTCAAGTCGCTGGATCTAGGGCGTAATTTTTTCACTGGCGGTTTGCCGGATTCTCTTCGGAGGCTGTCCGGGCTACGGTTCCTTGGGGTCGGCAGCAATGCGCTCGTTGGGGAGGTGCCTGCCTGGATCGGGGAGATGTGGGCGCTTGAGCGGCTTGACTTGTCGGGCAATCGCTTCACGGGCGCCATCCCCGACGACATCGCCAACTGCAAGAACATGGTGGAGGCCGACCTCAGCCGGAACGCGCTCACCGGGGAGCTCCCCTGGTGGGTGTTCGGCCTGCCTCTGCAGAGCGTCTCGGTTGCCGGCAACAAGCTCTACGGGTGGGTCAAGGTCCCTGGAGATGCTGCGTTGTCGTTGCGTTCGCTGGACCTGTCGAGCAACGGGTTTTCTGGCGGGATCCCGCCGCAGATTCCTACCTTTGCGAGTTTGCAGTCTCTGAACCTGTCATCGAATTCCATATCGGGGCAGATGCCTGCCGGCATTGGCGGGATGAGACTGCTGGAGGTGCTGGATGCGAGCGCTAACCACCTCAATGGAAGCATGCCACCGGAGATTGGCGGCGCCGTGGCGCTCCGGGAGCTGCGGATGGGGAGGAATTCGCTCACCGGCCGCATCCCTGCACAAATTGGGAGCTGCAGGTCCCTCGTTGCATTGTAAGTGAATTCTAGCCTTTTTTTGTGGAATTAAATTTGACGTCATTCAGACTGCTTGCTAAGTGAAGTTGACTAGGTCATTTGTTTTTTGTAATTGTTGCATGCTTTGATTGCTTTCAGTTTCCTAGGTTGCAGAGACGTTGTAGAAAGTGATATGACAGTGTTGTCTTATTTTTTTCTTTTCGAACCGAAAACCGCAAAATGTGGGTCGCTGTCATGTTGTTGTGCTCGTATCCAGTGCCTGGGTCGTCATTTTTTTTGGATACGCTCTAAACTACGTCAAATGTACATGTGTCCGAATTTGGGTTCTTGTGTTCAACTTAGCAGACTGTCTTCAAATAAAAAAATGTATAGCTCACTGATATAATAAATCCAAACTCAGTGCTACTTGGTTCTGGCCGAACATTAGCAGTATCCAAAAATGAGGCCTGCTGATAAATAAATTTGAACTTAAATTTACTTGGTTGTGACTGAACATTAAGAGTCATTTTCATTGATACGCTGTTGTGCTCTTGAATTGCAGGGATTTTTCGCACAACGAATTCACAGGATCGATTCCTAGCGCCCTGGGCAACCTCACCAGTCTCCAGGTGGTTAATCTCTCCCAGAACAAGCTGAATGGGACCCTGCCAGTGGAGCTATCCAATCTGCCCAGCTTGCACATCTTTGACGTCTCCCACAACTCACTATCAGGTGGTCTGCCAAAGAGCAGATTCTTCGACAACATCCCTGCCTACTTCCTATCTGATAATTCTGGACTATGCAGTTCTCGAAAGAATAATTCCTGCAGTACGGTCATGCCAAAGCCGATTGTTCTGAACCCTAATTCCTCGCTGAACCCCTTGTCTCAAGCCACCCCAAGTTCCCCTAGCAGCATGCACCACAAGAAAATCATACTGAGTGTCTCCACCCTCATTGCCATTGCTGGTGGTGCTGCCATTGCTATTGGAGTTATCACTGTAACTGTGCTCAACCGTCGTGTCCGTGCAGCTGCCTCCCGCTCAAAGCCTGCTATCGCACTATCTGACGATTACCTTAGCCAATCCCCGGAGAATGATGCTAGCTCCGGGAAGCTTGTCATGTTTGGTAAAGGTAGCCCAGAGTTCAGTGCCGGTGGGCATGCGTTGTTGAATAAGGATTGTGAGCTTGGGCGAGGAGGCTTTGGTGCAGTGTACAAGACAGTTCTCAGAGACGGCCAGCCGGTAGCCATCAAGAAACTCACTGTGTCTAGCTTGGTCAAGTCAAGGGATGACTTTGAGCGACAGGTGAAGTTGCTTAGCAAGGTGCGACACCACAATATTGTCACATTGAGAGGCTTTTACTGGACTTCGTCACTGCAGCTCCTCATATATGATTACCTGCCTGGAGGAAATTTGCATAAACACTTGCATGAGTGCACGGAAGAGAACTCACTTTCCTGGATGGAGAGGTTTGACATTATCATCGGAGTTGCTAGGGGACTGATGCATCTCCACCAGCATGGGGTCGTCCATTACAATCTAAAATCGAGCAATGTGCTGCTGGACAGCAACGGTGAACCTAGGGTCGGTGACTATGGTCTTGCAAAGCTGCTGCCAATGCTAGACCGGTATGTCCTTAGCAGTAAGATCCAGAGTGCACTTGGTTACATGGCACCAGAATTTACATGCAAGACAGTGAAGATCACTGAGAAGTGCGACGTCTATGGCTTTGGGGTGCTTGCACTGGAGATCTTGACAGGCAGAAGGCCCGTTGAGTACTTGGAAGATGATGTTGTCGTGCTATGTGATGTGGTGAGAAGTGCGCTGGAGGAAGACAGGCTGGAGGACTGCATGGATCAGCGGCTGTGTGGTGAATTTCCGATGGAAGAGGCCATCCCGATCATCAAGCTGGGGCTGGTTTGCACCTCGCAGGTGCCATCAAACCGGCCAGACATGGGCGAGGTGGTGAGTATACTTGAGCTGGTGAGGAATCCTCAGGAGAGTCCAGGGGATGAGCTGGTCTAAGGTCTCTTTTAGAACTCTGTTCTTTGTGGTCCTGAGGTTTCTTTTTTCTTTCGTTTTGTGAGATGCATATATGATGCCCAGTGGGGGAGGAACAGAGGAACCAAAGAGTGGGATGGATCATGAAATGCTTGTAGTTTGTAGTTTGTCTGAAATTTTAGTGGGATGCAAGGCTGTTTGTTGCTTGGCTGTGATTATTTGGTCCGTTCCTTGGAAGAAACTGTAGCTCATCTGCTCTTGTGGCCATCCATGTGGGTACCGCCTCAATATCGCATGGCCACCCTGTTTTGATGTCATCTTTGCACAACTAAATTACTGATGTTGTTCTTAGCTAGTTCTGCTGATAAATGTGAATTTGATTTACAGATTGCTACTGCTACATTCCTGAACATCTCTTGCGTTACAATGTGTGCTCATTTCGGTTTTGCTGGATGCTATTGATTCTGAAAGGTCCGGAAGAACTACAGTACTGCCGTACTTGTACTGATCTTTTTTACACTGCTGGTTTGATTAGCCTATAGCAAATGCATAAGGACAACTTTTTAGTAATAAATATCCACAGCAACGACTTTTCTTATTCCATTACTCTAATCTCCCATGTCTGGAGAATCTCCAGATTGGCCTCCGGATCCAGAGTCTACCAAGCTGTTGACTTGGGGGGAACAGGAACACCGGGCCTTTTCTCCTCCAGATTAAAAAGGGCCCGTTGATGCGAGGATCCATGAATTCTGTCCTGTGCTAGTGTCCCTGTGAAGCTTCCAAAAAGCTGGGCAGTGACTGCTCCTGTGCTCCCACGCCGGCACACCGCACCAGTCACAAACCAAACGAATTGAATAGCTTTCAATGTGAGCACCGAACCTTTTGCTCCACCTCGTGCCATAACGCTGGAGTAACACTGTACCGGCAGCGCTCACTCGCTCTTCTGCTGCTGCCCCCTCAGATCTGTCGTTCAGAGGAAACATAGCATAGCGGCAAAGGCTTCGATGCAGTGCTCGGAGGAGCTGGAGCGAGACGGGCCCCGTGGGGCGCCGTTGCCGTGGCCCGTGGGTGAGAGGGAATCTCTGGGAACAATGGCGCTGTTCCTTCCATTTCTCTCGAATTCCACTGAATCCGTCTCTGGGTCTCTCTACCCTTTTCATCTCCAATGAATGGAGATACGGGTGCTAAAAGAGATAGTACTACAGTACTAGTATTGAAATCTTATTTTGTCGCCCGGCCTAAAAAGCACCGACACAAAATGAAGCCTGCGTACTCGATCTCGTGATCGTTGTTGAGGATGCGATGAGCGACGATGGAGATTCAAAGGAGCATGCTTGCGTACCCACACAACTAGCCCTTAATCGCGGGAGATCAGCTAGTAGAGTATGCCTGTTGTCCAATGTCCGTTGAGTGTAGTAGCAGCACTGGTAGCAACGTGGAATTCGTTATCCTATTGAAACCTACATAAAGTTTACACATACCCCACGAGTAGGAGTGAGCAGGGCCTTGCTTTTGATTCACTCGAAAGCAACGTCGACGAGACATGGACATTGATTGGATTTCCAAAGCACAAGGTTCCACAAAATATTTTATACTAATTAGTTGTAGACGATTTCTTTTTTTCTTGAGGAAAATATAAAGAGCGTGGCATGCAACTTTTCATAGTAGAATCCTGGTGAATTGTTCTACTTTCTACGGTTGCAGTGCAAGCATGCCATTGGACTTGACATGGAAGTGTTTAAAACGATAAAATCTCGACAGGAAGACAGTTTTGTTTGACATACAGATCCAGTATTCCTGTTCCCGGAGTCTACTACACATGAAACAAAGCGACCGCACAGAGTATAATATGTTAGCGCCATGTCGCTGGAGAACAAATCGGGGTTAGCGCCGTGGGGGGGGTCGCCGGCCGGCTTGTCGTTTGCTGTTGCGAAGATTCGAAGGCGAAACTCATTGCTTTCCTCCTCTCTCGCGCGCAGGGAGAGTCGGAGACCCGGCACCTAGTACAACTACAAAGCTTTGACCAGCACATGTCCTACTGAAATGTTTCTCCTACGAACAAATCTGCATACACCAAAAATCGATGTCTCCGTCTTCCAAGAACGTTGTCTTTACAAAGAACCCAGCAGAGGACAGACATGGAGCACTACTGTATGGGTGCCGGTGTTAAATGGGTTTTAGAGCTGAATACTGTAGATACGAAGTGAAGTCGTCGGAAACTTGTGTTTTCCCAGCCAGATTGGAACGCACGGCAGGCAGGCGGATCGAGCCAGATTTTGCCGTGGCGTGCGGCGGCGGGCAACGAACGGCACGGCACCGCGCCCGCATCGTGCCCGTGCTTTCCGCCGCTGGATCGCCCTGGCCGGACGGAGCCTGGTACGCACACAGGTTTCGTTCGGGCTTTCGGCAGGCACACGAATCAGGACCACCCACCGGGCCGATCGTATAGTATAGGAGCCGAGCTTCATTTACTACGAGCAAGGCTCTAGTGGTTGGTCGCATTTAAAGGCTTCTTCTGCATGCCCGCCAGGGAGGTGGCGTTCTGAATGCATGCGCAGCCCGTCAGTGTCACGCCTTCACGGCTTCAGGGTTCAGGCCTCGCCGGTGGTGGCCAACAGGCGAAGTGCTGGCGACGGAATCTCTTTGTCGCGTGCCGTCGTCTCGTTGCTTTCGGGCCTTTTTACGCAGCTTTCCTTCCGCTGGCCGCTGGCGTGGCGGAACAGTGGGGTTTATGGCTTGAACTTGGAATTGAATGCGTTGCAACCGAAGCCGTGAAACTGTGAAACCGGCGGTGGCGTCGTCGTGCTGCGTCGATGCTGGAGCCCCAGTATGACATCTGCGTGCATCGCAGGCAAAAACTGTGAGGCCATGTGCCGCGAAGCGCCGTGCCCGCCGGCACGACAGAAGCCCGTCCCGTACTTTACCCACGGGGCGCGGTGGATTCTCTGTTCACGCTGCGTCAGATTGTCAACCATCGCTGACAGTGGAACAGTACATGCTTAGAACGGACGGGTGATGTTTAATCGTTTCGGCACAAAATTCACGGTCATTCAACTTTATTTCGATTCTCAATTTAATCACGGTATTTTTTAAATCGAAAGTTACGGTCCGTTACCTTGATGAAATATTCCACATATAGTCAACGGGACCGTATTTTGAACGTATGAATCCGTAACCTGTGCCAGCTCGGTTCGGATTCTTGCATTTTTCCTCCTAAAAATAATCCACGAGGACCTAGAGCCCTTTTTCTTTGCATTTTTTCAGGGGGCAAAATGTGAAAATCTGAGCTGAGCTAGCACTGGCTACAGACCAATACATACAAAATACGGTACCGGTGACCATATGTGGGATATTTCGTTAAGTTCACGGACCGTAATTTTCGATTTCCAAAATACAATGATTAAATTGAGAATCGAAACCAAGTTCAGTGACAGTGAGTGCATTATACTCTAATTTTGCGGACCTGTTTCGGCAACTTGGCATGCCACGCTTCACCACATGAATATCAAAATCATGCATGATGGATGA
Source organism: Brachypodium distachyon (assembly GCF_000005505.3). Classification (NCBI taxonomy): domain Eukaryota; kingdom Viridiplantae; phylum Streptophyta; class Magnoliopsida; order Poales; family Poaceae; genus Brachypodium; species Brachypodium distachyon. Next base: position 52,459,670 of record NC_016132.3, on the reverse strand, counting down.
TTCCAGCCTCCTGTTATCAAGGTCGTGTAAGATAATTGACGATGCGAAACAGAGATAAATGAAAAATGCATGAGATTTTTTTGAACCATGTGATGATCTATTCGTGACAAAAAATAAGATAATTTTTTTTCCATTGTGATGGATTTAATATTTTTTCTTCACATTTATTTAATCAATTTTATTCCTTTAAACATTGATTCCAAAATACGACATCATCAGGAGATGACGTATTGTATTTCTATAACATGTTTTAGGTACTTTCCAATTCATAGCCGGAGATTTTTCTACAACTTAAGCTGAGTTTGACATTAAGAAAGATGATGACAATCTAGTGTTTTCAACCAGTTTTTGTCCATTCTTCCTTTTGGCAAACCAACTTTTTCTTACTTTTTGTGTAGTTTTTTTTATAGGAGATAAGAAAATAAGTTTAACACGGTTCAGCAACCCCAAACTGAACCTTAGCCACACACATTTGGTATAACTCAATTTCTTTGGCCTAAAAAAGTGTGACATCAATTTGAATAGTCTACTTTAGCAAATATTGTTTTGCAAAAAAAAAGTGGAAAATACTGGCAACTTTAGCAGAATACAAGCATCTGGTATACGTTGAAGGTAACACGGAAGATTTGGTTTTGGTATTTAACTTGCTCTCGTCTGAACTCTTTTTTTAGGTAGTCTGAAGTCTGATTTTTTTTTGAGCACAATCTGAAGTCTGAAATAATCGCATCTTGCTCGCGTGGACTGACTTGGAACAAGATTCAACGAGAGGCTCTCGCAGGCCAACCATTTGGTGAGCCCATAAGAAGAGGCCAAGCCCAAATAGGTAAAGCCTCAATATCGCCCAAACTAAGCTGACCACTGGCCCACTACTGACTAGACCCTAAGCCATCCTCTTCTCCACTTCCCCATCCCTCCTTGCTCGTGGAAAAAACTCGACGCGCTCATGGCGGCGGCGGCGGACTTCGCGCAGAGCAAGCAGGCGATGTCATACGCGCTATGCAAGCACCTAAATCGTGATCCGGTAGGTTCCCCAGCATTCGATTGAATCTTAGAACTCTGGGTTCCGATTTTTGTTGCTTTGTAGGCTCGGAGCGATAGCGTTCCGTTTTTGCTGTTTACTGGTTATGTGGGCATGTCCTTCCTTTCTTACTGGTGCGTGCTGATATATTTGAATGCATATTCTTGGGATTTGGTCATGGTTTAGTTCGACAATAGTATGTTTGAATGGTCTCGCGGGACAAATCTCATGCTGTAACTATGCTGTGATGGGGAATTCAGGTATGTCGATTTACTTGGGAAAGTGAAGACATCTAAGTCACCTACGGTTAAACTGCTTGATTTTTTTAGGAATCCCAATAATAATTGTTAATTTCGTCCAACGAACCTTTCCATTTTTCTTACTGGGGTCATTCTGCTGTGTAAAAATAATATAGTACTAGTATTTAGATAGATGATATGTTAAGCAAGTTAAAAAAATGGCAAGTTATATGTGTTGTGCAAAATAAAGTGATAACACTACATTTGTAGTCAGACATCTTAATAGGCAAGAGAGAGAAATCTAACATTCATTTTCATGCTAAATAATTGTTATCTTTCAGAATGGAACTGAACATTCTGGTTATTATGGTCGCGCTTCTCTCTTATTTGAGTTAATTATGCCAAGAACCAGAAAGGGGCTCTTTTATTTGCCAAGAGCGTACTCTAGCAAGCTGCACATTTTTTGAGCTTCTATCTAACATGTTCAGTGTCCAGAAGATAGTGTAGTTTAGTCGCACAAGATGGAGCCTGAAAAGTTAGTTCTAAGTAGATTGTACGTACAGAGATCTCGAACAAGTATGCATAGTCTCTTACTTAGTTGTTGTTAGTACTGTATTTTCTTGTTCAAAATGTTTGTGTTATGTTTTGTCCATGTCTTTAACTGCTGCCTGGTCATGGTTTGTTACATCACTAATTGAGAAACTTATAGTGATGGTTGTTGTGGATACTCCTGGACCGACTTGTCTAGTGCAGTGTGCACAACCAATGATGAGTAGTACGTACTGTATTATTTGTTGTAATTTGCTACTACTTTGTTTTAACATATTTTTCTCAGTCTTGTCAAGCTGTATTTGCTGGGAGCTGTTACTAATTTCTGTGATAAGTATTACAGAGCGACATATCCAGTACAATTATCAAGGAGAGTGATATTGCAAGCCTGTTCTCACATATTGTGAACCCATCGCAGGATGAGGTATTGTGTTTGCACGTATGTGCAGTGTACACTCATTCCACTTGCATGTATGTGCAGTGTACACTCATTCTACTGTCTACCGACATATGATCTCCTTTTCTTCATTTAGGTAAAGAAGTGGGTTGAATTTTCCAGCAATTTTGTTCAAAGTGACGGAGAACAGCATGTGTTGCTTGGTAACTTAAACCAACATTTGTCCCAGATGTCGGTACTATTGGCCGGTGGATTTAAACCATCAGTTGCAGACATTGTTGTGTTTGCCACTGTACATGTTTTCATGGTATGTATGATGAAACTTTACCTATTTACACGACCACCATCAGATGTTTATTTTTTATTATTTTGTGATCTCTGTGTTAAAACTTACAACTAAATAGATGTCTTTTCAGTTTTCAGATATTTTTTTTGACTCGATTGCATATGTTTTAGTACTAGGTTCTGTAGTACGAGTATTATTTAGTAAAAAATTGTGGAATAATAATATTTCGGAAGTAAATTTGAATGACAAATATATTATTTTCTTGTGGCCAATCTAAGAACCTTTGTCATATTAAGCTGAAAGGTTGACTGCAGGAATTCTAAAATCAAGCATTGTTTCTCTGAAATGTAATTCACACTATCAAATTCTAATATACATGGTTTGTGGGCTACTATTTTGATGTTTTCTTCTTTATCCTTGAATATTCTTAAATCTGCAAAATACTTCCCCAAGTTCTAATTTTATATTGCCTGTTTCAGTGCCATCTTAGTGACAGTGAGTTGCAGAAATGCCCCCATATATTGCGGTGGATGGACTATATTCAGGTTTAAGATTGATCTTTCTGTTTCTTTGTTAATTAAGCTTATCTCTTTATTTAGCTTGTTCATATATGTTTTCTCGAATAAAAGAATCAGATCATTATAAATTTTCCTTTCTCTTCATCTCATTGTCCCATTTGTTACACAGAATCAAATACAATTCCCATGTTTTCCTTCTTTCTTATTCATCTAGATGTTCATCTTTGTACATAGTTGATTTACAATGTTTACATGTTTGAAATATGCGAGTACTATCTCATTTCTGGGACTAGCTATGTTTTTAAAGTATTTCTTTTATCTGCTATCGAAAGCCTATTCAGCCTTTTCGCAAAAAACAAAACAAAAACAAAGCCTATTCATCTCACTTTAATGGAGCTACTTTTACCTTTTCAAATCAACTTGTGATTTACATTCTAACTTGTATACACTTGCTTAGTTGGGTAGTTATTCAGCTATAGTTTCTTACATAAGTAACTACATGTTGTCTTCATACCTAAGTGTAACTGTAGCTTTATGCTGACGAGAGTCTCTTAAGAAGTACTCCATCCGTCCCATATTAAGTGACTCAAATTTGCCCAAATATGAATGTATCTATGCCTAAAAAGCATCTAGATACATGTAATAGAAAGTCACTTAATATGGGACGGAGGGAGTATACTGCATACCACTGTAATTAACAGGATGCTATATTTCAAGTCATTTATGCCATGTTACTGTTTGATGCAGAATGCCGTTGATTTTGGTACGACGGTGCAAAAGATAAATGTGACCAAATCTGTCTTCAATCCACCTTCTGTAAGTAATTATTTTGGTGATCTGGAAATGTTTATACTTTTCTATTTAATTTGTAGTACTCTGTATTTCATATACAACAGGAAGTCAACTCTCTGAACAGGCAATTATTAGGTGACATGGAAATATTTCTATTTTTCTATTTCATTTGTCACTGTGTTTACAATATCATATTCGAATTTGATCTGTTAAATTTATGTTCGCTTACATCTTTGAAATCAAAGTGATACAAATACTATTGTGAGCTGGAAACATTAATCTTCAGAGAACTGATAAGAACACTGATATACAGTTTTGTTTTTCCAATTGTCTTCAGAACATGGTTGGGAAAAAGGTTATGTTGAAATCACAAAAGTAACTCTACTAGTTCTTAATTCTACTTGACAGCATCCAAAGAAAGCTGAAAAAGGAGATGTTGATCCCAGTTGCAAGAAAGTTCTATCAGGTCAGAAGATCACGGAGAAGTCAGATGGAACTGCCGACTCCAAAAAGGCTGCAGTGGAGGTAGTTTATTATGTAATCTATATTGCTCCTCATTAGTTATGAACTTTTACGTACCAGTATTTTAAGAAGGCACTGGTGATTCATGGTGCTGTGAAGATTTGGGTGGAATTTACTATTTCACAGCATTTTCGTATTCTTTCCTGCAGTGCCTGGCCTGAGTAGTTTGTACTAATAAATCCGCAGTAGATTTTAGTTATGATTCATGTAGCCATATGTGCAATGCACCAGAAAACTAGGCGGACTGCAAATATCAAAATGTTTAGGCATTTACAGCTTTTGCAGAGCAGTGTTGATTTTCATGTTTGTGAACAAAATTTTCTTCTCCGTTAGTCGGTGAGTTTCTGTTGGTTGATTCTTTTCAGAATAAAGTTCCTGGGGATCAAGCAAATCCTACTTCCGCCAAAAACAACAAACCTTCGGGGGATAAAAAGAAAGCCCAAGAAAAGACTGCAGGAAAAGCAACAGAGGCAGCTCCACAGAAAAGTGCAGAAAAGGATTCAGAGTGCAGTGTAAGTATCCTGAATATACAGGTTGGCGTTATCCGCAAAGCATGGAAGCACCCATCAGCTGACAGGTACCCTTATGTTTCCACATTAAACAGCACTTGAAATTGTTCCACTAGTTGTATGACACTTTTCCATCTGACATTTCAACTGGCTATTTTTTGCAGTCTTCTGGTGGAGGAGATAGATTTGGGAGATGGCAATGTGCGTCAAGTTGTTAGTGGTCTTGCTAAGTTCTTCAACCCAGATGATCTTGTTGTAAGTAGTCTACTGCAGCAAGGAACTCAAATGATTTGTTCATTTTGCTCTCTTATCCATGATGATGTGTTCTGTTATAACTTATAAATATTTGCCCTTTACTTTTTCAGAATCGGCACGTTGTCTTGATCACAAATGTGAAGCCTGGGAAGCTGCGGGATGTAATGTCTGCAGGATTGGTATGTTTTGTTCCATCCTTAGTCTGTTCATCATCTTTTCCCAAATACTACTGTGGTGAAATGCCAGCTTCAGGCAAGCATTGTTGTCCACTGCTAAATCATTACCCCGTGTGTTGTATACTAACTTCGTACTGGTAGAAACATTAAAATGGTCACTGAAAAATTCCTCACTGAAGAGAATAATAACTTTCAAAATATGCCATGTGAAACCCTTGTCTTAGAACAATTGTGCGTTAGTCTATCCTTACGATGTTTTTCTCCACCCTCATTCCAAATTGTAAGCACTCTTTTGTTTGCTGGAATTTTTTATTCATATTGAGTTTTGACATGTTTTTACATTATACTTTTTGCCAGGTCCTGTGTGCTTCAAATAAAGACCATACAATTGTGGAGCCTTTGATTCCTCCAGAAGGAGCCAAGCTTGGTGAACGCATTTCATTTGCTGGGTAAGAATCATGTCTTGCAGATGCGATATATTTATATTTATGAAGGGTGTATTGTGCAATTCTATGGATCATGTACTATGTCCAATCTTCTGGTCTATTCATATCTATGAAGTAGCTGACATGCCATTTTGTATAAAGTTTTGAGTTTGTTATGTAAGTTGTTGCACAATAATATTTGGAAGTGCAATTTGGTTGAACCAAGTGTTGTGCTATCTGTTGAAATTTTGGAGCATGATCTGTAATTTAGCATGCTTGGCATTGTGGTTGTGGTTAGTTGTCTTACAGGACAAGGAGTTTGTTTGCTTGTGGTACTTGTGAAACGAAGATTGTGGTTGACACTTCAAATTTCTTTCCCATTGAGTTATTTGATTACTACTATTTGACCTGCACCATTTGCAAACATGTATGTTTACCAATTTTCCATGTTTTCGTTGCTGTCATTTAAATTATATTTCACTTGTAGGTTTGACGGGAAGCCAGAAGATGTTCTAAATCCAAAGAAAAAACAGCTGGACAAGATCACGCCGGTATGCATTTATCAATGGCCCATTTTGTTTGATGTTATCTTCTTTTTGTCCTTGTGGTGTTCAAAATGGTCTGAGTAAATTCAGCCAGTTATAGTTGGACAAGCTACCGAACTATTGTCATAAGATGTAGACATGCCTCCCTGAATGCCATTGCATATTTAATTGTATACATTACATGTGCTAAAAAATAACTTTTCTTTATTATACCAGCATCTCCGTACTGATGAGAATGGCATTGCAACATTCCGAGGGATACCGTTCATTACATCGGCTGGTCCATGTCGATCTTCAGTTCCTAATGCGGATGTTAAGTGAGCAACTCATTAAACATACTGACATCAAACATTGATGTGCTTAAAGCACATGCTAGGTGGCTGTACCATTTTATCTTAACATCTTATTATGCCCATATCAAATGTTACTAAATGGCACGGAGTTGTCCATCCATCGAGTCTTAATATCAGAAAGCAAATTTTGACTCATCTATGTGCAAAAGGCAACAAAAAAAAAACATTTGCTTTGCAAACTGTTGTACAAAAGGTGATCAACAGTTTGCATAGTTTTGTGTTAGGCAAGAGAGCTGGAATGACTCGGTTTTCTCGCCCTTGGTTTCAGTTTAGTACTACCCTAGTTGGCACGCGGATAGTAATTAATGTACTGTATCTGTTTGAGACCTTCATCTCAGTGCTGGCGCATTAATATGTTTAGTAGAACAAGCAATGCCTTGCTTCATGGGAGAGTTAGCACGAGGCTACGGGCATCTGCGTTCTTCCTTGTGGAGCTCCTTTTGTCTGTCCTGCACCTTTTGGCTCTTACCTTGCCGGAAGCAACGAATGTTTGTGATCTGTTTTCGTGCGTCTCGGCCGTGGGCATTTGTTACCCTTTCTTGGGTTAATTTTCAGGTGTCGTGTGAAAACTGATGGTCACCTGCTCTCCTCGCACGAAAAGGAGTAAATAACCTCCTTTTTTTTGTTGAACCTCTTTAGTTCTCAGCATTGGCTCTAATCTTCATCGGAAAAGTAATTTTGTTTCCCCCGTTTCGATCGTTTTGAGATTACGAAAGAAAACGCTTGATATTGGACGCCGCAATGGTTTCGACGCGTGGTTTCATTTCTGCTCTTATGATGGCAGTGGCAACAGTTGGCGAAGATTCACTGTCCTGACTCGTGAGCATGAATTGAGTGCAGTGGCTTGACTCTTGATTACTCATATCTGTACACGTAAAATTTGAAAAAAATAAACAACTGCTCTTCCAAACAGCCCTATACTTCATATCTGTACCCCTAAAATTTATGAGGATCTCTTCATGCGTGGACGGGGGGCTTCAACATCCTCTACTTCACGAAAGCCGAAAAGGAGGAAGAAAGAAACGAATCCCCAGCAAAATCCCCGCAGCGGCCCGAACCACCGAACGAAACAAAACAAAATTTAGCCCGTCCGCGTCCGAGCCGAACCAAAAGCCCCGAAGAAACCCCACCAAACTCTCCTCCGTTTTGCTCCCATTTCCTTCGTGCCGTCCGCCTCCGACGTCTCGTATCGCCTCCGCTCCCCTTCTCCAACCTCGCCACCCGGCCTCCCCTCTTCTCCACCCGGCCTCCCCCGAAGTTCGCAGCCGCCGCGGAGCGCCTCGTCCCCATGGCGGCCTCTCTCCTACATGCGGCCTCCTCCCCACTCGCGAGCACCAACCCGCCCGCCCGCGCGCCTTTCCGCCCCCTCGCATCCTCCCCGTTCCTGCGGCTCGTGCGCTCCTCCCCCGACCGCCGTAGCCGACTGGACGCCCCGCCGCTCCGCGCTCTCTCGGCCGGCACCCGTCTCGCCGCCGGAGGGGACGCCCCCCGTGCTCGCCGCGTCGTCCTCGCCTTCGCGGGGGAGGAACCCGTGAGTAGTCCCCCTCTCCGAGATCCTTGCGCTTGTTTCTGTCTCATGCGATGATGTTTGGTTTGACTCCTGAAGCGTATTTCTTCTGTTCCTGCCTATCTGATCTGCTGCTAGTCTGTAGTCCGTCTCACCTGCCCTTTTGCAATGTTTTATTTTGTTTTTTGTGCGCGATGAACGGCTGAAAATAGTCTTTGGTGCGCTGCGCGTTTACAGTTTCTGCCGCGTCGAGTGCTCTGTGAAATGCGGGGATGTTTGTCTTATGGTAGTGGTGTTTCTGTTGGTGCGTAGAGTTGATGTGACCAATTTGTTGCGGTAATGCCGTGATTTCGTGCCTGAACTGCGATGTTCAAATTATCTTTCCGAAGTTTACAATTGTTTTGTCTAAATTCAGGTGGGTTCAGAATTGGGTGATGACAAGGAAAAGGAGAAGTCTGAGATAGAGCCCGAGGAGGCCCAAGAAGTGTGGAGGGAGATGCTCAACCAGTTCAAGACCGAGGCCATCCGAATGCAGGCCCTGACAACGCAGGCATATGATGTCTACTCCAAGAGAGCAAGGGAGGTGCTGTTAGAGGCCGCGGAGAAGCTGAGGATCCAGGCAGATAAAGCACAGAAGGACCTGACTGTGATTGCCGCGGAGGTTGGTGAGGAGGGGCAGGAATATCTAAAGCTGGCAGCTCAGAACTCCCCAGATTCAATCAAGGACATCACTGAGACAATCAAGGGGCTTGGCAAGTTGAATGGGCTATCAGAGTATCATGATTATCATGTCAGCATTCCGTTTGGTATGTAAATGCATTATGCTTGTAGCATTTCTAGTGATAGTGATCTAATTAATTACCATGCTGAAGGTTGACAAAACATGTGACTCATTTTGGCAATTGCTCTGGTAGATCATGAGTTGTATATGCAGTTTTGTTGGTGCTGCCTTTCTTTCTAAGGGTTAAACAGTATTTCATGGAACTGTATTGTTAAATGTAGGTACCTTCCTTACCATTGGAGGTTTCCTGAACTTCATGCTAACTGGAAGTGTATCTGCAATACGCTTCGGTTTTGTTCTTGGGTTTGCACTGTTGGCTCTGGGTGTCTCAAGTTTGAGATCGCAAAGAGCAGGCGGTCGTCAGCCTCGTCTTTTGTTGAAAGGCCAAGCTGGTTAGTTCATTTCCTCTCACCATATATTCCTTGCTTTACTTTATTTCTTCTTTTTTAATTATTGAAGTGGAGAACCTTGTAATGCATATGATGTGTATCCTTATATGACATGTCTGTAATGTTCGCGACCTCAACAGAAAACAGAACGAAACAAAAGAGAAGTAAAAGAAATCACATGGTTTGGTATGCCATTAAAAAAAGTACATGGTTTGTGCTTTAGGTTCAAAAGATTACTGTTCCACAGACCTATTTGTTTTGTATATTTACTTTTTAGGAGTTTCATGTTTTTTTGCTTATTTATATTTATTGAGTGAGGTGATATGCATATGTTGTTTTTATGCGTACAATCAGATCCGGCAAAACTCTGCCGAAAGCAAATCAGTGAATTTCCAGTTACGAAGTGTATGGTTATTACAAATAAGGATTAGACTTCCATCTAAACAGAATATTTTCATCAGACTTCTGATGTGATGTAGCTAAATTCGATAGCTTCTGATAAAATATAATCAGATTAGTGCAAAGTAAATCAGCAGGGATCCAGCATGATATTGTTGAGAACTATCGATATACCTGGACTTTGAATAGTTCTATCCGAGTCAATTTTAAGAACTGTTTTGTTATTACTGCAATCTTGTTCGTGCTTCAACAATACCAAGTCCGTTGGTTCGCGCAAAAGAGTAATTGTTTTTTTTTTGCATGGTTGGCATTTTTCCTCTTCATTTTTAGTAGCAAAACTGATGGTTTTGCTGTCTGGTGGAAGCTCATGTTCAGTGATGACATGTACATATATATTTGAAAAGGAAATGCAGGTGACATACGTGTAAATTCGACAGAAGAAATATGGGAGGTGGTATTTTATTGCCATATGCCGTTTCCGTATTAAAATCGATCACATTTGAAGGTTATGAAAAAAGACAGAAGTCTGCATGAAGTGATTTGTCCTTTTTATGCAATATTGTCTTTTTATTTATAGCTTGCAGATGTGATTGTGCTTGATCTTAATGTTTTGCATGGATATGGAATGCCACCATTTTATCCGCAGCTATTTTCAGGCTTTTGTTTTGGAATTTCCACACATACCAAACGGAATGCTGACATGATAATCATGATACGCAGCTATTATCAGCAGCTATTATCAGCTATTTTCAGGCTTTTGTTTTGGAATTCCCATGGAGTTTAGACTTAAGTGAGTTCCAGAAGACACCAAAATATAAGCCGTAGATACATAGCATCCAAGTTTTTAACTGTTCATCTTGACGATGCAATGTGCTTCTCGTTTGATTCGTGTTTTTGATTTTGTACATTCACTTGCATTGGCTGTGTAATAATATTGAGTCTCATTCTCATTGTCATTGCACATTGAATAATTATCTGAAGATTAAGTTGTCAATTGAGCTCTGATAAAACCGTTTTATTATTATTGTCTTAACTTGCAAATTTCTAAACATACTTGATTTGTGGCATGCAGCTATTGCAAGTGTCATCTTCCTCAGGGAATTATCAATTTTCTTCCAGGTATTGCTACTATGATAATTCCACCTTTCCCATGTTAGCAATATCAGAATTTAATTTGACTGCTGTGTGTGCAGTACGGGTGGTTTCCAAATATTTTTGTGGTCCTTCTCAGGTCAGTACACGCTTAATCTCCTTACTTGGAATATTTTCATCCTTGCATCAGAGGAACATGTGGGGATGCAGAAACAGTTGTTGTCATAAACTATCTTGATCCTTGCATGTTTATGTTCTTGCCCATGCGTATATCTACCTGCAAGACTGCATAAATGGCTTCTAGCTGTAACTCTATTCCCTAATTTGCATGAGATAATCTCCTTGAAAAGCTTGTTGCTGTGGCTTTATGTGGTCAACATGGCATAATGATATTTCCACCAGTTGCATTTGATCTGTCTGGCAACCTGTGACTTTGCGATAGATCACTTCGCATTTACTGCACTCCATGGTTTTTCCCCAAAACGATGGGTGCAATCACCTGATAGACAGCCGGCGCTCCCCCTTTTTACTAACCCTGTCTTTTTGTTGTTGTCACCTTTGAGTATTTTCTAGTGTGTTATACTTGAAGGTACGATTTAGAAGCTGATAATTACTTCAGGCTGGGCCATAGATACTTTTTTTTTCCCTTGAGTTTCCCTCCTGTATATTGCATGTGTGTTATAGTACAAGACTTGCACCATTATCAACCCCAAATGTGATTAATGTTTCTTTAATTGCAATGACTGAAACTAGTGCAATTATCTTAAGATAGTTGATTTCGAACATTCGACACAAAATGCAGTCAAGAATAGTAGTTGGCCATGTACTGTTCCCCCACCAACTTAAATATCTGGTAGTTTTGCTACTCGCTCAAGTTCTCAAAACGGTTGCGTTTTGGACATTGGCATGATCTCCAAAACACAACAAATCATTTTTGTAAAATTATATTTTTAACATCTAATGAGATTATTATATTGCGAAAGTACTTTTTGAGAGAAATCAACACTCATAATGCCAAATGTAAAAAAATATAGGCAGTGGAAGTTTTGGAAGTATGACTAGACCTATGCCATCAGCATCTTGTGAACTGGAAGAGTACTAGATTTCATGGTGTTTTTCTTTCAGTAATTAAGACGACTATTATGTGGTTTGCTTTGTTTAGGGAATATTGTAGTGGTATTGTACATGTTGCTTCGACAAGCGGTTGTGTGCGTGTGCCTGATAAAGCTATTTTAGATTGAAGCAGAAACCAATGTTCATTATTTTATTTATGCTGCAGTGGAGCGGTGGCAGCCTTTTACATTCACCGCATTGTGACTGGGGGCAACAAAGGTCCAAGCACTGAGAGTGGTTCAGAGAACTAATGGTAAGACCTAACATGTTTCGTGCAAAGATCTTGTTTATATGCCATCACCATGTATATTTTACAGTATGTCCACTTTGATAACTGATATATATCCTTGAATGTAGAAGTTGCTTCTCATCTCATGATGCAAACACAATGGGATGGACCAGATGATCGGGGAAACTTGGGGTTCTGAAGATTGATTGTGTCCCTTTGCCTCTTAAGGTTTCCTTTCTTGAGCGGTCAACTCAGGCACGCTTCAGTTTGCCTGTAGTGTCTCCTCAAAAGGCTTGCTCGCATACCTGTACTCGTCACCTATCATGGTTGCGGCCTTGGTTCTTTTCCTCATGTAATATAGATGCTAGCCTGGAACAACAATAAGATATGGCCCTGGAAGGTCCTGTCATGCTCATGTAGCCATCTGTTCATTATTCATGTTGTTTATTTATAACACATTCAATGTCTAGTGAAATCCTGCAATACAGTTGACATATCTCGTCTCAGTAGGTTGCCGTTTGCCTGTTTTGCCCTCAACGTCACAATCGGAGGATCGCAACTTTCACCTGCCCAGCTACACCGTTTGAATCTGTTTATTTGTTTTTCCTCCGGTTTCAGATGTGGGGGAACATGTTTTAGCTAGCAATGTGATAAGTAGTGAAAATCCTGGATGAACACTCCTGCAATGTGATGTCTTATACAATCCCTGGTGGATCAGTAGTAATAAAGTCTACATTTCAACCTCTTAGCCGGGTTCTTTCGCCCACGAATCGTCACTAATCGCTACTAACGGTTGGACTACTGCGACAGCCGAACCCCCACTGCAAATCTGTTGACTAAAAAACAGGACACAAAATGTATCGCACGCTGAGGCACCTGCTACATGCTATGCTCTACTGAAGCATAGCGACCAGAGGGAGATCACCGAAACCGAGGGAGTTGACGACGGATTCCCAGTCGAAGCTGCCTTCCAGAAACTCCATTACAGGGGAAGGAGAAGCGCCAAGTTCCACCTCCGACGACGAAGAGGAAGAAGACGACGACCATCCCCGCCACGACGTCCCGGACCCGGCGGGGATCAACGGCGGCAGAGCCGATCCCCTGTCCCGACAGACATCCACAAGTCCTGAAGCGTTGTTCGAGCCGAATTCAACAACGACGGTTGGAGCCGGCAGTAACGCGGCCGCCGTTCCTGCAGCTTGCTGCTGAAACGCGGCGGCGGCGCCGTCTCCCTGCCCGCACGTGTGCTCGCCGTAGTAGGCGACCGCGTACGCCGCTGGCTCGTCCCGCGACCGCTGCACCCGCCGCGTCGCAACGCAGCCCTCGCCTCTGTACGCGCAGCGGTAGTAGAGCCTGCAAAGGCAGAAATCGCGATTGAATTTCCTGATCAAGGCGAGTGATTTCTACTCTGCAAGTGTAAGCCACGAACGTGCGTGCTCACCTCGGGTGCCTGCATCCGTTGATGTCCTTCTGCCCGTACTTCCTCCACGCGAACCCGTCCTCCGTGGTGCCGCTCTCCACGACCTCCCCGCGCGCATCCGCGCCGCCACGCGCCCTGCGAGAAGCAGGAGGGCCGGCTGCTGCGGCGAAGCCAGGGACGTCCGTGGCCTTCCTCTTCTTCTTGGCAGCAGCGCCCGGATGACAACGACTCATGGCGGCGATGACGCGGTCGCAGCAGCGGAGGATCTCCGCGGCGAGCGCCTGGTTCTGCAGCTGCTCCCCCGGCAGCGTCGTCGGGGACGCGGCCCGGAGCAGCTCCCCGAGGTGCGCCGCGGACTGCTGCCCCATCGTCATGAGCTCCAGCACCACGGCTGTCGGGGTCGCCAGCGCCATGCTTGCACTTGCTAGTTACTACTGTGTCTTTGCTCGATTGCTCGGGTCAAATTCTTCGCGCTGCAGCTGGAGCTGAACACAGTAGAACTGGCACCGATTAACTTGCGAGCGCAGGCTGCTCGTTTTCGCTTTTGGGTGGTGGGGTTTGTGTCAGTGCCGCCCCGTGTCAAGCCCGGAATTTATAGCCGTGTAGCGAGCCTTCTTAGGACAAGGGGAACCCGCGGGGAAGCAGCACGGAAGCGGCCGGAACCGGAACCCCCCTGCTGCTCGTGCTCCCGTGTGTTTTGCGCTTGCGCGCGCTAGATACGCCCGTGCCGTCTTAATCGGACCACACTGCGTGTGTTGGGTTTTCTGGACTCCGGTGAGTGTGTGCCGGTCGAAGTCGAATCGAGAGGAGCCAAGAGAGAGGGACTGCGAGCACGATAGTGGTGCGATGTTCTTTTTTTGCGACGGTTGACAAATGACAACTGATGTGCTATGCAAAAAAGGTGCGACAATTGTTTTATTCTGAGGATCGAAGCTACAGTAGCCCGGAGTCCGGATGCAATGGACGACGTGTAGTGGTTACGGGGGAAAACGTGTCGCGCGCTCTTTGTTACGTGTACAGTCACATGGGTTTGAGTAAACTTGAGCTAGCTCACTCGCTAATACTATACGGGTCGTGCAGGCAGAGGCAGCACAGAGTCCTGATCAATGCTTAGAAAACCACGTACATACGCGCTCGGAGATGCAGGAATCAAAAGAAAATGCAAGTGTCCCTTGATTCGCTGAGGGTTGACGCGAGCATGGTTCCTGCTCATCTCTCCAGATTCGGATTCTCAGGTTCAGTGTACTGGTAGAGCGAAGCAGCGAAAACCAACATTCGAACATTGAGGCTCAGATTAATTAAGATCGTTGTTTCTCACTGCGCCATGTATACTAATATTTGTTTTGCAAAATATACGCAGGGCAACACCTAGAAATTGATTAGCCAAACAGAAAAATAAACAAAAACTAATTGAAAACCGAATTATTATATCTAGATTAACGATACTACTAAGTCTTAAACTCGAACAAAAGATTTAAAGTGGTTGTGTAATCTGAAAGGCAAATTTACGATACTAACCTTTTTTCCCCGTCTAAAGCGGAGTACCATGTAAGGGTATTTTAGACTTTTCGGATTCGATCAAGATTCGACTCTAATGGAGTTCGAAGAAAATACAGAGCAACCCAATGTTGTCGATAGATTACGGTTTTACACTTGTGTCCTGATACTTTTTATGGCAGTCTATACATTCATAATACCGGAGTACGAAGAAGTATCTGTTAATCAGACTCTAGACGATCAGATAAGAAAGACAGTGAGTTGTTTTATCATTTCGTGTGGTACCATAAAAGACCCATCTGCAACTTTTCGCCGGGCCACTTACGCTGATCTTCCTTTTCGAACACCGATATAAAGTATAAAATTTGCACATTAAGTCAGGTCTCGTATCTTCAACTTGTACAACAAGAAGCATAAAAGAGTTGATTACGAGTGAGAACACCGATTGCTCAGTCCTTCCCAAGTCTAATATAATTTAATGGGCGGATGGCTAGTGATGATGCTCAAGTAGCGTGGTTAGGTCCAAGTGTTCAGCTGTGGGTGTGTGCATGCTTTCTCACTATGACTACCAACATATGCGGCAGTTATGCGCGCTTTGTTGTTCTTCTTTTGATAGAACTGGCCTGGCCACAGTACGTAGTCACTACATCACTACATCTCTTCCATCAGGTCGTAGCCAGGGGCCGGGGGCACGCTAAGCTATGGCCTTTACCAATATGGGCGGGAGGCTTTCTGTAAGGATCAAGAATCAATTTAGCATCTTTTTTTGTATTCTTTTGCTCGCTTAGTGAAGACATTTAATGAAGACTATAAGCTATGGACTTTAGTATGAATAGCGGCTTTTGTTGCTTTTAAAGACATATAAAATGGTAGATAAGATTGTCTTGTCTTGCACGTTTCGCATCATTCAGTGAAGACAATAAAATAAAATATGATGTACTCCTAATAGATTATCTTCTACTCAATCCGATTCATAAAAAATGTCGTCCTTTTTGACCAAAGTTAGTACAAATTTTGTACTAACTGAGCGTACAAATTTTGTACTAACTGAGCGACATTTTTTATGGATCGGAGAGAGTAGTGTTCTATCTTGCAATTGGTGTAAGTCAATAAAAGTAGTTAAATAACTTAAATAAATGTGAAGAAAGGCTAAAATCTAGTACAATGAGAAAAAAATGTATTTGTCTTATCTTTCTTGCGAAAAGATCATCTCTTATTTAAGAAAACGGTCAGTTTTTTTTTTCATTTTTCTATCTTCCACATCCGTACTTCCGTAGTCATCCTATGGGGCGGCGTGGCGCTGTTAAAAGAAGACTGATGTAACCTCACTGTACATGCGCTAACCTTCTGCTACATTCTAGCGTTTTCAGTATGTTTAGAAACTAGCTTAGGGGGTTTCATAAATCTTGAGTGAATTCCACTTTTACCCCTAAAATGCATTTTGTGAGACTTTTTACCCATTTTAGTAGTAATTCTTCAAAACTACTCTATTTAGTAAACCTCGTTCCACTTTTTATCCCTTTTAGGTCTTGTTTGGTGTTCAAGTAGCTAGTGTTTTGGTATTTGAGGGGTTTGGGTGTTCACCCAAAACTCTCAAAACCCAAAGCACTAGTGTTTTTTTGTTTTTAAAAAAAGCACTAGTACGAGAAGTATTTTAATTTGGTATAAAAATGAAGTTTTTGTGGGAAATTTTTTTAGTGATAATCACGTCTAATCATTTCTTATCAAACAACCTTCGATGTTTCTAGTGTTTTTCAATTTGAAATGGATAGTTCCATAGAAAACACGCTAAAATTTCTAGTGCCAAACAAGTTTTCTGAAGTGGATCTCACATTCTCACCGTCAGAATTCTCAAAAACTCCTGGCCTGCTGCTGGCTCTGCCAGCGCTTCCGCCACGCAGCCGCCAAGACTAGGAATTCCAAGCTTATTCCTTTGAGAAATACTCCCTCCGTTTCATAATTCTTGTCTCAAATTCGTCAAAAAATAAATGTATCTATTCTTAAAAAGTGTCTAAATACATGTACAATTTCGACAAGAATTATGAAACGGAGAGAGTACTAATTAAATGGGACTTGACATTTCCATATGGCCGTATTTGACATAGATTCTTTACACAGGAAGAGAATAATCGAATACCTGTGGCCCTGTGCGCAGAGTGGCATATTCATCGGCTGGCAACACACCGACCAGACTCCATTAATTTATTTTTGACGAACCAGACTCCATTAATTTATTTTTGACGAGCCGGACTAAATTATAATTTAGGAGAAAATATGTCACGTTGACTCGAGAGTAGTTCGGAATATACGATGAATTTCCAAGTTAGTCAACTTGCGCATGCAGATCGAAGACCATTGAAAGTACAGTTGCAAATTCGCCGTGCGGAACAAACGGGCTTAAGACTTTCACGCATATGGGTACAGAAACTGTGCTTAATTTGTCTTCCACTAGCATCAAATTAATGCGTAGCGCAAAGTCGCCATCTGTATTCCGTGGTCTCGTCATGAAATTTGTTCTTCAGGGTACCACGTACTTGTTTGACCAATGCGAGTTCCAGGACTACCGAGTACGGGACAGGGGCGTAGCTCGTCCTTGTTAATTAGTAGTACTGCAAATTGTGAGAGAGAAGGTACACCAACCGAAGAATTTTCCCTGCAGGCATTAATTTGACCGAAATGTGCTTGGATTCGATAGTGATATGGAGGTAGCTCTGCTCTGCTCAGGCTGATCGAATGCCACGCGATCATACGCGATTGACTGGCCTTGGCTGGTTAATTAACGCAAATCGTCACGCAGGCACACTTCCAGTTGGTAATCACCGATGGAGCAAGAAAATGACATTACTCAAGCGGAAAAAAAGATACGAGTAAGAACCATGCGTGGTGTGTGCACCGCATGCTTGACTCGGCACGACAGTGTTATCTTTGAAGAGGTCCAAATGGAATGGATGCGTGCTGATGCTTTTTTAAAAAAAAAGAGAGAGTAGAAGATGCATGCTATCTGTAGTTCCTGGAGCACCGCTGATTGATTGGGTAAAAAATTGCGGGGAGATTCGGTAAAAATTGCTCTGAAAAAGAAACGCAATCCTTTATTTAGAAAGAAAATGACATAACTCAGAATATATGGTTGCTGATAAAAACTGAAAGTGATCGATTTGGTAACATGCATGGGGTTTTCTGAAGAAAGAGTACTGGGGACCGAGTGATCTATTTGGCATCGGGCACGCAGCGCACGCTGGCATATTTAAGTGACCAGATATCTCCATCAGAGAATTGGAAAACTTTCATTCCTACGTAGAGACTTCTTCTCTTTGCAGTAAGCCAGTAACGACTGATGGTCAAATTATGTGGTAGTACACCAGTAGAATATGATTTAACTCGCAGGAAAGCGCGTTGCAAGAATGCATGCACTTGGCTATCCTTTTTTCCTGTTTTACTATGACGGGGTTATCGTCACATCGCGGCAGAGTGGCTCATGCATGGTCTGAAGCCGCACGTGCAGCACGATTAGTCTTGCGACCGCATAGTGCTACTACTAGCTAGTAATCTTCCGTGCATGATTGCTTTCTGAATGACCAGAGATTGGGTTCAAGAAAATGAAGAGCACAATTACAACGGGCGCAGTAGCCAGTAGGCCCGAGAAGTAGAAAGGAATTTAGTACTCCGTAGCATATTGTTATACTACATCCAAAACGTCAAACATCGTCAAATTAAAATGCCGGACATTGCAATTGCAACAGGACATAAAGGTGCATGCCTGTGTATTCAAATGTCAACAGGTCAACCTGCGGCAGGGTTGACCCCAAAATTGGACTCCCGCTTAATTACTCAATATGTCCACGAGAAAGAGTTCGAAGGAATGAACACCTTAACATACTAAAATAGGTCTCTCCTACGATTTAGTCCTATATCCATACAGTACCGCACTACGATGACATGTATGATGTATATAGTCAACACACTCTGGACCTGATGGCACCACGATAATTTGGGCTGGTGCTAAACGGTTTCAAGAGTCAAAGGATTCCTTGTAAAAAAAATTGTTTGGCAGTCCACATTTTATTTCCAAATTTTGTATAAGATTCATTTGGTTGAATTCGAGTTCTATAAATTTTAAATTAAAAAATCATATAGGTACAATTACATGAAATTTCATGCATGTTTGTCTGCTAGATGCATGGGATGAGAGACAAATTTAGAGAAATGATTGACCTTTTAGATGGGAATTGGGGTTAATTAGGTATAGGTACAATTACTTGAAATTTCAGATTGAATTCATGCACCAATTTCGTACGAGTCAAACAAGTAGGTTTCTGAAATCCAAAATAAGTTTTATGATTCCAAACCCAAATGACGAGAACCAAACAAGCTCAAAATAGCCTTGATCTTCAGGATTAAATATTAAACTCGGTATACATAGTTCAGGAGGTAAAGCCTCTCCCAGAATGAAGCAAAGCTAGCTATGTTGTGCACATTATGTCCATGATAAAAAAAAACAAAGGACATACTATGACAAGAACGGGCAAGCGCACCGCCGTGGTACTGCTAATTCTCTTTTTTTCACTAGGTTTTAAAGTTGATTTTGTCCAAGGCAACTATAAAACCTAGAACAGAGAAAGTGCAATAATATCCAATATAAAAACATAGTAAGAAGTATGTAAAATGTAACAGTACGTACAAATTACAACTGCAGACAGGCATGCACATGGGTAAGCACGGCTATCGTCCCCACAACAAAACTTTTTTAAAAGTATTTAGCAATATTTGTAATCATGTTGGATCACCAATCATGTTATGTATGTCAAGAACATTTGGCCCCTACGCTCAGCAACACAAGAACTTCCTCATATTAGCCTTCATATAACCAAATCGTGGCTCTGCCCCTAAATGCAGAAATGTTGTACTGGTGGCCGTAATTCCGGCCGGATGGCAGGAAACGTGCAATGAGAACCAACATAGGAATACGGTAGAAGAACTGAAGTATGCATCTATGTAGAAATACGGTAGAAAAAACAAACTTGTCAATTTGCAAAAACTATTTCTCAGTCGCCTAAGAAATAGTTATTTCTCAATCGCCTAAGAAATTAATAGTTGTTTCTCGGTCGACAATCGTACTCATCCAATGAAAATTTTCTTATTCATCGGGCATACATTAAATCTTACACGAATCTAAATGATTGAATAAAAATGTTGTTATCATCAACTAAGAAATATTTATTTCTCAGTCGTCTAAGAAATAGCAAAACCGACATGAATAAACATTTCTAATTGGGATCCCCTTTTGAAAATCTCGCCAAAAAGAACACACGATGAACATGGATTTTGATTTGTTTTGAAAACACTGACTTTTTGGAGTTTAGATCGAAGGTACCAGCTCTTAAGGATGTAAGAGATCTGCTTGTTCCTACAGCTCAAGTATAACAACAGATGTTTGTTCAAACAACCGCTGGTTTCTAAAAGAGATAGGCCTGATCGGGGCGGGGAGCAGTCGCCACCTGTCTGTCATTTTTGTACCCATCTGCAAACCCCCCCCCCCCCGCCCGGCCCTTTGCTGGAGTTTATTTTAAGAAACGACTTCCTGTACGGTCCTCCCGGAGTCCACAACACCGCGTACAGCGTCACCTGGCTCCTGTGAAGCGCTTCCAAACCTGGGCTGAGCTCTGCAGCTGCCACGACCTTTCTTCCCGGCCCATCCACCTCACTCCTCTATATAAGAGCCGCCCCCGCCATTCATCCTCTACTTCCGCCCATCCCCGCCACCAGAACACTGCCTGGCTAATAACTTCTCTTCTTCTTATTACTCACTCGCGCATCCCAGCGCAAACACCTCCGCACGCACGGAGCACACGAACTCTAACCAACGGCCAGCAAGAATTATTAACCATGCAGGCGCAGTCCCGTCTCATGAGCTCGGCGGCGTCGGCGGCGGACGAGCGGTACTACGAGGCGGTGGTGAGGGAGCTGCGGCGCGGGCACGAGCTGACGGCGCAGCTGCAGGCGGAGGCGGCGCGCGCGCTGCGCGGGCAGGGCCAGGCCGAGGCCACCGCCGCATTCATCCTGCGGGAGGTCTCCCGCGCCTTCACCGTCTGCATCTCCATCATGGGCGGCGCCGCCCCGGCCACGCCGCTCGCCGAGGCAGCGACAGCCCCGGCGGGCGCCGCGCGCCGTCCTAGAGATGACGGCGCCCCGAGAAAGTGAGTAGTCGCCTAAATTAGCTAGTACAGTAAAACATGCCTGTCGCAGATGAAACAAAGCTGTTTGTTGGAACAGTGACATTATTATCAAGTGATTAAGTAGGGACGTGTAGATCTGATTCTGTGGAGTGCATTGTTTTTGTTTTAACAGAACAATAGAGACAAGCTCGCCCAACTCCGACGGGTACATGTGGAGGAAGTACGGCCAGAAGAGGATCATGAAGACCAGGTTCCCAAGGTTAATTAATTTCCTCGATCTCTATACATACAACTCGGTTCCGATAGTTTATCCTATCCCGGGAATTGATTAATAACATGCATGGAGTTGAAATTTAAGTTGCCATGTCGCTATAAGAAGAACAGAAACTATATAAAGCCTAAGGTTAAGTTTAGGCTGCGACGCTTCTAGCTAGCCAGGAACACAGCGCGTGCTGCAGGATAACAGAAATTAAAACGTGCGTTGCATGATTGGGTTCGGGGTTCGCCTTGGATGGACACATGCAGTGGCACCGTGAGATTGATTGGGGACTATCCTTAGTAGTAGTACTCCTGCGAAAAGGACAAACACGAAATGTTGCTTCTTGACACGCGCTGGCCGTGGACGCCTCTAGAAAAATGATGATTCTTGAGAGCAGCCGAACGGGTCCCCGTTCTCCCACACGTTCGAAAGCATCATCGCAAAAGGTAAAGTGTCGATTTTGGAGGTGGAACAAAGTCGAGAGTCAGTTTGATCCTGACGCTTGTTTCCTTTTTCAAGTAAAAAAATGTTTTACTGACCCGCTTCTTGTCCCCGAAAGTTCAGTTTTGTGGCGTTCGCCCCCGCGCGCGGAATCTTCGTGTGCCTTAATTTATCACGGTGAACGCTGCCTAGTCCCTCAAAAAAGAGTGCTAACTAGAGTTGGGTTACTGATTTGGTAATTTGTCCCCCGCACTGGAGTATTTTATCACAGGCATCTCCTGCTTACGTCACTGCCCACTAATTAATCCTTTTTATGCGACGTCACCACGGGCCGCCATATGCTCGCTAAAGATGAGATCGAGCACCTAACCTAACTCACGTGCGCACTGAACGAATCTTAATCCTTACTCGTTTACTCCTGTCACAAAAACTAATCCTTACTCGGTTACTCGGTACTACACGCAGGTGCTACTACAGATGCAGCCACCACCGCGAGCGCGGGTGCCCGGCCACGAAGCAGGTCCAGGAGCAGCAGCACGGCGACGGCGCCGACCACCCGAAGACGTACCTCGTCATCTACGTCCACGAGCACACGTGCCGCACGACGCCGCCGCCGTCCGCCGAGCCCGAGGCGCCGGTCGTGGCGCGCGGCCGTTTAGCCCGCGACGACGACGCGGTGCCGCTGGATGGTGGCCGCGGCGCCAAGGAGGAGCTCGAGCGCCAGGTGCTCGTCTCGTCCCTCGCCTGCGTGCTCCAGGGCCGCCACACCGACACTACTACTTGGGGCGGCGCGCCCGCGCCGGGGGCCGGGTCCTCTTCGTCGTCGCAGCTGGGCCGCGTTAGTGCTGACGACGCCGGCGCGTCTGCTTCGCTCAACGCACTGCTGGCCACCGCGATGCCGCCGCTAACGTCGTCGCTCGGCGCCGGGGAGGAGGAGGAGGAGCTGGACGTCATGGACTACGACGTGCCGGCCGACACGGCGCTGTGTTTCGGCGGCCCGTCGTACGGGATGCGTGACGACGACATGCTGCTTTAATTTGAGATCGTAGATCGAGTTTCAGGAATCTACATCTCACACGCCGGCGC
The DNA here is from genome assembly GCF_000005505.3 of Brachypodium distachyon. Lineage (NCBI taxonomy): Eukaryota > Viridiplantae > Streptophyta > Magnoliopsida > Poales > Poaceae > Brachypodium > Brachypodium distachyon. The sequence goes on along the minus strand of NC_016132.3, from coordinate 52,436,700 downwards.
CCAGCGGTTCATCATCTATCGTCCGTGTTTACGACGACGACACGAGACAAAGATACGCCCAGTCTTAATTACTGTAGCCAGGTTCGGTATATACGTGCGGTAAAAAAAATAAAGATACGTACGGGTATTTGTATTTCTTGTATTGCGAGAATACGGGCCATATATATATATAGAAGTATTTAATTAATTATATATAGGTCGGACACTCTCCCTGTTATTTTATGGTGTGGTATTGTAAGCCTCGGGAAGAATGCGATATTGTAAGGTTGTCCCAAATAAATAATGGGCAACGATTAATAAGAATGCTAAAGGGGTAAATATATACTAATCCCTCCGTTCCTAAATACTTGTCACTGTTTTAATTCAAGTTTGCACTAAAACAACGACAAATATTTAGCAACGGAGGGAGTATATTGCTGTAAAAAAAGGGGCTAAATATTTATACATCCATAGAACCTGGATAATCGCTTTCTAATTTTGATAGTCTCTGTGTCGTTGTTCTCATCTACATTTTGCTATTTTCTTGTCCGAAAGAGCTATCCTCCAAAATGCATGACCTTGTCTTTTCTTAAGTCCATTTGGTTTAAAAAGCCACTCTCTCTCGAATGAAACACTCCCTCCGATCATAATTAATATATTGTCAAAATATTACATGTATCCAGACACTTTTTAGGCATAAATACATCCATATTCAGGCAAATTTGAGACAATTAATATGGATATCGCAGGGAGTATCTGAATTGAAATCCATTTTCATCTTTGTGTTCGGTTCAACAAGATTTTGGAAATTAGATACAATTGGATATGTTTCGAGGACTTTTCCAGATTTTCTAGTGTGTTTTTGCACCAATTTTATTGCGTCGTTCATAGTGTCTCTCCACATTCCGCATTGGATCCAACGACAGAGTTTCTAATGTGTCTTTGCATTGGCTCCAACTGTGCGGTTCTTACCCTGTTTCTACACTCATTGCTACTAGTACTACACAAGTCCTACCGTGTGTAACCGCACAATTCTTACTATGGTTTCTGCACTACTGGTTCCAACTGCACAATTCCTACCGATTTTCTCACCACTGGTTCCAATCGCATATTCCTACTACAATTTTCATTGTCTTCTATTGTGTCATGCACCGTTTTCTTTTGCATTTTGGTATTTTTTTTTGCAACTGTACAATTTCTATTGCATTTTTGCATTGGTCCTACTACACAATTCTTGTTTTATTTCTACATGGGTTCAAACGACATAATTTTATTTGTGTTTCCACACTTGTCCCAACTGCATTTGTTCAAAGTTTAAAACAACAATTGTCCCTAATTGTTTTTCGACCGAGAAATTGTCAAAAAACTACTTCCTCCATCCAAAATTAAGTGACTCAAATTTGTCTAAAAATGGATGTATCTATATATACTAAAGAGACGTTTGGATACATGTAATATTTTAACACTTAATATGTGACGGAGGGAGCAGTAAAAAGAACTAGTGGCAAGATTACCGTCATGCGACCATGTGGAAGTCCTTAGTCTTAGGGGTGTTTACCAAATTTATGTTTTTTCCTGATAAATGTTTACCTTAAAATTGATCCCTTTGATTAAAAAACTACAAGCTAGGTTGCAAAAGATAAGTGCTCTTGTCATGTTGACGAGACGACAATTATACATATGTTTTTGAATAGTGAGCCTGAGATTTTGTATAGTCTAGTTTGGAAACTACCTTTGGAGTGTTGATAAGAAAGGACGGGCGTTGATCCTAGAGGATGCATGTTAGTATTAAAGAAGAGAATATTATCTTTCTCCCATCCATGCCATGTATTCTTTGCGCACAAAACAAGCCATGTATTTGTGGAATTGCTGGTCACGTATTTGGTCTACACTTCTAAAACTAGAAGATTAGAACTTGTCTATGTATCCGTGTGTTTCCAATTGGAACGGGTGGTGGTCAAACATCTATTTACCCAACGTAATAAGTGACGATGTAGTCGTCAAATCGGAGTATTTTGCTTCTTATGAAGTGTGTACTTGCGGCGATTTGATTAGTCCGTGTCCATCCATGATGCAGAGGGCCCAAGGTGTACTCTCTGTTAGCTATCAATTGATGTTGCATCGAGGTCAGTAAATTTTTTTGTTACCGAAAACCTCGTGTTTTCACAATAATTTAGCAAGATGTGCGTATTTATCACGTCTTTGTCAGCCAGGGGGAGCATGCTGGCAAAGATGTATGCATGCTTCAGGGGACTGCGAGCTTGACTGCTTCCGGTGGTTTGCATGCTCGCGCGCGCGCGCGGTCGTTGTTAGTCAAAAGAACGGGCCGTTCGTTCTGTTTGACTGTTCTTTCCGAAAGCTGCTACATTGTACTCGTACGAGTACTAGCACATCAAACCACCTCTCAGAATAAAACGTTACGTCAAATCAAAGCATAGCGAGAAATAGACACATCATATATACTTATTGTTGTTAACTAAATACAGACGTACGTAGCCAGGGGACAGATTTTCCATTTATTTTCGGATGATTGTGACCGTTTGCTTTAGCTAGTGTGTGACCTCATCGATCGGTTTGACCGACGAAATTTGCTTAGTATTTTGCTGGTTGCATCGCACGGTAAAGAGCGTTATAAGAGAGAGCAGGCTTAATGGGACAGGTGCGCGCGTTAGAAACTACACAGTACTCCTGTTGTAGTAACAAATTAAACTACACATCCCAAGGCTAAACCTTGACCAAAATACAATTATTATGGTACAGAATCCATATAATCCATATCTTATCGATCAAATGGATGATTAAAGTTAAATCCTGAAATACACATGAACATATCCTAAACTACAACTGAGTGGTATATCTCAGTCAGCCGTGCGTACGCAAACGTCATACATTACTGGCCTCGGTCGTGTCGGAGGGCACGTGCTCAGACAGTGAAATTTTGCCACCCCCGAGTGAGTGCTCGGTCACCCGGGACGTGCTGAGAACGGACGTTTGGCAAAGAGACCCGACCCTGACCAAGAGATGAACGTGTTTTCTTCTTAAAAATTCAACCCCTCAAATGACAGGAGGGCTCTCGTATTTAGGCCAAGAATGGTTTCCATGTGAAGTTACAACTTTGCACCTAGGCAATTTACGGTTTTGCCACCGGGCGCAACACACGGCCCAGTGCTAATTTTGTCGTTTCATACTAAACCTTCTTGCTTCCTTGTACGGTGCTTCCAATGTACGGACCCGCGTCGATCTTGTTTCGGACGTCGTCGCATGCCATTGCGCGCCATGCCTCTCGAAGAAGTTCACCCGGGCCTCGGGTGACTTCTTAACGGCACGCCACGCCACGCCATGTCTCCCGGTGAGGTTCACGTACCCGGCCCTCAGGTGACTCCCTCGCGCCATTGGCACCCCGCGACGCACCATGTCTCCCGGGAAGGTCTGCCACTTCCTCGCGCCATGTCTCCCGGACAGGTTCGCCCGGGTCTTGGATGACTTGTCCGTGATGCCATCGTGTACCACGCGGCGCCTCATCCTCGCAAGGCGTTTCATCAAGTTAATCGATATGTGAGAGTGGTTTCTAAAAAGAAATCAACACAATACACATTTGTAATGCCGCAAATTTTAAATCTAAATTTGACCCACACTTCATAAAGGAAGAAGACAAGTGAGGCTATGACTAGCTAGCTAGTGTACTTACTCCTTTCTAAAATATAAGGTATTGTTGAAGTATTAGGAAATTGCTCTTCTTTCCGTTTCAACTCGAGCTTTTCATGGTATCAAAGCCACGAGATCTCGAGTTTGAGACTCGGCTGGGGTAATTAAATTGTAGCCGATTTTCGGTGCACGTTTAGGCCTATGAGAGCCACTATTTGCCCCCATCACTTCTGTCATCCCGCATCTGGCTCTACAAAAAACAAATCCTCAATGCTCGTACTACCTTAATTGATGACCTGGTGTGCATGCATGCATGACTACCGCGCACCACTCATGATGATTTTCTCTCGTCTCCACGATCCTCTAAATTGGTCTTGTATTTCAGAAAGTATAGTGAGTACGGAGTTCAAATATGACACGACAAGTATGATGTTGATACTGTTCACGTTCACGGTCTAATTTGCCTGCCTTTTTGTTTCTTGAGCTGTGAATTAATTGAATTGGGACCTAAAATTTTTGCGGCAGCGGTAGATGCATGCATGTTGTCAAATTCCGCCCGAGCTTTTCAAAAGTTTACGAATATTGCACGCCGATAATATTGCAGCCGATAATCGACTTCTTGTCGTTTGCTGGGGCTTTACTTTGGGTCTGGACCACGATGGTACAACACTACAGCTAGCAGCCTTGTCTGACAGTGACATCACGCGCTCGCGTCACGCTCCGCCGCCGCGTCGACGTCACGCGTGCCCGTATGCGCGTTGGTTCGTGTTCATCCGCTGCCGTCCGATGGCGAAGTCTGTTGATCGTGTGGCTATATATCGCGCGCTCTTCCGGGTTCCGGCCCGCACGTGAACAACATTGAGCCGCTAAAGCCAAAAGCTTCCGTTCCCGTTTCGTTCCGGCCTTCCGGGTGCCTTTATTAGCGATCAGCTTCTGAGAAAGAGAGTTCGTCCATCGGTTTGTGCGCAGGGGATAAATACTTGGCCCATATAAACACGGGGTATGTACGTCCAGGTGTGCGTATCCGCGTTTGCATATACAGTGGAGTAGCTTGTACTCCGTACTTCTGTAGATTGGCTTTAAAAAAACAGATTTTGTAGAGCGCCTTATATATATTGGTTTATCACAAAACCATCTATTTTGGTGTTAGAGTATCAGAAAACCACAATTAATCGGAGCCATTTTTTCCGTTAAACTTTTTTTTGCGCAAATCCGTTAACCTAGACTGTGGGGTAAGTTTTCACATGAAACATATACTATCCCATATTAATTTGTTTGAAAGCATATTGGACAACGTAGGTCTACTTTTTTCTTCTTTCAGAAAAAAAACACATTTTGGAGTGTCATAAAAAAAACTACAAGTATACATACAGATCTCTGCTAAAATGTCATTGATAAAGCTTTTCATTTGTGGGCTACAGAAAAAAAAATGTACACATTATAAGTGAAAAACTAAAAACTTTCAATCCTTGCAATTAATCTCAAGCAAATAGATCAGATGAAAGGTGAAATCTCTAATCACTTAAACATATTTTTATGAAAACCCACTAAATCTCAATCAGTCTCACCTTGTTTCTCCGAAACTCGTGACGCTTCAATCTTGACCATCCTCAGCTGATCTGACACTACACTGTAGAAGTTTGAGGTTTTCACTTAACAACAGTTCTAGTCTGATACGCCCTCTCTCGATATGTATGCATGCATGTAAGCTTCTTTTATTAAGACATAGTGTTTTTGTTGTTGAAAAACTAAGTTCATTGGAGCGCAGAGTCCGTCGTTGGTCCGTTACTACCAAACATACTACTCCCTCCGTCCCATATTAAGTGTCGAAATATTACATGTTTCTAGACTTATTTTAGTATATAGATACGTCCATATTTACAATTTAAGTTATTTAATATGGGACGGAGGAAGTACTAAAATGAGAGATTTGGTCTCGTGAAAAAATAAAAAATAAAAATCATGATTTATTTAAAAATAAGGGTGACGATTGTGGCTTTATGATAGTTTAACATAAATTTATATGGGCAGTTTCTAACTATTTCTCAGTGTATGATTTCTTATATTCAATTCTTGACAATGGTACTAAAAAAAATACTACTCCTAAGCAACGGTACTCCCTCCATTTCACAATACATCCCATATAGATTTATACACTTGGACTAAGAAAACTCTAGTTTATAGTGCCTGGCCATTCTTATTGGATCAAAATTAAATGGATGTGTATAGTGCTATGTGCGGGAGTCAAGAAAAAAGTGATGTGTATTATAGAACAAATGAGAAAAAAATTATATACTTCCTCTGTCCAATAAAAGATGTCTCAAATTTGCCAAAATTTGAATGTATCTAGACATGACTTAGTGTATATATGCATTCAAATTTAGATATCCTTTGACTAATTTGTTTTGTGAAATGGATCGATGAAGTAGCAAACTAGAGGATGTTCCTCGAAATTCCCGGAGATGATAAGCCGGGGTCGTCATATATTTGTTGGACGTGCATGCCACACGCAACTCACGAGTCGTTCAACTTTGAAGACCCAGACTTCCGCGAAAGCAAGGACACGTTCTACCGAGTTAATACTGATCTCACTGAGGACCCCTTAGCTAGGTAGCCACTGCACAGAGTGAGCCAGTGTCACACTTGTGTGTTCCGCATTGCTGGGCCAAGTCACCGTTCAACCCGTACGTCTAAAATAGCATATCACGATCTTTGACAACCGATCAAGATGCACTGCGTCGTACTCGCTCCGTCTCATATTAATTGATTTTTTCTATTACATGTATAAACATTTTTTAGACATATATACATTCATATTTAGACAATTTTAAGTCACTTAACATGCAGTAGTTATTATGCTTTGCGGCAGGTGATGTGTGCCCACAAACAAAATAGAGTATGACGTATATTCACGCCCACGCTGACGCTGGCGGAAACGGAGGGCCACACAAGAAATAGCTATAGATCTCCATCATCTCGCCCATATTCTCTTCCACCGGTGGCGGCGGCAGCATGGAGGAAGCTGGCGACGACCATGACGACGGAGCCGCAGCTCTGCCAATGACTACGTTGGCAAGGCACTTGGCCATGATTTTGTTTTCCAGTTCGGTGCTGGTACCGACGTGTTGTGGAGGATCAAAGTGGTCGTTCCTTGCCGTGGTGTTCGTCGTGCTGATATTTTCTGTAGGATGCAGTTGTTGGCACGTGTGTTCGTTCACGTAGGTGATGAGAAACATTGGGCGGTGGTCGCTGCTGTTGTCCTGCTGCTGCACTTGCTTCTTAGCCCTGCAGCCGCGCTCATGGCTATACATGCATTTGTAGTAGTACCTGCATATGTACAAATACAGGTAGAGATCAGGCAGCTAGGCCCAGTTCACAATTGCTACAGACACACTCGCTCGGTTTCATGATTCTTGTCTTAAGTTTGCGTAAAAATTGGATATATCTATTTTTAAAAAGTGTTTAGATACATGTAATATTTTGACATGAATTATGTAATATTTTGACAAAAATTATGGACGGAGGAAGTACTCCCTCTATTTCAAAATACACCTCATATAGTTTTGTGCACTTGGACTAAGATAGCTCTCGTTTCTAGTGTCTGATCACTCATATTGTGTTAATAATAAATGAATCTGAGTAGTTATTGGTTAAGTGCGGGTACCAAGAGAATATGAAGTGTATTGTGAAACAAATGAGAAAAATGTATACACATTATTAGGCTGGTCATAGTGAGAAGTAACATAAAGTAGTAATATATGTATGTTAGTACTTTTAAGTTACTAACTTCATAATGGGTATTAACTTATTTGTAGTGTCATGCATTATATCATTTATTATGGTGTAGACTCATCTTGCTTTATTTGTGTAATATTATGGTAACATATCTAGCTACCACATCCCTCTTTTTTTTCATTTATTATCATGGCATGACACCAAAATGCTTAATTGGCACTTATGTTACTACTTAACTTACTCTCACTATGACTAGCCTTGTATTGTGGAATGGAGGGAGTAGTAGATTACGTTGTGTCTACTGTGAGCGTGTGTGAGGACCGAGGCAAGGGACACGTCGAAATTATTTCCCTGTTCCCCGTCGAGTTGCACGAGCATTTTGCTGGCTTGACGTTGTTGACAAGTCGTACGTGGGAAATGTGCATCCAGAACGCGCGTACCATTAGTTCCAGAAAGCAAATCGTGGGAATTGATTGACTCGGTTTGCAGTCCATTAGACTCGCACTCTGCTTGGCATTATACTTGCTCTGTCTTTTCATGTAAGGCGCACACCAGGCCGCACGAGGCCACCGGTGAAAATCTTAACTACTCTCAGTTTCCATATGAGATCGCACACGGCAGGAATTATATACGTGGTTGCATGCGCATGAAACTAGCTAGGGATGATTGATTCCTCTTCTCACTTGCTAAACAAATCAACAAAATTATGTTGCATGCACTGAAATTAGGCAGATTTGTTTCCTTCGGTGAATAATGCGTTAATATTCGTGCTGATTTTATACGCTTTATATAAAGAAATGGAGGAAGTACGATGGCAATCGTGCTTGTATAACTAGCTTTTGGTTATTTCTAGTTCTAATATTTTTAGCAAAACAAATCTATTTTAGTAGCCATATTTCACAACACATTATAAATTAAGTTCTATTCCCTCCGTTACATAATTCTTGTCGAAATATTACATGTATCTAAACGTTTTTTTTAGGAATAGATACATCCATTTTTGGGCAAATTTGAGACAAGAATTATGAAAAGGAGGGAGTACACAACAAAATTCCACATGCATCTTTACACCTACAAAGATTAAGTTGGCGGCAGCGGTCTGTCACATCTTTAACATCGCACGGGTATTATGCTAGTTTCTCTGGATGGCTTGACCGTTGGGTTGTAACTAGGTGACCAAACCAGAGAGACTTAATCTAGACCCATGTTTCTAAGTTTTTTTTCATGTTTTCTCCGCCACTTCCTCAGGCCGATCTTCTTGTCGATCCCCTTGGGAATAAGTAACGTGTTGTTGTGTTGTTTTGAAAGAAATATAGTTCTAGCCAAGTAGGCTCATCATGTTCTATGCATGCCAAATTTCATAATCAAATTCATTGTTTTGGTTTTGACAGATGATTCTTGGTTCGATCTTGTTTTTTTTTTCATATCTCATACTTTTGTTTTTAAGACCACTTAAGATTGGTGGAATGCGAATTTTCTCCTGACACCATATACATAAATGATTTTGCTATATTAATTTGCCTGATTTTTAGTTGAAGAAAACTCGATTCCTCAACCGTTTGGATATGGTTTGTGTTTTAAGATTCGAAACGAATGATGAAAAAAGAAGAGTAAAATGACATCTGGATACTAATCCAATAGTTCTAATTCATCAACTTAGGTTTAAACCTTTTGGTAAAAAATCAGGCGCATGTGATATAGCCACACCCATAATTAATACTCCAAGAGTTATACAGGAATGTTGAGTCTATTGAGTGCCTTTTTTTAACGAATGCATTAGAGTAAATAGTTTGGTTCAACCATGCATACCATTTATTTTAGTTATTGCTAGTGATATATTTCAAGGAACTAAACTGAAGTAGCATGTAAATATTTTTGGTTCAACCATGTAACCATGTAAATATTTTTTCGAAAAGAAAGACAAAACTTGCATATCAATTGCAGATTAACAGGATAACCTGGGATTACGGAAATCATTAGCTTCACCTTGCAAATATTCTGTTCCGAATGTTCTTTTGTCCATATTTTCTCCATTGGGAACCATCCTTGTAAGGCGAGGATGTAATCTCCTCTCTCGTAACCTTCTGTCCTCTACTCTTTGTGAGGGGAGCAGGGGTGACTTGTTCTCCACTGATATATATACGTTGGTTCATAGAAACAATAGAGTAATTTAGCCAGGAAAATATTGACAGGAATCAATATTTGTAAACAAGTAGTGTTACCTGATGCGTTTATCTTTGGCTGGAGTGTGCTTGCCGGTGCCACCGTGCGTCGTTGCCTTGGGGCATGGCGCCGTCCTCACTTCCCCTGCTGTACTGCTGTCGCCAGGATTCAGCATGAACAGAGACACCTTCAGCACCTGAGAGAGCCCTTGGATCATCTCCACAGCCACCTTCTGGCCACGCCAATCGAGGGGGCGTCTGAGCAATTCCAGGAGGCTGGCGTTGAGATTATACCCGCCTTCGAGCTCCTGCCGCAGCTGTTCCACAGCATCTTTCCCTAGTGCCATGAATCTCGAGATCCTGAGGTTTGGTACTGCTTCGCTATAACACTGAAGTAGGAAGTCTGGGTTTGGTGGATCAAGTAGCTATGGGACGTCTTGGTGAAGCTAATATACTACTCCCTCCGATTCTAAATTATTGTCGAAATATTACATGTATCTAAACGCTTTTTAAAAATAGAAACATTTATATTTGACTAAATTTGAGTCAAGAATTTAGCATCAGAGGGAGTAGTACGGAGAGAAGCAATCCTTTCGTTCACTAGTTTATATATATGTTGATCATCGGTGTCAACGGTGCATGGAAGCATTTGATGCTGGTCCTCTGCAACTACAGATGGATCTATCTATAGATTTTCTTAGGTTGACGCGTCTTCTTGCATGGTAGATGCAGAGCTACGCACATTTAAGTTTCTTTTTGTTTCATACCTCAGCCGTGGTGTTATTTTGATAGAAGAAAATGTAACACGGTACGTGGAATAGACGTGTTTATCGCGACGTCGGGCGGGACCCCTGGGCGATCGAACTGGACGGGCAGATCGACAAAAAATACTCTTTCCGTTACTTAAATACTTGCTATGATTTTAGCGCAAAATTGAGGGAGTACAAGACATGGGGCTGGTCGGTCAAGAGGGAAACTACCGTTTCGATCCTACAAGCTACAGGTATGCTACACTCTACGGCACCTGCTCTAATGCCCGGTCACGAGTTGACTGTCTGTCACCAACATGCTTAACGGTCCAAGACAGTGATCTCCGCCCTTGAATTGCATTTTTATGCTGACGTTGAGCACCGTGCAGGTCTACATTACCCACAAATGGTCTAAATACACATAGCAGCACCGTGGTGGGATACTGTGATAGACTGTCGGACAAGACCGGCACAACCAGCGGTCGAATGACGCCGCTCCGTGTACATCCGTACTACTTGGAATAGGACACTCCAAAACAATGGGGATCCGTTGGCGACAAGACCGCCGTCGTCGTCGGTGAATCGAGCACGCATGGTGAGCCAGTACACGTTGCTTTCTTTCCCTTTCCGTCTCCAGTTTCCACGGTCTGTTCCTGTGTCCTTCACTCCTTCTCGGTGAGATGAGATGACCACAAAACATGCTTTCCTACGACCTCCGTGAGCCTTGACCGCCCATGCCTGCCTGGTCCCGCTCCGGCGTAGACTCGGGCGATCGATTGGGAAGCAGAAGGGGTCCAGTGACTCGAGTCGTCGTCGCCATATCGCCATGCATGCACTCATTAATTGCCATCTTCAATTTGCCGCTGCTGGCTTCACGTTCACGGTTATCGCACCCTCGACGCCGCCCCGTCGGGACACGCTCGTGTTCGCGCCCGGCTAACGATGGCAAGGAGGAGATTTTCATCTCAAAAAAGAAGAGATTATCATAAAGCAAACAAGGGTAAACTTGTAGTCTAACAATGGGAGTAACAAACTAAAGGCCAAAAAAGGTGGAAGTTCAGCAAAAACTTGTTGGTCTGCAATTTCCCCAAACTAAGTTGGAATCGAGCCCTGACCGGAGAGGCGGAGAGAAGCACTTGACCGGAGTTGCACATGCGTTTCGAGTCAAGTCTGAAAAGTCTAAACTACCTTTGGAACGAAGCACAAACCCATGTAAAAAAAATTATTCCAAGTTTTTAGCCCATGGTTTTAGTTACTGAACGGTAATTTTGCTGGGAGTGTCTATTTCTCTATAAGAAATAGTTATTTCTCAGTTAACAATCGTAACCATACAATCAAGATTATCTTATCCATGAGAGCTACATTAATCTTATCCGAATCTCAATGATTGAATCAAAATGTTGTTACCATCGACTAAGAAATAGTTACTTCTCTATCGTCTAAGAAATAGCAAAACCGGATTTTGTTTGCCCCCAATCTCACCTCAGTTAATAACAGCCTTACGGTGCTCAAAATGCACGCACAATAAATGTCAATACTCTGTATTGCTAGTTAGTTTGTCCCAAGTCAAAGATATCAAAGGTCGACCAACTTTATTGAAAAATGCAGCAACATTTATGAACCCAAATTAGCATTGTTAGATCCGTTTTGAAATGCAGTTTCATAATATACGTAATATATAGATTCGATGTCATATACTCCCTCCGTTCCATAATATAAGGCACGCACGCATTTCGAGATTTTGCTTTGACCAACAATTAGACCAACCAAATGTGAATTATGTATTATAAAAATTAAACCATCTGAAACTTCTTTCAGATAGTGATATAATTTTTGTAACACATAATTCACATTTTGTTCGTCTAATTGATGGTCAAAGTTAGACTTCGAAATGCGTGGACGCCTTATAGTATGGAACAGAGAGAGTGTGATAAGGATCAACGTGATACAAAAGGGTTTTTAGGCCCAATCTTTCACGGCGATCGGCGAACAAGCATATCAGCAACCGAGCGAAATCAATCTGAAGTAATCCAGATCAAATCCCTCCATTTGCTCACGTTGGAACTGATTAGAATCAACTCCACCGCAGAACATAACATCAGATCTTCAAGATCAGCAAGTAAACACGACGATATGCACCCCCAAACATTGGGACTTTTCTGATCTATTCTTAATCTCAAAAATTCAACTCCTCCTACAAAGACGGCTACCAAAAACCTTTTATAGGGTGACTCTAATCCTAATCGGGTGGGACAGGGCCCACGCCACAACTACGGCCCAAAGGCTGACTCAAAAGTGGTTTTGGACAGGCCCAAAAACCATCAAACAAAAGCAAAGTAAAACACTTCTGACTTTAAGGAAATAAAAGACTCGAACAACTCAAACCCTAAACCGAACCAAACTTCAAAACTGGTGGTGTTCTAAAATTGGGCTTCACCTCTTCCTTAGCGAAAACTTCAACGCAAAAAGATCCAAACTTTAGAATATATGGAGTTGGTGAAATAGCAGGGCAGTCGATATCCTCCCCTCATCATCCCCCCCAACTTGAGAGGAAACCGTCCTCGGTTTCGACTTTGCTTGTTGGATCTTCTTCGTCTTCACAGCAAACGTAGCCACCTTAATATCTTTGTCATACATAGGCTGCAACAAATGACGCTTCTCTTGATGCCACAAAGAATAAACATTGGATCTGCCTTGATGCGTGGTACGTTTATCAATTTGCCACGAACGGCCTAGCAGCACATGACAAGCATCCATAGGCAAAACATCGCAGACCACCATGTCCTCATAAGTACCCACCGAAAATTTCAGGCGCACCTTATGTGTCACCTTCATCTTCCCGAAATTGTACAACCACTGAACACAATGTGGCTGTGGGTGTTTCCATGTAGGCAATGAAAGAGAATCCACCAAACTGTTGCTAACAATATTGGTGTAGCTTTCACCATCGATAATCATCTTGCAAGCGGTGTTCTGGACTGTGCATTGGGTTTGAAATATATTCCAGTGATGTCCTTGTCCTTCTATGCGATCTTTGGGTACACGCTGCACCATCAAATTAGTGCAATTAGGAGCAGCATCCTTGGGATACACATCGAAGTTATCATGATCTTCCGACTCCACAGCAAATGGCACATCAACCTTGTCATCATCACTAGCAGAAACATAGCCATCTTGTGTAAGCATCACCCTTTTTGTGTTAGGGCAATCACGCCTCATGTGTCCTCAGCCTCCACAAGTAAAACACTCAATGTAAGAGGTGGAGTGTGTACTAGGTGCAGCTTTGGACACTCCAGATTTTAGCGCCTCATTGGGAGAAACAGGATTGGAGCGTGACGAAGGTGTCGGCTTAGCACTAGAACCAGCAACCTCGGTCTATGCATGACATCATGAATTTGCAGGAGCTACAGCTTGACGTCGCTTGAATTGTTGCTCCGCACGCTCAGCTTGATGCACAAGATCCTGAATATCATAATAGCTAACCATCTCCACACGATCTTGCACCTCAATATTCAGGCCATTAAAGAATCAAGACATTGTGGCCTTTGGGTCCTCCCTTGTTCCTGTACAGATCATCAGCAACTCCATCTCTTTGTAGTACTCATCCACATATTTTGTGCTTTGAGTGAGCTGTTGCAATTTATTGTACATATCTCTCTTGTAATGGTCAGAAACGAAGCAATGTCGCATGAGGTATTTCATACCTCTCCACGATGTTGGGCGAGTATGCATACGAAGAATCTGATTCCACCAAATCAGCACATAATCGGTGAATTCAACTGCAACAAGTTGAAGTCTCCTTTCCTCGCTATAATGATAGGAAGCAAAAATCTGATCCATACGCATCTCCCACTCCAAATAATCTTCCGGTCCACGATCACCCGAGAACGGAGGTATGGACAATTTGATACGCCCAAAACCACCATCATCATGTGGAACGCGAACAGCATGACCAACTTGATCACGAACAGGTGGTTGTCCACGAAGAGCGCCTGCAGGACGTGCAACAAATGGGCGCTGATCTGGTGCATCATAGTCAAGCTCTCCATCAGCAGCGTCGCCCGCTTGGTGACGATTTTGCTGTTCGGCAGGTCGGCGATGAACCACGTCATGAGGTTGTGCACGGGCAGGAGGATCGCCCAATGCATCCATCCAGGTAGCTAACTGTGCAATCTGTTCCGTCAGCGCGACATGACTCCGACGAATAAAATTGCAAGTGCTATCACAACCAGTCCGAACATTGGGAGCCAAATCTGCAGCAAAAACAGGCGGTTCGAGTTCCTGTGGCTCATCTGTAGCGACGACGGAATTTTCCCTGGTCTTGGAAGTCACCATCTCGTGCAAAGAAGGAGGAGAAAATCTGCAGTGGTACGGTGGCAATGGCAATCTTCAGATCGGTAGGATCGGAACAGATCAGGATCCAATCTTTATCTAGGGTGGCGGCCAAAGAGTCCAGGAGGAATACGACTCAAACGGGGTGTCTAGAACGAAAAAACTCCCAGGCGCCGACTCGGACAAGGACTCCCAAGCGGAATCGGACGCGGACTTCTAGGCGGAATCGGACGAGGACTCCCAGTAGATAATTCTTAGCAGAGAATCGCCGTGAGAAACCCGACGAATCTGATACCAAGATGATAAGGTTCAACGTGATCCAAAAGGGTTTTTAGGACCAATCTTTCACGGCGATCGGCGAACAAGCAGATCAGCAACCGAGCGAAATCAATCTGAAGTAATCCAGATCAAATTCCTCCAATTGCTCACTTGGAACTGATTAGAATCAACTCCACCGCAGAACATAACATCAGATCTTCAAGATCAGCAAGCAAACACGACGACATGCGCCCCCAAACATTGAGACTTTTCTGATCTATTCTTAATCTCGAAAATTCAACCCCCCTACAAACACGGCTACCAAAAACCCTTTATAGGGTGACTCTAACCCTAATCGGGTGGGACAGGGCCCACGCCACAACTATGGCCCAAAGGCTGACTCAAAAGTGGTTTTGGACAGGCCCAAAAACCATCAAACAAAAGCAAAGTAAAACACTTCTGACTTTAAGGAAATAAAAAACTCGAACAAATCAAACCCTAAACCGAACCAAACTTCAAAACTGGTGGTGTTTTAAAATTGGGCTTCACCTCTTTCTTAGCGAAAACTTCAACGCAAAAAGATTCAAACTTCAGAATATATGGAGTTGGTGAAATAGCAGGGGTAGTCGATATCCTTCTCTCATCAAAGTGCGTTGCTACTTTTTCAACAAAGTTGGTCAAAGTTAAAAAAGTTTGACTTAAGAAAAAACTAGATCTACAACTATTTATGGACCAAAGGAGTAATTATCATCGTCACCATTACATTTGTAAGGGTGGTCGCCGTTGCCGAAGTGCACGTGGTCACTCAAATATTAAACCATATCTCAACGCATATATTCCACGTCGAGAACCACCTGTCAGTCTGTCACCCCCATCGTTCGTTGACGTCAAAAGACGGCCACGCCACTGACGAGAATGACGACGAGGACGCCGCCGGCGGCAGCTCGGAGGGGAAGTACTCAGGCTGCTCCTGGTGGATCTGTGTCCACGAACCGCGCGACATCCCATCGGAGTAGCCCATGGAACGTGCTTCCTCCACGGGAGGAAATAGCGTACCGCACGAGAAATTCATCTCCGTCATCTGGTCCAGGCTCGCCCAATATTCTCCACCGGCCGCCGGATCACTCGAGATCGCTTCCACGGGCGGCGACGGCAACAACGATGGAACTGGAGCTGAGCCTGAGGCCTCCTCAGCAATGGGAGTAAATGGAAATGGCGAGCCGCACGAGAAGAAGGACGTCTCCTTTGTCTCCGTCGCCATCTCGTCATCCAGGCCCATGCTGAAGTACTCCAGCTGCAGGCTCGGGTAAGAATGCCCGCCGTCCGGCACGTACGCCGCCGCCGGATCACTCATGCTCGCTTGGACGCACGGCGGCAGGAAGGAGGAGGAGGACGACGACGAATTAGGAGCTGAAGCTCCGCCCAGGACCATGGCGAGGCACGAGACCAACGCGTCGTTGCCGAATCCGGCTCCGTGGTTCGGAGGAGCAAAGCTGCCGGCGTAACCGGCGTTCCTTGTCGGGTTATTCGTCGCAGTGATGGTGTTTTCGTGTCGAAGCGGAACACCTTGGCACGTGTGTTCGTTCACGTAGGTGACCTGAAAAATTGGACGGCCCTCGCCGGCGCTGCTGTCCTGTTGCCGCACTCGCTTCTTCGCCCTGCAACCACGCTGATGGCTAAACATGCATTTGTAGTAGTACCTGTACACACAGAGCAATTGACATGTCGAAATTATTGCTTGCTGCTGCACGCATTTAGCTAATTTAGACGTTGTTAACAAGTTGTTGGCTCATGCATTCTCAGATAGTCGGATATCACTAGTTCCAGAAATAAATTCATGGAATTGATTTGCCAAAAAAAAAAATCTTTTGTCTTGGTTGACCACTTGTTGACTGGAGAAGTCGTCCACTAAAATAGTACAAGTTCGCCCCTATTGACTGAAAAGGCTAGCTACTCGCTGCCAATGTTCATCAATCTGACAATATTTCAGCAACATTTAATATGTCTTATGGTAGCATTTTGCTTCTACTTTGGCACATTCAACATGATTAAATATTTGACGATTTTGCAAACAATGTACATTTCGGGGCAAGGTCTGGGACTATCTTGGGATTTCTAAAAGAAGTGAGTTTTGAACCATAGGAAATTGTCAACGTTCAGCCAACTAGCAGAAATGGTAATCCGGAGTAACGACAGATTTTCTAGCTATATCCGGAATGTGAAAACTTTTGGTGGCATATTTGGTAGTACTAGCTAGACTATTTTTTGTGGCAAAACAGAAATACCCTCAATATGTAATATAAATAATGAATATGTAAATGGGTGATTTTTTTTGAAATTTTAACCAAAATCAAACTAAGGTTATGCTCTATGCATGTATGCGAAATTTCATAACCAAGGTTTTCATCCTTTGTGTACTGATCTTGATTTTCATTTTTTAAAGACCAATCTCACAATTTTGGATTTTCTATGAACTTCTAAGATTAGCGAAAATATGAATCTCCTTACGATATGCTGCCATTTATATTTAAAAATTACCCCCAGGCACCTGTACAACAAAATTGCATGGTTAGTTTATTTCTTTCAAGCATGCAAACAGTGTATTAGTATAGTTTTAGCCAGTGACAAAATTCACGGAATCAAATGACCTTAGGATAGCCTTAAGTTGGGAAATTGTAGTGCCATCCATGCATACTGAGGATAAATAGGAGAGCTGGAAATTAATTAGGAAAACCATATCTTCACCTTGGAAATATTCTATCATGAATGTT
Source organism: Brachypodium distachyon (assembly GCF_000005505.3). Classification (NCBI taxonomy): domain Eukaryota; kingdom Viridiplantae; phylum Streptophyta; class Magnoliopsida; order Poales; family Poaceae; genus Brachypodium; species Brachypodium distachyon. Next base: position 52,419,069 of record NC_016132.3, on the reverse strand, counting down.
CTTTTGCCCGTATTTTCTCCATAGGCAAGCATCCTTGAATGGCGAGGCTGTAATGTCTTGTCTACCATTTCTGGGGGGCGTAACATCTTCTGATCCGCTACTAGATTCCACGGGAAACAACAGAATAATGATTACCGAATCACCCAAAAATGAAGCAACCACATGCCAGGAAAGTACTAATACTAAAGATGGAGCATGAGTTGTGTACCAGATGCGTTTATCTTTTGTCAGAGAACGGCGACGGATGCTCCTCTCCGTCGTTACCTCGGGCGCGACCATCCTGGCTTCCCCTACTCTACTGCTGTCGCCAGGCTTCAGCATGAACAGAGACACCATGAACACCCGAGAGATCTGTTTGATCATCTCCAAAGCCGCTTCCCGGCCACCGCTATCGAGGGGGTGGCTGATCAACTCCCAGAGCCTGGCGCTGAGTTCTTGCCCGCCGTTGAGCTCTTGCCGCAGTTGTTCTACAGCCTCTAATTGCCCAAGTGCCATCTCGATCGAGATTCTGGGTTTGCTGGGTCTGCCTCCGTACGACAATGGAAGTACTGTAGGAGTTTGATCAGTTTGTGAACTGTCGACCCGAGTAGCTATGGGACGTCTTGATGAAGCAAACCATATTTATAGAGGCGGACACTGTACTAAGTACTAAGCATTGTCCTTGACACGGCTTATCATTCAAGCGCTTTTTATTCACAAGTGACGAAATAGTAAATGTATCTAGAGTTCTAGACACTTTTTGGTATAAATACATTCGTATTTGGGCAAATTTGAGTCATTTCATATGGGACGGAAGGAGTATATTGAGCGCAGTGTCAACGGTGGGGGCATTTCTTCATTGTGGTCCTACGCATGCAGCTTACAATGTTACGGGGATCCATTGATAGATTTTCTTAGTCCTTAAGGTATCTGTTGACCGGTGCCGTGCGTCTCCTTTGATATGCAGAATTGCAGATGAGAAGAAGAAAAATTCTTAGATAGTAGGTTGACCGGTGTTGTTTTCTCTACTCTACTGAATCCATCTCTTGTACAGATGGACATTGTCGAAATGAATAACTGAACCTGGGGTGTTTCATAGGGCCGGCTAGAAGAAAGAACTACGCAGGCTTAACTAAGAGAAACGATTAGACAGCAATATGTAACCTTGTCTGCTGTGTACTCTTGCTTTTATTATGTTATCACAGTACGCAATTCACCTTCTGTTTCCCTCAAAAACGAAAAGAAAACTATCAGGCCCCGCTTCGATCTGGACGTCAATATATACTTCATCTGATATGACAAAATAGGAAATGGTAATGAGGTGTTCCAAGCCTGCAATCAATATGCATACACCGTGGAACAGACGCGTGCATTGATTTCTAGGATCACTCCCGGAAGAGATGTTGGAGTGGACTGCACATACAGATCGGCAAAATGTGCAACACATGTAACAGGTCAAGAGGAGACTGGGCATGCAGATTACCATTTCGATCCAACAGGGTACCTATGCGTATTGTTTGTGCTATCCTTTTTCCAAGTACCCAAGCAGTATGTAAGAGCTCGAAATATTATCGACACAGATTTTTTTTTCTAGCAAAGTGATAGCACGAAAACAAGTACAGTACTAGTATTGGCCATCTAAATGGAGCATCATGTGTTAATCAAAGGATCGAGGTGACCTTGATATACGAGATCCAGAGTTGAACACCAAGTAGTGCTTATTATGAAGCAGAGTGATGTTCTGCGGACTGCGTTAGTGGTGGCTTGTTAACTTAAACCTAACGAGACAGGTAGCTGAGCCTTTTATCTTAGAACAAGTGTACGTACGTCTGGGGTAAGCCCTTAACACAGGTGGATGATAAACCGGGGGGTTCCTACGTATACTTCTTGGTCGGTCAACACCTGCTTGATGCCAATGAGCAATCTTAGAAGAAGAAAAAAAACAGGAGCCGGACAGCAGTCAACAAGTCAACTTCAGCGGAAATCTTAGCCCTTTGACTGCAATTACACAAAACATCTTCCTCTGCTCAAATTAATGAGCAAGTAAACATCGATCTGTACGTACTTCTCGCACAAAGAATATGTATTAACCACGTACTTAACTTCAGGTCAAATAATCGGCAGTGTCTTATACGGTCGCTCATCATTAATGCTGCACACACATTAACTGTCAATAGTGATCATCGCCAGCATTGCCACTGTCAGGGAGATACACATGGTCGCCGAACTGCACATGGTCATTCAGCCCGTATCTCAACGAGTCCCACGTCGAGAACCTGTCGCCCCCATCCGTCGTCGTCGTCGACGGCGCCGGCAACCCCGCCTCGGTCGAGAATAACGACGACGACGTGGACGACGATGCTGCCGGCGGCAACTCGGCCGAAAGGAAGGCAGGATGATGCTCGTGATGATGGCTGGGACTGCTACTCGAATCGAAGCTCAGCATCATGGACGGCCACGCGGGGGCCGGGAGACTCTGGTAGTGCCGTTGACGTTCCTGCTCCATCATCATCGCCCGGTGCGTGTCTCCGTGGCTGTGGCTGTGGGCGGCGCCGGTGGAGTCGAACCTGACGAAGAGGGAAGAATCACCGGAAGCGGGAGGCGGCGGCAGCTGGGCGACGACGTCAGGGGTCGGGACGGGCGCGGTGTTGCACGAGTGCTCGTACGTGTAGGTGACCTTGAACAGCGGTGGGTCGTCGCAGTTCTCCTGCTGCACCAGCTTCGAGGCCAGGCATCGCTTGTCCTCGCGGTACGAGCATCTGTAGTATAGCCTGCATATGCATTAATTGCCATTTACATGCATGTAAGTACTTAATTAGTTGACCTTAAAAATCACACAGGTGCGTAAGCTAGAAAAACATTTGATGAATCGAATTGCACTAGCTTGGGTTAGATTTGTCAACGAAGCATGTAAAACCATCGCACACTAACAATAGCATGGCGCACATATATCCATCATATTTCAAAAAAGTTGGATATATACCCCAAATATGGGAAAACGAGGTGGATCATTGCCACTAGTAGGTGTCAAATTTACTTTCGGCGCATCATCCATAAACTACCTCACACACCAACCATAAACTAGCTAGCCCTCAACAAACTTGCAGTTTCTTCAAACTAGTGGATGGCCTGACTTGTTCCATATATCCAATTTCCATGGATGACTTTTGACGGTCTATAGTAAGTCAACGTACAATTCTTTTTCTTTTGACATCGCTAATTAATAGTCGACTGGTAAATTACCTGGGGAAGGCAGAGTCCTTGATGTTTTTCTGGCCGTACTTCCTCCACAAGTGACCGTCAAAATGAGGTGTGAACGTATGTTTGACCCATGAAGGTCTGTCCTTCCTGCATCAAAATCCCAGATCGATGTAATTCAAAATTAACAAAACGAGTTGAATCTAGGATTCATGATGCATGGTAATTTTATAAACACTCCTAAAGAAAGGCATGCTTGGTATATCCTATAACAAATTAAGAAACTGAAGAATTTTCCTCAAAAAAAAACTGAAGAATTGAAAATACGCAAATAAAAATGTAAATGTATATAGGCCCATACGAAAACTGGCCTTTCTATGTTTTAGGCTTTGACCAATATTTTATCTTGTAACATATTTATAATACCTCCATAATTAATATCCAACATAGTTATAGTAGTCCCGTAATACTTAATTATTGGAGAGAGACAAATCTACATGTAGTTTCCGTTCAAATATTTGAAACGATATTGGTGGTCAAAGTGTTCAGAGTGTCCGCAGCATCACTTTTCTGGGAACTAAAGGGGGTATATGTTGGGTCAAACACTTGTGTTGTTGGTATATCTTGGTAATTACTCTTTGGACCTACATGTGCTTGTGTTGTTGGCAATTCTTGGTATATCTTGTTTTTTTAGGGAACTTGGTATATCTTGTTAATTACTTCTTGGGCCTACATATAGGCGGTCAACAGGAAAAGCCATCAACTGCGGGATGGTAATAATTAAAATTTGATCAAGGTTATAGAGAAATATACCGACATTTACAACTCTTAGTCAGTCTATTAAAGTATCTTCATAGTATATAAACTTTTTGATAGTGCAGATCGATGTTAGTAATTTTTCATAACCTTGGTCAAAATTCTAAAAGTTAATTTGACTTAGGACAAAACTAAGCATCTTCTAATTTGAAACGCATCGGGGGTATATATCTTTGATCCGTGTAAGCTAGCTATATACACAAGGGCTTTCATTAAATCTCCGCATATAGAAACATTTGCCCCCAGTGGAGTTACAAGAAAGTCGGGGGTCGACAAAAGCCACTCAACCAGTTCACCAATATTGAAGGCCAATATAAATTAAATAATTCATAATCTTCTCTCGTTTAAAAAATGCAAGCGGTTAATTAATAACTCATACTAACTAACTGGCGCTGAAAAGAATCGTCCTTTAAAAATGTCCAACATAAGAAGACTGCATGAATGATGAGGAATGTAGAAAAACAAAACTAAGATCGCATCAAGGTTTGTTGAACACTTTTACTCGGTCAGTTTCGTTCAAAGTAAACCACCACTGGTACTAGTTGGCGAGAGATTTAATAGTATGATCAAGAACAACTCATATATATACTGCACACTATGCGTATATATGCTCAAATTATTTCTGTGGAGGGAGTGGTCGAGACTTTTCTGTTTCTGTTATACCTTTTGGAAAAGAAAGCATATATGCTTGAGTCATAAAATACAGTTCAGGACGGTGCTGCAATATCACAAAGGAAACCACGTGTAGTCTTCTTTTTCTTTCTTATGAACATGCAGACAATGTGCATAAAGCACTTCAGTTTAATTAGTACTAGTAGTATACTCTAGGGTTCACGTACAGGAGAATGGAGACCTCTACTATGGTCAAGATATATGAGGATAGGCAAAGAAAAGGGAAGGAATTATGACATCGGGTTCCAAAGTCTCCAAAGGAAATGGCATTCATTGAAAGAAGTAGAATATTCATCTTTTCGCAGAACTATATATATAGGGAAAATTTCCAGAAATGTCAAGCATACATGATTAGTACAACCAAGGCAGCACGTTCTCACAATTTATCTGGTTTTCTTAGTGTAGTAGTGCAGGATATATGTCCATCCAAATCCTGAGCAGAGTTAATTATATGTCATGCATTTCAGCTTTCATCTGATCCCATGAAATATAGCTCTACTCGAAAAAAATAGGACTAACGGAGGAAGAACTAAAGAAAGAGTTGTAAGATTCCATTAAATTGAGTTTTCGGTATGTTTCTCTAGCTAGTGTCGCAGGTTATGCAGACGAGCTATCGCTCTCAAAAATCAGTAGACAATTAACTCAAGTTGTATTATAGGACGGTGACATCTTAAATATTCCAATTCCAGCTAGAGCTAGCCTATTACCGCCGATTTCTGACCATGTTAATATTTCCTCTATCTTAATTAATCTGTCCAAATCTTGCCCATTATGGCATAAGCCGAGGAAGCCAGAGAGAACAGAAAAGCATCTATATGTAGTTAGTCTACAGAATTGACAGATTCACTACACAAACAAGAGAAAGTTCACGCCACGCAGTCATAATAAGCTAGAATGCAAACCGACAAGCAGTTTCAGGATCTGCTTCAGAACGAACTCGGCAAGGGGAGACAGGATGAGTATATATTAGCTAGCTAGAGGAAGAGCAAGTTAATTGTTTCCATACCTTCTCTTCCGGTTGTCGCGCGGTGAGGAGTCCGGCGGGGAGAGGCCAAAGATGGCTCCAGGAGGGCTATAGGATGCGGAGGCAGATCCCATGGCCTCCTGCGCGCGGGGATCCTCGAAGTCAATGGACTCCCTCTTGGGGCGGGGCGACGCCATTGGATCTTAATTTGCACTGAGACGATGAGTCGATGAGATAATAACAAGTCGGGGCTTGGCGAGAAGCGGCAGCGGGTATGTGGGAAATGGAGAAGGAGATGGGGTAGCCACCTATGTCGCTTTCATGCAAGCTGCTGCTCGCCGGAGGAGGACTTGAATTTTTAGGAGCTCAATGGCTGGCGTGCAGTACAGACTACAGACCCTATCAATAGTACTTTATGGTTTCGTTTTGTTTCAAGTCGAGAAGCGCTGCAGGGTCTTTTGATATGTTTATTGTTTCCACATATTAGATTCGAGCGGATGAATCTGCCGCTAATCAGAGATTGGAATCCCCACTTTCTTTTCAATCATAAAATTTTCCAGTATGGATACAGATATATACTACATTTTTTTTTCTGTCATTAGTATCATTTCCGGTGGAACTGTTTTCTTTAGTACTATGATTGTGCTTTCTTGGCATTGACGATCGAGCAATCGATCCTACGTAGGTGGCCGGGGTGGGATGCGTGCGTGTTTGTTTACAGGCAAATTGCAACAAAATAAAGGGTACACACAAACAATTGGATTAGATGTAATACCAGTTGGGATTACAATAGTGAGGCAATTAGTTGTTAATCAGTGCCCTGGAGGCTACCAATCCCGAGCCACCCCCACGTTTCGCTGCAGTTGGGAACACTTTGCTGCAAATTGCTGCAAGGCCAGCCATTTTATCAAAGATAATTTGCTGATAAGATCTGAAATGATCGGATGATCTAATCTGATATGAGCAGGGGCTTCATATGTCTTCTCTCTTTGTAGGGTGTAACAGTAGATTTATAGTTTTGAATGGATCCTGACAGTGACTAAACGGTAAATTCAGTCTTTGTCCCTGCTGATTTTTTGTTAGTCTTCTTTATTTCCTTTTTATATATGGGGATTCCTTTAGGACTTTGCACCATTAATTTTCTTGAATCATGATTGATGTACACGTACTTGTTAATGTATGATTCGTAGTACTACTTGATAATAACATTTAACATCAAAAACGGAATCGTCGTAGTTAAATATTGGTTGTTCCAAAGTTTATCTGACCAAACATAACCAGTGAACGGATGTCCTTTAATTTGCTCCCAAGAAACAACAGCAAGCAGAAGTGAAAATTCATGATCAAGGGAATGGACGCAAGGATTAACTTACCTGACGAAGGAAGTAATATTGGTGCAATTAACGAAGAAGAGTTACCTTGAGCCTTGAGGCAGTTCCCTGAGACCAGCCCCCAAATTGTCAACAAACAAGCGTGCGACTGCGTTAATTAATGCCCTAATTTGAGGAACGAAAGAGCGCCGTGACGCCAGATTTGATTTGCTCTTCAGAGGCATGGATCTGCAAGGCCATCGAAAACTGCCGGCGTTGTATTCGGTATTCCCTCTCTGGGTCTTATCAAATTAAATATCAATCACAAGGAGTCAAGGACGTGGAGGGCTGGACTTCGGATCAAGGATTTAGGGGTTTACCAATTAATTACCACGGCCAGGGGCAGGGGGTGCTCGATTTTTTTAGATGATCCAGGGGGTGCTCGATTGATCGGCATGGTGCATTGGTGCGTAATGCATGATTTGGATCTGACGACATCTCCAATGGTGAGCTCCCATTTGTACTCTCCATTTGTGGTTATCTGACATGTGAGATCCACCTATAAGGAAACATGTGAAACCGTCAAACCATCCGGTTTCGGGTTACTTGAGACAAATTGTCTCAAAATGTGTGGTTCTACGAATAGTTTTTCGATAAGTGTGGTTCAGCGATACAGCTGATCCAAAAATTATGGTTTTCTGAAATTTACTCATATCTCTAGATGATTGATCTCACCTGCTTAATTACCATTTTCACGTGCCAACACCTGATGAAACGCTGGACAAACTAAGCTGCCAGGCTGACACCACTTGTTACGGAGGAGAGAACCTGAGATGTGGCCAGAGGTTGGAGACGTTATGAAGAGGACACCACCTAGTACTTATTAGATCCAGACGTCTACTCTAAATCTCGTTTCTACCTTGGCTTATCGACTCGGGGTTGCAACGATAAAATACTACGAGTGCAAGTGGCAAGCTAAACAAGTCGAGGTGTCCATGTCCACAAAGATTAGTTAAAGCTCTTTCTCTCAGTATCCGCACGTGGTTTCGGGAGCAGGGCCATGTAAATGCGATTAGCAAGTGGGCACCAACCATAAACAAATTATGTTGCCCTTTACCCGCTAAAGAAAGATTCAGTTTGTAATGGAAGGATCGAGGAAGGTGTTATAAAAAAGTATATATCGAGAAAGGCTCGCTCGACCACCCAAGTCCACAAGCCGGGGTTGATCGACCGAGGCGCGGATCTAACGGCCATAGGGATTTATGTGCCCAAGGTGAAGCCCTTGATTCGCACTGGCTCAAAATAGAGAAAAAATAATCCATGGCTCAATGCACTAGTGTCTAAGTTTAATTTGGTCCGTTAAATATGGTCAAAATCTCTAAGTTTGTGAAAAGATCAACCGGTCTATCAATAATCATCAACATTAGTACAAAGAGTGCTAGACGCAATAAAATTACAAATAGGTCACTGGACCACCTAGCGACGGCAACAAGCACTGAAACGAACCGAAGTCGGCCACCGTCCTCGCCCCTGAATCACCGAAGCCGGGAAAGCTTGCCAAAGAAGAGCTTGTTAGAGTATACCGTGAATAAGTCATCATATTAAGGGATCCAGAGGACCAACGCACCAGAGCAGCAACCATCGCCAAAGAAGATGATCATAGATCGGAAGAGCCAAACCCGAACCACACCAATGAGCATGAAAACCGACTCGAGGGATTTGCCAAAAAGAAGAAAAACTGACCGATTCCCAAAGGATTCGCCAGACACGCAGCTCCACATGCCCCATCAGCACTAGGCACACCTGTTTAAGTGCCCACGTCAACGCCAACGTGGTATTTTTCTTTACTTTGCATGTAGATTTGTACTAGAGTGATAGAGGATTGCAAGTTATGATTGTCCGTTGCATGTTTTGCAGGTTGATGTACTTAATTGTACGTCTATGTCAAGTTCATGTATCCGAGGTGCATTTTTTTTTGCGAGAAAAGGAGATTTCATTGATCAAAGAAGTGTTACATCGGGTGTATCCACAACCGGATTACACCCCAACCAACAAACCGTACGTTGGCGTGACCTTGCGAAAGCCGCAAGGTCGTGACTAACACTATTCTGAGATCTATGAATTTTGATGAACTTAATCTCCCTTTGTGAGGCCACTAGGCGTTTCACCTCCTGAATCAAGCTACTATAACGAGAACGGTCCACTGCATTAGCCTGCACAATGGCCAACAACTGGGCGCTGTCCGTCTCCACCTGGATAGGTTCGTTCGATCGCTGGAGGGCGATCACTATGCCTTCCATGCAAGCAACAAGCTCTACTTCAAGGGCATCGGCACAAATAGGCAGGTATCTAACAGCGCTGAAAATTACGGCTCCCAGGTGATCTCTCAGGACCATCCTTGCCCCCGCTTGTCCAGTAGCCAACACATAACTGCCATCCGTGTTAAGCTTGACCCATGGGACATCAACAGAAGTATGGGCATCCCGATTCGGCCGAAGTGACAGAACATTGGTCAGCTGCTTGCCCTTACACAGGTCCGTCGATGGACACTGTTTGATGGCAATAAGAGAGTCCACATAGCTTTGGAGGAACCAAGACGAAGCATGGATATCAGGCGGCACCTTCCCGTGAGTGATCTCATTATGAATATACCACACACGCCATAGGAGCATAAGAACCTTGATTCGCTGGACAGGAGATGCCTTGTCAAGGAGCAGGAAAAACCAATCCGGGCTCTCACCATCAGATGGGGATACAGTGGGCAGTGGCCAAACTTCCTTCATAGCATTCCAGAGGAGGCGAGCATGTGGGCAGGTGCACAGTGCATGAAAAGCATCATCATCCTCCTGTCCGCAGAAGGTACAAGTACTGAAGTCTTCAATCTTGCGCTTCTTTTTGTTGAGCCTAGTAGCCAAGCTATTTGTGGCCACTCTCCAAGCAAAAATTCTCACCTTTTGCGGCACCGGACACTTCCAAATCAGGTCCCAACACGGGTTGGATCCATCCGGATGTGCACTAGAGGTGGCCAGCTGATCAACCTGCTCAAGGTGCAAACCTAGCTTGTAAGCACTTCTAACTGAAAAAACACCCGTCTTCTCACAGTTCCATGAAAGGAAATCGTCATCACGGTAGATTGAAGGCCAAATCTTAGAGATTGCATCCACATCAACCGGCAAAAACCACCGCTGCAACTCTTCCATCTTCCAAGCACCAGTCTCAGCAATGAAATCAGACACCCACCTTGTACGACAGCGTCCCTGCAAAGTGATTGGTTTCAGCTGAAATTCCATGGGGATCCAGTTATCACACCACACACGAATTTTAGTTCCATTACCCACCCTCCAGATCATGCCGTGCTTCAACAACTCAAGCCCATAACTGATCGCTTGCCATGTCGAAGAAGCATTGCCCGTGAACACTGTGTCAGGGAGATTGCCATCCCGATAATATCGGGCCTTAAGCACTTGAGCACATAAACTATCAGGGTACTCAAGTAGTCGCCATGCCTGCCGTGCGAGCAGAGCCTGATTAAAGATATGCATATCTCTAAAACCAAAACCTCCTTTACCTTTCGGTTGAGTCATTCGATGCCAAGCCACCCAATGTGTCTTTCGCTTCCCATTCTCAATGCCCCACCAGTAATTATGTATCATCCGAGTGAGATCATCGCACACAGAAAATGGAAGTTTAAAGACACCCATAATATAGGTCGGTAGCGCTTGCGCCAGCGATTTAATCATGACTTCCTTCCCACCGGTTGATAAGTGGCTATCACCCCATTGTATCAATCTCTTCTGCAGCTTAGCTTGGAGGTTCTGAAACTTACTCTTAGTCATTCTTCCTTCAGGTGTGGGCAGCCCAAGATACTTAGACTCAAAATCCTCCTGTACAACTTGCAAGGTTGCACGAACAGCAGCTTGCATGGTTTGTGGACAAGACTCACCAAAGAAGATAGAACACTTGCTAGGGTTGATGAGTTGTCCTGTAGCCCACTCATAAACATGCAAAATTTGTTGGATTTGCCTGGCCTCGTGATTGTTAGCTCTAAAGAACATGAGCGTGTCATCTGCAAACATAAGATGTGATATCCCCGGGGCTCGGCAACACACTCTGAGGGGAGATATGATGCCCAAGTGAACTCCCTGTCGAAGAAGAGTGGATAGACCGTCAGCCACAAAAAGGAACAAGAAGGGGGATAATGGGTCACCTTGCCGCAAGCCGCGAGATGGTGCAAACGAATCAAGGATGGTTCCATTAAATTTCACCGAGTATCGCACTGTGGACACACATGTCATAATCCACATCCTCCAAACGTGCGAGAAACCCATCCTCTGCATCATGCACTCCAAATATCCCCAATCCACTCTATCATAGGCTTTAGATAAATCCAGTTTATAAGCGCAGAAACTGTTCTGCTCCGATGTTGCATGCTCAATATAATGCATAAACTCAAACGCCAAGAGAGCATTATCCGTAATCATTCGCTCCAGTTTATAAGCGCAGAAAATTTTCTGCTCCGATGTTGCATGCTCAATATAATGCATACACTCAAACGCCAAGAGAGCATTATCCGTAATCATTCGCCCAGGAACGAAAGCATTCTGATTCAAGGATATCCAATCTCCCAACAGGGGCCGCAACCGGTTCACCAGACACTTTGACACTACCTTGTACAGCACGGTACACAGGCTAATTGGCCGAAAGTCCTTAAGTGTATTTGGTTGGTCAATCTTTGGTATTAAAATGATCACCGTGTCATTGACACCCGGGGGCATTATTCCTGTCTGAAAGAAGTGCTTAACACCTGCAATAACTTCCTCTTTCATCACCTGCCAATTTCGCTGGTAAAACCTCGCCGGAAAACCATCAATACCAGGAGCTTTTAATGGCCCAATTTGAAACAAAGCATCACTGATTTCCTGGTCAGTAAACTCACGGCAAAGAAGGTCATTCGACTCAGCGCATAACAATGTTTATTGATCACATTACATTTAGCTCCACAAAACATTTCAATGTACACTATCAATATACATCTGTCCTGCAAAAATTGCATATATACTCTGTTTCTTTCTAAAAGCAGAATAGATGGATATGAGTGACATCTTACAAAAAAAATAGCTCTCTCCGGGTGTATTGGGTGGGCAAAAATGTGTTATGAACCCACCCACACCTACGGTCAGCTCTTATTGTACTCCCTTAATTAGTTATTGAAGTGTGGCAAGGATATGTATTCTCTTCTCCCACCACATCTCCAAAAAAAATGGACTCCATAATTACAAACGGAAAGCTAGTCGCTCTAACATAATGCAAACTCAGATAGGGTGCGTGGATTCTATGAACCAACCCAAATCCAACGGCTCGAACCAACATGGGTCCAGTGACTCCACCATGAAGTCCAGTCCCAGGTCATCCGGTGCCGGCACCGCCACGGGAGAAACCAAAGAGCTACCGCTTCCTTCAAGGCCACTAGCTCCTCCGGCCACCGGCGGCGACAACATACACGCACCGGCACCGTAGTTCTCATGTACAGGTTCAGACTTCACAACGTCGACCTCGCAGCCTCTGATCACTGTGAGCAGGGAGGAGACGATGGCGTCTTTCTCTTGTTTTATCGCCGCGGCGTAGGCGGCAGCACGGCCGCGACGAGCCAGCTGCTGCTGCTGCGGGAGCGGCGGCGCTGGCGTCGTCTCCGGTGCTGGCTTTCTGAGAGAGGCGTCGGCGATCTGCTGGATCTGCATCGAGGAGGCCATGTAGCAGTACTGCTCCGAGGCGCCGCTGCACGTGTGGTCGTTGGTGTAGATCACCCGGAACAGGGGCGGGTCCTCGGAGTTGCTCTGCTCCACGTGCTTGCTCGCCGGACAGCCGTGATCCTGGTGGTACGTGCACCTGTAGTAGCACCTGCATGCGGAGAGGAGATTGTTGTTTAGTGCTCGCTTTTCCATGCATGCCTTAATTACGGGACACACAAAGCTTCCTCCGATCCATATTAATTATTTCAAATTTGCTCAAATATGTATGTATTTATGCTAAAAAACGTTTAAATACATGTAATATTTTGACAATTAATATGGATCGGAGGAAATACAATAGTAGTACATCAATTGACATGCATGTGGCGGCCAAAATCGTGGCACATGAGACCACCTGGCATTGTGTGCCACTTGGATTGTCAGGATTGTTAGTTAATCTTGCCGACATGCATCATTAATTAGCTCCGAAAGAAGTGGTACTTCCATGCATGCATCTCATGTAATTAGGCTTGCTTGGGAGCTGGCAAAAGAAAAAAAAGCATGCTTGGGATATCGCGATGTGAGGAGCATCTCCAGGTCCAGGTATGGGGATCGAATCACATGCAGTCATAAACACTTTTTTTTACGGGCAAGCAGGAGCACTGCATTTTTCGGATCTAGCGTATCCTACTAGTCACTATAGGTCAGAACAGATGCTTGCTGTTCAAAATCAAATTCGTTTAAAAACCTGGCACACTAGGATTGGGCCAGCAGGCCATGTTGGCCACATACCCAAAAGCCCAGACCCACCGTGGGGCAGCCAGGCAGGTGTTGATACTCTGTTTTTTCCTATAAAAAATGTTTTGATGCTGTATGTGTGGTTCTCAAAAGAAAAACGGACACCTTATATGTGTATTCAATAACATGATGTAATGAAAAACAAAAAATAATACAATTGGGGCAGCATGTACTACATGAAGCAGTAGGCATTTTTTTCCTCTTCTCCCATGCTTGTGGGCTGCCATCATTTCCCTTCGCCATCTACCTCTCTGAGGGCTCATTCGGTTTGAACAATTTTTAGAGAATTTCAGCCTTTAAGATTTTTTTTCTGCGTGTAGCGTTCGTTTCATAGGAATAATAATGTTGAATTCCTAAGAATTGTGTCCTAAATGAGCTAATTCCTAAGGATTTTAAACATTATGTGAGACCTCACTGAAAAATCCCAAGGATTGAAGTGTGCATGACATTCCAATCATATATTTTCTTATTCCCGTGATTTCAAAATCTTGTGAACCGAATAAGCCCCCAATACCTCATCACGTCGCTGCTTTTTCTTAGCTAGCTCGATCCCCTCTCTACTGCCTTTCTTCCTCCTCTTATGTCCTATCGATGTTGGTGCGTAGCGTCACGTCAGGGTGTCGTACGTATGATCAGGAATCCTCTAAGCTCAAGGTAAATATGGGTACAAATACCGGTCCGGCGCCAGTTCTTCACCATCCCTAGCGATGGTCATGGTCGCTGTCAATATCAGCTGATCGATAATGGTGAACAGTTCATGACCTAAGACTATCCGTCGAAGTTTGGTAGGTAGTTTCTTTTCAAAGATTAATTGGGTGTTAAATGAAAGAATTATGTACTTTGTGATTAGCATGGCACCTTTGTTTGTGGCTTTAAGACACGATCTACTCGAATAACATTATCTATGGGGCCAAAGACATTTAATTTACATGTCCTATATAACAACAAAAAGTTGTCCCGGATGAGAGACTACTTACAAAATTATGGTTGGTATGACGATGTGTTTTGTTTATTTATTGCAAAAACGATGGTTATGCTAGCCTACTTATGACTCATAATCTCATGTCACATAAACTTTTAAGTTGATATATTCCTCCGTCCCACAAAAATTGGCACGGTTTTAAACTAGAACTAGTTCAAATCCGTCCAATCTTTATGGGACGGAGAGAGTACATTATTTTTCATTCATCAATACTACTGAAATCCGTGTCAATCTATATGGGACGGAGGAAGTACATTATTTTTCATTCATCAATACTACTGAAATCGAACAAACTCGTAACAAACCATGACACAAATGTATTGTTCGCAGAAAGAATCGTGGCATATTATGATGCAATCGATCAATTACTAATCACAGCAACAAAAAAACTGGTTTAATCAAAAGCAAGTTGAGCTAGGGAGCTTAATAAATAGCTTATCCCAGTACATGGGCAAATAAACAACCCCCAGTGGAGTGTCACGAGAGCAGACCGCGATGATTCGCTCCGGCCGGTGCTTAATTAGAAAACTAGTTTCCTTTTTCTTTCCCGAATTGGTTCGTTGCGGTTGTTTATTCCGAATTCCCATTTAGGCATGTGGTTTCTAGGTACACGACAACATACAGGTCAGCGTCACAACCTGATGCGAGCCACAGGTGTCTACTGACTACTGAGACAGAGGAGGCAGAGCACAATCTAATAAACTGCACATGCACCTATCGATCTCCTTGCTTCGAGGCACACTTGCGACTAAACTAATAGCAACAGGGAGCTTTCTGGCTTGCCACGATTAGTTAAGCATTTAAAACCCTGAAACGATCAAACCAAAAACGTGCTGTACTTAACTAACATGGGAAAGCCTTCAAACCCGATCGATCAATCACATGCACGCACTTAACCAATACGGAAGCATCCGCTATGTTGCGTGTCAGTGGTGCTGGCTCGATATTAACGTCTTATCTCTATGTTTGGTTAGAGTTGCGTGTCATTTTTGAAGCTTTTGCAAAGACCCCAGACTTAAAGAATGTGCACGCATATGTTTGATCCTGTTGTTTTTTCAGGTGTACACTTTGTGAGCATGTATTCACTTCGGGTTTTTTTTCTAAAACTTGTTGGATTTATCGCAATGTTGTTTTTTTGAAACAAAAGATCAATTTTTTCAATCTCTTGCAGGGCTATCTTCTGTCCATCAACTAGTTGCGGCCTTGGTCAATACTGCAGCCTAGAGCATCAATTCTGTTACCAGGGAGTTTATATCCAACATGTTCTGGTTGGCGGCTTAGCAATAGGGTCTGTAATCTTTGACTTGTGTGGGTCTATATGATAGAAAGGATGATGTGTAATAATTGGGATGTGTGTGTGTGTGTGTGTGTGTGTGTGTCTGGATGCAGAGGTCGGTGAGACGTTCTCTTGTACGGAGTAATACACAGTTTTGACCACCACTTGTTAGTTTTTACTACATACTAACCTAGCTAAAGTCGGAACATATATCTAAAATTTTCAGAACAAATATAGATATTCAAAGTTAAAATGTTCGAGCATTCGTATCCAAAACAACGACAAGTTTCAGAGAGCAGCAGTGTGAATCTTGTCACGTCAGTTTTCTGAAATATATTTCTGATACTGTACAGAAATAACATCAGAGTATCTTGGGAAGGTACAATACCTATTAATTCCCTAACAGTACGACCTAAATTATAATCGGTAATAGTACAATCTATGCAGGTAACTGGATAACATGCAGCACGCACCTTGGGAATATATTGCCCCTGATCATCTTCTGGCCATATTTTCTCCACTGGAAGCCATCATGATAAGGTGCATATGTGTAGTCTGTTCTCACGCCGACGCGAGTCTTCCTACTTGAGGATGCAAAGCACCATTAAACACAATACACCAAGAGAATATATATCGCATGCATTTATAGCAAGAAAACATCCTACGGAGCAAGAACCAAACCATAAACCTGCAGCTCAATATACAAACTCCATCCCTTGATCACAATGCATTTCATTCACCGTACCTACTTATAGCTAACTTAGGGATGATCAAATTTGATGAGACCAATATATAGCAATTTCGTGCGTGTATGCATAAGCATGAACTTACTTCTTGGCGTGCTCCTGGGCACAGCCTCCAACGCTATCCTGCAACGGCCTTTTGTTGGCTCCATCGAAGCTGCCACTGCTGGAGCTGCCCCCGCTCTTAGCCATGGTGGCCCTTTTGGTGGCTCTTAGCAATCTATCGCAACCTCCGATCAGAATCGATCGGCGATGAAGGCCGGCGTAGGCGAAATAAGTTGGAGTTTCCCGGCCGGGCGATATCCAGCAGTACGTCGGCGCTGAGGGAGGCAGCAGAGCGCTTTCGGAGCCCTGAATTGTTGGAGAAGGTACGGTGGGTTTTATTCTCCTTGCTCGTGCTGCAGACTGTACGGTTTATATATATGCACATGGTCTGCAGGACCTGGAGGCCCGGCGTGGACGCATGGAGTAGGTGCACGCTTGCTTTCAGGGTTTTAAAATGTCCCAGCACGCTTAATTAACCACACAAACGCGGGATCGATCTCTTTTGGACTTTGAAACTTCACCGGTGTGTATGCAACGTGACCTGCGTGGCTGCAGTACTCAAGTCTCTCCGCGGGCCCGGGGATGACATGTTAGTATAGCTTAATTAAGCCTAGCTACCGGTATATACATTGCGTGCACGCGCTACTGCAAATCAATATAATGCGAAATTTAACGCCCAACCAAATTACTCTGCGGGTCCTGATATGGACAGTGTAACACTCTGCAGTCTAAGGCCATCTCCAGTATTTGTGTGTTAGTTTGTGTGTTAAAATGTCATATCATCAACCAATCTATTACTCCCTCGGTCTCAAAATTGATCCAACCATATGTACAACCCATTAAGGGACTACAAAATATTATGGAACCTTCTGAAGACTATCGGAAGCTTCAATGACCTTCTTGGTACCTTCCGACACATTTCTGATAACACCGGGACACTCCCGAAACTTCTAGAACACTTCGGGAGTCAATCGGAACGCTTCCGATGCTCAATTCTCAATTCCACGAACACGTTCTAGTTCAACTACAAACCTTCGGACGTTAAGCGTGCGACCCTACAGGTTCGGTAATACTCTCTCCGTTTACAAATAAGTGTACTTCTAGGTTTTGTCCTAAATCAAAGGTATTAAAGTTTGACCGACTTTATTGGAAAACGTAGCAACATTTATGACACTAAATTAGTATCATTAGATCCATTTTGAAATATAGTTACATAACATACCGATTTGATGTCATATTTGTTGCTATTTTTTTAACAAAGTCGGCAAATATAGAAAACATTGCTTATTTGACGTAGGGGAGAGGATGGTAGCCCGCCTTCGTGTTGTTCCAGTGCTTGTTGCCGTCGCTAATGTACAAAGACCTGTTTGTAATGTTTACTACTTTTAGGACATTGTTTAATAAAATGGTGAACGTTTTAGCAAGAAACAAAGGAACACAAGATAAATCGCATTATAAGTCCAATTAAACCAAGTCGAGTTAAATGAACTACATGTACAAAAGTAAAAAGTAAAAGAGTGAATTTCACAGAACCACTACTTCTGGGGCTATGGTTTCAACTAGCTACCGGTTCGCAGCATTTACTACTACTCTAGCGGTAATTATTTTCATTTCACCTAAGTCTTCCGGATCAGAGAATTTGACAGCAAATCCGACAAATTGTACCAACACGTAAGACCATTTTTATCCGCCCCATGTTTTCACCCTGCCCCTCCTTATTTTTATTTTTATTTTCCTTTCTCCCCCATTATTCTCATGCTCTGGCCGCTGACGAAGTTGGGACTTCGACAATGTCCATATTGGTGGACTTATATCTAGGAAAGATTTTGAGTGTATGTGTTGGCGAACTTGTCGGCTAACAAGGACATAGGGAACACGATTTACCTAAGTTCAGAGCCCTCGGAAGGTAATACCCCTTCGTCCTGCTTGTCTGATCTGGTATTGATGAGTCGATTACAAATGGTTGCCGAAGAGGCTAGATGCACAGATTCGATCTGGCGAGTGCGTCTAGGCGGCTTCTATCTAGGTTGGGGTGCCCTTGGCTCCCCCTCTTGGTCCTTCATATAGGCAGGAACCCAGGTCTCAGGTAGAGTCCAAGTCGGTTACAATGAAAAAATATACTCTAATTAAGCTTCCTTATCTTCAGTCGCAAGATTTGGTATATGGACTTCTGGAGTCGTAGTAGGCTTCCTTGTGGGCCCCCAATGAAAAGATATACTCTAATTAAGCTTCCTTATCTTCAGTCGCAAGATTTGGCATATCAACTTCTGGAGTCGTAGTAGGCTTCCTTGTGGGCCCCCAGCTGGCCGTAACGGGTATACTCGAGTTGAGTACGTGGTTAGTCATAACCACGTCAGCCGCCTAGTCCATCGACCTGCCGCTCTCCATCGCCCTCGTCGTCAGCCTCACCGACCTGGATCCCTCTCTATGGCGGGAAAACGGCGGAGGAGAACGTCGAGGGAGCGCTCGCGGTTGAAGCTCCGGGTCACCATCTCACGGTGCTGGCGCGGGTCGCCGACCTCCTGGCGGCCACGTGTGGAGACGTTGCGCTCGCGCTCCTCGCCGCCGTTGAGGGAAGGATGCATCCACCGCGGTCGTCGAGCACCTCGACAACTTGTCATCCGCTGCAAAGATTGGGAATTGGGGACAAAATTGGGGATGGATAGAAGGTTGGGGCTCGGTAGAAAATTGGGGAGCGAGGACGAAATTGGAGATCGGTAGAAGCTTTGTAGACATGTCCCGCCGTGTATTGGTAGCCCGTGGGACGCAGGAGCGGCGGCAGGCCACCCTCTGCGAGGTGCTCGTCTCCATGCTCCCCACCGATGCTGTTCAGGAACCTTACATGTGGCGTGCAAGAGGCCCACTCTTCCCACCGATCCGCTAGGCGTGCAAGTTCAACGCGGTGCTCACGTTCCGTTCTTCCACTGGCTCGTGGCCCCCACCGAGGTGGAGAAGGATTTAGTGAATTAACTGCACGGCGACGCCCCATTGAAGACCACATCATTCCGATGGTTCCAAATGGTCCAAGTAAAAGTATGATCCCTGTTCAGAAATCCCTCCGGGATTAACGCAGAAAGGGAAGAGAACACCACCATTCCCGCAGAGTAGCATCCGCACTCGGAGACCACTCCGCGTGCCCCCAAGCCGTCCACAAGCGCGCCCAAACCTGCCGCGCAAAGACACACCCCAAGAGAAGATGGGAGGTGGTTTCCCTCTCCTGATCGCATAAGGGGCACTTGTTGGGATGAGGAAGCCCACGCCTCGCAAGCCGATCCGCCGTCCAGCACCTATTCCGAACTGCGTGCCAGGCGAAAAAACGACACCTCTCCGGGGCCCGCGAACCCCAGAACTCAGCCGCCATCGGATCAACCATGCGGCCAGCGAAGAGGTTTGCGTAGGCAGTCTTCGCCGAGTAGCTTCCACCACGAGACCAATTCCAGAGAAGAGAGTCGGCCCTCCACTCCTCCAGTTGGACCCCACGAAGCCAGTCCCAAAGAGTGAAGAACTCCCGAAGGGCGGCTTCCCCCAGGTCCGGTCCCACATCACCAGTCCACGCCCCATGCAGAGCCTCACGCACAGTGCATGTGCGCAAGAACCTAGGACGAACATGGCTCACGAGAATCGGGAACTCATCCCGAAGACGGACACCATGAAGCCAACGATCGGTCCAGAAGAGTGTCCTCCAGCCATCGCCCACCAGAGAGGAAGTGGCCGCCTCAAAGATAACATCAACCTCTTTGGGCGTCTCAACCCTGAAACCAACCCACGGTTTGGAGTCGTCCACCCTCTCAAGCCACCTCCAACGGACCCTCAAGGCCTCGTTGAGCATGCGAAGATTAGGGATTCCGAGTCCACCGAAAGGCTTCGGCGAACACACCACATCCCAAGCCACCATACAATGCCCCCCTTTAGCGTCCTTCTGTCCACGCCAAAGGAAACCACGACAGATCTTCTCCACCCCTTTAATGATCTTATCCGGGAGGTCGAGGGACATCATCGAGTAAACCGGCATCGCAGTCAGGGTGGACTTGACCAGCACCAGCCGTCCTCCCTTGGAGAGGAGAGGGGCCTTCCACGAAGCCAGGCGACCATCCACCTTGTCCACCAGCGATCTTAGCTGGCCCGCCGTCTGCTTTCTCAGGCCTAAAGGAAGCCCCAAGTAAGCGCACGGAAATCCCCGGACCTCACATTGCAGCAAATCGCCAACCAACTGGCTCTGGACATCAGAGTAGCGGATGAGATGGGCGGAACTCTTGGCGAAATTAGTGCGAAGTCCCGAGGCGGCACCAAAATCCAATAGGATCGTCGAGCACCCCACCACTTCCTTCCACGTAGGACACAGAAAAGTGACCACGTCGTCGGTGAAGATAGAAGTGCGATGGTCCAAGCCACGAGTCGCCAACCTCGAGAGCAAGCCCACCTCCGTTGCCTTCTCGATCATGCAATGGAGGACGTCCATCACAAGGATAAAGAGCATCGGGGACAAAGGGTCACCCTGACGAAGTCCCCTCCTGTGAGCAATGGAGTCACCCGGAATGCCATTTAGGAGGACTCGCATCGTGGCCGTGGAGAGGAGGCCACAAATCCACGCCCTGAATCTCGGCCCAAAACCACGCCGCATCACCGTCTCCAGAAGGAAGGCCCAACCCACCGTGTCAAAAGTTTTAGTGATGTCCAGCTTGAGAAGAACAGCCCCAGTCCTAGCCCAATGAAACCGCCTAGCCGTGCTCTGGACCAACATAAAATTATCATGGAGACACCGGCCTTTAGCGAAAGCACTCTGAAGCGGGCCCACCAACCGGGGCAGCGTCGGCGCCACCCTAGTCGCCAGCACCTTAGCCACAAGCTTGGCGGCACTGTGGATAAGACTAACCGGCCTAAAATCCCGGACCTCCATCGCGTCCGGTTTCACAAGGCGATAAAGGCAGTGTTAATGGCACCCATACCATGCACGTCTCGCCGCGCCAAAGCTTCAAAGACCGCCATCACATCTCGCTTAATGATATCCCAGCAAGCCACATAGAATCTTCCAGTGAAACCATCCGGCCCAGGAGCTTTGTCAAATTCTTGGGCCTTCACCACGGCCCAAATCTCCTCCTCCGAGAAATCCCTCTCCAGGGCCGCCAGATCGCAGCCCGGCACCTGAAGGAAGTCCAGATCGAGTGAGCACTCCCGATCCGGTGCCGAGCCCAACAGGCCGGAGAAGAAGTCATCCACCGCGAAGGCCTTCTCATCATGTTCCACCACCATGACACCGTCCACACGGAGATGGGTGATGAAGTTCTTCCTTCTCTGATGACTTGCATGGAGATGGAAAAAATTGGTACACGCATCCCCCTCCCGCAACCACAAGGCTCATGACCTCTGCCGTGCAATGGTACGCTCCAGCGACGCAAGACCAAGCAGCTTTCACTTGAGGGTTCTTCGAAGACCCCTCTCCTCCGGCGAAAGTAGCCTCGAGTCCATCGCCACATCAAGATGGGGTATCACTTCCGTCGCCACGAGAATTTGGAGCCGGATGTTCCCAATGAACCGGTCACTCAGCTCCGAAGCTTCCGTGCCGTGCACCTAAGCTTGGAATCCAAACGCTTGAACGGGTTGAGAATGAACTCCCCCATGTCCCAAGCCTCCTTTACCACATCAAGAAAACCTTCAGCCTTGGGCCAAAAGCTCTTGAAATGGAATCGCCTCCCCCGCACGAGCCGAGCCTCCAAAGTCACCAAAAGAGGGCAATGATCGGAAGTCGCCGTGCTCAAGGCCGCCATGAAGGCATTTCGGAAAGCGGTCTCCCAGTCCACAGATGAGAAGGCCCGATCAAGCTTCTCAAGAGTCGCAACCTCACGCTCGTTCGACCACGTAAAGCGGCGTCCATTGAGATAGAGCTCCTTCAAGTCAAGATCCCGAATAGCCTGCCGGAATTTACCCATCATCCTCCTATTCAAGTTCTCATTGCTTTTGTCCCCCGGATCCACAATAAGGTTAAAATCACCCGCTAAGACCACGGCCCCGCCATGAGATCCCGAATGTCACGCAGCTCTTGGAGAAAGAGCGGCTTGTCAGCATCGTCCTGCGGGCCATAAACGATCGTAACCCACCACGGCGTGCTAGGGCCAGTCGAAACACTCGCGGTAACCGCGCATGTCGTGACATGCGGATTGGCGAGCCGAACGACCGAGCTCTTCCACGCCAGAACAATACCACCACGTGTCCCGACCTCCGGTAGGTGAAAAAAGGTGTCGAAATCGGCGCCCAAGCACTCCTCGAGGAAGTACCGCGAAACCACACTCAATTTAGTATTCTGAAATCCAACGATACAAGCTCCCGAAGAAGCAACCACCTGACGAACCGCAATGTGTTTGGCCCTGAAATTCAAGCCACACACATTCCACACTAACAAACTAACATTCGCATCCATTGACAAGCCCACCGAACCACCGCACACCAAGATAACCAACGGCTATCCGGACACCGCCACCTCAATCCCCTCCTTGAGTGGAAGAGCCACATTCTCCCACCTGAAGAGCGAGAGAATCGCCGTGATGTGCTCCGCCGAGACAGGACGCTCGGACAGCTTGATGTAGGCCTGCATGGCCTCGTCACCAATGCGATCCCCCTCCCTCGCCACGCCCATCCGGTGCATGAGAGCGCGCTGCTGCCTAGTGGCGCCTCCCGGAGTGGCCTTCCTCCCAGCAATCCGTTTGCTGCGCCGCGGTGAGTGGTGTTGCACCACCTTCCTCCTCAGCCTACGCTATGTTGGCCGGGCAAGCACCGGCGACGAAGTGCGCCGCACCCGCGCTCTGAAGGCCTCGACCTCCAGGGCCGCAGCCACCACAGGGTCCTCCACCGGAGTGGAGGGAGAACCAGCTGAAGGCAACGCCTCCGCGGACTCCACCACCGGTGAAGCCTCACCCGAAAGGCTCACCATGAACATGCTCAGCATCGACTGCTCCACCGTAGCTGACGACGGCGGCGGCAGCGAAGGGAATGCCACCGCCTGGAAATCCACCGGCGACAGGTCGAGGGAGGGCGCCGGAGCCGAGGAGCGGCTAGACGGTGACAAAGAGGTCGCCTCCAGCCGCATGGGATCCCAATCATCGGTGGTGGTGAGCGAGGGAACACACCAATCGAGGGTAGGATTCGGCGTCAGCACCTTGCAGGGGGCGCCGGCCTGAACTCTGACACCGCCGCCGAAAGGCCCACACGCCGCCTGTGGCCCGACGCCTGAAACCACTCGGGTGATCGCCAAGATCATCCTCATCCACGTGCCCACGAGAACAGCTGAAGAAGTTCTGCCTCGTTCCCCGCGCAGGCCAATGATCCACGTAGCCCCTCCCGGGGTCACCATTGTGGCCACTGTCTCCGTCATCAGACGGCCAGTCATCCGAGGAAGGACGATCTGTCGAAGCCGTAGTGTCCTCCACCCGTAAGAGATGGACAATCACCATGTACTCCAGGAGACTGACCTCCGACGGGACCACCATCTCAAGCGGCACCAACAGATCATCGTCCTCCTCGTCCTTGAGCGCCGGAGCCTCGGGAATCTGAAGCCGCAACTCCCTCGGGATGAGACTGGGATCCAAGGTCCAAGCGTAGACCTGGAAGCGACCAAGATCAGCCCTTCTCTCAGTGTCAGGACACACCCTTTCGACAGCACACGCCGGCCCAAGCAAAGCCGGCGCCGTGCTGGAGTTCCACGCGTGAGGCGGCACGCCCTCGATCTCCAAGTGTGTATGGAAGAAAGCTGTATGACCCACCGCCTGTCGGAACCAATTCCAAGGTGAGAACCTCAAGGAAAACCCGCGCCCGTCGATCGACCCGACGGTCAGAACGGCGTCGCGCGCCCCTCGAGAGTTGAAGACCACCAAAAAATCGTCCAGCCAGAATCTGTGGGTTGTGAAGCTTCCCTCCAACTCCGAGAAGCGAGCCGCAATCACCCGACCCACAGCAGCAAGCGCCAAGCGCGGTCTCGTGCCAGTGACCGAGACCACTGTGCTCCACTAAGCGACCTCCGCCGCGTCCACCTCCGCCGAGCGCGGGATGATGCAGAGCTGCACACGAGGACGGAGGGAAGCCGCCCCCAAAGGCAGTGTCTCCACAGCCTCCACCCATGGTTTCATAGCCACCGGAGCCAGCTGCGTCATCGCGGGAGGCGGCACAGCGGCAGGAGGCGGCACTGCCACAGGCACCACCGGCACCCTCGGCCCCAAGCGGGCCAGCAGGGCAGGACCCGGCTTGGGGTGAGCAGCCTCCGCCACCGCCCGCGAAGCCGAAGCCGCGCGGCGAGCCGGAGCGCGAGGAGCCGGAGCCACTCGGCGGTCTTGAGCCGGAGCGCCCTGGGAACCCGCAATCGCCGCCCGCGCAGTGCCCTTGGATCCCGCAGCCGCCACCCGCGGAGCGCCATCACCACGAGGGCTCAGACGGGGTGGCCACCGGCACCTGCCCCGCCGCCGTCGGAGAAGAGCCCCCCGAAGGGTTGCGCCTCGAACGGCACAACCTCGCCACGTGGCCCTCGCCGCCACAACGCAGACACCTCGTCGGATTAGGGTAGAGAGCCGCGACGTGGTCATCGCCCAAGCAGTTGAAGTAGCGGTCCGCTAGTCGGCCAACTCCTGCCGGACCACCACCGCTGGGAGAGAGGCGTGAGGTTGCGGCGGCGCTTGCGAGGCCGAGGCGCGCGCATCCACCCCTCCCCATCAGCCTCAGGATGGCCGACCACAGCCGCCGCCTCCGCCGGAATCACCACCGAGGCCAACCGTCGAACACCTTGCGCACGTGAAGGAGATGGGGGCACCTCCTCCAGCGAATCCACCGAAGGGCTCCCGCTGCACAGCACCTCGCAGTAGGAGCGCACGGACCCCATGCTGTCGGAGTCCGGCGACGCCTCCCTCCAGCGCCTCTCCATGGTGGAAGGCCGGGAGGACCCAGCCGGCGTGGCCGCCATGGCTAGTCCAGCGAGCGGGGGAGGGAAACCATTGAGAGAGGGAGAAAACAAGGCGGCCATGAAGGGTGGCCGCCGGAGCCGGAGCGGCCGCCGGCGGGAGGGGGACGCCGATGCCGGAGTGGCGGCGGCGGTGGCCGGAACCCTATTCGCCCCCGAGTCGCCTTTTCCGCCAGAGAGAGAGAAGACTTAAAAATATGGAGAAATTTACTAAAAACAGCAACATAGTTATTATTACTCCTTCCGTCACAGCAACAGCAAGATAGTTATTATTCTTAAGAAAAACAGCAACATAGTTTTGCACTGGACAAGCCCAGGTCAGATGAGGGGAAACAAACTCCCGAACAACTACTCATCACGCTTCCTCAGCGTTGCCATACGACGCCTGGCGCCAGATTGAACGGAGCTTGGACTTTTTGACGAACTTGGACTGAAGGATCAGGCCTTGGTGTCATCCTCTGGCGCCATCGATTAGCGAGAGAACAGAGATCAGCGTATTGCTGCTCCATCGTCCAATAAAAAATATTTCAAGTTTGTCAAAATTTGAATGCACCTAGACATAACTTAGTGTATAGATGCATTCAAATTTAGTCAAAATTGAAACATCCTTTGTTGGACGGAGGGAGTATTTTTGTACCAAGTTAGTTCAGGTTGTTTTAATTTATTCCTTGCAAACGGTCTACATGATCATGCGCGCCATTCAAGGCCTTCAGATCTGTCAAGGCGTAGGAGACTGCAACCATATATTATTGGACATATAGTTAGGCTATGTATGCGGTATGCCGGTTGCTGTATGCTTATCTGAATTTTATATTACTCTTAGATTTTAGATCCGAACGAAGATTTAATACATGCCAGCTGCTGTATACTTATCTGAATATTAATACATATTCATAAAAAAGTAATTGTAATTAGACTATATGCTGGAGTCTGGAACCTGTATACCTCCGATTGACTCTCTGAACAAATATTTCAGTTTTCCAGAACAAACGGCACCACAGAGCGTTTAATCCCACTGGGGCGCATATGGGGTATGTGTGCAGGATCTAATTCTAGCTAGCTTTATCTTAAAACTTCCATGTATATATTATATATATGTACACAGGATCTATGCTTTACCTAAAAGCCTCCAGGTTTCTCTCGGGGCTCATCATTTTGGGATAAGCTATGCCTTTCCGCGTTTGCTTTCTAGACATGGTTAGGTCTTCGCTTTCCTTCTAGATGCATAGGCATATATAGCACAACCAATATCTACCCATAGATATAGATAAATGGCCACGTGAAAACATAGGACAATTGTCTATGATCGACACCACAGGATGCGAATTCTATTTTTAGATAATGGAGGAATCATCAATGATGAGGATGCTTAAGAAAATTAACTAAAAGATTTAGCAAGATTTCAACATATATATTAGACGAAATAGTGTAAGATATGCTACAGGGAAATTATTAGGGACAGTATCCACGCCATCACCTATAGTTTTCGGACAGTTTTCCTACTCGTCTCGGATCGGAGTTGGGATAGCAAGAAAAAACTCAGTCACAGACGAGACGACCATTCTTTAGAACTGTATCATGTTGAAATATATTTGATGTTGAAATATATGGGCCCAGTCTATATATTATTTCCTAAAAAAATTAAAGGCACATTAGGTGGAAATGCCAACGCTGAGTAAGCTACTCCATTTCCCTCCCTTTTCGTATTTGAAACCACTACCTCCGGCAAAAGTCCAGGCGCATTATTAGGAGTAGAAAGATTTGCACAGCCTGTGCAAAAAAAGGATAAATAAGCTGGCGTACATTAGCAACCCTGTCTTTGAGATTTATAGGTTAACGTTACCAAAATCCAAAGTATAGTCGAAATTTTGCAAAAGGTCAAGAAGGGCAGTATCAAATACAAGTATACAACATACATTTTATTTTATAGTGAATTTCATCCACAGTCAGTGAACTAAACTGCAGCTTGCAGTCGCTGCAGTTTAGCCACTGTGCTTTTTGGAACCTCAAAATACAGTGCCTAAACTTGTTCCATGTGTTATGGTCATTGGGCCGTATGTGAGATACGTATTTTAACGATGTGGCGTTGGATGGGTCTCTTTTTGACCACGTTTGACCAGCCACCATTGGCAATCAGGGGGTTTGGGCAAGTGCGGGATGAGGGGTTTTCTTTTTGCAAAATCTACATGGATCATTTTATTTTATTTTTGAAAAGTGCGAAATGACCTCTAACGTCTACATCGACTGATGCACATAGCATACATTATAGACTCCTTACATGGGCCATTTACCACAAGGGTCATTCTCAAACGATTTGCAGGAAAAAACCTCGTACGAATCCCTCATGTCTATAGAAACCCTTGATTAATTTGTCACAGGGAAAGTATGCCACATCAGCAAATCTTGTACCTTGTACGATCTAGGGACCGTAGATAAACCTGTGGAAGACTATTTACCCGAAAAAAAAGTTTAGAATTTATTTTGAGGTCTTAGAAGTATGGTGACTAAATTGCATACACCGGTCAAATTCAGTGACTATGATGAAATTTACTCTTGATTTTATTATCGGTGAGGGAACGATGCGTCATTTTTATGCACTGAAAAAGACATCACGGGATGCATGCTGTCATGCTGATGATCTAACAAGGATAGTGATGCCATCCATGTTGTTCAATAAGTGGACGAATATATATAAGTGAAATGTGATCCATGCTGTGCGGTTGGTGTGGGACTAGATCTCCTTGTACGATATCTCTGAACTTTTGAAAAAACAGTACGCGAAGGTACCACTAATGAAACATCCAGGGTCGCTGTCAGTCGTCTGAGTCTACCTGCAATATTCTGGTCATCTATACTCCATTTGACCATCTTTGATTGTACAAGTCTACAATCAGTGAAAGCCACTCATGATAAAGGGACTACTCGTTTGTATTGTCATTGATTACGTGTTCGCTAGCTACATATATACTGTCCGTGAATTAAACCAACGCGCGCTAGAGCCTAAACAAGTGTTTAACTTGCCTTTTTTTAGGAAGTGTTTAACTTGCCTTAATCACATGTATATACGGTTCCCACTATTATTCCAACCTTTGAATTCCAGGTCTAAAGTACGGACAACGGAGTAAGGCAAGAAATTAATGATTCTCACACGCTTTAGGGAATCTGACATGACTGTTTATTAGAGGCAGTATTGACTACTGGAGTAGGCCCATTGTGAATCAATCTGAAAGTTGCAAGATGCCTTCCTGCCTTCCTTTTTTTTAGATCAGTGCAGAAGTGGAAATCAGGGTGACGGCAGTCTTACATGTTTGATGTGATGCGAGCAGGGTGACGATCGAAGCTAACCAAGTGTCAGCCAAAGGGTCCTTTGGACAGTCAAAAGTCCCTTTCCCCTGAGCATGCCTTCAGATAGCTTTCCGAAAGCTAGATCAGGGCGGGTGGGAGTTGGATTTTGTTGCAATGCCTCTTCCTTCGATGCATATCATAACCAGCTGATCATAACTGCATATATCTCCACAGTCCAGGCTGAATTCCTTGTGCGCGTTCACTATCTAGCACCAGTGGCAAACCGAAGGATATCATGTATGGCATTCACCAGATATATATGCTCTCTTTCTTTCTAGAAGAGAGCTCGCCTTTTCCTTGGCTAGCTGTTTTGCACTTCAGATTGTTAGTACTGTAATTCAGCTTCTGTGTATTCTGTTTCTTTAGAATATTCTAGTAGAAGCACGCCTCATTAAATCAAAGCTCCGCAATTTATATGAAGTAATACATCTTTTGTGTACATCTTCTTTTAATACGGAAGTGTAACACATCTTAACATCATCCAAGTTGTTGTTCTTTTTTAGGCGAGTTGCAACTTGCACTTTTCCACACACAAAAAAAAACTTCACTTATTTCTGGCTTCCTGCCTTGAAGCGCCCCACCGGCCTAACTTTGGATCCGTGACGTGCGAACCGGGCCAGGACAGGACTAAGTAGGCTTTCAGCATCAAAACATGATTAAGTAGGCTTTCTGCATCATTGACAACGATTGATCCAAATCGGGCTGGATTTTGGGGCCGTAGCGATGTTAATGAGGCACGGAATAAGTCCGGTGCTAGGTCATGGGCTCGTGGCTGCCGCCCCCATTTTTTCATCCGAAGCCCATCGCCCACAACCACATGCTCACGTAGAGAGACTGGCGGCACACGGAAGTTGTAAAATGCATCCATTGAATGCAGAAGATGTAAAATTAAACGGACAATCTACCCGGGGCACGTGCCCAGATCTGTCTTACTGAGCGGCGCTGCTTTCAGATTCGGACGAATCGATCGCACGGTTTGCGGCCTGATCTAATATCTTCCCGTGTCTCTGCGGATTCCCCACCCCTCTTTCTCTCGTGTTCTTCTCCCCGCCTTGTTTCTCTCATTAACCCCGCCGCCCACCTCCAACGGATCCCAATCAGCCCTCACGGCACCACCTTTGCCCCCCGGCGGCCCCTCCTCCAGCACCTCCACTGCCGCTGCAACCTTCCCCCGCCCCAGGTCGTGGTGGAGGAAGCGGGAGCGGTGACGAGGTCGCCGTCGTGGGCGTATGCAGTGGCGAGGACGGAGGCCAGAGGAGATGGTGGCCGAAGGAAGAGACGATGAGTAGGACGTGGAGGCGGGTGAGTGTCCAGGGCGTGTCGCGGGAGGAGAGCAGGCGGCGGAGGCAGGGTGAATCATTGAGGAAGGCTGCGGATCCAGGCATTTGGTTGCTGGATCTTCAATTCGACGGAACAGCTGCCAGCCATATCCGGTATTGAGATTGTGTATGCGCCTTGACGGATCGAGAAGTTAGCCCAGTCGATTGATGGTGACTGGAGCGGCTCATTCGATGCATTCATGCATGTACTTTGACTGGCTCAAGGTATGCAGAGTTGCAGACACATATTGTACGCTCCCATACTGTATTACTTACAAGCGACTTGAATACTTCATTAGTACTCCATACATGCTATTGGATTTCTGCATCTCATGTGTGCGAGCATATATATTGGATTTCTGCATGGATCTCCTCCATACATGCTAGTTTTGGTTTGCATCTTAACTTGTGTGTATCCTGATCAAATTCTCATCCTGTCAGTGTTCTCCATACATGCTAGTTAGTCTCCTGGATGCTGGCCGGGAGTAGTTCCAATCTTCCAGAATGCCGCCGTCGACGACGCTGGAGCTCCAAGCAATACAATGTTTATTTTAGATCCATTTGCCATAGGTATTCTAAGGTATTCTAGTGAAGTGTTCCATGCGCCTGGGTGTGGATGGGATGGCCTTCGTCTTGTAAAATGTACATACTTGGAGCCGGAGCCATTTCTTATTCATGTCAAGACTAGATTAAGAGCCTATTTGTTTGGGCTGTGGCTGTGACAGAAGCGGCTGTGATCAAGGTTGACCGTTTGGCAACATAGCTGTGGAGTAGCTGCGAGCTAAAGAAATATCTGAAATGCCTCTTTAATGATAAAGCCACTATAACCTGTGCACGACAACCAACACAAATAAAAAAACAGTTGCACACACAAAAATTGCTTGCTTATCTCTTGTATGGTCCTAAAAATATCAAAAACATTTAATACTTCATGTAGATAAGTGTTTTTCATATTAGTAAAATATGTAGCAATTTATCTTTGTCAGGAGATATAGAGAGAGTTGGCAATTCTGTCACGCATGGTGTTCATGTTGCTCTCGTCGTGTGAAATTGAAACATCCTCGCCAAGCAAGGGTGTAGCTCGTTCACCTCCAGGCATGTAGTTTTCATCTGCATCACATTTGTCAAACTCTTTATCGCGTAGCTTGCTATCTCTGATAAAATTGTGAAGCGCCATGCAAGGATTAATAATCATCATTTGACTTGCGATCTTGTACTGCGGCACATCCCTTAGAATGCGCCATTTCTGTTTCAAGACACCAAATGAGCGCTCAATCACATTCCGAAGAGAAGAGTGAGCATGATTGAACACCTCTAACTTCCCAGTCGGTGGACGTCGATTCCGAAATTTCAAGACACCAAATGAGCGCTCAATCACATCCCTTAGAATGCGCCATTTCTGTTTCAAGACACCAAATGAGCGTTTGCGTAGTTCACTGTCTGACTAGCAGGAACAATAACGGGGATGTGTGATCCGTCAATCGCACCAATGCATCCTTTGAAGTGAGGCCAAAAACGTTTATCTCTAATTTTTGGATGCACGGATGTGAATGTAGGATCTATTGGTTTAATGATGTCTCCTCCCAATGAATTCAGACATTCCAATACAGGCTTGAACTTCCTGTGAATTGTTTCGGTTGAGCGAACAAAGCGATCCTCGGCTTGGATAAATGTTTGAGGACCTCCAAGCATCCACAAGCACATGCCAAGACATTCTATCGAAGCCATCTCTCTTGTTGACCGTAAATTATAGTTACTCACTAGAAGATCGTGCAAGCGCATGAAAACATCTAGATACATTCTAAACATCTTGTAGAAAGATTTTGGATGCTGTAATTTCTCCATCACCCATTCATGGCCAGTTTGCACTCCAATTCTCCTAGGTTGCTTATTCAAATATGTATTACTGTAGTGAGTAGCCATCTGGCCCAACATGGCAACACCATAAGTTAACTGAAGCAAACGCAAAAGTTCTAGTCTGCTATTGTTGCCATCATCACCATCATTGTTGTTGTCACCATCCATCTACAAATATCAATATGACGACAACATTAGAATTTCATTATTTGTAAATGATGCAAAATAACAGCACATACGATTATCCGATAATACACATAGTACGTTCACACAAACATGTAATAAAAATTCAACGACGACGATATTAATGTTGCAAACAACTCAGCACTTAATCTAAAATAAAAATTACATATCATGTGCCCTCTCAAGCCAATCAAACATTCCTTCCTTGGTCTGCACCGAAGCAAACATCTCTCTATACTCAGGCTTCATAAAAAGCATGCTAGAAGAGAAAAATAGAGGAGTTCCTTCCTCCACTCCGCATTGTCAAACCATCTCCATTGCCTCCAACATACTAGGGGCAGTCGAAGGAGGAGTCCTATTGGTGGTAGTGGCCTCAGCAGTAACACATATCGCATCAGTAGCCTTCTTGTACATCCGAAAAAATGGGTTCTTCTCTTCCATTGCTGCGAAATCATCATGAGAGGACTTTTTTCGCTTCCCGGTCTTTTTTTGCATAGGTACATCATCTTCATCGGTATCATCAGCAGCAAGATCAACAGTATTAGATGGTACTTCTCCAAGAATAGCGGATGTAGCGCCGGTGACATGACGACCATCAAGCATGATATCCATCTCATCCAAATTGGCCGGTCCTCCATTCCTATACCTTGCATGATCTGGATATTTCTGAAAAATTTACAAGTAACAATGAATTAGCATAACAGAAACAAACTTAAAAAAAATATGTACAAATAAAAAATTACCTCAATGTGAGTGTTCCACCAATCGCTCGAAGCATCAACAATATTCAGCTTGTTATCCCACCCAAGTCCAGATGCAGCAATTTTCAGTTCTTTCCATTGAGTGTAATCCTTTTTTAGTGCATCCCATCTATTCTTAAATTGCTTCTTCACATAATTTTCTTGGTAATAGTAAAGAAATTATCCTCAAGGTTCTTATATCCCTTTGAACTCAAGAACGGCCCTGGCCTATTGCCAAGTTGAACCTCCTTTGCACATACCTCACAAAAGATTCTAGTATGGTATGCGTCCCAAACTGCCTTCTCCATTTATTGCATTGACCAATCCGTTAACAAAAATATATATACATGGTTGCAACATAATTACAACGCATCATACAACAAGCACCCGAATACATTAGCGGCATTATCTAGTAACATCAATACAGGAGTATTATGACCACCGTCAACAAATTAACAACGACAACATCACAGAAGTGCCATTATAGCCAAAAATTATCAACAAATACTACCAATCAAAGCACAACCAAGCATACAAAATTAGAGAAAAATAATTACCACAACAGGCCAGCTTGGTCCGGAGGAGATGAGGACGAAGGGGGCGCTACGGGGCAGCGGAGCGACGTCAGGGCACGGTGGGGGCAGGCGGGCGCCGGAGAGAGATGCAGACGGCAGCTGGAGGGCAAGCGGCGGCTGGAGGGCGTGAGGTTAGGCCACGGTTGGAGGGCAGGCGGGGGCGGGAGGATGCGAGGCACGTGGGGGCAGGAGGGCGGCGGGGAAGGAGTGCGGCGGCGGGATGGAGTGCGGCGGTTGGAGGGCAGGCGGCGGCCGGGCCAGGAGGAACGGCCAGCAGCGGCTGGAGGGCAGGTTGCGGCGGGAGACCCTGCTCCCGATGCAGATGGGATCGATCGATGGAGAGATGGAGAGATATTTCACAGGCTAGAGATGAGAGAGAAATAACGGGCTGAATTCATTTTAGCGATGGCATATGCCTGGTAATTTCTATCAACTTCCAGCGGACAACGGACGTGGATTTTCAAGAAGTCCAAGAAGTACCTCGTGCATGTGCTTTGTCCAATATAACTAAAAGCAGCTTTAGGCTTTGGTGAGAAAGCGGGTCCAAATTCGTTGTTTGGTTGGGCTTCAGCTTTTTTGCATTGAAAGCTGCTCTGAAAGCCCAAACAAACGGAGCCTAAGTATAAATGAATAGAATTAGATGAAGTATAAACGAAGAGAATTAGTGTACTTTGTTAGATTCGTTAACCATTATCAATGAATTTTTGAATTTCATAATTATTGTGGTAGATCGTACATATTCGTTGTTCCATGTCGTACATTAACTTGGCAAGTAGCCACGATTAATGGCAATTAAGTACAGTTAATTTGGCAAGTAAATATGATTAAACCAGCAAGCGAGCATCCAACAAGCAGATACAGTTAACCTGGCAAGTAGGCACATTTAGTTTGGCAGGTAAGTACAGCTAATCTAGCAAGTATGCATGGTTAAATTGGCGAGTAAATATAATTAACTCGGCAATTAGGCACGGTTAATCCGGCAAGTACGTACAATTAACATGGCAAATAGGAACAGTTAATCTGGTAAGTGGGGAAGGTTAAACCGGCTAGAGGGCATCCGGTACAATTACCTGGCAAGTAGGTACAATTAACCTTACAAGTAGGTACAATTAATCTGGCAAATATGCATAGTTAACCTGGCAAGTAGGTAAGGTTAAACCGGCAAGGTTAAACCGGCAAGTAGATACAATTAACCTGACAAGTAAGAACGGTTAATCCGGCAAGTATTCATAATTAACCTGGCAAGTAGGCATGGTTGAACCGGTATGTTGACATCTGACAAGTAGTTACAATTAACTTGGCAAGTCGGCACGGTCGGCAAGTACTAAAATGGCAAGTATCCAGAGTTAAACTAGCAAGTAGATATAATAACTTGGCAATTAGGTACGATTAATCCGGCAAGTAGGGACAATTAACATGGCAAGTAGCCACAGTTAATCTGGCAATTAGGAAAGGTTAAGCCGACAAGTAAGCATACACAACCAATAGGTACAATTAACCTGACAAGTAGGCACAGTTAATCTGGCAAGTAGGGAAGGTTAAACCGACAAGAAGGTACAATTAACTTGACAAGTAGAAATGGTTAAACCGGCAAATAGATATAATTAACTTGACAATTTGGCACGGTTAATCAGGCAAGTCGGTACAATTAACCTGCCAAGTAGGCACAGTTAATTTGACAAGTACGGAAGATTAAACCGACAAGTAGGCATCCAGCAAGTATTCACGCTTAACCTGGCAGTAGGAACAGTTAATCCGGCAAGTATTGTGAAATCATAGGTGATGTGTAACATTGGCAAGTGTTTTAGATGAAAAACATTGATGTGGATATTTTGGATAGTATGGATATTTATGTGATGACATGTATCATGTTTTGGACTTAGTGATTTGCTATTGGTGTGTTGATCCATTAGTTTGTTATGTGAAAAACATGGCGTGAGTTGTGTGGAACTTACCCTGAGTCAAGTCATGGACTTGTGCTCGCACTGGTTATTTGTGTGTTCTCTTTCAGGTGTTGCCGGAGTTAAAGGAACGTGTTCAATGACGGGATCGAGGGACGAAACTTGGGAGAAGCTGAGGTCGAGGATCAAGTTCATGCGGGACGTTCGTGCGAAGGAACAATGGAAGTGAAGGCTACGATGATCCGGGAGAGCACCGGCTTGTCGTACGTTATTTACACCGGAGATGTACGGTATTGGAGATATTCCATATGTGATGGTCGAGTTTTGAAGACATCACAGGAAGAGTTGATAGCATGAAGTAGCATCGACGTGAAGACATGTAGGTCCAGTCGTGGCCGGATGAGAGTTGTTTAAAGATTAAATAATAGCGTCATCAAGATGGCGTTCGATGGAAAAGTGGTCCACATGAAAGTTGTGCGCGTCATCGAGGCGAACAACTTTTCTTTTAGAGTCATCTCAATCCGAGGTCGTATGAGGGACCCATGGGCAGAATACTGACCGGGACAGAGGAAGTCGTGTTGGATTCGGACTCGGTTTAGGGTCGCGAATTTTCCCTTATAAATAGAGGACGTACTAGCTAGGGTTTTAGCAAGGACGTGAGGGAACTCAGAACTTTGGGTCTAGATCAATTTTTGGAGAGTTCTTGTATGCATGGTTGCATCTTTTGTAATCGATCGACATCGTTGCAATTAAGAGATTCGTTGGCGGTGTCATCTTTGTTCTTCTCGGATCTTCGTGGATTATTCGTACTAGATCTTTCTAACACTTTGCTGCAAATTTATCACGAGTTCATAATACTTTGCTGCAGGTTTATCACGAGATCAAGGAAAGATCGCAATTATTTCATCTTTATTGTTATTCCTCGAAATCGATTATAGATTAATTTTCGTAACTTTCTGTCAGCTGTTACTGTTTTGATCATATCTTTTGATTGGTACGTCTGATTGAGCTGATTCTTATTGCGTTGGTTAGATAATTTCAATACCTTTCTTTTTCATACTCGTACGTATTTTTTGGTTCATCCAATAAAAAGTTATGGCTTTTTTACTATCACGGACAGAAAAGTGATTTAGGGTTTGAACTTTCGGGAAAAGTTTTAATTTGCTTCCGCGCAATCATTCACCCCCCTCTGATTGCCTATCTCGATCTCACAAGTATTCACAGTTAACCTGGCAAGCAGGCATGGTTAAACCGGCAAGTTGACATCTAACAAGTAGGTATAATTAACTTGACAATAGGCACGGTTAATCCGGCAAATATTCACACTTGACCTGCCTCAACTAATCTGGCAAGTAGAATAGCTAACGTAATGAGTAGGTGTGGGTAACCCGGTAAATAAGCGTGGATAAACGGACAAGTAAGCGCTGACATCAACAAGTAGACGCAACTAAATCGGCAAATAGACACAGTATATGTGAAAGTGATGTTTCTTTTCAGAACAATGGTGTGTGTTGATGAATTTATAAACACCAGATCGACCAAAATTTTACGTCCCTGAAAAAATAGGTGTAATTTAGAGAGGAGAAAAATGCCAACGAGCTGCGCCGAAGAAACGAGTCACGTTCTAACGCACATGCACGAGCAGGCGCCGTTGGGCTGGGCTGCGGGAGCTAGCGGCCTGCGAACGGAAGCTGGAATCACGGAACCTGGCGCTGCGCTTGCTGCGAGCGGAAGCGAGCGCGCGCGTGCTGAAACGCGCCGCTGGCTGCGCCTAGGTGGGGCACGCCACTGGGTAGTTAGCTCCAAAATTAAATGGACCATTGGCTGGGTCGTACGGCGTCGAAGAAATTTAGTAGGCTGACAAGGTTGAAGTTAATAAGTGGGCTTTCACGGTCCTGTGGGCCGTTAGGCCGTATGTCCCCACCTTTGAGTGGATCTTTATAATCACTCCTAAAATAATATAACTAGCTGAAAATGCCCGTGCGTTGCAACGTAGCAACAAAAAAGAATGGTACACTCGAAGGTCAAAATTACCTCTTTGATTTGTTTGAGCAAAGACCCTTTCGTACAATAAATAAGAAAAGAGAACTACATAAAAATATGAAGAAAAAAGAAGAGCTGCAAATGCAGTGTTCTGCTTGTAGCAACTTGAAGGTCATTGAATGCCAAACTGACTATTAGGGTCCAGAAATTTATCTTTGCCATTTGGCCGACTAAACTAACACCGTAACATGGTTGTAACCCACTAACCCCAAACCAGATCAAGCAGCAGCACCCGACAAAGTGCATACTTACCTTGGGCTCAAACTGGACGTCCTTGAGCGTGGCTGGGGAGGCCCAGGAATTCATATTGAAGATGGACTTGAGGCGACGCGGTGGTTGTGCCCGTGTAGCGATGTCGGACTTGCTCCGACGTCGACATCGATTCCCTTTCTCAGGCTCCAGCTCCTTACTGGTGAGGGCCAAATACGGCAGCCCTTCCCCTCCCCTCCATCCTCCTCTCTCTCAGCACGAGCAGCAGCAGCTACCCATCCCGTCCTTTCAGCACGAGCAGCAGCAACGCCGGGCCAATCCCTTTTTTTTCTCAGCACAAGCAGCAGCAGCGTCCCATCTTCTTCTTCCTCAGCATGAGCAGCAGCAGTGGCCCCTTCCCTTCTCCATCTCCCCCGTCAGCGGCAGCCCTTCCTTGGTCGAAATCTTCCATCGGCAACGCTCCGACCTCATCTTGCCAGTGCGCTTGAAGCGACCGCCCCCGTACAGGGTTCGATCTCTGTGCTTATTTGTGCTAGTCCCTGGATCGACTCACTAGCACACACAGTTTCAAAATGTAATACCACAATACAAATGTCAAAAGTACTTTATTACATCGTATCATCCAGAACTTAATTGTACTTACAAACTTGCATGACCCCTTGGGCCAGCATAAACAAATATTGTTTCGAAACCATAAAACATTGTATCGTAAAACTGCAGCAGAAAGGTAGAGCAAATGGGCCTCAACTACTCCCAGAGGAGAGAGCATGTTGGAATGTAACCACATGACCCAAAGAATATCGACGAACCTCTTCGTCAGATTCACCTGCATTATTGACTGCAGCCACTACGTGGTCAATACATTGAATGTATTGGCAAGTTCACCCGGAAGTTATAACAGATCCTACCAAGTATATGCAATTGAGGTATAGTGGGGTTCAGCTTTATGGCGTGGTAGCAAAACATAGTTTATCTTACTACAACTGAATGTTACATTATGGTTAACTAATGGACACCGGGTAGAAACACCGATGCTCCTATTAATCTAAGAACATCGAGTAGACACATCAATGCTCCTAAACCCAAGTTCAAACCATTCATTTTATTTAAGAAGTTGGAATGAGTGAGACTTTCCTTACAGCCCTCATATCTAGTTGCTCATGATTGTCCGTAACCAGGAACACGGCTAAGTCCTTAGTTTGACACTCTCGAGAGGTCGTACACATTTCCCACAAGAAATCGACGTGCTAATCCCTGGCTGTCCTCCGGGTGGAGTAGCAACGGCATCGACTTCAAGAATTTTCAGAACATATTCACCCAAACCACCTGAGGGACCCGTGCTCGCACCTACACAACTACCTCAGTACAATCCCTCTGATATGGGTTCATATTTCTTACTCCATCCAGCCAGAGCCCATATTAGCTTGTGGTTGTACTGAAAGCTACTAAACAGGAAACTAGTCCAGTCTCTGATACCCCAGGTGGCATTCCACATTTGCGACGCAAGCGCTCCTCGAATCCACGGAAGAGACGTTCATTGACGATCCATCTCCGAATCCACGGAGACTCGACTCAGAGGGACCCACAGAAATGGACCTGACGTCGCATAACATCTCAAAATCTCAAAGCAGTCCACCCAGGATGGTTCATTAGGGTTGTTTTTGCCGAGTTTCCAAAATCACTCCACATCATCATTTCACGGTGATTGAGATTCCCTCCCACGTTTACTAACATAGCATGGCTAAGCAAAACTATTCACGATGGCTATTGGTGGAGGATTCATGGCAAAGGTTACCCTATAGCTAGTAGGTCAATCATAGCTAGCATAAGTACGAGTAATAATCCTATCAATGCATTCTACAAGCAGCTCTAATACATAAGTATTTTAAAAACAAACAGTAATAGGATAATGATCAAAGTAAACTTGCCTTGGTAGCAGTTGGAGTTCAAACACTCGT
The DNA here is from genome assembly GCF_000005505.3 of Brachypodium distachyon. NCBI lineage: Eukaryota > Viridiplantae > Streptophyta > Magnoliopsida > Poales > Poaceae > Brachypodium > Brachypodium distachyon. Next base: position 52,379,488 of record NC_016132.3, on the reverse strand, counting down.
CACAATCACAAGGTTCGCTCTCCGAGAAAACTATACGAAACAAACAACATACACATACATAAACACACAATTCATATCACGACAAAACAAGATATGCTATGATGTGATGCAACATGTGACATGTATTGGTTTATTTTATTCGGGTGATCAACTGGTCCTAAGCATTGATAATTAAAACAAATGCATTAGGGTTTTAAACAAAAAGGCAAAAACAATTGATTAAAACCCTAAATTATAGTTCCATTGGCATCAGCTAAATAATTTAATTCAAAATATTTATTTCTCTGTCCCAATGGACAGAGGACAATAAAAAAAAATTTTGGGCACTGGTTTCAATTAAAAAGGATTTCCAAAGAATTAGTTATGAATTAAATGGCATAAAAGGCCTTTCTGTAAATTGACTGTGATTCAAATATTCAAATTTAAATTTAAAAAGTGCCAAAAGATTCTACGGGTCAAGAGCTTTCCAGAAAGGTAAAATTTTTCAAATTTGGCCAAAGGGTTTAAAAGTTACAAGCATTTGAAGTTCTAGGGGCTTTTCTGCAAAACTGCCATTTAATTATTCCGGGAATTAAAAATTACATTTTCTTTTTTTCTATTATAGTGCCACATGTCACGTCCCTATTGGTGCGTACCGGTTCACTTAAAACATTAAAATGTTTTAATCTCGGCCGTTGGCCGAGATCCAATGGCCAGGAGGGGGTCGGGCTCACCTCCGAGAACCCTAGGGTTTCGGCGAACGGCGTCCGGCGGCGGCGCAGCTTGGGGCTCCGGCGAGGTCGGCGAGCGGCGTTCAGCGGCTTCGAATCTCCAAATGAAAAACCGATCGCATCAAAATGTGCGCAAGGTCGAGGGGGTCCAGAAATTTGAGGTCTCGGGCGGGGGAGGCTCACCGGCGGTGTTGACCCGAAGCGAAGGACGGCGGCGGCGTTCTTCGGCGAGTAAATCCGGCAGCGTGGGCGCGTAATCGGGCGAGCAAACAGAGGGAAAAGAGAGAGGGGAGGCTGGGCTTTATATGGGTGTGCTGGGGCAACTTCGGGAAGCACGGAATCGACGGGCGCGGTGATGGCGGCGGCGACGGCGCGGGCGGATCCGGCGGCGTGACGCGCGGCGCCTTCCTTCGGGACGAAGGATCTGACAGGCGGGCCCCGCCTGTCAGCCTCGGGCGCGCGCGCTGCGCGGGCGCTGGGCCGGTCTGGCTCGGGCGCGCGCGGGAGACTGGGCCGGTTCGGCCCATTTGGCCAGGCCGGTCCGGTTTTCTCTTTTTTTTTCCTTTTAGCCTTTTCTCTTTTTCTTTTTCTGATTTTTTTGATATCTTTTGATTTTGAACTCCAAATTGATCCAAATAAATTCCAAAAAATTTGTAAAATCATTTTTTATCATGATTCAACTTTTGGGAGTAAGTTTCCCTCAAAATAAAATATATAAAAATACATTTGCCCTATAAATGCGGGCTATATAACTATTTAAATAAAATAGTTTTTCAACTCCAAATAAATATCCAAAAATTATGGGATAGCTTATTTATGCAATAAACCCCATTTATAGATAAACCTTCTTGGTTTTAAGATCCAAGGCTCAAATGGGTGAAACCCTAGGGTTTAAAATGGAATAAAAACCTTTTAAAAGCCTTTTTGGAATTCAAATTTGAATTCAAACATGCAAATGTGGCATGATGCTCATGGATGCAATGCATATGAAAGGTTTTGGAATTTTGGAATGTGACAGCGCTGACGCCTCCCTACCTCCTCTTCGGCACTTTCCATGCATGCAGTGCTGCCCCCTACCTCCTCTTCCCCATGCGGCGGCCAGCAGGAGCGACGGTGGCTGAAACTGCGGGATGCCAGCGTGCGGCAGAAGCGGGGCGCGGTGGCGGCAAAGGTGGAGCGAGGCAGGCGGCAGCGCACAGGAGCGGCTGGCCCGGCGACGGGGTGGCTCGATCGGGAGGAGAGAGGCACAACACGGAGTGTGCGAGCGAGACAAGAAGGGCAGGACGAGAGTGAGAGGGATAGAGTTCGAGGAAGCCCGCGGCGGCTAGGGCTCGGGTGTCAGACAGATGTTTTTCGGGACCGGGGATGTGCGGTGGCATATTGAGCGTAATTTTAATGAAGTGACGTACCGCGACGACCGTACCATCACCACCAACTCCAATTTAATATATTGGTATAGATGATACTTCTAGTTCAGGAGACGCATTCCCTAAATAAAAAGTCCGGAAGACGTGCCAGTCCTAGAAAAAAGATTTGCACCAAAAGAGTCCCAATCAGAGGCTGAGTTAAACAAAAATTCCTAATCAGAGGTTAAAATCCTCGTCCAAATGCCAAATCTTGTAGTTGCAGCGCTGCTGCAGTTTTCGCTTTTAGAAACGCAGAACGGTGTATTTGTTGCAAAAGAGTCGTCATGTCCAACACTAGGAATTCACTTCACGACTTCAACGATCTAAAGCCCCATCGATCGTGGCAGGAAGAAAATCTTAGCATGAATAAGAAGGGCACTACTACTAGTGTTGCTTCTTTCCAATTTCCATGCTCGTGGTTAGGACGCAGCTCCGTGGGGCTGCCGCGTTAGCACTTACTAGCAGCGTGGAGCACGGGCCAGTGACAACTGGTTGTAGTTGGTGAATAACTTTGGGAAGTTTACCCACGCAAACCAGGTAGGAAATAACGATAGTGCATTCTGCTAATTTAAAATTCGATGTGAAAATATTTCTTTCCCCGTTGTCAGTGCACACTGGCGTCAAACAAACCTTCCCAACAAGTCAAATGGTGATGTCTAACCCTTTGTCCAACCACTCCCCTCTCTTGTTTGGACGACGCAGAGACCTACCAAGCCCAATGTCTATCGGGCGTTGGTTGGTGTCAACAACCAAAGATACGATGCATGGACCGGCCGGGCACTCAATTGCTCGTCAGGGAGAAAGGAGTCAACAGCAACATGGACCTTTACGTCCGTATCTCGGCAACTTTCCTGCGGGGCATTGAAAACCCTGTCATGCACGGGTTTACCGGCGGTTTAAAACGGGCAGGACACATATACCGGAGGGTTTTGTTATTTCTAAGAACTATTTCTAAGTCGACGATAACAACCATCCGATCCAATCATTGGGATACGTGCAAGATTCATATAAGTATAAAATACGACAAAATCTTAATTAGATGGTCATGATCGTCGACTAAGAAATAACTATTTTTACGTCAATTAAGAAATAGACACTCCTATGCCATATGGAGACCAAATGTTGGAGGCTTTACTAGCAAAATGCATCTGCCCACATTTTATTTCTAACTTGTTACATCATGTCAAAAATTACTATATTTAAAATTGGTGAAATATCACATGAAAATCTCGATTAGTGAAAACTTTCTGTCCTAATCATTAGATTTAAACAAAGCACATGAAAAAGTTGAAACCTCTAATCACCTAAATGTATTTTATGATTCGTAATTAGAGATATAGTTTTCTTTTCATAAAATATGTTCAAGCGAGTAGATATTTCACCTTTTCATCTGATCGGTTTATTAAAGATCTAATGGTTAGGATCGTAAGTTTCTAATTTTTCGCTGAATGTAGGTTTTCAACATATACGCTCCCATGTAATGTTTTCCCTCTTTCTAGCTGGTCAGGCCTACTTGTTAAGCTAATGTGGCTAGTGTTAAATTTTCCCTCGTTTCTTGCTGGCCAGGCCTACTTCTTAAGCTAATATGGCTAGTGACTGGGATGCCAACTCGAAACACAAACCTGATGAACACTTTTCTCCGTGCCTATTTCTCTGCCCGGCCCACAACCCACTATATCTCACTTACCCGCCCAAGCTGAAAATATGTAAGGAATCTGATGATCGCTTGTGGCGGACCTGACGCCTCCAAACTGCTCCTCGTTGCCCTCTATTTCACCTCCCGCCAACCGCGTGTAGCCTCATGGGAAGGGGTGAGTGGGTCGGGCCTAACCAAACAAACAAAGCAGAGCGGCGTAGTAAGCCAGGACGGGTTACAGGTAGGGCTGAGAGCCTAGTAAGCTGGTCGGGTCCTTAGGGAGAAAACATTCATCGGATTTATGCTTGTGACTTGGCATCCTAGTCAGCGCCCACGTCGGCCTGACAGATATGCCTACCAGCTAGAATGGAAAAAAGATGTTAAACGGGGTAAGCTTTGACAACGTGGAACAAGTTCGTCGTGAATATGATACACAATTTTAAATGGGGCAAACAATGTCAGAAATTTACAAACAAGATGTGAAAAGTGGAATTCACCCTATTGTATGATTTTCTTAACAACATATGCCCTTGTAATCTTTAGTTTTATGTTAAATATCAATTGTGTCAAATTTACGCGAATCCATCCAATTATAATCAAAAGATGATAACATGTACTCGTTGTGTCAACAAATAAGTGTACATCTAGGTTTTGTCCTAACTCAGGCCAACCTCAAAACAAGTGTCTACCTAACAAAATATTCCGGGCACTATACAACCTCAAAACAAATGTCTAACTAGCCAAAGTTTAATAATTGATCCATGTAACATAAATAACACTAAGTAACAAAAATGAGGTGCAATGCGATGGATCTTTATAATTCCAACAAAACAAGGCACCTTTCCACACACTGTCAGGCTATGACCCAAACAATAACGGCACGTGTCCGTTTACATCGTTGAACCGTTACACCTATTTAAGTGCCTAAATGAAAAAAGAAACATTAATAAAAAATGCAAGTTAGCAAGAAACACGAGATCCGAAAGACATGTTTTATATTTAGGATGCACGTGCACGTGCTTGCTAGTCTCAACAAAATATTGAGAAGGCACAGGCTAATTGGCGGGCAAAACGGGCTGCCCACAGGCCACATACAGAGAAAGTGTGATATAGTTACTATTTCTCCATTTTAGAATGTAGAATGTAGTTTTGTTAATTATCGAACTTTAAAGTTTTTGATCAACTTTAGTGCGAAAATACCAACATACGTTGTCAAATGAAGATTATTAGATTCACCGTAAAATATTTCTTCATAATATATATTTGTTTGACAATGTATGTGCTAATATTTTTACTTTAATATTTCTTTCTCTTGTTATTGTTGAGATGCCGCATGTTTTTTTTAGTTAGAAATATGTCTATGTGACCGACCCTCGAATCTTAACCTAACAGCAACAAGTGGAAGAAGGAAAGTAAGGATGGCATTTAAATCTTAATCCGACGACTCTGATGCATCTAAGCCTTTTGCTTAAAAATCAGACGATTTAAAAATAGTCACACATAAATTTATACTCCTCGCGATCCATAAAAGTGTCACCCAATTTGTACTGCGACACTTTTTCATGAATCGGAGGAATACATATTTAAAAACATAGGAAGTAAGCACTGACATACTCCCTCCATTTCATAATTCTTGTCGAAATATTACATGTATCTAGACGTTTTTTAAAAATAGATATATTTATTTTTAAACAAATTTTAGACGAGAATTATTTAACGGGTACGCAATAAACCACGACAAAGTCCGGAAGAGACCTGTCGCGCTCAGGCCCGAGTCGATCACAGGTCCAAGAAACCAACCACAGAAGGGCGTGCACCCAGAGGCTCTGGACAGTGGAAACGAAACGGACGTGTTGCAGAATTGCGTGGCTGCAAATGAGAGTGCAAATAGACACGTCCAGCAGATTTAAGCTGCAGAAATGGACCTTTGTGGCAGGCCGCTCTGCCACTTGCCCACTGCACGGCAGCACCGCTCACTGGGGACCGCCTAAAGCATTCCACTGGCCGCCCAAACGCATACCAACCCGCTTGCGTCGAGCGGGCCGGATTGGGATAGCCTGGGCCGTTCTGCGCCCAGCAGCTCGGCCACGGCACGGTCGATCAGATGCCAGAGAATATCCTACCAATCGGAGAAAACGGGTTTTGTTTTGAGGTAGAGCACCGTTCGGATTCACCGGTTACCTCACCTCTTGTCGCTATCTTGGCCCTGCGAGGTGAGAGGAATTTCGGATACTCTTGGGCGTTTTTAGAAGTTTATAATATTACGAGTCTTGTGATCTTCATCGGTAACACTACGGTGGAGGGTGCGATGCCATCGGAAATAACGGTATTTTGGTTTTTTCTCTGCTGCGGCGGTGACTTATTGCGTAGTGCCACGGGGCCAGAGAGTTTTTACTCACCGCGGATTTGAAGTGTCCGATCACGCGGATTTTGAGTTTATGTACTCGCAGATTTGTTTATACGGATTTGATGAGTTTTTGTCAGTGTGTCATGATGCTTATGTGACTTTGGAGTCTTTCTCTGGCGTTTTCGTGAAGATCATGTGGTTCAACGACCTGCATCTCTAGGGGATCATTCCCGGCCCAAGTACGTTCAACGCTCGCGGCTTCTCATCTTTTTAGATGGGCGACTCAAGGGGTTTTCTGAAACCTTTGAAGGGAATCAAGTTCGTGCAGGGGTACGAGTGGCGATGTTGCCGCTCCAGTCTAATTGCAGTTCTTTTGCTGAAGTTCGGAGAGTATTTCGTGTTGCAAAGATTGATGCCGCAGAGAATATGTTTTCGAGAAATTTCATTGTAATTTTTAGTCATACAGGTTACTTTGTAGTTTCTTGTGTCTATGATCCGAAACATTGTATCTGTAATGGTTTTCGGGTTTGAATAAAGTTACATGAGATTCTAAAAAAAAAGATGCCAGAGAATATCCCGTGCTCCCAATGCTACCACACAGTAGCACACCTAAAAGTTTTTTCAAAATAAATTAAAGGAATTCATTATGTATCTATGTTGTAATAAAATTTTATTTCTAAATTCATTATACACTGAGAGAAACAAAATAAGCCAAATGCAAACATGAATAGTGTTAGAAGTTTTGTCTTTTGTCTTTTGTCTTTTTGCGACCTATTCATATTCGGATTTGTCTTTTTGTTTCTTTATGCATATAATAAATTTGGATTTGAAACTTCGTGATATGGTAGACATATATCTTATGAATCCACTAAATTTATTTCGAAACTTTTGAAACTTAGGGGTACTACCGTGTGTTGGTAGGACAGTAGCACCTAAAGGGATGGGAGCACAAAATCTTCTCGATCAGATTTCAGCTGCACACATACCATATTGAATACACATAAGCATATGTCCCATGCGGAGTGGCAGAGGACGGACAATGGCGTGGCACGCGCAATAGAATCCATGAATGGAATTCGTGTTCGAGGCATAGGCAAAGTTGTGTGATGAATTGAGATGGTGTCTGTTGTCGCAGCTGAATTCGTGCTTGAGGCAATTCGATGTTGAAAAAAACGGAGGATATAACTTGTCCTTGGAGCAATCACGGCTTCTCCATCGCGACGGCCGCTTCAGCCGCCGTGCTATAAAACGCCATAGAGGGAACACCGCCATGCGGTTGCAACAGCCAAGGGACAAGCCAAGGCCGCGGTGGCTACTCGGCCAAAGCATGAGCGAGAGTGGGAGAAGGAGAAGGCGAATGGGTAAAAATAGATGCATGATGCCAAGAGACATGGGAAAAAAGATGGATGGACAAAAATAACCTGACGTTACAGGTGGGCGGCACTGGGCCTGTCTTGCTGGATTCACTATCAAATATGTTAATCTAGTAAATTTGAGCTAATTGGAAAAAAACTTAACACAATACTTATGGTGAACCGAGGAAAATTCCATCTAACCCAAACGTGCAATAAAAACCTAACTCCAAACGGTCTGATTTTATAAAATTTACTCATGTAATGTGTGCGTGTGTGTGTCATTAGCATCTGTCACTTTTTTTTTTGCTCTACACGGATTTTTTCTTCTTCACATAACTGAAAACACACGTGATATAGATTTAATATATGGAATGCATATTCTTACAACAAGTGCAACTTGCTAGGGAAAATCTGCGTTATATATAGTCTCTTCCCGTTTTATATTCTATAAAAAAAAACCATCATGTATGCCATGCGGCATACGCGTATGCCTATCTTCACAAAAACTCGCTAGCGTCATTTTCACTGGCCTGAAAAAAAAAGCGAGGATAAAACACAAGTTTTGGCTGTCAATTTGTACGCATGATATAGGAGTATCTAACAAAAAAAAGTAAGGTAAAAGATACGCCAAACACTTGGGAGAAACGGTCAAAATCCAACTCCACGTTACCTCACCTACCCACCCATCGTGTGGTTTTTCCTCTCCACTCAAAGAAACAGCATGACATGGCGGCCACAGAAGCCTCCACGTCTCCACACCACCCGCCTTCGTCAACATGCACGGTATACCAACCTCCCGTCTCGCCCCTGGCCTTCACCAAACTCACTCCGTCTCCTTCCCTTCCACACCTAACCCACCGCCGTCAACTCTAACGGCGGCCACGAACGGCACTCCGCCGCGCTCGTCCTTATATAACCGCTCGGCGGCACGGGCGCCTCTCCAGGAACAAAAACCACCAAAAACAACCGTTCCTTTTCAGCACACAAGGGAGCGTAGAGATCGATCGATCGAGGCGCGTACAGTGTCCGTTCCCGCCCGCCGCCCGTCCGCCATGGACTTCCTCTTCGTGGAGAAGCTCCTCGTCGGGCTCCTCGCGTCGGCGCTGGTGGCGATCGCCGTGTCCAAGATCCGCGGCCGCAAGCTGAAGCTGCCCCCTGGCCCGCTCCCCGTGCCCATCTTCGGCAACTGGCTGCAGGTCGGCGACGACCTCAACCACCGCAACCTGGCTGCCATGGCGCGCAAGTTCGGCGAGATCTTCCTCCTCCGGATGGGGCAACGGAACCTGGTGGTGGTCTCCTCCCCGCCGCTGGCCCGGGAGGTGCTCCACACGCAGGGCGTGGAGTTCGGCTCACGCACCCGCAACGTGGTGTTCGACATCTTCACGGGGGAAGGCCAGGACATGGTGTTCACCGTGTACGGCGACCACTGGCGCAAGATGCGGCGCATCATGACCGTGCCCTTCTTCACAAACAAGGTGGTGCAGCAGTACAGGGCCGGGTGGGAGGCCGAGGCCGCCTTCGTGGTCGACAACGTCCGGGCCGACCCCAGGGCCGCCACGGACGGCGTCGTGCTCCGGCGGCACCTGCAGCTCATGATGTACAACAACATGTACCGCATCATGTTTGACCGGAGGTTCGAGAGCTTGGACGACCCGCTGTTCCTCCGTCTCAGGGCGCTCAACGGCGAGCGCAGCCGCCTCGCGCAGAGCTTCGACTACAACTACGGCGACTTCATCCCCATCCTGCGCCCCTTCCTCCGGGGATACCTCAGGTTGTGCAAGGAGGTCAAGGAGACCCGGCTCAAGCTATTCAAGGATTACTTCCTGGAGGAGAGGAAGTGAGTTATTTACTCTATTGATCATTCTTCTTGCTTGACCCCTGTCTTCTATCATCTTCGTCCATTGCATTTATTAATTGGGGCAGTGACTGAAAGTGAGAGGCCAACCAGAACTAGGACCCTCTTTGTTGGATTCCTTAATTTGCTAAACTTTTTCTATCGAAATTATTGGCGAGTCCATGAGGAATCATGGGGATGTCATGCATGATGTGCTCTGCTCACATGGTGTGCGCCTGGTGCGTGCAGGAAGCTGGCGAGCACCAAGGCCATGGACAACAACGGGCTCAAGTGCGCCATTGATCACATCCTGGAGGCGCAGCAGAAGGGGGAGATCAACGAGGACAACGTGCTCTACATCATCGAGAACATCAACGTTGCCGGTATGCTCTATTTCTCTCTTCAGTTTTACTTTTGGCATAGGCTGCATTTTGTATTTTCTGCTCGTGCCATGACGAAACAATCTGCCGTCGCGACACGTCACGTCTGTTCTTGGAGTGTAGTGCAAGTCTGGAAGCTTGTTCAACTATGATGTTTCTGTCTGTACTAGGACTAGGTGCACTTGGTAACGTAAATTGGGTGTTTCCAGAATACAACAACCCCACCTTTTCTTTTTACTTACATGTGTAGTAGTACCAAACCTCTCTCTATCGCTTCTTTGGCGGTATGTCAATTTTCTCTTGGGAACAGCCAGCCATGAGCCATCCCCTGCAGTGGGGGAACAGAGTTGTCCAGAACGTTGTTGGAGATGTCGACGTGTCGTGCGATTGAACTGCGCACCATTATTTCGTTTGTTTTTACTCTAGGTGATTTCCATCTTTATGCAAGTCTTGTCTTGAGTGGTGCTCCTGAATCCTGGTTCGGTCCCGTGCCCACGGCGGCACGGCAATGCAGCGTGAGAAGTTTTGAAACATTGTGGGCAGCTGTGCTGTGGGCGTTGAAATACTACCAACCTTTGAATTGTTCAGTGACGGTGTTTCTTGTTTCTAACCTGTTGCCCGTACGTGCATGCAGCGATCGAGACGACGCTGTGGTCGATCGAGTGGGCGATCGCGGAGCTGGTGAACCACCCGGAGATCCAGCAGAAGCTGCGCGACGAGCTGGACACGGTACTGGGCGCCGGGCACCAGATCACGGAGCCGGACACGCACAAGCTCCCGTACCTCCAGGCCGTGATCAAGGAGACGCTGCGGCTGCGGATGGCCATCCCGCTGCTGGTGCCCCACATGAACCTCCAGGACGCCAAGCTGGGCGGCTACAACATCCCCGCCGAGAGCAAGATCCTCGTCAATGCCTGGTTCCTCGCCAACAACCCGGAGGAGTGGAGGCGGCCCGACGAGTTCCGGCCCGAGCGGTTCCTGGAGGAGGAGAAGCACGTCGAGGCCAACGGCAACGACTTCAGGTTCCTGCCCTTCGGCGTCGGCCGCAGGAGCTGCCCCGGGATCATCCTCGCGCTGCCCATCCTCGGCATCACCATCGGACGCCTCGTGCAGAACTTCGAGCTCCTGCCGCCGCCCGGCCAGGACAAGCTCGACACCACCGAGAAGGGCGGCCAGTTCAGCCTCCACATCTTGAAGCACTCCAACATCGTCGCCAAGCCCAGGGTGTTCTAACAAGTGCTTTGGTTGGAATGAGGACTTGCCGCTTTTGGTTTCATGTTGTACTTTCGTGCATGTTTGCTCTGCTCGTCTCAAGTCCTTGATTATAATTTATAGATATCCATGTCTGCGGGGTAGATACATGTTATGTTAATGTTATCTGCAAGAAACAGAAGAATTAAACAAATGTCAAATGGGAATGAAAAGACCAGGCTTCCATCATACAGTACTCCTATGTCGAGAGTTCTGAATCCCGAAAGTAAACTAAATTCTCCAACTGACTATTCTTTTTCCAAAACCAGCACACGTCGCAAAACGGTCATTGTCTCCTCCATTGTCAATTTGTAACGATCGTCTACATAGAATTTGCCTGCTGTGGTACTCTGACGGAAGTGACGCAGCATTGCAGTCTGGTTCATTTCTTTCTTTTTGTACCGCAAATTCCTTCCGATTCAAGCAAAGCTGTCGCGGGCACAGTTTGCGTTGGTTGTGATGCTTCAGTTTCTCCTAACTCTACCTTTCTTTCGGTTTCAAAAAAAAACCACTACTGCTGTGTTTGGTAGTTCAGTATTTTTGAAGTTTTGCGTGAATACCACAGTTTCTAAAATTACTTTGGTTTCAAATACTTTGAGATGTTTGGCTACAACAAAAAACCGTAGTTTTAACACTGTAGTATAGCTAAAACTATGGTATTTTCATTGTATAAAATAAAGAGGCATGGACCTTTTTATTTTTTACCAAGCACGGAGGAAAAACGGATCCTGCGTCGCTCGGTGGTCTTCAGCTATTGTCACTCGCAATTCCCTCAAGCCGCGGCCTCCCTCGCTAGCGCCACTGCCGGCCAGTGAGACGCATGCCCACCACGCCGCATGCATCCCAGCACGATGCGCGCGCAGACTCAACAGCCACCGCCACGATAGACGTCGATGTCGCGGGCGCCGCCATAGATCAGAAATTGGAGCAGCTGTGGGCGGCGGCGAGTGATGCAGGCTCCATCAGCAGGGGACAACGGAGGGAGAAGCTGGGAGAGGGGCACACAAGATTGGAGCGGAGGGAGGCAGAAGACGACACCATTGGAGCTTGATTCGGGAGGCAGCGGCCGCGAGGAATTTAGGTCGGGAGCGGGTCACCGTGCCGCCGCTGCTGGCCGCCTCTGCGCCACCGCCGCTGCAGGAGGTCCCCGTGGCTGCAGATTGATGCGTGCCGCCGCTGCAGCTGGAGGTTGCCGTCCCCGCTGCAGGTCCCCGTGCCGCCGCCCGCTACCGCCCTCTGCTGCAGGTGCGCCCCCCCCCCCCCCTGCGGGTCACCGTGTTGCCGCCACTGCAGGCTGCCCCGATCTGCCGGCTGTCGCACCGCCGTCGCTGCAGGTGCCCCCACCAGCTGCAGGTCGCCGTGCCGCCGCCCCTGCAGGCGGCCCCCGCTGCCGACCTCCATGACACGTCGCTGCAGGTCGCCGCGCCCTGCTGCGGGTCGTCGTGCCGCGGCCCTCTGCTGGTCACGGCGCCGCCCCTCGCTCCAGGTCGTCGTGCCGCTGGCCGCCGCGTCGCCCGCTGCCGCTACAGGTTGTGCCAACAGAACTAGCTAGCTAGGATATGCGGTAAAAATAGCACTAGCCAAACGCTTGTGTGGTTTTGTTAAAACTGAGATAAACTTGATTTTTTAGAAACTGCAGTATTCTTTGCCCAAGGTAATAATACTGTAGTTTTGGAATACCATGGTTTAAAAAAAACTTTGTGTCCAAACAGAGCCTACCTCTTTTCATCTTTTTGCAAGAACTGGTTGATGCCACAAACTGTTAGGTGCTTAACCTGTAAAGTAAGCCTATAAGGCCTTCCACAGTGTAGGTGAAGCAAACTCAGAAAGTTTGCACCGGTGCTTGTTTTGTCATTTGGCTACAATGGCATTCACCTCTTTGTTACCCAATGGGACCTACATGTTGGTAAAAGTATCAATTGATTTATTCAATCACATACTCTCTCTCCATCCCTCTTTTCAATGACATGTGGGCTCTTTCAACAACTTTATTTCTTTGGATCGGTTTATCTATATGAACCGGTGCATGCAAAAGCTGAGTTTGCTCCACCTGCTTTTTCATGCTCCAATGGTATGCACCGATGCAAACTCTGAAAAGTGAAGTATGCACCGATACATTGGAGAAGGCATAAAGCCTATCAATTCTGTCCAAGATCGGTAGGACATAAAGTAAGCCGTTGTCAAAAGTTCTCTCAAAAGTCGTGAAGTATATCGCTCCATTTGCTAAATTATACTCCCTCCGTCCCGAAATAAGTGACATAGATTTGCATAGATTTTTATACAAATCCACTTCATTTATTTTTGGACGGAGGGAGTATTATCTAATGGTTGTCCAAACCACATTTGACTGAAAATACACTAGATCATGGCCGAGGACAGGAGGCAGTAAAGAATGCATGAATTTTTTGAAAAATATGTATCTCAAGGCTCCTGCTCGAATCAAACACTAAGTATGTTTCATCGAAAGTTTTGACTTCCAAATCCACTTGAAAGGCTTTTTGTGGTACTTTTAGTGCCAGCACTAATCAAAAACTGCTACCTAAGTGATTATTTGTGGCGAATTGGAATATACTAGCACCAAAGTGCTTGCTATCCACAAATTTGGAAATTGGCATAGTGATATAGCAATTTATCTTTTACACTTATAAACATTTGAGTTGGTGGTCGTCAATTCATCTATTGAGATACACCCTATCTTGTTAGATAATCACTTGATTGTCACTCATTCAATGTGATGTAGATATGTATCAAGATCTTTTATTGTAGCTGATTTGGTTTGATTATAATTTTGAGATAATTGTTTTCTCAAATAAATATTTTTAGAGAATTATTATTTATCATAAAATTGGAAAATATGACCACATCAGAATTTTAAACAACTCATGCATGTAAAATGTACTAATTCCGTAGCAACGCACGTACATTTAACTAGTACCAATATAACAACATGAGTTAGTGTTTGATTCGAGCATTACTGGTGAAAGATCGGTATGGTCGGCTAGAGGGGGGGTTGAATAGGCGACTAACAAATTTTACTTTTTGTTTTCTTTTCTTGAAAGATACAAAGCACTTAATCTTAGGGTTTAGTAGATTCTCTAAAGTGAATGCAACCCTAGTATGAAATGCAATAGCTGAAGCAACAATAGATGGCAAGAATGTAAAGGGAAAAAGATACCACACGCGGAGACGAAGATTTCACCGGAGTTCCACCTATTGGGATCAGTGTACGTCTCCGTTTGGAGGAGTGCTCTACCACAAAGGTAGAGATGTCACAAAGGCTCACTCTATTCTCCAACTCACCACACCACAGAGGTGGGATGAGCTCTCACAACACCGCAAAGGTGAGGTGAGTTCCACTAGTGGCTTCCTTGAGGGCGAACGCCGAACCCTTACAAACTTGACCGGGGCAATCTTCACAACTCAATTGGAGGCTCTCAATCCAAGCCCCGAGCTCCTCAATCACCAAGGGAGAGCTCGAGGTGACCGCTTCCGTCTAGGGTTCCCAACAACCCAAGAGAAACGAAATCCACAAAGAAAACAAGGGGAATCAACTTTTTGACTTGGTAAAACCCTAGATCAAGATTTTCTCCTCCAATCCTCAAAGAATCAAGAGTTGGGAGTGGCTAGGAAGGGAGATCTTGAAGATTTAAGCTTGTTGTGTTCTTGGGGTGAGAGGTGGTGTTCTTGGCTGCTTGCTTGGTCATTTTGCTCGTTGGGGACGAAGGGGTATATAAATGGGTCCCCAAAAATCGAGCCATTAGGCACTGGTCGGGATAGGTCGGAATTTCCGCTGAATAGCCGAAACTTTCGGCTAACCAGAAGTTCTGAATATTCACCGGAAGTTTCGCAAATTCCTCCGGGACTAACAGAGAACACTCGGAGGTTCAGGCGGAAGTTCACCTGGAACTTCCGCCGTCTGTGAACCAGGAAAGCCAGAACGGTCTCTTTGAAAAATGTTTTCTTCTCACACCTTATTGGGTCGACTTTTTAGTGGGTGCAATTTGGTGTAGATGTGTACGTGAAATTGATTCACCCGTTACCTTCCCTTGTGGATTCCCTCTTAATAGTACGGATGTCCTACGACTCAAATCAACCGAAAAAGCCGCTAAACATTACTACGATTCTTTCCTTTTTGAGGGTCCACAACTCATCTTGTGTCGAGCTCTTTATAAACCCTGAAATGTTTAGCACAAGATTAGATAACAAAACACATTGTCATCACCACTAAAACCACTTAGGAGAAAAATGCCCCTTTCAACTGGGCATTCATAATATTTGCAGCATTTAATCTTGACATTCCAAGGTCTTAACAATTGTCAATTTGATTGTTTTGCATATAAATAGCCTAATAATTGCCTCTTAAATTCTAAT
This sequence comes from Brachypodium distachyon, assembly GCF_000005505.3. Classification (NCBI taxonomy): domain Eukaryota; kingdom Viridiplantae; phylum Streptophyta; class Magnoliopsida; order Poales; family Poaceae; genus Brachypodium; species Brachypodium distachyon. The sequence continues at coordinate 52,364,198 of NC_016132.3, read as the reverse complement.
TTATACCTCATGCGGTAACCCTATGTATAAAACTAAGAAAAACATCATAATCCTTTTTAAGATAACATCCTACCAAATACCTCTTACGTTCTGCCTCCATTCCATAATAATCCTACCCTACAATGTCAAAATCAGGGTCAAAGTCGTGCATTGGAGACTCTAAAAAGTCAAATGTGCCTTATGTTTTTTGGAAATATCTATGATATGATCAAGAACTGCAGTTGATCTTCCCCGGGCACTTCCCCTCCGCTATTAATGAGGATATCCCTGTTTAGGATTTTCGTGACCGATTGGAAGTCACAAATTCTCTTCAAAAAATTTGGAAATCACAGATAATTTTCACCTACCTCTATCCATGGAGGCTTTTGATGAACTCCATCTTCTGCAAGACCTTCTGGATGTTGGGACTCACATAGTGGATACGTATGATGTTTGGCTCCCTCTCTAGGGGTCTTCATATTCGTCTGCTAAATTCTATGCTCGCTGGTTTTGGAATATTTCTCCTCCCCGACCATTCAAGTGGATTTGGAAGTCAAAACATTCGATGAAACATACGGTATGTTTTTGCTTGGCTGCTCCTAATGGATCGTCTCAATACCCATACTTTCTAGTTAATAACCAGGATTATTCATTCCCTCTACGTTCTTCTTGTGAGTAAGATGGAAATAGACCCAAAATTATCATGTCTCTCATTCTATGGTCCTTCCCCCCAATTTCCCAACCCGCCCGTAGTAAAGGCGACACGTCCGATAAATTGGCGGCGGACTGGCGACATAAGCTAGGGGCGACAGGCAGTAGTGAGATGTGATGCAAAGCATATGAGAGAGAGGCTCCAATCTCTATAAGGGACTTTTTGCAACCTTTGTTCACCAAACTGATCCTATAATTTTGACCAACCTTGACAACGCATTTGATCCAACGGGTCTCCGATCCATCCGTTCTGAGCGTTCTCTCCTCTATAGCCTATAGAGGAAGCTCCTTTGGACTTCTTACCTCGGTTGTACTCTCTCCGTTTCATAATTCTTGTCTCCAATTTGACTAAAAATAGATGTATTTATTTCTAAAAAAGTGTCTACATACATGTAATATTTCGATAAAAATTATGGAAGGTAGGAAGTATATCGTACGGTCGCTCGTGCCTAGGAAGTGCAAATCACGCATTTGACGTGCCAAAATATACTAATCACCCCTTGTAACTTGTAAACATGAGCTGTCAGCCTGCCTGTCCACAACCCAGTTCGAGATCCTAAGAGGTAAGGGGGAATATGCAAAAGTTTGTATCCATCTTCCTCCTCTTCCAGCTAGGCCCCCTCGTGCCGGTTTCCCCTCCGCCTCTCTACCTCCCTCGGGGCGGCCTCCTCATCCTCCCCGGATCTACCTCGACGCCTCCTCGTGCCGCAGACACCACCGACCGCCGCGGGGAGGCGAGCGAGGGAGACCAAACGGCGCGGAGAGAATCGAGGGAGAACACATCGAGGGAGTAGAGCAAAATGTTCAAGTTTCTGAAGGACGTGGTGTCGGGATCCGGATCGGGGCTCAAGGACTTCCCCTACACCGTCGGCGAGCCTCACGCCTCCGCCTGGGGCTCCTGGACGCACCACCGCGGTGCCTCCAAGGTACTCATGCTCGAACCCTTCCTGCTTCCGGCTCCTGATCGGAGGCGGATCGATTGGATCCCCGTAGGGCATGCGAGCTTTTCGACGTGTCGTTGGCTTGGGTCGTTTCGGAGCTGAACTAGCGATTCGGGAGTTGGAGCTAATCGCACGCTCTCTTCTAATTAATGAGGATTCTAGCGTGGGCTTTCGGTGCTTTGAGGCCTCCTGCGCATTGGACTGTGTTTGCCTGAGCTCTGTAGCAGTTCCAGGGCACAATTTTGGACTTCGTGTTATCTAGCTTTGCTTACTCCTTAGGAAGTAGAATTGGTGGATCCTATGCTTAGTTGATAATCTGGCTAAGCAGATGGTTGAACTTGAAATGGATTGCTAACTTAAGGAGTTCATTTATGATCAAATATTGTCAGTGCAGAACGTTTGTGCATAATCTTACCACTTACCACCCCCAGGTGATTGTCACCGATATTTTGATCATGATCCCAGAAGGTTTTTTACCCTCGTCCTACCACCAATGACAATTTTGTAACTTGCGCACCTTTGATTATTTAAGAAGCTTGTTATTTTCCCAAAAGGATTAGCGGTTTTCTTAATTTTGTTACATATGTATGCCGTTTCCCACATAATTGTTGCCTTGTCTTCTCCAGGATGATGGATCGCCTGTGTCTATTTTCTCACTGTCAGGGAGCAACCCTCAGGACAGGCACTTGGTTGCTGGTCGGAATGGTGTCAAGAGATTGCGAACAGTAAGCTACTCATTTGACCTTTAAGATTCTTGGTGACTATTAATATTTAATACTACTACTTAAAGAAACATATTAGAGCGAGATAAGTCGTGGTAAAACATAGTCTTAAAAAATAATATGGCGGAAACTAAAATAAAAAATAACTACAAAGAGCATATTTAATAACAATGGCTCTATATCTCAGCATTGCACATTTGCACATGATATTATATTCTTCAATGCTTCAACGTTTTTGTATTTATTTTGGACGACTCTGCCATGTTCTTCTTACTTTAGGAGCCATTTCTATTGTATTGGAGGATTTTTTGTTGGTTTGACTAAACTTCTTTTCCTCTTTTAGACAATTGCTAAGTCAGTCCAGTGTTGTTCTTATTGCAGGTGCGCCATCCAAATATCCTATCCTTTCTTCACAGCACGGAAGCAGAAGTTGCCGATGGACCTGCTGTGAAACACACAATTTATATAGTGACAGAGCCTGTTACCCCACTTTCGGAAAAAGTCAAGGAACTGAACCTGGGAGGTACACAAAGGTACCATGAGCTTCTCTTGTCTTCTTGTGTTTAATAAAACATATGTGCTGAGATTGTGTACCCTAATGCTAATTAAGGCTGATCTATATGATTTGTACTGAAGTATGTGCATGCAAACCTTTACTGTGATTCCATGATGCTGATGATCTTTACTAATATTCCTGTATAACCGAGGTTGGATCTGCTGGTAGGTAAGCCTGTGGCTCATTGTTACCATCGAATTTGTGTCCATCATGATGCTACCAGTGGCCACATATTTAATATCGAGAACTGGAGGAACTGAGCTCTTCAAAAATTGGTAACCAGTGATAGCCTCAACTAGTCACGCACCTAGTGGTCAACCAGTGATTATTCAACCCAACTAGCTTGCTTATGTGGCCTTGGCAATTGCATGGTAGGAGGGGACACCCATTCTTTGTGACCTTGTATACTAACGATTATGCTTCCTACTTCCCAGTAGTGTAGTAGACCTGTTTTTAGTCCACTGCCCATGGTAATTGCAGCCTACACAAATTTTAGTCAATGTTATCACCATCTTGGTTTACTGAGCATGTTGCTTCCCAATTTTTTGACATTTTTTTTACACTTGTCTACCATCTTTTTGTTATCAAGATTTTATTCATTTTTCGTTTCAGTGAACTTTATTCTCATTATGGCTAGTAATTGTGTTTCAGAGATGAGTATTTTGCTTGGGGCCTTCATCAGATATCAAAGGCTGTGAGCTTTCTCAACAACGATTGCAAGCTTGTAAGTTCCTGCCTTGAAAGAATGGAACCTTATATTCTATTTGTTTCATACAAGCTGTTTATCAAAACTTTTTTCTGTTTATTACTATCTAATATTTTACTTGTTGGTTTGAGTGCTTCTAATGGTTGCTGGCTTGCCGCTTGCTGTTTGCATTGTTCTATTTTATTGCATAGACTGAGCGGATTTCATATGTATCATGTGTTGATGGATTTGCATCATGCTTGCTAGTTATTTGCATGGCTACCAATTTACCATCCAAACCTTTTCACCACAACAAAATGGTTTTCTTTGGGCCCTTAATTTGTGTAGGGATGCTTGAAAGATCGATGTAATATAATGTACATGTGGTTGATATTACTTGTTGAGGGATACTTAAAGATCGTCATAATGTACATGCTCTTTTTTTGCTTTGGTGCAAGTACACACATATTTATGTTATTGGCGCCAAAGGAATGTTAGAGGGTGCCTTTAGTCATATTTGACCTGATAAGGCATAACTTCTTTATTGAAAACAATAAATACTTACATACTTTGGTCATGCACGAGGTGATTCCTGTTCCTTCGTCAATTTCAGGTTCATGGGAATGTATGCTTGTCCAGTGTAGTTGTTACTCAAACTCTGGACTGGAAGCTTCATGCTTTTGATGTTCTTTCAGAATTCGATGCGAATAATGAAATCCCTGGTAGCCCCATGTTGGTAATGTTTCTTTATCCACACCATCATTTATATTAGCTAGATATAGTAAAACTAGATGCAGTTCTTTTTCTGGTATGTTTTGGTGAATGTTCAAACCACACTTTTGTGTCAACCTCAGGAGTTCAAATGCTCTTTACGCATGTAGTTTTCTCTAAAAAGCAGGTTCATTATGAAATGTAACAAAGTTCATGAAATATATTATTCTGTGACTACATTATATACACGTTTGAATCTATGTAAAAAATAATCTCATGTTTATGTTCTTCACAGCAATTTGAATGGTTAGTTGGAACACAGTACAAGCCAATGGAGCTGACAAAGTCAGATTGGGCTTCAATTAGAAAATCACCTCCGTGGGCAATTGATTCCTGGGGCTTAGGTGAGCTGAGTTAACACACTGCATTCTACATTTAACACTCCCTCCGTCCCATATTAAGTGACTCAAATTTATCCAAATATGGATGTATCTATAATCAAAAAGAGTCTAGATACATGTAATATTTCGTCACTTAATATGGGACGGAGGGAGTACTAGGTTTCCTTTTCCTAAATTATTCTTTTGTTTGGTTATTCTGTTTGTTTTTCTTGGTTAAAAATAAACCTGTTCTCAAAGACTCAGACAGTTCCTGATGGATATCTCTCAGTGTGCGTATGAATTGTTTATGGAATCTTTCAATGTAAAGTCTACTCATTTTGCATGCTATACAAAGCGTGAAATCTTAACTGATAAACTGTGGTGATAACTCTCCTGCTGTTTGTCCTTGGTGATCTTTTTGTTTGGTCCGCCATCCCTCTTTTTGTTCAGCAATGGTCCTTTTTCCCTGAATAATGAAATAATGAGAGCATGACACCAATTACCTTCTGCTCCAAATTTGACACATGGCGCTCAATTGCAGGGTGTTTAATTTATGAGCTCTTTTCTGGTGGAAAGTTGACCAGGACGGAAGACCTTCGCAACATTGCTTCAATCCCAAAGGTTAGCTTGCATGATTGCACTCCTGCCAACTTATGCTTGTATTGGGCTATTGGGATTTTTTTATTGGTTTTTAGTAATCCCATGAACTCATCATATTCTCCATTGTTTCTACGGTAGAACATTATCTTGACCTATTTCTACTAATTGTACATGGTTTCTGTGACTATTAAAGTTCTTGTTTTCCTTCTGTTGCAGTCTCTACTTCCAGATTACCAGAAGCTGTTGAGTTCTACACCTTCTCGTCGAATGAATCCTTCAAAACTTATTGACAACAGCGGCAAGTTCAATTGTTCTCCCTTGTCATTCTGGCATTATTGTTTTATTTTCTGTAGCATTCTCTCTTATTAATGCCCAGCTTCTTCAGCCTTTATTCTTAATGCTGCAATTCTTAGTACCATTTCAAATTAATTGCACTACTCTGCTTGGTTAATGAATTTGGCTGATTCTCTTAATTTCAGAGTTTTTCCAGAATAAGTTGGTAGAGACCATACAATTCATGGAAGTTCTTAACTTGAAGGACAGTGTTGAGAAAGATAGCTTTTTCCGGAAACTCCCAAATATAGCAGAGCAGCTTCCCCGGGAGATAGTTCTGAAAAAGGTACTGCTGAAGTCTTTATTACTCCCTCCGATCAATAATAAGTGTCTCAAATTTTGTACTCCCTCTGTCCAACAAAGGATGTCTCAACTTTGACTAAATTTGAATGCATCTATATACTAAATCATGTCTAGATACATCCAAATTTTGGCAAACTTGAGACATCTTTTGTTGGACGGAGGGAGTACTAACTTAGTACAAAATTGTACTAAGTCTGAGACACTTATTGTGGATCGTAGGGAGTAGAACCTTTGATGCAATGGTCCTGTTGCTTTGGACTTCTGTTGATTTTATGTGCAACTAACTGAAGTTTATGTTTCCATTATGTCTACTTTGTCTATAGTTGCTACCAGTATTGGCATCTGCTCTTGAATTTGGTTCAGCTGCTGCTCCAGCCTTGACGGTGTTGTTAAAGATGGGTTCCTGGCTTCCATCTGACCAATTTAGTGCCAAGGTTTGTCATTGTTTTTTCTTAACATTCAGTCAATACGTGTTATTTTTTGTCATGTAGTTAAGATGGTTTCAGGACTTGTCACTCAAGTTGAGAATACTGGCCCTTTTCAGGTTTTACCAACTATTGTGAAGCTTTTTGCCTCAAATGACCGAGCTATCCGAGTTAGTCTTTTGCAGCACATAGATCAGTTTGGGGAGTCATTGGCAGCACAAACTGTTGATGAACAAGTATGTGATTTGTTTTCATATGGACATCTCATGTGTTTCTAGATAGTTGACATTTGACAGGATAATTCTCTAATGTATTTGCAGGTTTTTCCGCATGTTGCCACTGGGTTCTCTGATACTTCTTCTTTTCTCCGTGAACTGACATTGAAGTCGATGCTTGTGTTGGCACCAAAAGTGAGTTGCACGATCTTTCATGTGGGGCTTAATTGGTTGATCATGTCTATTTGATCAGGCCTACCATCTTAGTTTATTTCATTGAAGAGTTTTGGAATGATAACCTTTTTTCCCTTGACATTTTGAATTTTATGTTCCTTTAGATGTAGGAGTGTCAAGTGTACCACTTGCACAAGTTCACCTCCGTATTATCCTATTAAAGAACAATGCAGGGACTTAGTTTGTTTCGTCTCTTTTTCTTTTTCACGAAGAATAATTTTCTTTGAGCTAATCAGCTTTCTGTTACTGTAGTTGTCTCAGCGTACTATTTCAGGATCTCTCTTGAAGTATCTCTCTAAGCTCCAGGTGATGTTTCATTCTAATTAAACTTGGTTTAACTCTATGACGCCTTGTTGGACATGAGAAGGTTTATACTACAGTTGTAAAAGCATTGTTATTTGTCTTCAGGTGGATGAAGAACCTGCAATCCGGACAAATACTACAATTCTTCTAGGAAATATTTCAAGTTACATGAATGATGGGGTATATGTCAAAGATGCTCCCACCAATTTCATTTGTTTATATTGTTACTTTTCTTTTGAAGTTCTACTTAGGCATACTGCACCTGTTATGTTGTAAAGTTCCAGGTGAGGCTATCGGCATTCTAGGGAAATTTTGATTACCCGTTTGAAGTCTTGAAACCCCAGATGTTTTTTTTAGCCTTTTAGCTGCATGGGCAGGTTCAATTTTTTGTTCAAAAGTGGTGCTTACTGGAGGCAAGCAAAACATATAATAATACAAATATGATTGGAAGAGAATGGTAATTAGCTGGAATATACCAGAAAACTAGCCAGGTTGACAATTTGCATCAAAATGGGACATAACCATGTCTAGGAGCAACCTTAAAACATTTTCTTGATTGATTGGTTAACTTCATTCTGCATTTCCTCATGTATCCTGGATATGGAGTTCATTTGTTAGTATTACGGTCCCATCTTATTTATAGTCTTTATTAACATGGCTTCTTATTTTTACAGACTAGGAAGCGAGTATTGATAAATGCATTCACAGTCCGCGCATTACGTGATACCTTCCCTCCTGCTCGAGCAGCTGGTACCTTAACCTGAGCAGATGTGCTATTATATTATTGGTAGAGCATTTTCCATCAATTGTTTATGGTCAAGTATGAATCATCATTTTACTGTGCCAGGAATCATGGCACTGAGTGTCACCAGTTCATACTATGAAATGACAGAGATTGCAACTCGCATACTACCAAACGTTGTTGTCCTTACATTTGACCCAGACAGGTATTGGCTGTTGCCTGTTGTAATTGGCAATTACAATCTTCACTCTCTGTAAATTTGATAAAATAGATGACCCTAGTTCTAACCACTGCTCCCTTCAATCGGTACAGAAGGTATTTTAGACATGGTCAGAAAATACCAAATCGTGGTTAAAAAATAAAAATTAGTGGTGTTTTTAATATATCCTAATTACCCCCTTTTGTTGGAATTGCACTTTTGCTGAATTCTAACTTGTTGTTAATTAGTGCTGCTTATTACAATACTGTCCCAATTTACTCCGTTTTGTTGGAATTTCACTCAGAATTAAATGTAGATTGGCTAGTGGTGGATTGCCGTGGAGAGATACTGGTTAAGTTGTAACGTTAAGACTTTGTACTCGCTGCTCTGCAGCCTCCTCCTTTAATTGATGATACACCTGCCGGAGTGTATTCTAGGAAAAAAAGAATTAAACGTAGATATTTCTTGTAAACCCACCTAATTTCATTGATGCGTCAAATTTTGCTCCAAATTCCATTTGGAAGCGTGTAGAGAGGCATTTTTTATTCACTTTTTTGTGCCATATGCTTTGCTAGCTCATGAGTAAGCCTTCTTCTTTGAACCCATAAAAGCAAAATCCAGATCATCGTTGCTATATGTGTGAATATGTTAGTTTTCTCCTTCGAAAAGAAAGCATTGTTTATTAACTTTCTGTCCTGCTGCCACATGAGTGAATATCTTGTCGGTCTCACAACTTAGAGATATCATCGAGCACTAGATGCATTAGTTCTAAAGTAGTCCTGGATGAGCATATTCCACTTTGGATATGAAGCTTTAGCAACCTAAGTGGCCAATGCCAAGATGGCGAAATATGATGCACATGACATTTACAGCCCTTTGATTGTTGGTTCTCACTGTACCTTTTAACTTGCTGTCCTGGTGGCACACAAATAAATATCAATTTGGTCTCACATGTTCAGAGATATCATTGAGGACTAGATCTATTAGTTTTAAAGTCCTATGGGCATATTCCACTTTGGATATGAAGCTTCAACAACCCAAGTGGTCAATGCCAAGATGGCAAAATATGATGTGCATCACATTTACAACCCATTGTTTTTAGTTCGCACTGTCCTTTTGAATATCTACCTGCCCTATTTCCACTAACCATGAAATGATTTATAGTGACGTGAGGACCAAGGCTTTCCAGGCTACTGACCAGTTCTTGCAAATAGCAAAACAACATCATGAGAAGGTATGCATATCTAGTTTACCTGCCTACTATAAATCCACTACACCCGACTATTTCACTACACTATTTATTTATCAGTTCTAAATGATGTACTGCAATATACCTATTTGTGGGGGTGCAATGTGCTGTGAGTACTACATACATTCCTTTTGTTTTCTATATTGTGAGAACTTGTGGTTCGTTGTGTTTTGTAGCTTAATACAGGAGATAACAGGCCAGCCGAAGGTACAGGCGTTCAGTTAAAGCCTGGAAATGCTGGTTTACTTGGGTAAGCTGTCATTTATACTAGTTATCATATGTAAGCTTGTTTTATTATCTATTGAAATTCAGTCCCTACATATAATTAAATCCTTCAAACAATATAAGCTTATTAGCAAGCTCGTCCTCTTTACATAAGCCTTCCCTGCATGATAGGATTATGTGTTTAGATTACAGTATAATGGTACATCATTCTTTATAACTTCTGTAGGGGAGTTTTCTACCATATTTTTTTTTTCAATTTTTCCACTCTACTTGTGCTGATGCATAAGCAGCTGTCAAATAAACCATTACTATTGACTACTCCCTCCGATCCATAAAAAGTGTCGCCCACTTAGTACAAAATTTATACTATCTTAGTACAAAATGGGCGACGCTTTTTATGGATTGGAGGGAGTACATATCAACTCATGTAGCAGATATCACTGAACATATGTGATATGTGATGATAGCGTGCTTGTTGAATCACGGGCCATGGTTGCTTTGGAATACCCAGTTGTTAGTGCTACCGTGTCAATGTTATGTCGTGGGATCTAATCACTTACATGAAACTTTGCAGGTTCTAGTAAATTATTTGACTTATTGTATAGAAACGTAGAACTCATTTCCTATTTAGTTGTACGCTTTTCCCCTCGCTGCCAAGTTAAGCTTGTACGCTTGTACTGAAGCTATCTTATGCTTGTGCAGTTTGTCTTTAGATTTTCTTTGTATGCAGTTCAGTAATTACTAGTAACACATTTATACACAGGTGGGCCATGAGTTCTCTTACTCAGAAGGGAAAAGCTTCTGACCATGGTCCAGTATCTACTGCAAATGCCAGTAACTCTCAAGTTTCAGCATCCCCCAGTGCCGCATCAGGTATTATTCATTCCCTAAATTGCTTAAAGGAGTTTTGAGCTCAGTTCTCATGACTTGCATAAAAATTGAGGGGCTGTAAAGGTGATGAGATAAGGTGTAATTTTTAAATGAGGACTAACAAAAACTATAGATGTGTTGCTTTGCATGTGAATTCTCGTGTTGAGTCGATTCTGTTCCCGCAGATACTCAGTCTGCCCCTGTAGCATATGCACCATCCACATCCAACTCTGTTGACCACACTGCACCAGCATCAGAAAGCTCCTCCTTAGATGGATGGGGTGAGCTCGAGAATGATAATCTTCAGGAAGAGAATGGTAGTGATAAAGAAGGATGGGATGATGTAGATCCATTTGAGAAGTCGCCACAATCTCTTCTTTCAAACATACAAGCTGCTCAGAAACGCCCGGTGGTGCAACCGAAGCAACCAGGTATTTTTTATACTTAGTGCATTTGTTTTCTTTCTAGCACATGAGCAGCAATTCTAAAATGCTTAATAATTTAATTTATTTGTTTTCTCCATTCAATGTTATCAACTGCAGTTTCAAATTCATCAAGATCAAATCCGCCAATGGCGCCAAAAGCGGATGATGATGCTCTATGGGGTCCTATGGCTGTTCCAGCGCCCAAAAGTGCTTTGAAGTCTGCAGACATCAAACCCTCTACATCCCACAATGCGGATGATGATCTCTGGGGTTCGATAGCTGCACCTCAGCCAAAATCATCTGGGAAGCCTTTGAAACCAGCAGCAGCTAACAATGATGATTTATGGGGTGCTATAGCTGCACCCCCACCGGTAACGAAAGCTAGGCCTCTTGCGTCATCAGGTAGGGGACGGGGAGCAAAGCCAGCACCAAAACTTGGTGCTCAAAGAATAGGGAGGACTTCCTCAACTGGTGGGCTATAGAATGCAACGGCCCATGATACCATTGTTGTACAAGAATGCAAATTACCATCTTTTTTTGTCTTCTTCTGCTCTGTCTAGAATATCCCCTTTTTGTAAACTAGCCTGCTCATATCTATATGGACATGATTTTTTGTACTGGTGGGCTATATTAAAGATAGCTCAGAAGATTTATGTACATCATAGGTAACCTTGAACTACTTCCTTAATACATATGTTTTGTGTGTTGGTTGTTTCTCCGTAACGACGTGGTTTCTACAGATTTTTGTATCGGATGCCTGAACTTGACTTGACATCGTTATAAATTCTAGGACTGAAACTTGCCAAATTACTGTCTGAAGCCACTACAGTATTGCTGGTTTATGTCATCAACGGGGCTTGACATGCGCCTCCAGGCTTCGGATTTGATGTTCTTAAAAAAAAACATGCCGAAGCCAACTACATTTTTGCACAAAACGCAGGCACGCAGCTGGTACTTCAACAAAGACAAAACGTGCGAAATGGTTCACTGGATGAAGAAATAGCTGGTACTTCAACAGCCTACCTGAATGACGCCAATGAATTGAAGAACTCACAGAGCGTTGGTGGAGTACTCTGAACTGCCTTTGGTTAATGATCTGACTTTGTCAGACCATCATCTCAAACAGGGGTCCTTGACAATTGGTTTTTCATCCATACAAGGACCAAGGACATGAATGGAGCATTGCATTTCCACAAGCAATAGCATGTAACCCAATGGCAACTAGCGGGGTGACCCGCGCAGATTGCGCGGCTAGACTTACACGATAGAAATGATATTTTTATTTTGTTCTAATAGATTTATTTTGTATGCAAGTTAGATGTATTGTATTTTGAATTTTTCAATAATTTTACTTGCCAAAATATATAGTTTTGAATATTTAGATGAGTTTAAATTCATAACGCAATATATTGTAGATTAGGTAGTCATTGCATGTTTTTCAAAAAAGTTTTATTTTATTAGCATTGTGTGAAATACAAAAGTGTTGAGCTTCTAAGGTAACATACGTGATTTTTGTTTTAGATATTTGAAAAGTTTCATTTTAGAAATTGATTATAGACGTTTAGATTTTTTATCCTATCTTTTGTATGTATGTTGCTGTCAGCATTTATTTTTATTATTTGTTAGGCCCCCATTGGCATGTATGACTTTTTCGGTGGTTTTTTACGTTTGACTCACAATCTTTCCATATTTTGTCATGTTGTTTCTGATGCTTCTGCTACTTAGTGAGAGATGTTCGACTTTAGGTGACCGATTTGCGGTCATAGTCATGTATTTTTGTGCACCTTTGGTGCATTGTCTTTCGGTTGGCGTTTTCATTGCGATTGTGCTGCTAGCGGCTGACGATGTTGAGTTGCTCGTTAGTGGTGTCTTCAAGTTCTGAGTCGTACTTGTATTGTAAATAGGAGATTATACTAACACCTTCAAAAATATTTAGGGGAAAATAATTGAATTCTGGTGGCATGTGCAAAAGCTGGTGTGGATTAAATTCTCGCTACATGTGCGAAAGCTGTTGTGAATTAAATTTTGTTGAGTTTCTCGTGAGTGGTGTCTTAAAATTTTGGGTCTTCATGTGTCTTTAAACAACTTGACCGGGATTTTGTTGTCGCATCGCTGATTTTGATGGCTTGTTGGGTCTATCTTTTTATCAGTTGCTTTGATGGTTGTTGTGTTGCGCATATGCTATTGATGGGCCTTAAACCAATGCGAAATCAAGATTGGTTTATATTCCCAATTGGTGCGAATTCAATTGGCCTCAAGTAGAATTGCGCTAGCAAGGGACCATGCATACATGGTCCTTAGAGCAGGTCCAATCGTATGTTCTGCCCTCAACAATATGTGATCTGCCCGGACACATGTCACGTTGCAATAGGTTTGTCAATCGACGTGATGCTTATACATAGAACTTCCTTATACATCCTGATGGAGATATTGAATTGTTTTATTTACATATAAGACGTCCTTTCCTAATAAATCCCAATGGAGATATTGGATTATTTTCTTTGCATATAAAAGGTCAGGACACTGGAACTAACTTTAGTTAGCACTTTAAGCTAATCTGTGTATTCTCACGCGCGAAATCTGATTGACAGATGATTCGCTATGGAGTATGACCAGGTATGTGAGATTCAATCGGTCTGTCAGCTGTTTAGGTGTTCAGACCGAAAGTTTCTAATACCTAATTCTAACCTTAAAATCTAAAATCAGCGTTAGATATATTTTAACCTTTGTGGACTAACATGATGGCTTCTTGTCCTTTTATTTTAATCATATAGTATATTCACAATTGGTTACTATTCCAGTTTGGTTTCCTATACTCCATGCGATCAGATCAAATTGATTAGTTTCTAACAATTTTAGACCCTGCGTTAACTTTTGCAATATGTGGACCATTGAATTTCTATTGCTTAATTGGTATATTGCAAAGTAAAAAAAATCAAATTAGTACTGTTTTAGAAATCTGAGTCTCAGGCAACCATGCTACGGAAGTTGTGTGTGCATTACAAAGACGAACAGAGGCATGCAGGTGTTCATGGTTTGGACTTACTCAGTATTGCGGATTGGTTTCCCGATCATTGATTTATTTTTACCGTCCTCAGATCTGGTTGCTTTCTTATCCCTTCTATATTATGCTACAATAAATTTGAACCCTACGATAACTTTTGCAAAATCTGGACCGTAGAATTTCTGCTACTTTAATTATTATATTGACCCGGAGTAGAATGCCAGCCTCGAGTAAGATTTCAGTTTGGTCTACTGACAATCCAGCATCAGGAGTTCAGGAGAACCGCCGAAGTCCGGGCCTGAACCTCAGGTTCTGCAGAACTCACGGGATCCCGATCTTCGCACAGTTGATGATTGGTCTCCAATGAGAGCATCCATAATCTCTTCTATCAGTCCAGCGCTGCAGATGCAGTTAAGCACTGGAGGATAGTACTCCGTAGTATAGTATCAGTCACCAAGAGTGTTCCAGTAAGTACTGAAGATCTCGAGCCAAATCTTCCTTGGGGGCTCAAGTTAGCAACCAAGTGACAAACTAATGCCTACCCTTCACAGTGAGCACCAAATTCTTCACCAGTAATCTTTGCAGGAGCAAGCTCCATCCTCAAAGCGATGAAAGCGGCTCGCATCCCTGACGAGAAACACCCGGTTGGCAATTGCAGAAACCGTCTTTAGGAATGAGTGGCAGTTCCCGCATACCCTTAGGTTCTTGATAACCGCAATCTCACTGCCAACGGTGTTCAGCATACCAAAGGCCACCGCGAGCTTCTCGCTGTGAAAACCAATCAACGGAACAGCGGTCTTCTCTGAGTGCCCCTCGATCATTCTGCCTCCCTGAATTCCCACAGTGCCATCAGTTTTCTCCTTCACCATCTGCTCAAGCTTTAGTACAAGCTCGTAAATCCGCTTTGCCTGTGGATGAGAGTGGTCATCAGCCATGAATAGGTGAACTCTCCCCTTGTGTTCGACATAGCTGCACCCAGGTTCCTTCTTGAGCCCACGCTCCCTCATCATCGCCCGTACCCTCACCACACAATCCAGTTGTCCTGTGTCAGTGTATATGTTCGCCATGAGAACATAGTAGCCCACATTGGTCGGTTCGACCTCAATGACATGCTCAAAAGCCTCCTCCCCTATCTCCACATTCTTATGTATCTTGCACGCCCCAAGAAGGGCACCCCACACGGCACCGTCAGCTGGCATGGGCATCGACGAGATGAGTTCTCGTGCCTCCTTGAGACGGCCAGCCCGTCCAAGGAGGTCCACCATGCAGGTGTAGTGCTCCAGTGTAGGTCGCAGCTGGTAGGCGCTCTCCATTGCAGAGAAGTACTTGCGCCCCTCGTCATACATCCCTGCGTGGCTGCACGCCGATAAGAGGCCAACCATTGCAACATTATCTGGGCGGATGCCTTCTGACACCATCGTCTGGAACAGATTGATAGCGACCTCACCATGCCCATGCATTCCATACCCAGTGATCAGCGCCGTCCATGACACAATGCTCTTCCTGGGCATTTCGTTGAACAGCTGTTGTGCCTGGGGCAAGCAGCCGCAGCGTGCATAGAAGTTGATGAGCGCGTTGCAAAGCTGCACGTTGGTGCGGAAGCCTGGGAGTTTCCCCCGCATGTAGCGTTCCACGCCCAGGCCTACACTGCGTGCCCCGAGGTGAGCGCAGGAGGAGAGCACGCTTACGAGCGTCACGGCATCTGGTTCCACACCATGCCCATCGCAGCCACGCATGCGGCTGTAGAGGTCAAGGGCATCCACCGCGAGACCATTCTGTGAGTGCGCCGAGAGCACCGCGTTCCAAGAGACGAGGTCACGGGAGGCCGCCGGCATCTCGTCAAAAACCTGCCGAGCAAGGGCAGCGCCGCGGCGAGCGTACACAGATATGAGGCAGTTCGCCACGGATGTCTCAGCAGCGAGTCCTGCTCGAGCCGCGAGGGCGTGGAGCTGCGGCACGACGCTCGGAGGAGCGGCTGGGACCAGCGTCAGGAGCGTGACGGCATCGAAGCGGACGCCGGCCACCCGCATGCGGCGGAAGAGGGCGAAGCAGGCAGCCGGGAGTGCATGCAGCGCGCATCCGGAGATTAGGGAGTTGAAGGCAGTGCAGAGCGTGGCGGGAGGCGTGGACGCCAGGGGCATTTCGTCGAGGAGTTGGTGGGCGCAAGGGAGGAGGCCGAGGCGGGAGTAGGAGGAGAGCAGCGCGGAGACGAGGTAAGCGTCGGAGGATGGGAGCAGGCCGCGCTTGGAACCAAGCGCGTGTATCTGGGATACGCCGGAGGGGAGAGATAGCGCCGCGCAGGAGATGACAGTGGCTGGTAGCGCCAGGGCGTGCGGCGGCGGCGAGGGGTCGCCGTCGCGGAGGAGGGCCAGCGCGTCCCGGTGCCTGCCGAGGCGCGTCAGGCTTCGAACCCGCGCGCTCCATGGCTCGGTGGAATTAGCGTCGTCCGCAAAGGCGGCGGCGGCGGCAACGGCGGCGGTTGGAACGGACTTGAGAGGCTCGGTGGCCGTCATGGGCAGGTGCGGAGGTGGAAGGTGTTCAACCATGTGTGTTTGTCGCTGGCATGTGGGCCCGCTATGTCAGGTATCACACACACTAAATCCAATACGTATGTTCTTCCGTCTATGCATATGCAGAAACTGATTTTCCTAATCGAAAACAGTTCGTTGATCATGCCTCGAGAAGGAGCATAAGAGCAGGTACAACAGTTCCCCTAAAGCATCTCCAATACCAAATTTAGGGGAGAAAAGCCTAAAAACGACATCCAGCAGTTTTCCTAAAGCATTCATGATATTTCGGGATCCCCTATCCAGAGATCTTTCTCCCCTACAGATCGGAGAGCCCGATCCCCTCTCCAATCGACCGTGAGGACCAACCGTCCTTCCCTCCCGCCACCACGCGCGCCACCTGCAGGTACTCCCCGCCATCCCTCATTCTCCTTTCTCTCTGTTTTTGTTCGATTTGGGGCAGACGGCAGCGGCGGCCATCAGTGGAGCGGAGAGCGGCGGCCAGCAGGGGATGAGGAGGAGGAGAAAGAGGAGGGGGGGGGGGGGGGCGGCCAGCAAGGGAGTGGAGGACGGCGCCGGACAGCAAGGGATGAGATGGGGGCAGCGTCGGACGGCAAGGGATGAGACGCGGGCTTCGGGACAAGGAGCAGGGGCGGGCGGGCTGCTCGGTGGGGAAGAAAGGAGAGGGAGCAGAGAGGGAGAGGGAGAAAGAGGTAAAGAAATAAGGGGAGAGGGAGAAAGAGATGAGAAATAGAGGGAGAGATGAAATTGCTGCAAATTGTTGTTCAATTTCAGTCAAATTTGGATTTGGAATTATGTGCTGCGATCTGAACTAAAATCTAAATAAAGTAATGAAATTTGGATTTGGAATTATGTGCTGCAATTGTTGTTCAATTTTTGTCAAATTATGTTGGTTTTCAAATGGTGGTTACACAAAATTCTTAAAATATAAGATATGAGAGATCTTTTACGGGAACTGCTGGAGTTGGGCAAATTTTTGGGAAAAATATTTTTAGGGGAGTTTCCCATTTTGAGATATAGGGGAGATATTTTAGGAAAACTGCTGGACTTGCCCTTATGTCGTGTGCTTGTCCAATCTCAAAAAAGTCTCGATTTATTTTAATTTTTGAAATGGCATATTTACGGAATCCTCATAAGTAGGATCAAACCTTATTCCATCTTAATAAGATTATTCTTTCTCGTTCTTAAGCAAGCCCTCAAGAGGCCCTCGAGAGGGCTTAGTTGATCATGATTTTGGTTATCTCTTGTTATTTTCTTTTTGAATGTTTCGAGAACGATATCTATTCTGCCCACTCAGGACATGTACAATGGTCATATAGCGATGTCACACATTTTAATTGACGCTAATGCGAGATAATTAAATAAATGTTTGCCTTCTCTTAATCCTCTTCACAAGAAAGATGATACAATTTTCTTATTTTACTAGATTCCACCTTTTTTATCACACATTTTCTTAACATAGCTTCACTGACAGGTCACGAGTTTATTAGTCTATATCTCTATTATCGAAAAACAAACTACTCCTATAAACAATGCATATTTTCTAAGTTCTAACAGGGACTAGTCCTAGTCCAAAAAAGATCTCAGTGTAATAAAAAAAAATTCCCCTTCTTTAGTCCATTTTAGTTTGTGTAATAAAAAAAATTCGAAATGGTGGAAATACCCCGGACTCAGTTTGTACAATAATAAAAATGTACTTTCTCATATCCAATAATAATAACCGGATGGACTACACGTCCCCACAGAACTCCAAAAAAAATCACAGTTTGTGCCCAGTTTTTTAGGACAACCAAACAAGTACACAACTAAACAGAACAAGAAGAAGAATCATTTGTAAATCTTCACAATTCAATTGCTTCTTTCCGCGCCACAAGAAGGGGGGAAAAAAAGGGGGAAAACGAATGCTCAGAGCCTCAGAGGTCATCGCTGTAGCGCCGGCTCCGTAGCACGGAGCTGACGGAGCTGTACCCGAGGACGCGGTGGAGCGGCCCCTCATCGGGCCCCTGCCGCAGCTGCTCGCCGCTCAAACGGCTCCTGGCACTCGCGCGCATGTACTCCTCCGCCGCGGCATCGTCCGCGCCAAAACCAGCAGGCTGCGGCGCCGAGAATATCTTCCTCGGCCCGTCCGTCGAGGCCGAGGAGCCAGGGCCGCCCCTCGCCGGCAGCTTCACTGCCAGCTCCTCCCCGCAGCCGCCGCACTGCAGGATGGCGGATTTTTTCACGGACAGCGCGGACGGCAGCTGCAGCAGTTCCGAGCACTTTTCGCAGGCGACGAACGGCGTGCCGCCTAGTATCGGCCGGCAGAGCAGGTTCCTCGATGTCGACGCCCCGCGCCTGCTGCTTGACAATGCCGACGCCGATGCCGACGCCGGCGCCGATATCGACGCCCCTCGCCTGCTGCCTGACAATGCCGATGCCGACGCCGACACTGACGAGGAGGAGGAGGAAGTGGTGGCGTCCTGGCTGTGGCGCGGGCTGTTGGTGGGCAATGCCTGCGCGAGCTGCGACTCGAGACGGCGCAGGATGCGGGAGTCGCGCCGTGTCACCTTCTGCGCGGCGCTGTCGTTGTTGCAAGACGCGGTCTGCCGGTGCCCAGGCGCACTGGCATTGGCACTGCCGAACCGGGGCGCGCCGGTGCTGGCTCTGAACGGCTCCTCGACGGCGACGATGAGCTTCCGGAGGTTCTCCAGCGCCTGCAGGAGGTCCTGCTGGAACGACGGGTCGGTCAGCGGCGACCCCGCAAGACCAGCGGCGGCAGGGTCCATGGCCGCCTCGAGTTCTTGCGAGCTCAGCGGCGACGCCCGGCGCTGGTAACACGAAGCCGATCTCGTCCTCGGCACGTCGAACTCGGATTCCTCGGCCGGCCTGGGCGCGTCCAGGTCGGCGCTCGACGGCCGCCTGGTCCGCCGCGACGCCGGCCGGAGCTCGCCCACGCGGTTGTGCATCGGCGAGCCGCCGTTTCTTCGTCCAGACCCCGGTTCCTCGTCTCGATCCAGATCGCCGCTCCTTGGGCCGGTCCTGATCACGCCGTATGGCCTGAACTGCGACGACGACGACGCTGACGCGGCCACCGTCTCCCGACTGGTCGGGTCGAAGTCAGAGCTGGGCGGCTCGAGCTCGTCGGAGAAGACGGACATGGTGTCGAAGGAGAGGATCTCGAGCTGCGCGAGCGCGTACTCGTTCTCGTCCGTCGGCTCAGGCTCCTTGCCTGCAACAAAGAAAGAAGACCGCGTCAGCTACCTCCAATTCGCAGCACCGATCCTGCGCCGGAAGCCAAGGCGCCGCGAGTTGTTGATCGGATCCTTTCCTACGTACCTCGGATGGGCGTGCGGCACTTGCTGCAGAGGTAGACGACGGCCTTGGGGTCCTGGTACACCATGGCGCGGCAGTAGGGGCACCGCCCGAACCGCATCTTCACCTGCTCGCTCTGCATATGCTTGCCTGGCTTGATCGTATTCGTCCCCTCGCCAGCTGCAGGGAGAGAGCGTTTGATTGCTGAATGTTCCGA
This sequence comes from Brachypodium distachyon, assembly GCF_000005505.3. Lineage (NCBI taxonomy): Eukaryota > Viridiplantae > Streptophyta > Magnoliopsida > Poales > Poaceae > Brachypodium > Brachypodium distachyon. Next base: position 52,344,350 of record NC_016132.3, on the reverse strand, counting down.
GTAATACATCTAGCATTGGACAAATCATCTCAATATCCCATCTAGAATCCCTGTTATCCTACTCGAAGAACAGGGCAAGAATTCAAAGGAAACGAACCGATCGATAGGCGTACCTCCAAATCCAAATCCTCGGAATCCCCACGGCTGCCTCCTCCGCCTCGCCTCTTTGTCCACTCCTCGCCAAATCGCGAGTCGATGATTAGGAAAAGCAACAACAAGTATAGTAAATCCCCAAGGCTTGGCTTTCCTTCTGCAAACGTGGATCCAGAGAGCAAAGAGCACGACCGAGGGAGCGAGTAGCGGAAAAGTCTTCCTCTCCGGCCCGGCCGTGACAGCGAGGAAGCAGCTAAGCAGAGAAAAGATCAGGGTCCACTGCGATGTGAGGATGAGCTAGAATTCTGTCGACGATAATTAAGAGGAGGCCACTGCTGTTATTAGGAGCCGGCGCTGGAGCGCGGATTGCTGCTTCCAACCCCCCCGTTGACGTACGTACGCGGTGAGTTGGGAAGAACTGACATGGTAGGTGCACCGTGCACGGGCGCTGAAAGCGAAGAACGAGCGACCCGGTCTGGCCTGCGAGCGCTCCCTGCAGAATGTTTTCCTCGCCTCTTCTTGCTTCTCCAAAGTCCTAACCGCTTCTTCTCGAATTTTCCACAGCTAATTTCTCCAATGGATTTCACGGTTGAGCTGTTCCATGCTTACGTACGGCAAGAGCTCGACGTAGGTTTGGTCGGGAAAAAATGTAATCAGTCTGTAAACTGTCAAGCATTTGATTTGGGTCTGTTCACCCGTGTTCCCAGCTATGCATTGACGTCAAAAGGGAAGGAAGGACCAGGAAGCGTGTTGCTGTCTGGGTACGTTAATTATTTATGCACTATATATATAACCAGGCTCGCGGGAGCTGAGACCGTGTTTTTGCTCCACGCGTTCCCAATGCTTTTGGACGCTTTCTCTTTTGCCTCACATGTGTTAATAGCTGAAAACGTACGAACATCCTCCAAACAAGTAATAGTTGGATTTTTGTAGAGCTTCTTGTTCACACCAGGAAAGGGAATTTAGTCGTCGTGTGGTGCCTAACGAAAGTACTAATATACGGCGCATGCCTGGACTGCCTCGAGGTCAACTCATGATTATTCTCGACTCTTTTTTCATGTGTCTTCTTGTCACCTTCTGTTTCATGACTGCCGAGTAGAACTGAGCAAACAGTGAGTTGAGCTCAAGGCATGTCAAAGTGCCAAACCGTTGGGCTGCTGCAGTGTTGCCCATACCCGAATGTACAAGAAAGTCGCCAGTCATCTCAAGTGTTCCGTTCAGTGCACTATTCCTCGGTATGCTGTCTGATCATCAGTGACAAAATAGGCAAGCATTGAGAAACTTCTATGCTCTCACTATAAATATCTGTGTATGTCGAGGAAATTACACTTGCTGCGGTTGGAGCAAGGGGAAGAGCCCGACGGGAACCTGGCCGGAGAGTCCCCCAGAATCTATCGCTCTGCGTATTTAGGTGCCATGACAAAGTGTGTCGCCAGAAAATATCTTTTTTTTTATGGAAAAGCCAGAAAATATCTTGAACACACAATTATAAAGAAACACGTGGCCTCGGAATCTATTGCTCTGCATATTGAAGTGCTATGCCAAAGTGTGTTGCCAGAAAGGATTTTGAACAGAAAATATATTATAAAGAAAAAATGTGGCCCATGCAGGTCTCGAACCTGCGACCTTCGCGTTATTAGCACGACGCTCTAACCAGCTGAGCTAATAGGCCTTTTGTCGAAGTTTCGACTTATTAAATTTCATTTACAAAGCAAAATGTCACCAGATTACACCAGGAACAGAATATTTGCCAGCAAGTGCTGTTACAGAGTGTTACCAGTAGTCCAGTACCAGATTACACCTTGTTGAGGTAGGATCGTTGGAGCTGGCTAGGGTGGCCAGCAAAGCTCATGTCGGTGAGAAAAAAAAAGGCACATATGTTCCAGATTCCAGTAGGGCCGACTGCCCAGGACGCTGGCGTCCTTGATCTTGTCAATGCCAGTTAAGTTAGTGCCTCGCTTAAACTTTGTAGAACAGGTTATACACCACATCCTAAGGCCAAGAATTCCGTTGAGAACCCGTTTTTAGGTTCTGATGATGAATCCTTGGTCGATACTATGATCTAGTCTAGTAACATAAGTAGTCAGAGGAGACGAAACACTGGGGGACACGCAAACCACGCCAGGTGGGCACGGAACAAACATCCAAGACCATGGGCACCATTTACAGAATAATATCATCATCAACACTAGCATAGTTATAATCATATGTCGATTTCATTATCAACTTTGGCAATGATATGTTGATGTTTGACTACGACTCGATCCTACATGGATCGAGGACACACATGCGACCGGCAAGAAATCAAAGAAAATGATGGCCCAGAAATAGTTTTTCGGGGCGGTGACACAATCTTCTGCATGCAAGCAGCGGATATGAGCATGGGACTGGACCTCATCCCATGGCATACTTCTGCGTCCAGCTGCGGGCTGTTGTCTCGTACTTGGACCGATCCGTCTTGTACATGTGGGCGATCTCAGGGACAAGAGGGTCGTCTGGGTTGGGATCGGTAAGCAGGGAGCAGATTGAAAGCAAAACCTGGTGCGAGTAATAAGACTGAAGTTAGTGGTGCAGGTCAACAAACGTAACTGTAGATTAGTAGATCTCAAAGAGAGGGTGGTTCCATGCTTCTATACTAACTGAAGGTGTTCATGCAAATGTAGAGTTTTTAGGAGGATATGCACAAATTTAGGCAAAAACAGTAGCTTCACTTAATATTCACCTAATAATGTGACAACATAAACATGAAATAACACCATTTCCATGTCTTCTTGGTTATAACTTCTAAATGTGTGCATTGGATAATAAATTCTGACTCAACCAAAAGATTATTCAAAAGGCGTACACTATTATGCTATTAGAAGATGGCAAACAATTGCCGAACTTCCGAGTGCATCAAATATCATCAATCATACAGTTATTATTATTATAACGATATAATGAAGCAACGCGAGTGGTAGCTAATCAAGAAGATGAATGTGTCGGGCATTTAAACAATTCCTTTCCTGTATACATCATAAAGGGGTGAAGTGTTGTAAGAGCACCTTAGAGATTGTCAAAGCAGGACTCCATTGCTCCTTGAGAATGTCGAGGCATATGCTTCCATTGCTATTGATGTTCGGATGGAAGACTTTTGTCTTGAAAGACACCTGAAAGAGGAGACAGTTTAGAACCCAAAAAAGAGACCCATACAGAAAAGGCAAGATTAAATAACCAAGAGGTACATTCATAAAGTGGAACTCCATACAAATATATGTGAAAAGACAAAACAAAAATAGCAAGGCAACAAAATAGTGAAAACATGAGCTGCCATATTCAGTTGATCCTTGATATCACAGGGATAAACATAAACCACAGCATCACACAAACAAACACTGATGCATCCATGAAACATGGAGAGGGGGGCAATATTTACACAATCCATCCTTCAATAAACATGACAAACATGCAAGGAGTTTTTTTGCTCTGGAAAATGCTTCACTGCTAACCTTTGGAGGCTTGAAGGGGTAGTCCGGTGGGAAATGGATATTCACTAAGAAAACACCTCCAGCATAGGGACTATCAGGGGGTCCCATAATGGTTGCCTGCCAATGGAACATATCCTCACCAGCAGGACCTAAATAAATAGAAACCTATAATCCATAAATGCTCCTGTGCACAAGCAGCAAGGGCAAGCAGCACCATAGTACAATCTTAATCACTGATTATAGAAGAACTGATGATCCATTGCAGTGATTGTTGTTCATAACTCATTAAGCAAAAACAAAATGGATAAATTCAAAAGGATGATACATTTATCAGGGGACCAAGGCCTCAAGATGAATTTCCCCGAGAATTGTAACAGAAATAATTGACAGCGAAGGTAAAAATAATTAAGCGCAGAACAAGTTCCAATAGCATGCTAAAGGGTACCATTAATTATCACCCTGTAATTCCAGCAAAGATGGAGAGGAGGATAACGACCCACAAAGTTCACATAACCGCTTTACATATTAATTTTGAGATATACACATTGTGCCTATGGATCATAGTAGAACTGATAAATCTGGCTCATACCTGCACTGCATGATGTCGGAGGATCTTTCTGCAGGTCCTTTAGTTCCTTGAGGATACGTTTTGAAGCCATGATAAGCTCCTGCTTTGATTGCATTTGTGTATTTGTGAGAACGGGTAATAAGCAATTATAGAATTTAAAACATGTTTTGGTAACTTACAATGAATTGACAGCATTTTACACAAAAGGCAAAACAATTTTCCTCTTATAACTATCAAGGGCCAGTTCTTTTCGGCTTCCTGGAGCGGTTTCTCTGAGAAGCTGCCCTCCCCCAGCTTTGTGGAGAAGCCACATCCCAAATTTAGCTAGATTTCCAAAATAGATTAGGCCAAACTATTTAGGAAGTCTAATCAAATTTTGGATGCGGCTTCTCCAAGAAGCTGGGTGAGGGCAGCTTCTCAGAGAAGCCGGGTCTAGAAGCTGAAAAGAACGCACCCTAAGCCTGGCATTGAAGTAACTTCACTACTGACTCATCCAAAATAATCTACATCCAAATTCAACTTCTATGGACTGACAACATTCACCCAAATCTTGACCTTTTTCAACAAAAATTAATAAGCACTGGGTATTTGAGTCTCCAGTCATGGTCTGTATAACCAATAAAGCTAAAAGGTAACATAAAGTACTGATGCAATAACTCATATTTGTTTTCTTATCGCAACACAACCAAGTAAATATAGAGCTGGCAAAAAAAATGATAAATCCATACCATGGTAAATAATTTAATATAATGAAGTTATCAAATCTTTTTCTTCGAATACAGTAAAAGCTGACAAAAAAATCATAAAAAGCAAAGCGAACCATTGAAGCCCAAAAAACTATGCACGCATGATAATTTGGGCCAATGCTTCGCCCCAACCAAGTACCAAGCCTTTGCCTCGTCTTTGATTTTAGCAACTCGTACTTGGACAGTTCCTGTGAACTATATCTTGTAAGCAGGCCCATGGAGCATTGCTAAGGGGAGTGAGACCCCAGGCGATGCTGTGGGTAATCCCCAGGCAGGCAGAGCATGGTCACACTAAAACAAGTCCAAAATTCAACGAGCTATGTGACAAGATAGCTGGAGGCGTTCGGGCAAAATCGAGGTTGCACAGCACAGTCAAGCATGGTTACAAAGGCCATTGGCGAGATTTCAGCCCTTACTGACCTTACATCATGATTAGTAAACATTGTATCAACCCCTACTGCTGCTAAATCAGATTAACAAGTGAGGCATATAATAGATCAACCCCACAGGTTCAGACTCTTCAGAGTACTTATGAGAGACCACTGGTTACATTAGAAACAACGGTATTCTCACACGGAAAAAACAACTAGCATACATAAACGCACACAAGGTTGGAGAAATAACAAAATCCATCGCTTCTATATCCCGCGACCGAGCGATGCTAACGAATCACATCACACAACAGATCGATGCCAACGATCCAAGGGATAGAACAAAGGGCATCAAATCGATGTACGGATCACCACCGAGGCGAACGAAATCTACCGACCACAAGCCCAACCGCGACGAAACAGATTACGGAGTACTAAACTACCAGAAGCGCGTAAATCAATCACACACAGGGAAAGAAGAAAATTTGGGGGGGGGGGGGGGGGGGGGGGATCCAGATCGGGATCAGGCCCGGACATAATCGCGCCGATCTGACGGGATCCAAGGATGGATTTCTATTCTAGAGCGGCAAATGGTGAAGGGGAAAGGCGATGGGATCGGAGACGGAGTGCGACCCGGGAGAAACAGCTCGCTGCCGTGAGGAGAGGGCGGAGGAGGAGGAGGAGAGTGGAGAGGCAGGGGACCAGTACCTCCACAGGCGACGAGGCGCGGCGGACCGACCGCCGGCGGCGACGTGGGGGGCGATGAGGCTGGGCGAGATCTGGTGGGGGAGAGAGTCGCACGAGAGAGTGCTGACAGAGACCCAGGCACAGGCAGGACCAAGCACGCCCGTAGCGACCGTGACGAGATGCGCGCTGCCTGCCTGTCGTGTTCCAGACGCTTTTGCACGGTCGTCGAGCAGCCAGCCTGACTTGACGAGGCCGCCGCGTGATCCTGATCTTACGCCGTTGCTGCCCAAAACGAAGGACCCGGATCCTCTAACGTGAAGAAGAGAAGTCAGAGGTGACTTCCCTTCAGCAAACATACGTTTCCATTATAAACGAACGCCGCCGTGTTCCCTTGTTCTTTTCGTCGCACGCCCGCCGCCTGCTCGCGTGGTCTGCTCGCACCGCTGCCAGGTCCGGGAGGCTGCAGGGGACATCGCGGCGTCGGTGGTGGCGTGAATCGCGACGGCGTCGACACAAATTGCAGTGGCGACGACTAGCGTTGGGCGTCAGGCCGAGTACCGGCAACGCGGGGTTCGGCGGCGCTGGTGCTGGTGCCGCCTCCTCCGGCTTCGGGTGCTCTGCATGCGTCGCCGGCAGCACGTCCTCGCCGTCGAAGTACAGTGCCGCCGCCACACGCGGAGGACGCTAACGAGCCGTCGTCGTTTTGGCCGAACATCCACCGATTCCATTTTCTTCTCTCCGGATGGCGGGCGGCATGCAGGTGCAGGCGGCGGATCAACTCGCGGTGCCGGCGTGCCCGTGTTAGTTGCTGATTTCGTTTTTATTTTATTTTGGAATGAAAACGTCCGTTTGCTGAAGAAAAGTCACCTTCTGACTTCTCTTCTTCACGTTAGAGGATCCGGATCCCAAAACGAAGGCAACAGGTTCCTTTGGCGCGACCGACGAATTCACGTTTGATGGACGCAGAAAATGGCAAGGTAAAATGCCTGGCGATGGGTGGACAAACAGAAGGGAAGTTAAGTTGGATGAATCTCAATCACACTCGGGAAAAACAATGCCGAATTACAGAAGAGCACGAACGCTGTGAAGACCAGATCACAAGACCTACCGGTTTAACCGGAAAGAGAACGACGGCAAGGGACATCATCCCGATCACTAGTTCGCTACTGCCAAAATGGCACAGCAAAAGTTACTTGGAACAAAGAATCATCAGAGATCAACAGGTAAAAGCAAGCGGCTATCAACTTTGCTGAGGCTATTATCTATAAGCAAGTAACTAAGCGACCTAGCTATAGCTACATCTGCTGAACACAAGGGGCGCTATCTTTGTGCCCTCATGGAGGCGCCGGGGCTGTCTCCTCCGGCGGCGTCATCGCCCCCGAGTAGGAGTTCCGGATCTCGGTGATCCTCCCGACCACCTCCTCCATTTTAGGCCGCTGCTCAGGGGGATGGCGACGCACGCCGGACCATCACGCAAGTGCAGCTGAAAAATAACAACAGAAATGTAAGATACCTTTGGTTGAGCCTGTAATTAGAAATCCACCCAACTGATACATACAAAAAAAAACAAGTAAAATTGTACATAACTAATCAGAAATCCACCCAACTGTAATTACACCCTCAATGCACAATACATACCTTTAGAATTTCCACTTTGTTTTGTTCCATTTCTCTGAAATGGCTATCAAAGAAAATATCCTTGGATGGGTCCTCCAAGTCGATCATGGAAAGAAAAAGGAACAAATCAAAAGACAATAAGGAATGCAATTACGAGTTGTGAAATAGGCTATGACTTACCACGGTCAACCTTTGCCAAACGACCTGCTTGAGTAAGCAGCTTGCAGCTGCATCAAGCACATATAACGTTCCACTATGCTGCATACGAAGAATGAAAAACGACTATGAAACAATGAGACTACAAGCTAAATAAAGCAAACAGATGTAAGGAATTGATAATTTATCTTACAACTGTGATGGTGCTAAATTTTCTTCCCCAATAGAATACAGAAGCATGCTTTGATCTCTCTTCCAGAACTTCGCTTATTCTCTTGATCAAACATGAAACACTGCCGATAAAAGAACAATTGTTAATGAAAGAGTCTCACATTGCCTGGTCCTTTACCCCTATCTAAGCATGCATACCTATAAGGGCTATGATGACTAAGGAACTGATCAATTAGTGTCCCTGCAAACACCAGCAGAATACTATGACTAAAGATATTGAAAAAATATGCATAATAAATTAATAACAGAAGACTAGCTATGCTCACCGTTCTCGTCAAGATCCTTCCCTCGGGACTTTTTCTTTTTCTTTAGGGTTTGAAGGAGATCAAAACAGCCTTTGTTCTTAATCGCTCTCTTCAGTTTAACATTCTAACACAAAATAATATAGACAAAACGTTAGATATACTGATAAAAAAAGGAGAGCAAAAGTGAAGGGTAAATGACATTAAGCAAACGACCTCAGGATCCAACACATGCCCATGATAAATTTATACAGTAAGACCTTGTGACAATCTGATATGTTTATTTAACATCCCATCCTTGAAAGTATCAACCCTGCATAATAGTTGAAACTGGACGTTAGGCTATCTAATGTTCAAAACATGTATGCTCTTAAACAAGCTCAAATGCATCGTATAGGCCCCTGAGCTTGCAAGTTGCATATATAGGCTCCTGGGCTTTGTATATTGCATGCATACTTCCCTAACATTGTATTGAGTGTGCCAAATCACCAATGCATAAAAAATAAATTTCATGGCCCAAATCGCCAATGCATAAAAAATACTCCATCCGTTTCATAATTCTTTTCTCAAATTTGCCTAAAAATGGATGTATCTATTCCTAAAAAGCGTCTAGATACATGTAATATTTCTACAAGACTTATGGAACGGAGGGAGTAGATTTCTTGGCAAAAACATGATATTTAAAGTGGCAATCTGTAATCACATTTTGCAATAGTTGAGAACATGCATTGCAGAACAAGGCATTTACACCTACTAATAAAAAACTATTATAAATTTAGATATCTAACCCATCAATAGTTGGTTCCAATACTCTATCTGTCTTGAAACATTTCATCAGGTACGTCGGGATAGCTTCGCGCGTTACCATAACACTGGGATGCGGATTGTTTGCAAAAATTTCCACACATTTTTCAAGCAGTAAATCCTTTGAAACAGTTCCTTGTTGCACCTCCTCATTTTCAAGCTTCAATACGTTGATAAGGATCAGTGCGTTACCTACAAAACAGAAGTCAGTAACTTAAAAATAGAAACTAAGAAACATATGAAAGCAATCAAATGATAGCTTAGCTTACACATGTAAGCAAAAGGTAGATCCCCTTGTTTTGGTACACATAGGATATATGTGCTTCCGCCAAGGTTCTGCACCGGGGGAAGGGAAGACGATGCCATCCTCAGAGCAAGTCCAACAGCCTCCCTAGATGACCCCCTATCCTCAAATTTAGGACTCGCGCCAAGGTTCGTCTTCCTCCCCCTTCCCTCCCTTCCCTGCTGTGTAGTGGCCTCCGGCGGCGTTGATTGGTGGGGCGGCGGATGGGGAAGCCCGCGGTTGTGGCCGAGGGTGGGGATGTCGGCGGCGCTGGGGTCGGGATGGGGAGGCTGTGGCGCTCGGGGTCGGGATGGGGAGGCGCTGGGCGGGATGGGCAGGCAGCGGCGTTGGGGGTCGGGATGGGGAGGCCGGAGGCCGAATCCTGGCCATCGGGCCGACCCGGCATGGCCCGGGCACGAGAAGCCGACGGCCCAGCACGGCACGGGTGGGCACGAAATGAATTCGTGCCGTGCCGGTTAGGCCCACGGGCCTGATCTGCGAAAAAAGCCTGACACGCACTGGTTTCCTGTCTGGCCCGTCGGCAGGAAAGCACGAAGGCCCAAGGCGTGCTGTTTTGGCCCGTTCGGGCTGTTTTGTCCCATCCGTGCTTTTTTTGCCTGTTCCAATTTTGAAGGAAAAAAAATGGAAAAATCAGAAAAATTCGTGCCTCGTGCTGAACGTTTCGAGGGTTTCGTGCCGTGCTGTGCCAATTATTTCGTGCAGGACGTACCCGTGCCGGGCTCGTTCCGTGCTGTGCTGGTCCCGCCTATTCCCGTGCCGTGCCTGTGCCGGCCCATGGGCCGAAATCCTAAGAAAGCCTGGCACGATTTGGCCCGTGCCGTGCCGTGCTATGGACTGTGCTTTTTTCTCGTCTGTTCGTTTTAGCATTTGAGTCTTTTTCATGGTCGATAAAATCTTTCTTTTTATGTCTTGCTAGTTCAATGGTTTGGCAAAAGCACGCGGTGTAATTCCATTGATTTTTGGATTTCGATCGTATCTAAGATTCTTTTTTATCTGAGTTGCTAACTCAATGGTAGAATACTCGGCTTTTAAATGCGACTATGATCTTTTACACATTTGGATGAAGCGCGTCCAAAAAAACTAGGCCGGATGGCCAGGAGGCGTGACGTGGAGGCCGACGGCGTTGCGTTGGTGCAGTGAGGAGGCCGCGAGGTCGATGGCTAATTTGCTTGGGGCTGGGCAGTAAAAGTGGGCGCCCTAGAGGACCTCTCACGCCATCAGAGTGATTCTGGCCTGTTTCTGGCCGTCCGATGCGTCTTTGCTCCCACATGGGCCGCTCATGGGCTGGATGTCTCGGGGGACGCTACTCTGGAAACAAAATCAGAGGCCTCTGGTTCACTTGTATCCGATCCAGGAAGGACATGGTTGTGGTAGCCTGGGCCCTGGTAGGATCTGAATGCTGTGTTCCGTGGCCACCATCTCTCCCCTCGGCACGCACACATGCACGACTGATCTCCCCCGCGGGGCAGCAGCGGAAGAAGAAGAAGCATCACCATCCTCAGGCGGCGGCGAGGATGGGGTCGAACAAGGCGCGGCTGCTCTCCAACAGCTTCTGGTGCTGGCGACGCTGTCCTCCACCCCAATCACCATCGAGGCGAGTATACTAATCAGAGGTCCTTGTTTGTAAGGAACTAATCAAAAGAACTTGGATGTTCATAAATGAAGAGGAGTGAAGAAGAGAAAGGCTAAGGCGTCATTTGATTATTTTGAGTAAAAGATGTTTAAGATGAGAGAATATGAAAAAAATTCTTTATCTGCATATGGTAGAGTTGGTAAACGACGGAACACAGTAATGATAGATTACTTCCAAGATCGATACGCAACACAAAGGATGACTGCGAAATCATTATGATTTGAGTAGTTGTGTATAGCAAAAACGAAGGCAACGGGTTCCTTTGGCGCGACCGACGAATTCACGTTTGATGGACGGAGAAAATGGCAAGGTAAAATGCCTGGCGATGGGTGGACAAACAGAAGGGAAGTTAAGTTGGATGAATCTCAATCACACTCGGGAAAAACAATGCCGAATTACAGAAGAGCACGAACGCTGTGAAGACCAGATCACAAGACCTACCGGTTTAACCGAAAAGAGAACGACGGCAAGGGCCATCATCCCGATCACTAGTTCGCTACTGCCAAAATGGCACAGCAAAAGTTACTTGGAACAAAGAATCATCAGAGATCAACAGGTAAAAGCAAGCGGCTATCAACTTTGCTGAGGCTATTATCTATAAGCATGTAACTAAGCGACCTAGCTATAGCTACATCTGCTGAATACAAGGGGTTATATCTTTGTGCCCTTATGGCGGCGCCAGGGTTGTCTCCTCCGGCGGCGTCATCGCCCCCGAGTAGGAGTTCCGGATCTCGGTGATCCTCCCGACCACCTCCTCCATTTTAGGCCGCTGCTCAGGGGGGATGGCGACACACGCCATCGCGACCTGGAGCAGCTGGACCATCTCGTCTTCGATGTTTGGATGCCTTAACAAGTCCACGTCGAAGACCTCTGCCGTCCACTCTTCTCGGACCACGGACTGCACCCATCTCGGAAGGTCGCCGACGGAATCATCGCGTCCCGGAGACCTGAGAGGGGCTTTCCCAGTTAGCATTTCAAGGAGTAGCACACCGAAGCTGTAGACATCAGACTTCTGGGTTGGCTTCTTCGTCTCCATGACTTCTGGAGCACGATATCCGATAAGCCGCGCAGGAGCAGGTACATTGCTCATGAGCTGTGCCAGGCCAAACTCAGAGGCACAACCGTCGAGGTTCTGCGACAGAAGGATGTTCGATGATTTGAGATTGCCATGGGTGAACTTCCCGCTTCCCTCAGCATGAAGATGAGCGATTCCACGAGCCACACCAAGAGATATCTTTACTCTGGTCTCCCAGTCCAATGGAGCTCTTCCCGTAGTTTTATTCCCTGAAAGTATATTTATAACCATGTCATTTGATAAGTCAACGGACACCATGGACACTCAAGTGCCTCTAAAATAAGCTAAAGCTAGTGCAGGTCAAAGAAGGCTGTTTAATAGTTCAATGCTACAGTGTACAGTAATAATTTCTACAACCAAAGATTCAGAAGAAAAAGAAAGGATTGCTACGAGGAACAAAAGGAAGTTCCCATGCTTCCCTCTATCTGATCTAAGCCAGAAAGTATTGGTGTATCCGTGATTATACAAGAAAAGGCAGCAGCTCAACATAAGTTAACAAACGAAGAAAAGGAGCAATTATTTGGCACGAACATGGACACATAAATGGAAATTATGTACCTCTCTGACTTCAGCGCAGAAGTCTAAACACTAGAATGTCAGAAAGATTAATGAATTTGTGTCAACTAACAAAGATTTAAGTTCACATCAAATTGTGCCACGTAACCCAATTATGGAACTGTTGAAGAGCATGAAAGTGATTTTTTCTTGAACACGCTGGGGGCGTGTCATTTTCATTAAGAAGTACAAGAAGCTTGGCAATGTTAAAGGGTAAATAAATTCATATAGAAAGAGGATTCATTGCTACTCCTTCATTGATAGAAATCGAAGGATTCATCTAAGAGTAACCACAGAAATGAGATGAATTAAACTTTCAGAGAAAATGACATAAAACAAGGATTTGGCATGGTAATTAGTAGTGTGCCACCCTCACTTGCAGCATTCTAGTTCGTTATATAACTGTCAGACTGAATCTAGCTAAAGGTTGAATGTGCTATAGCCTACCAGTGCCCATTAGTCAAGTGACTTGAGTCTTACTTAGCCATTACTTAGCTTGAACCGAGGAATGTGTTGAATAGGTTAGAAGTTCATAAGAGACAAAAGAGAACATACCATGCAAAACAGCGGCAAGGCTACCAGATGGGACATAGTCATACACCAGTAACTTTTCATCCTTGGAGTAATAATAAGCACGCAATGGAACAACATTTTGGTGCTGGCCAATCCTGCCAACTATCTCCATCTGCTGTTCAAAGTCTTTCTTCCCTACCACCACCTCCTTTAACCTCTTGACCACAACTACGGTGCCATCCTCAAGAACAGCCTTGTAGGTAGTCCCATAACTTCCTTTTCCAAGCACTTCAGCTGAAGCTCTCAGCAAATCCTCCAGGTCAAAATTATATGAAGAACCCTCAAAGAACACCAGTTTGTTCCTCTCTGCTTCCTGAACACTACTGCTATAGTCTTCCTTAGGGTTTTCTACCCTTCCACCTGCAATAGCTTTTCCTTTGGACGACGAAGTTGTGGTAGGTTCTGTGTGTTTCTTTCTCTTGAAAATACACACCAAGAGTACGATAATCAAAATGAGCAACAACACCCCTGCTGCAGCAGCAACAGCAATTAGAACACCAGTTCTAATCCTTCTCCAGAAGCTCTTTTTGGTCTTGCTAGGCATTGGTGATGGTGATGTTGGGGAAGGAGAAGGTGCGGTTCCAGGACATGATTCCAATGGAAACCCACATAGAAAAGCATTCCCCAAGAAGGAACTGGCTGGGAATTTCTGCAGGGAAGGTGGTATTGGACCACTGAGGTTGTTGTTGCTCACATTCAAATGCCTCAATTTGGGCAGTTGGAGGTCAGGGATAGGCCCAGAAAGAGAGTTGTTCTGGAGAAGAATTGCAGTAAGTCCAGTGAGATTTTGCACTCTCAATGGGATTTCTCCATCGAAAGTGTTGTAGGACAAATCTAGAAATGTTAAACTGGAAGAAAGGGAAGTTGGTATAATTCCAGACAGGTTATTATGCTGAAGAAAGAGGGAATGAAGAGAAGGAATAGATCCCACATCAGGAGGGAGGTCAACAGTAAGGCGATTGGACCTGAGGCTCAATACCTCCAGGGCATCAAGCTTGCTAAGCGTATCCGAGGGTATGGGGCCAAAGAGCCCTACTGCAGGTAGGCGTAATGTGTGTACACGACTGTTGTCCGGTGTGCATGTCACTCCCACCCAAGAAGTGCAGAGAGGTGTTGTGGAGCTCCAGTTGAGCTTCCTGCCATGGGGCAGTGATGCAGCAAATGCAAGAAGAGCCTGCTTGTCAGAGTTCAGATCAGCACTTTCCGCATGCAGGAGGCATGCAGAAAGAACAGCAGCAGACAAGGCTGCAAGTATAAGATGCTGCATGGTTGAGGTTTTCTGGAATCGAATAGGTTTCAACTTCACAGTCCAAGTTTACAAATCGGCTCTTCACTCTTCTAGCATAAGAGGAAAAACATTAAGTAAGTGGAAGTGTCGAACAAAGCATGGAGGCAATAGTAGATAGTACAGGTAAAAGGAAGGTCTGAAAAACAGGTAAAAAGGAATGAATTCAGAATATGAAACATGAAGCATAAACTTTGCACACAATCAAGGTCCCATTTTAGATCATCCAACGACAGATTCATAGGCCAGCTAAAAAATAGTGTGTGTATATTATATCACAGTTGTTATAAGCTATGAGGGGTTTGACCGTTTGACAGACCAAAATTAGATACATGCACTGTGTTTGGTCATATAAACAATATATAATGTATGTAGGATAATGTTCACGGCTGTTCCAGGACAGCATTTAAGGACTCTCCCATTTGTACCAATATAAATATCTAAGCTAATATTAAGCATAACCAGGAATACCTCTTCATTTTGCACTTTGAAGTGCAACTGGAATCTAATGATGAGCACAAAAGCTGGTGCAAAGCTCATCCATGTATAATAGAACAATCCAGTAGATTGGACCTGGAAAGAAATACTTCCTTGGTGAAGCATTCTATGCTGGGCACCTCATATTTGCCAACTGCTACATAGTAAGCTCCCCTCTATTTCTTATAGGCTCATTTTGTCTCTTCATCTAGTCTCAGACTAGGCCAAAAGACCCACCATCAAGCTGACTGCTCTATTTCGTCTTAAATCTTTTTCAACGGGGGCAGTTGGGATCATTTGCATTATGACAATAGAAAGCCCATCACCTCACATCACAAAGTAGCCGTGATTAATTGATTATCAGTCTCCTTTTTAAAAACCACATTTCCAATTACCCCCAGCTACTGTGTGTAAGCACTGCGCTTAGGATTAGCGAACAAGCATAAAGAAAACAGTGGGCAGATGATGCCAAGACTTTGTTTGAACTAGGCTCCCAGAGCAAAAGTTGCTAGATTCACTTGTGTGAAGGCGATCTCCTTAAGTGTACCACTGTACCAACGTATAGCACCACATTATAGATCACCTAACCTTACATGACACATGCCTGAATCATGTCACCGTTGCGTTCTCAATTTTTAGATGCTTACCAAAAGTAACGGCGTAGGTACCTAAAGGGCAGCACATAGAGATAAAGCTCTCCGATGCAATGAGAGAAAGGAGCTTTAGTCTTCATAGTCTTTTGCAGGGAAGGTGGGGGCTTGCCGGCTGGGATAAATCAATGCGAGTGTTCAACAGACTGAGCTGGGTGAAGTGAATTTAAGTGCATAATTCTGTAAATTAAATTGGAGTAGTAGAGTTTTGCCAGAAAAAGGAATGTAATTGTACAGTACTAGAACTAATCACTTCAGAGATCGAGTAGTCCGGACAAGGTAATCACTTCAGAGATCGAGTAGTCCGGACCAGGTGATCTTGGCACACTCCTCGTACAACCTAACTCTTCCTGCATTAAAAAAACTCATGTTTTCTAAAAACGTTTTACTCTTTACTTCGAAACAAAGTAGCGAGATATTATGCCGAAGCGCAAACGAAACGACGGCTGCAAACTACATTGCCCCAATCGATTCTGTTCCTCAAACAGGGGGGCAAATCCAAGCCCAACTCTCAGTCTCCCCACCAAGCTTCGATCCCCCCGAAGGTTCCCCCTCGTTGCATCCAACAAAGCAAAACGAAGAAACGCAAGGTACCACACAAAGAGAGAAGACCTCCAACCTTTGGCAGGCTGCAAAAATCGAGAAAAGGCCAGGCGCCTCCCTCCCCGGACGCCCGCCTCAAGATCCGACCTTCCGACCAGAGTCACGCGAGGAGCGCACCAATCGAGCGCCGCGGCCAGGGACCAGCCCGATCTGCCCCGGAAGCGGCCGGCATTGCGCCGAGGCGGCGCGGAGAGCTCGGGCCGGAGCGAGCCCACGCAGGTCGCCGGCCCCCCTTCCTCCCTCTCCCCTCGCTGGAGCCTGGCGATCTCCACTGCGCGTCCGCGACTGGGCTGTACTGCTCCCGTGCTTCTCTGCGCGGTGTGTCGGGGGATGTGAGCTGTGACTGGGTTGCTGGTGTGGAGTGGATGCAGGCAGGGGTGAACTGTAGGGAACGGTGGCTTTGGTGCGGGGCCGCGGGGTGTGTTTGTGTGTACAAACAGTGTGTGGCAAATTTGGTGTGTATTCAAGAGAAGCGTGTCAGTGTTCCTGGGGGCGTTTGGTTTGTGACCGATTTACCCCTGAGGATGACTGACCGACGTCGTCGACAGCTACGACCTGCAGTGGATATCGGACCTGACATTTTTATTTGGTTGACATCGGGTTTGTCAGGCCAACATGTGGACCCAAACGTTGCAAAACAGAGAAACGAGATGCTGAGAGCTTTTTTTCTTGGGGTATTCTCCTGCGATAGATTTTTCATGTTTCCTTGCAAACGGAAAACTCTCTTAGCTTTCAAAACAGTCATTTGTTGTATTCCTTTGCTGCATCAATGTAATATTTTGTTCGTTCTGAAACAAGTGACTTACATTTGTATAAAAATCTATATAAATCCAAGTCACTTATTTTTGATTAGAAGGAGTACAACAAATGAGTTTAAATATATCCTTGGTCTTTGCATCCAAGATGAACACAACTCCAATTAACCAAATCAAAGATTAGAATGAAAGTATAAAAAGAGCATCTCATGTCAATCTGTAAACTAGAAGGTCATCCATGCTGGGGTAACACCTCCTGGGCCCCTCGCTCCGATATACTCTCTCCTTTTTCACAAAGGTTAGCATATATGATTTCGTTAAAATAAAACTTTAACCAAGAATTATTTCATTAATATGTAATGGTAATTTATATGATAGAAAATTACAATAATTAGGAAAAGCTTTTGAAAATGAATCTGCTGATATATATTTCATGTTTTAAAAAACACATTTTAATAAAGTAATTATTGATTAACGCCTTGTCTTAACAAAACCAAATAAACCTTTATGAAAAAAGAGAGTAGGAATTTCTGTATGCCCTCTATACCAGCGAGTCGGAAGATGAGGAGAGGGAGCACGACAGTTAAATAACTATAGGCCCGCGCATCAAACTGCCACGCTGCACGGCTATTTTGTAGCTTTTCGATTACGACCAACTTTGCCACTCTGCCCAAGATCCAAAATCATTTAGACCAGCTGTCCAGATAGTATTGTTCTCAGCTTACTGTATTTCTTCTCATCAATCGGCACTCATTCGTTCGTAGTGGCCGGAAATGTCAGTACGTACGGTTAATCGTGACGAAACATCGGCTTCTAGTCTGCTTCCAGATGCTATGCTACGTGCTAAATTTCAAAATCGCTGGTTCATTAGCAGTGAACTGCAGTACTCCAAACATGCTACCACTACGGGCCCTGGAATCTGGATATAGAACTGGCAAAACACAAGGAGAGGCCAAGACGGTTGCTCCGCACCGCAGTGCCCTCGTCCCTGCTGCAAGTGCAAAGGCGTAAAGGCGTATCATCTCCCGGGATCAGCTGCTGATAACATGCCGAGAGGGGGTGGCCACGCCTCCTGAATGCCTGCAACTACAGGCCTGCAGATGACTAAACAGTTGGTCCACCAGTTATTACTACACATCTGATGTGTCATTCCGTCTGCACGGCACTGTGCTAGCTGTGCCAGCCACAATTGAAGGAACTGGCACGCCATTCACGCGTACGGGAGTAGTAGGTCGTAGTAGTGGCAGTTCAGTTCCCACCGGGAGCACTACCAGCTGATCCAACACCGTTCTTCTGAATGCTCCAAGAGGCGATCGATCGAGGACGATGCTTCTCTCATTCTCTGTACTGTAGTTCCGTGCTCCTCACCGGCTTGGACAACGTAAAAGTGCCGGCATGTCTATTGATTCTACCATGTGAACGGGCAGTTGTGCTAGCACTTTGGTGGTTGGCGAACCGATCCGTGAGAGCGACGCAGAAATATTTATGGCTAACGTCTCTCGGATCACCAACCCACTCCAGTCTCGATCGAAAAGAAGAGAGAATAAACTGCGCGCAGCTAGTCGCTAGTCCTCGAGCCGTGGTATACTGCCGTCGATTATAGAAGTTCTTTTGTCCTAGAATCCGCTGGTGTTTCTGAGGTCATATGGGATATGGCTACAAGGAAAAAGGGTTGCACTTGCATCTCGTGGTCCATAGATCGGGGATTATATCCAAGTCTACAAGTGAGTATTATCGGGAAAACCTTCTGGAGAACTTCGCAAGGTAGACCTAAAAGAACTGGAGCGTTTCAAATTTTGTACGGAGCAACATTTCACGGTTTAAGCGCCCACAGCTTTCAAGCTGTTGAATGGTTCGGCGCCCGGCGACAGACTGACGATGGAATCGATGGATGCAATTTATGTGCCCATTTAACTTGGCCGCTTATGGGCCAGTTCTTTTCGGCTTCCTGAAAAATTGGCTTCTCCGAGAAGTTGTCCTCTAACAGCTTCCTGGAGAAACCACCACCTAAATTTGATTCGGCTGACAAACTAGTTTGGTCTAAACTATTTTGAAAGTCATGGTAAATTTATGAGAACAACTTTTAGTAGAAGTCGGTTCTAAAAGCCGAAAAGAACGGACCCTATGTTGTTCCAAAGCTGGCTTACATAATCAATTGGCCTGCCAACCCATACCTAAATTCCGATTCCCACAGGCTCCAAACTGCTAACATATTGGACAAGAACTATGTATGTACAAGAAAAGCAGCAAGTATCTCGCAAAAAAGCAGCAGCAAGTAAGACATGACCATGCTAACATTTCAGTTTTTCGGAACCATTTTAACTAGTCTTTTACTCCAACACTTACTGACTTACACCACCGGAGTGATTCGGTGTCATATCATGGTTAACATGAACGGACCCTCCCCTGAAAAAGAATACACACGACTGGACGACTGGATGATCCCAGCTGCGCCGAGCACAAGAATGCAGCAGACAAGCATTCGCCAGGAGCTCAGCATACTTTTCAAGCTTAAACTTAGGAACTGTGAATTTGCTAGAATCAAGAACTAATTTGTGGCATTCCAGTAGTTAGGAAAACTTAGGAACTGCAACTACAGAGCTTGTTTGATAGCTAGAATTTTTAGAAATTCATCGTCTCCTGCTGATCAGTCTGCAGTCAATTTTGAATGAAAAAATTCCTTGATGCACTTCGTACTTTCAAAAACTGTGTATTTTTCATGTGATGCAACCAAACAAATTCAATTATCCATGATCATGTGTTTTCAGTTCTTATACTGTAGGAGTAGTAAACAATATGCCATGACATCCAACTCTTATGTTTTTCTTGTTCCCTCAGACTGGGAATGAATCAAGGAGGCCACAAATTAGAAACCAACATGCGCAGACTAGGCACAAAGTTGTCACGAATTCAGTTTCATAGTTGTATCTTGGAAATGCCAATGCTATAATATTCATGAGGCAAAGGTCATAAACTAGTTTTGCCGCACTTGGATCTTCAGTTCAGAAACATTCAAAACTGAGCCTGCAGTCCCCATATACCAAAGATACACAGTACAAACCCCACAATCTTAGTATCTTTGAGCACATTCTATAAAAAAGATGGGGGAAGTGGAAGACCAAACAGAAACAGCATACAACTTTGCAATCACTGGGAGCTAAAAGAACAAGGGGCAACACCTCTACAAATGGTAAACATCACATAGGACCAAATGGCTCTGGGAGTGGTTCAAACCGGTGATCGAACACAGGGCTCTGGTCAAACTTGTCATCGACACTGTGCAACCAGTCCGTGTTCTTTGTGTCCTCCCTAAGCAACATGTCCTCATACCTTGAACAGCCATATATATCCACTTCACTCAATGTCTCTTTAGCTCCAATGCTTTCTCTATCTGGGGAATCAGTTGAGCTACCGCCATAGTATGAAAGAGCTCCATTGGAATCACCGGAGAAGTGTCCATTGGTACTACCATTGTCGGTATAGGCGCCATGGTCACCATTTGAGATGTGATGACCAGGATCTGATCTGCGAGTTGGCTGGCCCTTTGCAGTAGAAGACCGAATGCCATGAGGAAATAGAGATGCACCACGAATGCCACCCAAGTTTTGACGAATGTCCTAACATAAGTACCAGCCATTAAGTTTCTTCTAAATAAAATATATTAACTAAACTAAATCAAATTAATAGTGGGTTCTAGATCTACAATATTGAACACAACAATTGGTTTAAAGCTTTTCACAGAGAAATAGAAAGACATATTATCAATTTTGAATGGCACTTCCATAGAGAATATAAACATGAGGGGTAAAGGGTGAACATACCATGTGCTTGATTGCCATATCAATTGACTTCCTTGATATTGTCCTGCCGAATCCATTTTCTGCACTTGTGGCAGACCGGGAGGGTCTAGCAGGCTGGCTGTCCATAACAGATCTCTCAGCCTGTCTATTCTGGTTTCCACTGATAAGAGAAGGTGCCTTGGATGGTGCATCAGAAAATTTACTTCGAGTAATAGCAGGCACAGACATCTTCTTCACAGGAGCTGATGTAACTGGTTCAGCATTTGGGGCTGACCTGGCTCCCAGACCAATTCCTGGCCGTGCTCTACCAGCAGAGAGTGGTCTGTCTGGTATCTTAGTCCTTAAGTTAGCGGGAGTATCACTTGGGAAATGTGGAAGATCTAGTGTCTTAACTGGAGCTCGCAGACGTGGATTTGGGGAACTTGGACGGGATGATGGTGCTGACGAAGGTGCTGAAATTCGACCACGGCTCTCTACCGATCGACCACTAGATGTTAAGTTATTGCTGCCAGAAATCCTCCCAACAGAAGGTGAGCGAGCAATGGGTGGAGCTGATGAACGCATGACAGGCTGGCGTGTTGGTGTAGATGATCGAGAGCTAGAACGGGTCACTGAAGCAGCTTTACTTGAAGAAGAGCTAGAACGACATATTGCAGGTATTGTGCCAGAGGATGAGCTGGGACGACTCACTGCAGGAGCTGTGCTTGAAGATGAGCTAGAAAAGCTTCGGGGCCGAGATGTTGGAGTTGAAGACCTTGAGTTCTGTGCTGATGTGGCCTTCACAGCAGTTGAGTTGGGCATGGAGTTGGAAACGGATGGACGGGTTTTGTCTGGAGTAGATGGACAAGTTTTGACTGGGGTAGCCGGGCGAGTTTTGACCGGAGTGGATGGACGAATTTTGACTGGAGTCGCCGGACGGGTTTTGACTGGAGTAGACGACCGTGCTACCACTGGATGTGAAGCTACAACTGATGGTTTCGATGAGGGAACAGTGCCAATCCTCTTGCTCGGTGTTGTAGGTCTCGAACTGACAGAAGAAATGCTTCCATTGAGCACTGATGACCTGTTATTGCTAGATAAGGGAGCAGATTGGATAGAAGGGCGGGAGTTACATCGTGCAGGTCTAGTAGAAACTATGGAATGCCTGTTCTCTGTTTCATAAACAGAAAGCTGCAACAAACATGTGACAGTGTTATGTTAGTTATGATCATCATAGACCAACTAAGCAAATATTAGGTTTCAACAAACAATTGTACAGATAAGTACGATCTCATGCTTAGATGAGACAGGAGTCACAGGATACACTGTGAGATGACTATACTAAGTCAGCGAGATCCAAGGGTTCACAGCAGCACAAAAGAAAAACCGCCTGGAAGTCCATCCCATTCCTAACCACAGGTTGCTTTCACTGGACGAGAAAAATTAAAAGTGTGTTCTAGATTCAAAAGTACTATTGTGATCGTCTAGAAAGATATCAAATGTGTAAAATATTGGCAGGCTGGCATGTAACCAAAGTATTATGCAAGGGATACTTCTTTGAAACTACATGTTGATAACGAAAGTTGAATCACCGGCATGTAAAAATCTGAAGCAAATAGTACTAACCCTTGATGCCCTGGTAGTGGAGGATGATCTAGTGGTAGTATGTTTGGACACATTTGAGGGTGGAACTTTCTCAGCAACCTCCAATGCAGGAAAACGGGGTGTTCCTGGGGGAGTCAGAAGCCTAAGAAATACATTCACATGTTATGTACAGTCAAATAAGATAAGCAATAACACAAGCATACATGTGTGCACATCAAAGATCAGAATGTTTCACCCTGTATAACCTTGACCAACAACACAACACTACATTTTTGTGTCAAGCCTTGCGTATCAAATAAACTTTGTCATTCATCCAGATGGTTATATACTTATCTCAGCCCAGCACTGGAGTGTGGTACAACTCAGAGGCAAGTCTTTTACGTATTGCTACATAAGTGGATTCAACATTGCAATAATTATATAGAAAATTACAGACTAACTAAATTAAGTTTGGAATTGGTCAATTATATTTATAGGTAACCAGTTCCCACTAGTCCATCTTTCAGCTTCCCTAAATGACTTTCATTGTAATATTTTCCTACAAATATTGCAGAGTTATTACATTATCCCATTAACTGTTACAGTGAATCCTAAAAGTTGGCAATGCTATCGGTCAACGGTCTAATTTTGAAAGTTGCATTCATTCATTTTTAATGAGCCATTGCATTCATTTATTTTGCCTTTCCAACAAAAAGTGGTGCAGCCAACTCATTGCTCTAACAGGAATGAGCCCACTGAACACACATACTTCTCTTTGCTCTCAACGCAACTAATCCTAGCTAAACCAACCTACTTCACTTATTTACTAGAAACAATGACAGCCAACAATAGCCAACCATGATCCAGGCAATACCGTTGATTCCACGCAAAAACAGACACAGTTCACATAATTGCAAACAAGATCAGTACGACTCGTCCGAGAACGACCAACCCAACTGCCCAAAACGTTTGAAAACGCAGCATTGCCACCGATTTCACTGAGCTTGGATGAGGGGTTCACCGATTGCAAGAAAAAAACATGGAACCACACCCAAATTCAGCAAACCAGATCACCATTCACTACCAAACGGGGGCAATGATTAGTGCATCACCAGTCGTAGTCGTGCTTCCCGATCTCCGTGTTCAGTAAGTCCTCCATCTCAACCCCGCCTCAAGCTCCAAGCCCCCCACCAGATCGACTCCAGCAAACTGCAAAGGGATAGAGGACAGGAAAAAAAAATCACTCGTAAACTCAAAGGCATGCTACAGAACTCAACAGCTTCGGCTTACTACTCACACTATCTCCGGTGATGGAACCACGGGGATCCAGCGAGGCGCGGCCGGGAGTCGATCCGCCGTACGGTGCTCGGATCGGGAGAGGAGGGGTTCGCGGGCTCTCCCTCCTCCTCCTCCCACGCCGGCGCGGCGCTTCGAGAAGCTGCGAGCTCCTGCTTCCGAGTCCTCCTTTGGCCTTTGCTTGTGGCGATGAGGTGCGTGCGGCTACGGTGCGAGGCTGCGACGAGGGAAGGAGGCGACCGTGAGTCCGGAGACGAAGAGGAAGAAGCGAGAAAGACGGATTCGTGTGCTCCCCGCAGTTAATTATTTCCCCTAGACGGATTTCGTTTGGCTTTCCGATTTGAATCACGGGGCGGTAAATACTGGGGCATGGAAGTCACGAGTGCTTCTTCCATGTGGACCCAGTTCCCAGTTTGCGGTCCTAGCTTGGGTGAACGAAAGGATCAAAAAAGGAGCGGTAAGTCTTGAAGGTCGGCGGCGTCTTTAAAGGACAGAGGCGACGTGTCGAAATTTATGGGGCCCACAATGCCGACCTGTCAGTTTTACCGATGGCTAAACGGGCCCGCGTGTCGTAGACTGGCGAGGCTCCGGGTCAAGATAGTAATGTCAAGCGGGATGATTGTTTTATCAGGTGTCAGCCGTTACGGCCCACGGGTGTACCCTAATCTGCAACTTTGGCAAGCTTCTGTCATTACATAATTGGCGATACCGATGGTCAAGTACGCTATTTCAGCAGTACAGCCCAACATGCCGCGCCAATTAGTTGTTCAAGAACATGGCACGCCCTTGGTCAACGATGCAGCCAAATGTAGTTTAATCGAGTGGATTGATGAACCGGCGAGCAACGAAATTAAGAAGGCCAATGCAGTATAGCTTAGCTGCCGTAGCACATGAGTTGGCTCAGATCGACTTGCCAATTCAGCGCAAGAGTTCTCTCCGGTTGATAGAAGTACGTACTGCATCAGGTTAGATACACCGATTGACAGAAATGCTGTACAACGATTAACTACAGTCTACACGGTAGCCGCAGCAAGTCCCGTAAGTTAGTAACGTAAGTCGCCTGTAAGTGCAAAACCACTGCTACTACTACTCATGACCGTATTTGCCGCATTTCGTGAATGAATCATGCATGCTGATTCAGTCCCTTTACTGAAAGAGTGAAAGGTAAATACCGTACCTTGCATCTGTTCATGTAACGCATTGCTCGCTCGTTCAGCCATCACGTACAAAGGGCAGGTAGCTGGAGTTATCAGTGCAGCTTCTCACGCCCGACATACAAACATCAGTTAATGAGAGCAAAACGCTTTCGTTTACTAGTATCAGCGGTCTCTCGTGAAAGTTATAAACTCCAATCTCCTACTGGGTACGGAGTACATGCAGACGCCATCGCATCTTGTACAAATCTCGTAGCGAATGACATACCATTGCGGTTTAACGCCAGACTCTGCTCACCACCAATTAATCTTAGTAGTGCGTTGTGCTTAGCTCATTCAAAGGACAGCATTCAGCGGACATCCGAATATTTTTCAGCTGTCAGCTTCAGGCCAGGCGTACGAATCCCGTACCTGTATAAACTAGCACTTGGGTCGCCGTTTACTTTGCAATCCAATATAAAGGCCCCCGCCGTCCTTTCTTAATTCTTCTTCGCTGAAAGCCACAGTTCCCGACTAGCGATTGGCAGATGGTGACCAGGCGAGGCGGTGACCCTGCAGACAAATGCATTGTTGTGCCGTGTGAACCGGTGTCGCATTTGTTCATGATCCCGTCTGAGGCTATGCGCTCCGCACTGCTGTATCAGATATTCAGATAACGCACAAAGACGCCGAGAACATCGGTCGACATCACGATCCACCCTCCGATGCCGTTGGAGAGTGAAACTGAGGGGGCCACGATCTTCCTCTGTTTCGTACTTGCCACCGATTTCTACGCCTCCTTTTCTTTTATCTTTATATTTAAGCTTGCTGATATCAGGAATCGTTCACGTTTGGATTCACCCACCGTTCTTTTGCTGTCGTCAGTGAGAAGATGCATTGCCATCTGCTGTCAACACGCGTGCTGCTTTGACAGGCCTAAAGCGAGCTGCTTATGGTTATCTCTTGGGCTTTATTTTACTGATAAGATTGTCGGGACCGACGGGACGTGTAGGTTGTGCTTACCACGTAAATCAGAGAAGCAAAACCGTGACACGGATGTTACCAAGTGAAAACGGAATATTCTGCGAGAACAGATACATATGTGGCGTAGCTTAGCAGTTGAGATGACCTTGATCAAACCTGAACCACCATCCGGAAGCTGCTTGTTCTCTGGCTGGAAACGGGAGAAACATGTTGTGATTCATACGCAATATAAAAAGTTCCCACGGGTGGAATTGTCTTGTGTACGACTGGTGATCGTCAAGGGTTAGGTTATTGAACTCTTCAAGTTCACAAGGAGCGAAATACTAGTACACACATGATCGCACAATCCAATCAAGTGTCCTTGTCTTGGACTGATCAATGGCGCCGTACAAAGGGGCAAGTCGCAGCCCAGCGAAATCAGACGACACACACAGTGTTGCCGACGATGGTTTCTCCTCTGGTCGCACTCGACTCGACTCACGCCTGAAGGTGAAAGGTGGCTGGTTATTTCTGGAGGTCCATGCTGCGCTAATAATAACCCTCTGAGATTATGCAAACATTTTTAGCATGAATAACTGATTTAGGAAAGGTCAAAAGCAAGCGCCCCGTCAAGTTAGGACTCTTAAAATTTATCTCACCACTTTCAAGTCAGGAATAAAATCAACACTAGACGATGTTGCCTGCAATGATATGCTAAATAAATTCAGGGTTTCGTTCGAAAGGAAGGATGAAAAGATTAAAGTGCAATGTTCTACTTTAAGACCGAGTAAACATCTGAGGTTTATGGATATGGCTATAGATGCAACTGGGTTATGACTTATGAGATGGTTGTTGTCTTGGTCTATACTATGTCGGACGGAGCAATGCAAGAAAAAAAAATGGTCGACAAGAAGAAATTAGAGAAATGTTTGCCGGATTTGGATCCCTGACTTAAAGTCAGTGACTTTGTTTGTCAGGGGATGTGCATTTCAACATTTGTAACGGTCTAGCAATACGATCAGTGATTTCGGAGTTATAGCGGTTGGTATAGGTTGTTCTTCATTTCTCTGGTAAACTCCGATACTCTGTAATAAATGTTACTCCCTCCTGTCCTAAATTCTTATCGTGATTTTAGTACAAATTTGAACTAAAATCACGACAAGAATTTAGGATCGGATGGAGTATATTGTGAGCATGCCCTAAGTATGTTCTCTAACATCTTAAAAGAAGAATACAGAGTAGTACATGACAGTTTATAGTACGATTCATGCATTTTAACTTGGCTGTTAAAACTGTCATGTTATAACTGTTCATGAATGATATGAAATGGCAACTCCCTTGATGATTATTTTGTGAACATGACTGATATAAAGCTTAAATTTCTATCTGCTGAAGGATGATACTCACACGCAACCAAAAAATTAATAAAATCCACAGTATTGTACTTACATAACCCTTACATAATACTATTCCCTCCGATCCATATTAATTATCGAAATCTTACACGTATCTAGACGTTTTTTAGGCATAACTACATTCATATTTGAGCAAATTTAAAACAATTAATATGGAACGAAGGGAGTAATACTATTTACCTTTCACCGGTTTTGGATGCACGATCACTCACGGCACAGAAGAAAGAGAACAAAGAATCGCTGTGAATCACTCTACAAGAATCACTTTTAATCACCCAGCAAAACCGAACGACACACTCATCATCTTAAAAAAGACCGCTACTTTTCTACTCAAGAAAATACTATGGACAAACACTACGATTTGCGATGAAACTTTTCTACTGTTGAAAATACTATGAACTAAAATCACGATTTCAGCAGCTGCACATCAGACCGTCCATCTCAACAGCAACCGTGTAGATTAGAGCGAGGTCAACATCAGACACAAGAAATGTCCAAAGCATCACCAATCAACCAAAAAAAAAGAAGACCAAGCAAAACCCCTCCCAAGTCCCAATCCATCGTGTCAGGTTTGACAATTCTGAACGAGAGACGCAGCCGCAGCAACAAGTCATAGATAGCTCCGCTTTGGGGTCCCTCTGAAAACATGACGGGTTTTGTTGCTTTGGACAAGTGGTCCCTGACGAGAACACCGTATCAGCACAGCACACAGCACGAGCTACGGCAGGGAGGGGCAGCGGTGGTCGCCAGCGGTTGGACCGCCGCGGACGCTTTCTTCTTCTTCTTCTTCTTCTTCTTCTTCTTCTTCCTCCGAGGCTTCCTCGTCACCCCAACGCACACAATAGAATAAGCAGCGCGAATAAATAAGTTGCTGCTTACTCCGGCCCTTGCTTCCTCCTTCCCTTTCCTCCCCTCCTCTCCTCCCCTGTCGTTCGTTCCTCCAAGCTCCAACAACCCACTCGCCCCGTGCCGCGGACGCCGCGGCCGCAATCCCAGTCCCAGAGAGGGGCGGGTGGAAAGCGCCGCTTGTAACAGTAGCTCCAAAAGGCAGAGGGTTTCCCGGGGCGGTTGTGGTCGCCGTGGGGACGGAAGCGAACGCGTCCGCATTTGCTCTCGCCTGCACCCGCGTTTGTTTCATCTCCTCCTGCTGTCTCGGGCATATCCGTGTCTGATTGCTGTTTGGGAGCGGGATTGGAGGTCAGTTTCTTCGTTTTGCTTCTCCTCCCCCTTCTCAATCCTCTCTTCGCGATTATTCTGCCGAGGGGGAACAACTCTGGGGTTTTTCGGTGGCCGGTTCACTTCACATTTTTTTTTCTCTGGTTAAAATTTCACTCCAGGTTATAGTTCTCCTTCTTCTGTTCATCCTTTGGATTCTCGTGCTTTTCCATTTGCAACTTCCAATCTCCATGTTCTTTGTGTGTCAAAACTGAAAACTGGAACTATCGAGAGAGATGCTTGATGCTTTGTTCTAGTAGCAAATACAGTACTATTATGCGGAAACGTGCATGTTGCTGCCGTGCAAATTTTACCTTACGTACGTCTGTAGCTGTACCTTCTAGTCTTTCACCAACTACTCCTATTTACCTTGTGCAATCAAAGTACGCGTTACTGACGAGGATGGCCTAATACTGTTAGTTTTAAAGATTTATTGTCACCAGCTGTGGAGCTTAAGCAATATGTAAGCTTGGCTTACTTTTCTCTAGTCAATGAAAGAGCCATATCTTCTCGCGGGTTGTTCGTCTGAACATAGCAGAGTCAGGTCAGGCACGTCGTTATCGTTAAGGATCTGAGACAGCCGAAATGCGTTCACACCTTGGGTGCCAGGAATAAGCACCTCCATTTTGGAGACACTTCGATCTTTAGAATGCTCCTAAGCACCTGTTTCTCTTGCTTGTTTATATTCTCAGATTGTTAGCAACTGTGCTGGGACGTCAAGTTGCTGCTGATTCTATTGTACAGACATGGCCAGGTTTGGAGGGTTCCTGTATGCAGCAATCCTCGTTGTTCTGTGCATTTTCCATGTGGATGTCGTAAGGGCACAAATCACTCACCCTACTGAAGGTAACCTCAAGTTTCCAGTTGGAAATTGTTCTGGGCAGAAGATTGCATGGCTTTGGCTCAGCAAGCCAAGCCCAAATGTCAATTCTATCCTGCACTCTTCAGATACTCCATTACATATTTAAAACCACCGCTGTGGATTGAATTTGTCCCTCTTACGTGCAGCAAATGCTCTCAGGGCTATCAGAGGCAGTTTGATTGATCCTATGAATAACCTTAAGAATTGGAACAGAGGGGATCCATGCACACCACGCTGGGCAGGAATCATCTGCGAAAAGATACCCAGTGATGCATATCTTCATGTGACAGAATTGTATGATTAACACACATGCTTATTATACCCGTACTTTCCTTTTTTCAATTCTGGTATGTTTTTTAAAATAGATATATTTTCTGGTAAGTGGGTGTCATTTTCATTAGAAGAAGCTCCGAGAAGGCGAAAGTTATAAAAGCAAACAAAGAAAAAGAAGGCAAAAGAAAAAAAAAACAAAGCCAAAACTGTACACTAGCGCTAGCTAGACAAGCTAATCAGGAAGGCGCGAGTGGAACCGCAGCCTTCGGAGGGCCTTGGTGCCGGCAATCATCTAGAGATTGGCCTCAGCCAAGATGGCTTCTACCAAAGTATGAACCTCGGGGGTAGCACCATTGAAAATGCAGTCACTGCGGAGACGCCAAAGTCACCAAGCAGTGAGAATGATGAGAGAACGAGTGCCCTTTCAATTGCCTTCACCAGCCCGGTCTGCAGGCGAACCAGCTTCTGGAGGAGTCATTCGGCTCGGAGCAAATGGACTGCAGATTGAATTTCTGCAAGACCTGGTGCCAAACCTGATGAGCGAAAACGCACCCAGTGAGAAGATGAGAAATGCTCTAAAAAACTTGACCTCAAAGGGGTAAGCCACCCCCCAGGCTTTTGCATTAAGAAGAAGACCTTCTCACGCAGGTCGAGAAACCCCCGAACTCCTGCCCCACACCATACACAGCGGCACCGAAGCCTGTGTGAGAGCGGGCGGGCCTTAGGTCTGTGCTTAAGGCGTGGGGCAGACGAGGGGATTTTTTAACCCCAGCCTGAAATTCGCTCCCACTGGGAGTGGGACTCAGGACCTGAGGAGTGCTACTAGAGTTGTTCCCTTAACCATTACGCCAAGGGCTCGTTCGCGATGAGAAATGCTCTAATCTCTTTGATCGTAGACTGGGCAGGCGTCCGGGTGATCAAGGCCCCTATTCTCTAGGCGGTCGGCGGAAGCAATTATTTTTCATGCACATGTTCCTCTGCTGAAGCAATTAGCCTTGTGAGTATTAACAAGCTACTGCAGCGAATGATAGCAACAGCCATAAAAGCAGCTCCCAAGTTAAACACTATAACTGAAATAGCAATTTTCTTTGTCAGCTCAACAGCACTCACATCTCCAATTTTTTCATCGAAGGACATATCTTGTCTATTGTATAAGCTACCCACGTATTTTCTGAGAGCAAAGACTATTACACTCAAGTTTAATACTGAAAGCTTAACAAAGTCTCTAAATTTCTCCAATATTTAATATAGTTTTCAGTGTCATTAGTACTGTAGGTCCTTTTAGTTACTGTTGTAGACTAAGTTTGCAATTCCTAGTAAAAAGAGGGTCACTCGCTGGTGCTTTTGTTGCATTGCTCTATCTTGTGTCCTAAAATCTGTTTGTTATTCACTTATCTTTCATTTCTGTATAAAGCATAATATGTTGATTGGGTAGCATGTTCTGTTCCGCTTAATAATGCATACCTTTTCATCACATAGGCAGTTGCTTAAGATGAATCTTTCTGGAACTTTGGCACCGGAGGTTGGTCTTCTGTCTCAGCTGAAAACATTGTAAGTACTAATTGGGTGGACTGTTAAAATTTCTAACTTTTGTAGCTGCTCAGCCTGTAGGTTTAGGTAGTTCTTTTTCAGGTTTGTTCATAGTTTAGAGCAGTTTTGGTTTCCTGTTTCTTAGCTTGGTTTTCTTCGTTCTTTCGTTTTGTTTGTTGCTTCTGTTGGGTTTCCCTGGTTGTCTTCCACTGTTGTCCGTTCATGGTCTGTACTTTGCGCCTTCTTTGGTGTTCTTCTAATATACAATGACACACATTTAGGTTCGAAGAAAAAAAAATGCTGACTGAATTTAGCCCTTTCAAGTGTTTTTTGAATATTGTACTGCATGGGCTCCACTTCATGTTTTTTATGGCTAAGTGGCTTTTGAGCAAGGCCCAGATTTTCTGACAAAACAAACTTACAAAAATGACAGAATTAGACAGAAAAATAACAGATCTTGTCCCATTTGAACTGTTCCTTTCATGTTACTTGTTTATTCGGTGTGCATGCTTTTTATACCATCAGGTACCCAACATATGTGAGATAACTGCTGTACTTATTGTTTTGGAAGGGATTTTATGTGGAACAATTTGACTGGAAGCATCCCGAAAGAGATAGGCAATATCACAACGCTCAAGCTTATGTAAGTTCCTCTTATCTGAACTAACTTCTGTACCCTTTTTTCAGTGTGGACATGAAGCCACAGTACTTGTTTATCATGCAAAGCGACAGAAGTCTAAGTGCAAAACAACATTTTCTCTCGTTCTTTTCTTCATTGTGTCCAAAAAAAACAAAATAAAGGCCCGTTTATCTGATTCAGCATTGGGGATGGCATTTGTGTTTGATCCCATATATTTAGTGTTGTTATTAGACAGGGACATTTTTCCAATCTTATTTAATGAAATATGGTTGTGTACATCTGTGGATGTAGATGACCGGAGGTGTTTACCTTCCTTTTTGGAAAATAAAAGAGTTGTCCAATCTTCTTTTTTTAACTAAAAGGAAAGCTGCAGTAAATGGGCTAAAACAACTTAGCATTGAGTGTAGACGTGTAGTGAATCCTGACAAGTATGTATATAGGTCATGAAGCACCTAGGTCCTAGGCAGTTTTATATAGTTCTCTGTGCAGTAGTCCAGGTTGCCATTAGGTCAATCTGCCTTTTATGTCGTCTTGTATAGCATGTCTTAGAAAATTCTCCCCTCTCGTGTCAATGTTTTTGTTGTGCGGGTTAGTTTTCTTGCTGTTCTACATTCACTTTTGTCCAAACATAAATATATTTACGGTCTAGTGTTTTCCTTCAATCTTGATGGAAACTTGTGTACACTTTCTTTAGATATAAGTAAACATTCATAATAATATTCACTGTCACTACCTCAATTTTTGCAGAACTTTGAATGGTAATCAGCTATCTGGCACCTTACCAGATGAGATTGGCTCTCTCCAGAACTTAAACAGATTACAAATCGATGAAAACCAAATATCTGGACCCATACCTAAATCGTTTGCTAACTTAACAAGCATGAGGCATCTGTAAGTATCAAGTATCATAGTCTTCTCACTTTCATTCCTATGTTGCTTTTTATTTCGCCCTTTGTAATCGTGACTCCCCTTTTACCTCTAGTCACTTGAACAACAATTCATTAAGTGGGCAAATCCCATCTGAGTTGTCCAGATTACCCGAGCTCCTTCATCTGTAAGTGGACATCTGCTTCTGTTCTGATTTTTCTATCCTGTTATGCAATCTGCAGTGGTTGTGTTTAAATTTGTCTTGTACTGTAAACTGCAGCCTTGTGGATTCCAATAATTTATCTGGACCTCTTCCCCCCAAATTAGCGGAGACACGCAGTTTGAAAATACTGTAAGTGCAGTGGTACCCAAAGAGACTTCGTTGACATAGAAAGTTGCTTCGTATCAGAATGTGTTCTGGTTTATTTCAGTTCCTGGTTGCTTGATGATTATACTTACTTTCGCTGCCTGAGAAGACTAATTAATACTGAAAATTTCTTGAGTATACTCTAATATAACTTTGCCGGTGTATTAAATCTATTTTGGCTTGTTACTAAACAAGTACTCCCTCCGATCCTAAATTCTTGTCGTTGTTTTAATTTAGGATCGGAGGGAGTAGCAAATATCTTTCTCTTCGAGGATGTTTCTTTGTTCTTTTAGATAAATTTAACACTTATGTTAGCTAATTACATTCATCTTTATCTGTGTCTTTCTACTTCTAGTCAGGCTGATAATAATAACTTCAGTGGAAGTTCCATCCCTGCTGCATACAACAACATACCGACACTTTTAAAGCTGTGAGTACAACCCCTTTCCCTTTTTAGTATTTGAATTAGATGCAGATGCAGGGTATTGCATGGGCCATAAGAAATACTCCCTCCGATCCATATTAATTGTCGAAATATTACATGTATCTAGACGCTTTCTAGGCATAGATACGTCCATATTTGGGTAAATTTGAGACAATTAATATGGATCGGAGGGAGTTCAGACTTGCAGAGGCTATCACAAGTTTGAGTGGAAAATATGAACGTTCTTTTTGAAATGTATGTTTTGAGACCTTGAGATATGAGTAACACCCCCTTGCAACAACAAAATAATAATTCAGTTGATTAACTTCATTCAATAAGATTAACACATATTCTCCATCATACTTGAACTCAAATCAAGATGTATGTTCAAGTTTGTAATCCTTTTTCATGTTAGCAGGAGTCTTAGGAATTGCAGTTTGCAAGGAGTTATCCCTGACCTAAGTGGCATACCTCAACTTGGATATTTGTAAGTCCAGATCAAAATAAATGCTGCAATTTCTTTCTCAGTCTTACTATTTTTGAAATCCTGCTATCAAAGATTGTCCTTTTATTTTAGTTTGTAGCAGCAATTTTGGAACAGCTGCTTTGTCCAGAATATGTTTCTAAGTAATTGTGTTGGCTAATTCAGGAGATTATTCAGTATCTCTTTGCTAATTCTGGCATGCACTTTCAGGGATCTTAGCTGGAACCAACTGACAGGATCTATCCCAACCAATAAGCTCGCTTCAAATATCACAACGATGTATGTTGCTCTTGGTAATAGTGTGTATTTTAAAATAACTAAACTAACTTTTAGTTTCTGGCAGTGATTTGTCGCACAACTTTCTCAATGGAACTATTCCGGCAAACTTCTCTGGGCTACCCAATCTTCAGTTCTTGTAAGTAACGTTACCTTACAAAATGATGCTCTTATGCCTGATAACTGTGCTAATCTCTCATGCCACTGAAGATGAATGCTTTCCTTGTTGAACTATAGATTATTATGTTCTTTTCAGAAACTAATAGTGTAAGGAAAAAAAGAGTAGGTAAACTGATTTACTTTGCAAGTACAAGTATGTTGCTAGCAATATCTGCTACTTATTTTGCTAGAGGTATATGAAATTATCGTTTTACAGGTCAATTGAAGGGAACCGCCTCGACGGTGCTGTTCCATCGGCTATCTGGAGTAACATCACTTTTACAGGAAACAGAAGCCTTGTTCTGTATGATACTCTTCTGCATATGCACTTTCTGCTAATCTATTCGTGATATGCATATATAATATATAATGTGTTTTTATAATAATGCAGGGATTTTCAAAGCAACTCCCTCGACACTATTCCGGCTACATTTGAGCCTCCAAAAGCTGCCACTGTTCTGTATGTTGTTTTGCCATGGAAAATTGATATCAGTTTGCACTTCTTGCGCACTTATATACATAGCCCACGTTCAGCTCTATAATTTGTTGGGAATATAGAAATTTCATCGCTGGAGATCTGAACAGTTTGACATTAGCAGCATCAGCTGTCAAGTTACAGCTGGTAGCACACCTGTATAAGAGATGTTAAGGTTAATACAGATTCTATAACGTGGAAAAATACAAAAATAATAATCACCCTGAGATTTTCAACCAAATCATCTCTCTCTGATATGACAAATAGCATTACAATCATTATCATTTTCTGCAGGCTTTTTGGAAACCCTGTATGTGACAGTTCTAATTCAGCTCGAGCAGCCGGTCTTTGTCAACCCACGTCTGTAAATGAAGCACCCTCTGGACAG
Organism: Brachypodium distachyon; assembly: GCF_000005505.3. Classification (NCBI taxonomy): domain Eukaryota; kingdom Viridiplantae; phylum Streptophyta; class Magnoliopsida; order Poales; family Poaceae; genus Brachypodium; species Brachypodium distachyon. Next base: position 52,309,328 of record NC_016132.3, on the reverse strand, counting down.
GGACCACAAGTCAGTATAAATTGTGCTCCTTGCCCAAAGGATAAAACTTATGAATACAATCCATCGTCCCCTATACCTTGCTTCTGTGCTGTGCCACTCGGAGTTGGATTTCGGCTGAAGAGTCCAGGGATCGCCGACTTCCGTTCCTACAAAGAAGCCTTTGAGATCGACTCAACCTCTGAATTGCACCTGCAGATTTACCAGCTATACATTGAGCACTACATATGGGAGGCCGGTCCAAGGCTGAATATGCATTTGAAGTTATTCCCAAGTAATACTACTTTATTCAATATGTCTGAGGTTGTGCAGCTCAGACATTTACTTGCTGGATGGGAGGTTACTCTATCGGATATTTTTGGTCCATATGAGCTTCTGAATTTCACGCTTGGTTCCTATGCAGACGGTATGCAGAATTTATTTTGCAGAAGAAAATTACATTCACAATTTTACCATATTAAACAATTAGTTGAAATGTGTCATCTTTATGTGTAATTAGTTTGCAAAGACAGACAGTGGAATATTACTGAAATTTTGTGATTGTTTCATATGCTAGTAGAATCAGATATCCATGTATGGTCTATAGTGTTCGTACGGAATATTTGGTGTTATTATGTTCAGCAATTGGTGATTGTTTCATGCAACATAATAGATCTTGGTTATTTCTTTGCCTTCTTCTAGCCTATATGCTATGCATTTTTGTTGTGAATTTAGAACGTGGTTGTCAATACGTGAGATTCACCACTACATGTTCTCATAAGGCATACCAACTTAACAAGGAGAAGATAATGAGATCTTTTCAAAAGGCATACCAACTTAACAAGGAATTTAGAATATTTGTATTGCTAGTTTACGATTCACCACTACATGTTTTCACACTGCCGTACAAAAAATACTCCATCCAGTTTTATGATTCACCAGTTTATTGTTTTGACTCCTTGTGCAGAATTTCCAACTGTGGTGTCGTCAGGTTTAAGCAAGGGCGCGCTAGCTGGAATTTTGGCAGGAACCATAACTGCTGCTATTGCAATGTCAGTGGTTTCTACAATTTTTATAATGAAAAGACGCTCAAAACGTCGAACAGTTTCGAGGCGCTCATGTAAGTCAGGGGCATCCTTCATTTATATGGGAGTTCTAAAGACTAAAGAGACAACATCTGATATGTTTCAACTCTATAGCAAGTAAACTTTTAGAGTTTCTATAGGTGTTAAACTCAGACCACCATATCTAAAGAGGTATGTTATTTTGCAGTACTGTCAAGGTTCTCTGTCAAGGTTGATGGTGTGAGATTCTTCACATTTGAAGAAATGGCTGGAGCAACAAATGATTTTGATGATTCAGCTCAAGTTGGTCAGGGAGGTTATGGAAAAGTCTATAAAGGAAATCTAGCTGATGGAACAGCTGTTGCAATCAAACGAGCACATGAAGACTCTCTGCAAGGTTCAAAGGAATTTTGCACAGAAATAGAATTGCTGTCAAGATTGCATCATCGTAATTTGGTTTCTCTGATTGGCTATTGTGATGAAGAAGATGAACAGGTGCATATGTCAATTTGTAAGATCGTTCACGTAGAATAAAATATATTGGTCATGTTGTTCTAAGCATGCTTATCATGTATGCAGAAGTATATGCAGACTGCAGTAATTGTTTTTCACAGAGAATTGTGTTTTGCAGATGCTGGTGTATGAATTCATGCCAAATGGCACCCTACGTGATCATCTTTCTGGTGAGTAAGCGGCAAGTCACGCTTTCAAGTTTTCCTACCTTCTTTTCACCCCATATAACCATGGTTTCTTACATTGGTCGATTATGGTCCCAGCACATCTCCCGGTATCCATATTCAGTCTGTTTGTTGTTAGTCTGATGTGTTTTCTTTGGGCACTGAAAATAAATAAATCAAAGTGCATAATTCTAAACTTGTGTTGGATGTTAAGCACCTAATCTAATATAATACTTCTTGCAGTAACTTCTAAAATACCTCTGAATTTTAGTCAGAGGTTGCATATTGCACTGGGTGCTTCAAAGGGAATCCTCTATCTACACACTGAGGCAGATCCTCCTATATTTCACCGTGATGTTAAGGCCACCAACATTCTATTGGACTCCAAGTTTGTAGCGAAGGTGGCTGACTTTGGTCTTTCAAGGCTTGCTCCAGTCCCGGATATTGAAGGAACTTTGCCAGCTCATATCTCCACTGTTGTTAAGGGCACTCCAGTAAGTCTCATTAGACCTTGCAATCTAGCAAGACCTGCACCCATCATGATCCAATTTTTACTGTTCCATGACAGACAACAGGCAACACAATACTTGTTTTTCTTGTAATGTGCAAGTTTGGTTGATCATATCTATCATATTTCCTTTTGGCAGGGCTATCTCGATCCAGAATACTTCCTAACTCATAAATTGACAGAGAAAAGTGATGTCTATAGCCTTGGTATTGTGCTTCTTGAACTACTGACAGGGATGAAGCCAATCCAGCACGGCAAAAACATCGTTAGAGAGGTAACGACGGTTCCGCTCTGAGTTACACCTAGTACCCCGATTTAATTAACTGTTTACACCTAGTATTGTTGTTTAGGTATTGGAACTTTTTTGACCATTCAGTAAGAATATCAGTAATTCATTAGAATTTTATTAGCGAACTATATAAACTGTTTCTTACTATAGGTAAATACGGCTTACCGATCGGGAGACATTTCTGGAATCATCGACAGCAGAATCTCCTCATGCTCCCCAGAATGTATCACAAGGTTCCTGTCGCTGGCCCTGAAGTGCTGCCAGGATGAGACCGATGCGAGGCCTTACATGGCTGAGATTGTCAGGGAGCTCGATGCCATCCGGAGTTTGTTGCCTGAAGGAGAGGATCTTGTGTCGGTAACCTCCATGGAGATAGGCTCCTCGGCCACACTAACTAAATCCACCTCGAACTCCGTGACAACGACCACCGGGGAGCATTTTGGCTCATTCCAAACCTCCGGCAGCGGCCGCGCCCACAGTGGCATCCCATCCGGGACAGTGGCTCCTCGCTAGCATGGCCAGCCAGTGTTTTTTCGTGTTGTAAATGGGCATAGGCAGTAGGCTTGTAAGTAATTGATGCATTGTAGAACGCTGGTTTGGCCTGCCGGGCGATTTGTTCTTCTGTAAATGAAATGTGTGTTGTGCGTTTCTGAAGATCAGGGTGTTTAACAACTGTAGGATGCAATGTTTCTTTTTTATCGGGAACTGTAGGATGCAATGTTACTACTGATATATACTGTTGTGGAGTACTGGAGTGTAAATGACAAAGGGTGAATGCTGACGAAATCCTTTCAGCTACAGACTTGCACTGCTACGGTCGGATTGACTGGAAACTCTGTTGATTTCTCTCCGCAGTCTACAGCGCATTTCGTCCAGCCTCTTTGGGAATTTGCATGCATTCCAGGGTAACAAACTAACAATGCCGCTTGTTACACTGACGCTGTGACCAAAACAAACAGACGAACTACATAAGCTTACCTTTTCCGGCTAAAAAAGGCAAATGGTGAGACTGCGCACCAACATGAAGAGTATACAATAGGCTACGGGCAACAATCAAACACTCTATATAAGCTTCTGCAAACTATTTCCACAAGAAATCGAGTTTCAACAAGATGGTGATGACCAACACGTAGTCACCAAGGCAAACTAACTTCTCAGACCTCAGCTCGTGTCAGCAAAACGAACGCGTGCTGAAAACCGTTTCACTTTTTACAGGGACGCCGTTTCATCTAGAATCGCCGTGTCATCCATACATGTCAAAGCTTTCGCCTGGCCGGAATTGGGAGAAGCTCCCGGGGGTCTCCACCTTCCCCAAGAATTGATCAATTCCTGCACGAACAACAAAAGATTCAGTACAGTAGCTTATATGCAAGTTTACGTGCTGTGTAATGATGGTATTCTGTTTGCCAAACGTACTTGGATTTGACATAACATTCGCATAGAAGGACATCTGGCCCAAACCGCCCGATGATTTAGAGCTGTTGTCGCTGTTGGATCCATACATCATACCACGGTTTTGCTCATGCTCCATATCCAAGTGACGATGCATCTCTGAGATCCTTTCGGGGTTGTGAGCTCTTGTGGCCATGTTCTGGTGAAGTGGCCCATCTGACTTAGGCTTCTTCTCGGTCGGGGACTCCTCGTCCGCCTCGGCCTCAGATTCAGCATTGTTTGGTAGAGAAGCAGCCTGCTTCCGCTTCGACCGTGCACGCCTGTTCTGGAACCAGTTGTAGACATTAGTCTCTGAGATCTGGCCATGCTGTGAGAGCTCTGCTGTGATATCTTTTATCTTTTGCTTGCTTGGTGTTCCATTTCCTTGGTCAAAAATGCTCTCAAGGATCTGCAGCTGCATCTGGGTTGGTGTCCAACGCTGCCTCGCTGTGATCTTGTGACCACCATGAACCATTAGAGGATCACAATACATATTACCAAGCCTCATTCCTGAGAAAAATGAAATCTCAGTTCAGCACAAAAGGAACTATCGGTTCGATCCACAACAAATACGGTAGAAACAAGAAAAATAAATTGAGAATGGGCAACGGGGCTCAGGAAACTCAAATGTTTGTGTCTTGGGAGTTGGTGCAATCTTTTAGTGGTATTAGATTGACTGAATTATATTATATATATATATTAAAAAAATCCTAGAGTGGTCGGAAATTCTTGTGAGGCCAGGTAGTAAAAATGAATAAACAGAAACTGCAAATGGGAAAAAAATATATGGTTAAGTTGTGAAGAAGAAATCTATTAAGTTGAGTATAAAGTATTGACTGATGCTCCAATACAGCATGGACAAGTATGCAACTGAACATGACTGTTTAAGTTATTATAATTGTATAATAATTAGTGTTTGACCTAGTAGAAAGATAATTAGATAAGTAAACATGTTACAAGATTCCTACATGTCAAGCATAAATTCTGCTGAACAGCAGAACATTGAAGAACAATAGAGGTGCACATGGGAACATGGCACGAAATGGTAATTGATCCTACACGACAAACTTGTGTCCCTAGATAATAAAGTATGCATTGTTAGCTATATTTCATTTGTGGTGCAGCATTTGAGCTCCCCTCTGTAACTTAATTAATGCTCACACTATTAGAGCATAAGTAACAAGGCCTGCGGCAACTATCATACAGTTTTTTTTTACAGTGTAACATAAGTAACAAGGCCCCAGCCATGAATATGACGTAGAGCCAACAAATCTTAAAGTCATTAACTCAACCAGTAAATGAAGTACCTCCCATGTATATTGTTGGCCCGATCTACTGTCAACTTCCTAATAAGTCATCAAATTGATGATATGGCACTTTCTTGTATTTCCTACAGTTCTCCATTTAGTTCACAAGCAACATGAAAATAATAAATGCATGAAATAAGTTTTTGAGGCGAGCTGTAGGGTAAATCCTACCAAACTGAAATTTATTAGCCAAACAATGGAGTTCACAAGCTCCAACCGCAAGCTCTAGTTTAGGCAAGCAATGGGGTGCTTTTACTGGCCGAGCCATTACACTAATCAAGAGGATGTCCATTACTATATTATCAATAGCTATAAGTATGCCAAGCAAACAAGAAACATAACAGGATCCTGCATAATTAATGATGGAAAATGACGCGCCATGAACCACAATCTCATCAACCGCCCACTGCATTACCATTGCAATCAATTCCTAACAACAAAAAATTATCAACGGATGAGGCACCATCTACGAGCATAAACAAAGTCAAAAGGTACTGTCACCACCAGTCGAAAACAACAGATTGAACTATACAGCACTAAAAAGAAAAGTTAAACCGATCCCAGTTATACTACCTCCAACGCTAAACATCATCTGTACAGATCTGATAGTAACCCATAACACCCGAATTTTGTTCATAAAGAAAGAAAGCGGGGTCCTTCAAAAAGTTGAGCCGTTTTCGCCCTTTATGCAGAAAGAGTAAACCGAACCATCAGCATGTGGTAGTTGCTAGTACAAGTGTACAGACCTGCGATGGAGTCCTGGTGCGCGGTGAGGGCGCGGTGCATCTCGACGAGTTGCTCGCAGATGGTGGCGTAGATGGAGATCTGCTTCCGGAGCACCTCCATCTGCTCGTCAGTCATGACCTTGACGTACCCCAGTGCCTCCACTCCGCCCCTCTCGTCCACCTGCTCGCCGGCCACGGCCACGGCCGCGGCGGTGGCCTTGTCCCACTCCATGGCTCCCCGCCGGCCCCTTGAGGAGGCACACAAAATTTCAGGAGAGAAAGAAGAACGGAATTTGGAAACATGGGCGGAGCCCCTGCCTTAATTTGGCGCAAGAAATTATGTACAGGTAAATTAAATCTGGCTGTTACGTGAAATGAGGAAGGAAAAAAGGAATGTTAACGTGATTTTGGGGGCGTTGGGTCGTCGTTTACCTCTTGGGACGGGGACTATCGCTCCGCGCTCGGGAGATTGGATCGATCGAGTCCACTGGCTCGTGCCGTCGCCTCGTCAAAACCTCAGCGGCTCAGCACCTCTGGATTGATCAGCAGCGGCGCTAAGGAAGTTGGGATGGATTGAGACGGCGGGCGGCCACGGCCACGCTGCTCAGCGGACAGCGGCTGAACCTACACGGCGGCGGCCGGCGGCGGAAGCCCGGGAGGGCCGGCGACTCCACGACTGGCCCGGCGCGGCTGCTTGAGGCCTGCCTCGCTGGGCGCTGGTCACCCTGCTGCCACGCCAACTCTGTCCGTCTGTGCCAAATTTCTTCACCTGTGTTCTCCCCAGTTTCTGGCTGGCAGGAGGAGAGGAGAAAGACGATCGGTTTCAAATTGAACTATGATGGAGTTGTGTGTGCGTCAGTGCGTGGATGGATTTGCGATAAGGAAGGGGATGAGTAGAACGGAAGTGTGGAGTGCGTAAAGGCAGGGGAAGAATGATGGTGGCGTGGGCATGTGAGGGGGGACGAAAGCTGAAGACGACTCCAGGTACTGTTGCTTGTCTTGTCTCGCTTCCAGGATCAACCAACTAATACCAGGTACTCCGTACTTAATTTATAGCACCGGCACGTCCATTAGACCGAATTGCCTGCGTAGCTGCGTGTCGAGAGATAAGATGCAACGCCATTCTGTTTGTCAACGCTGATGAAGAATATACAGCATGCATGGCCAACGAGATACTCCACAAGCCAATCATATATGATCGACACGGTGTCATGGACTACTCATTCGAAGTAGTAGAAAATGAAGAAGAGGAAGAACTCAGTTGTTTGTATATTTGCATTACGTGGACATACAAGTTAGCTATTGCGGACAGGTTGCCATGCACTTCTCCGTGGAGATTGATATACATTACGTAGTGGGATGTGTGGACGGATACATTAGTGGGATATATGGTAAAGGTACCATCCATGATCCATGCCTACTCCATTGGTGCAAGAGAAGCTGTACCCAATTCCATCCGCCGCTCATCATGCTTCATGCATGGAGCAGCAGCAGCACTCAGCTCAGGTCGATACTTGCAAAGTTCAAAACGAAAAAATAAAGCGTGTGCGCTCTCGACCGATAGGCAATCGATGGCTACGGAAGCAAGCCCCACTACCAAGTGCCGAAAAGCGAAAGGCGTGTGGAGAAAGATGGGGGAGAAAAGAAAAGACGTGCGTGGCATTTGACCCACGCCTGCCGGCAGCCGGCATGAGCTGAAAGAAAGAAGGAAAGAAAGACCTGCGATGGATGGGAGGCCGATGTGATGCTGCTTTTGGACCAAACGACACCCACATATGCACCGCACTCCGGCTCTCTCTCCCCTTCGCCGGAAATTCGGCCGCGCGTCGCTCTCGCTCGATCCAACGTGCGTCTGGGGGTAAATCATGGCTTGCAACGTGAGTCTGATGATGCTGCGTCGAAAAAAGAAAGAATTCAAGTCCGATACTGGTTCAAGAAAAGCAAAGGACTAATTTCTTTTGCACTCCGGAAAAAGAAAGGACATTGTAAAGGACAACCAGGCCGCTTAGCGCTAGCCGGTCTTGGCATGCACATGGTATGATGGTAACCTCAATTCTCTAATCCCTCTCGTTTAAAAAGCATTAACACCAGATTTTGTCATCATCCGCGCCGCGCCTGCGGATACAATGTCTAACCACTTCACTCCAAGGTCCTCTCTCTCTCTCTCTCTCTGTGGCTCTTCGTACCTGATTTTGTCCTTTGTGAGTATTTCTTTTCATTAACAAAGGTGTGGCATGGCTACGTACGTAGAATCAGCAAACATTTTCTTCGAAGTTTGGCCGCGCAGGAAAAAGATAATACTCCCAGTCCCAGCGGCACGCGCTAATAAGCTCCAGAACGTGCCAGGAGACCAGGACTCGGGAGGTTCCTGTCCCCTGGCCCGCAACGACGCGCTGCCGTGGATGCACGAAACCGACGCCATGCAAAGGCATTCGACGAGGCCGGCCCGTCCCGTGGTGGTCCGGGGAAGTGGATCTAGAACGACGGAAAAATTTAGAGGTTTTGATTTTCTACAGAAGCGATGCCATTTCGTGCTTCAGCAGCGACGGCCCAGCGGGCAGCGGTCGGCAGAGGAACAAAACTGCGGTTCATAGTAGTACGAACAAAAAGGCCTCCACGGGCCACGGCCTCGACGGATGGCACCCAACCCATGATCTCTTTCGAAAAGGAAACCGTGGTCAACCCGCAACGGGTGGCGCGACTCGGCCCCCCGAGCTCTGTCGCTCCGAGGCTTCAAAATCTCAGCATAAAGAGCCACGAGCCGCCGCCGCCGCCGGGAGAAATGGCGGCCGTGCGCTTCCCGCTGCGCGCTATCGTCTCCCACCCGCGTCCTCCGACCCGGCGCCTCCTCCTGCCGCTCCACGCCCACCTCCTCACCTCCGGCCGCCTCGCCTCCTCCCCGGCCACGCTCACATCTCTCGTCTCCCTCTACGCGCGCGTCCCGGCCCTCCACGCCCGCCTCCCGCTCCTCCTCTCCCCCACCTCCCCGCTCCCCTGCTTCAACGCCGGGCTCTCCCTGCCCCACCCTCTCGCGCTCTCCGTCTTCCGCCGCCTCCGCCTCGTCCACTCCCCCGACCCGTTCTCCTTCCCTCCGCTCGTCTCCTCCGCTCCGTCCCCGCACCACCTCGTCGCCATCCACGCGCTCTCCCTCCGCTGCGGCCTCGCCCACGACCTCTTCACCGCCAGCGCCCTGCTCCGTGCCTGCCTCAGGTTCGGCCTTGCCGACCACGCGCACCGCCTGTTTGACGAATTGCCCTTCCGGGACGTCGTGGTGTGGAACGCGATGCTCAATGGGTTTGCGAAGCTCGGATGCTTCGACCGTGCTAT